>NC_036460.1:15089088-15703776 GCF_002775205.1 Xiphophorus maculatus | reverse complement strand
TAATTTTTTTGTACTTGCAGATGACATTTTTGGTGAGGTGAGAATTTACAACAACTCTTTGCAGAAATCATTTCTCAGTTATGTAAACTTAAAAAAAGTGGTTTAATAAATTATCATTACATTGAGATAAAACCATTGGTTTTATGGCAAGAAATATTTTTACTGTAAGAGCCTAAAGCAGACCAAATGCAGATTAACCTAGCCAATTAAGAAACAGTGCAAGTCAAATTTAAAATGCAATAAAGTTTGGTTGAACACATAACACTTCCAGAAAGCCTGGAAATCCTTAAATTAATATTTTTTTTAACAAACCTTCCATTACACTCCACTAATCCTCCTTTTTTTACCCCACTTTGAAAGTGTTTTGTCAGCATCTTGGAGAACTTCCCACAGTTCTTTTGTGAATTTCAGTTTCTTCACATTATCTCGCTGTGTTTCCATGAATTCAGAGCTCCATGGAGGCCTCACCATCTGCTCCTGGACTTCCTGTGATTTTGTTCTTACTCAGCCCATGTGTTTGAGCATGCTGTCGCACCAGAAAATGAGTTTTAGATGATTCTGGCACCTCAGTGTTGCTACTGTGGGAAGATTAGGAGTTTAAAAAGGTCTTAAAACTTTCTGTTGGATTCTATGTTTTTTTTATTTTTACAATCTGCATGTGTTTGGGGAGGATTTAGATGAGGTAGGAGAGATGAAAAGATAGTTTTAATGTATTTGCTTTGTCACACCAGTACCCATACCATAATGACATTGCATGGGCAATTATTGTTCACTGCAAACGCAATGTCTAGAATGTGTAGCCCATTGTATAGAGTAATGAATTTAACAAAGAAAAAATCTCTATAAATCTTGGAGATTTTTGTTCATCTTCTACAGTAGAAAAATACAACATTTAGGATCCTGGATTATCTTGGATAAATCGTAAAAGTTTTACATTTTAAAGGTTGTTAAGGTGCATTTCAGCAAAGTTTCTTGTTAAACTCATTCGAGGTTTGGCTCATTCAAACTGAATGAATTTTCCTCTACAGTTAGAATGTAGTTGGACTGTGGAAAATAAAGAACATCTTCTATGTGCAGGTGATCTTCTACCTTCAAAACTCTTCATACTTGCCAATAAGTTTCTTTATTTTCCTGGCACATTCAGTAAGAAGGATTCATGCACAAGGGATCCAAAACACTCTGTAATGATCACTGCCAGTCAACCACACCAAATCTGTGAAGACTATGGTTGGTTTTTATTTTTCTTCAATGCATCTGCAGCTGGTTGTGAATTATAACAGGACTTTTTTCCTTCTTTTTCTCACTGCCGGGACAGATTTTGTTGTGGTGGTTTAGGGATTGCTCTCTGGTGAGATGGTTTTGATTGGAGTCAGGTTTAGTTGGAAGGAACTTGCAGTTTGATACATGTGTAATGAGGTTGCAGCCTTAAAATTTATGACAACACTGATAATACACGGCTTTATATTATCAAACGGATGGATTAAAATGTATAAAGATATTTTATTGATTGATCTTATCTTTTGCAGTTTCTCGTTCAGTTTTGTTTGTCTTGTTTGATTTACAGAAGTGTTGCTATGATTTTCTTGTAATTTGTAAGAATTTTTTTTACTTTGAGCCCTTTTTGCACGTAGGTTTTACCAACCATCCCAATATTAATGCCAATTTCTCCTGTTACTGTTCTAACTATGTTAGAACGAATCAGAATATTTGGATTAACGGCTGCATTCAGCCGTGTTGCTGAATAGTGAGAGGAAAGTAGCTGCGGGGACTTCTGAGCAGCAATGAGAGGAGATTTTCTGGGCAAACGAGGTCTTATGTAAATGAAGCTGCTGAGTGTATCGTTCAAAGCATCATCCTGCAGCTGTGGTCTGGTTCCTAAAAAAAAAAAAAAACATGTGCAACTCAGTTGACAGTTACATCCTCTCGTTGTCATTCACACAAGCAGTGAGAATAAGAAACAGATTGCTGAGTCATGATTTAGCACCGCTGAATGTGTGGCTCATTACTTGATGAGTGCCTCTGAGTGAATTTTTCCATTAAGTGAAATGTTCCGATGACATATTCTCAGTGTCGATGCTGTGATTACTCCTGTTATATAATATGTTGCAAGATTATTCATATCCCTGAAACATTTTCACATTTTCTCATGTTTACAACCAAAAACGTCAGTGTAACTTATTGGGATTTTATGTGATGGGTCAAAAAAAAAAAAAAGAAAAAAGAAGTGCGTCTATACAAAGTAGAAGAATACATAAGTGTGGTTTGTCTTTGTACTCAGCCTTTTTGCCGATTGTAAACTGGTTGAACAGTTTAAACTAGAGCTGGGTCATGAAACAATATCCCAGGTTTTGAACATCTCCCAGAGCATTAATTAACCTGAATATGAAATGAGGATGGCATGACTGCAGACGTACCAGACCATCCACCTAAACTGACAAACCAAATAATTTACATTGGAGGTTGTGGCTGAAACCTGCCAAACACTGAAATGTGAACAACCTCAAAAGGTGTGAATGCTTTAGTACAGCACTATATTTTAACAGTAAACATTTCAACAGAAAGCAAATAGAGCATAAAACTGTGCTCTATCGTTTGCTTTAAAGATAAAGCAAAAATAACAACAAAAAAACCCCAAAAAGACAAACAATGAGCAAAAAACGACTCTCAGATAATTATCAAGTGGTTTATGTGTTTAGGTTTGACACTACAAACCTGCGGTGATAATACTTCTGCCAGAACGTAGTTCAAAGAGAGCATGTGGTGCAGGAATAATACCATTCATCATCATGCTGATATTTGGACAATAAATATATTATGCCTTCAATGTGAATTTTCTACATCAGAGTAAGTCAGTGCAGTCAAATCAAGTTGTAGAAATTTGAGCTGCAGAACCCCAAGTCACTCACTGCACTTTAACATTACTTTTCAGTAAGACGCCACTCTCTCAGGGACAAAACAAAAAAATATTCAAATATTCAGGAACAAATTCAGTGACAAAACCAGCAACAGAAAAAGCTTTGGCCTTGGTGGCAAAGAAATAACATCTTGATCACGAGAAACTCTGCACTCACGACACACAGAGTAGACAAATAATCCTCATCCATCTCAGCACGTCTCCTTCCGTAGACACAATCAAACACTATCTAGCATCATACTCTTTGCCCTGTAGCTTCATCTCCCCTGCCAGCATCATGTCTGGCCAGGCCACAGCATGCGCCAGCCTGCAGGCATCAGGTTGACCTTTTCTGCACTGAGCAGCACCAACCAGACCTCTGAGACTACCACAAACCGCCTGGGGTGCTCAGAGACGTTGTTAGAGCCCAACATTATACTCTCACAAAATAAACATGCTGAACAGAGTCTCTTTGGAGGCGACCTAATTGCCCTTTTCCAGCAGCACCTGTTCGATGCGGCTTGACTCGATGTTACCCAGTCATAAAGGTTTTCCACTAGCAACGGCTACCAGACGCTTTGTTAGAACCTACTTCGATGGGGTTCCAACTATGCTGAGGCGGGTTGAAGATGCAACATTGGAAGATCGCCTGCCCCTGATTGGATAGGAGGAAGAGTCACCGTTTGTTTCCAACTATTTCCTGTACGTCTTCAGTGTGTCATCACTCTTTTTTTGAGTCAGAAAAAAAGCCGCAGACTGCTTAACATAGCTCCCATGTCCCCATTGTTGTGGTGAATTTTTTTCACATATAGATCACATTTTTTACTTTTCGGGGCAGCTCATGATAAGGAATTGAGTTTAACAGCTCACTATTTTGAGTTTGGCTCAAATAATATCAGAACACATTTGGCAAAACTTATTTAATGTAGTTTTTTTTTTTAAATTTGAATCCTGAATAAAACAAAATGCCCACTGCTTTTTTCACATTAAGCACAAGACAAACTAATATGCTGTTTGCTTTCATAGTTTAAAGATTTACAGTACTCTATGTTAAACTTATAAATCTGAGGATTCGTGGAATCATCTTGAGCTTCTGAGAAAACAGATGGCAGCTTGATAATAAGAGCATCGGTTTCTGCATACTTTGCAGCAGTTGTTTGGATTCCCTTACTGATAATTACTGACAACAACATTTTAGACAGGGATGAGGGAGTATTTAGAGAAAAAGGTTTTCCATTATTAAAACAAACAGTTGCATGGCAGCCACAACGATAAGGCCATTAAGTGTAGGTCCAGTGAGTAAATGTTTCATGGTTACAATGGACTGAACATAGTGGCGATCTGTAGAACTTTGACTTAAAACAATCTTTTCTCTTTTACTGCTCATAAAATCACTAGATAAATGTTCTAGTTCCTGCATCAGTGATGCCAGCTGCATTTTATTTTTCCATCTCAGTTTCGGCATCATACCAGAGAAATATCTCAGTAAAAGAACAAAGATATTTGGTTCTTTTTTTTTTTCCCGTAGCCACATTTCCCTCAGCTGTTGTTTTTTAAATCTCTTCCTGGTAACAGAAATAGGAATGCTACTCAGGGGACTATCTGAGTGTGTGTTCGTTGTCTTCTTCCCACAGTAATGCTAAATATTGACGCTGAGCTGGGGAAAATTTTTAACAGAAACTGTAAAGAGGCAAATGCGTCACTGATGTTAACTTCAAGCTGCAGAGCTTCCGATGCTCTCGCACAGACTTAGACCAAACAAACTGAATTTCAAGACATAAGAAGTCAATCACCTTGAATTTATATCGCATAGTTGCTATAAAAGTGACTGATCAGTGAGTAACAAAACATGGTTGCAGGGTGTATAAAAACATATTCAGAGCAGACTCACCTAATCCCAAGCATGACACTCTGAGCCCAGACTTCCCAAGGTTCCTGTGTGAACAAAAAAAAAAACACTGAATCAAGTTTTGCGTATCTACAAAAGTCAAATTGGTCTTATTTGTATTTGTTCATGTAGAAGGAATGCAAATGCAAATGATGTATGAATTTGTCATAAATTCTTAAAGACATTTGTTATGACATCCAGTAATTGTTTTATTTCAATCAGAAAAGCAGTCAATCAATTTGATCTATAAAGCACCCTTCATGTTGGAGGCAGCTAGCTGGAAACACAAATTAAAGGATATTTCTGAACTGGGTTTGAACCATCACAGTCTGCAGGTGCAAATACCATAGTTGTGAAGTAAACTGAAACTGGTGGGATACTCCCTTTTCCTCCCCTCTTTGTAAGAAGGCTGGTGGATATTAAAAGCAATGTACCTTCATCTTTTCTTCACTTTCCTGAACTAGCCAGGGGAGTCATTGTTAATATTATTTCCTTAATTTATTAATAAAATAAGAATCAAATTGCATCTTGATTCTCTCTTGATTGACTCTGTGTTTCACCTTAGGTGTGATTTATTTATTTCCTTAACACATTTCAAATCACAAAACTGACGCAATAGAGGCTGATACGTAACAGAACAACCAGAAGGCTTCTTGTTTTCACACGAGACAGGATATAGCATTTATTCTGACTACCATGACAACCATGAAACATCTATTTGGGTTTTAATTCGTTTTGACAAGAAGTTCACTGTCACTTTCTTGACCCTGTAAAATGAGACTGAGACACAGTCATTTTCAGGCATGTACCATCTCAAGCTGAGACAAGATAAGAAACTGGTCAGTAACACAACAGTGCCATCTCTAAATTGTTCTTTATATGGAACTGGTGCATTAATTTGTAATATTACAGCTATAGATGAGAGCATAATATGTGTTTCATGTGTTTTTTAAGTTTTCCAAGCTAAGAGAAATATACAATAGCAGTTTCTGAGTGTTTTTTTTAATATAAATTAGAGTGACATTTTGTGTTATTTTGGAACATATTTACTCTTAAAAATTTTAAGTGCATTTAGTTTTCCTCTTTTGCTGCCAGCTCAGTCCTTTGGGAAATGTTCTTGGTACAGCACCATTCTCTGATGTGTTTTTTCCACCAGACTTTGTCCTTCTCATCTGTTCCCGCACTCTGCAGCTATCCAAGTCATCTGCAATCAAGCCTCCGGAACATTTATTGTCCCATCACATCAGCTTGCTCTAAACTCTGTCCACCGGGCAGATAGCATGCAAACACACACATTCAGGCAGGAATCCCTGTGAGAGGAGTGCTTCAACTTCCATTAATGGAGGACAGAGTAACACAATACTAAAAAACATGACCTCAGTCTGAACCCAACTTTAAATCTTATCAGTTACACCACCCAACACTCCTCTTGATTTTATCAAAGCATTCCTCAAAACCATCCATTCATTTTTAGAACTACTCTGTCCTTCAGGATTAGGGATGGAGACTGCAGCTGAACAATAATAGCACTACAATCCAGATAATAAAAATATGCATCGCAAAAAAAAAAAATTATTTATTGAGGAAGGGTAATGATTAACATGCTAGATATAAATGCATCGACATTCACTTCGGGTCATGGCCTACAGACCTGTGAAAAATCTGCCTAAATCCCACAGAAAGTCTTATCAGTCAAACAATGTGCATTGTGCTGTACATGTTGCTTTGTTAGGACTGAGCCTCACTCCTCATGTAGAAAACATTTCTAATGATAGAACACAGGGGCAGACATGCACACCTGTAATGCAGACCTATATGACTCAAACAGGTGCAAAGCTGAAATCCCTGATCTAATTCATCAACCTGTAGGCAATACTCATGGGAGAAGAACAACTTTATTCACATATTATTTTAGGACTGAACCTACATTTATTTTTAGAGCATTGAGTAAACTGTGAAGACATATATAGCATAACAGTTCATAAAAAAAATACTCCTGAATTTAAAACACATGTTGACTAGTTAGAGCTCAACATAAACCTGTTCAGAGTTAAAGTATTTAATCTTTGAGTTTATTTAAAAATGCTACAAAAGCACTAGTTAGAAGTGTTAAGTCACATTTTCTCTATGCCAATAAGAAACTTTTTTTAAATCTAAAACTGCAGTTATGCATGTGATTTTCCTTCACTTAACAATCATATGCAATTATCCAGTTTGCTGATTGAACAGTACTTTATCCATAGCTGCAAGGATTCTCAAATGTTTTTGCTCCAAAGTCAAATTATAAATTGTCCAGCTGCAGTGCTGGTGCAGCTTCTATGCTCTAAAGATCAGCTTAAATGAAAAAACATCCTCACTTGACAGAAGACATTGCCAGAGCAATCTATACCCCTAAACAAGTATTAACATAAACTTTTTGTGTGGAGATGCGATTTTTTTTCTCCTGAATAGATCGAGCTGTTTTTAAGAACATAAAATATTTGAGGAAAAAAGGATAGAAATCTTCAAAGTAAGACAGTGAACTTCCAGCTGCTTTTATTCACTACTGCAATTTTTTACACAGCTATGGTGCTATGATTCAGCTGTATAAAATATCCAGGTGTTTGGAGAAGATGGAAGTGCTAAAACTTGACAAGGTAAGGATGGATGTCAGAACTGGAGCAGAAAACATGTCGACCTCAATACCAGTATGAAACTCCTATTTCATTCAAGCTGTCTTCATGGACTTTGCAACAAAATGTGAACGTTTGGAAGCATTTGTTTTTTGCTTAGGCTTAACAGCTTACAAGTGCCACAATACTAAAGAAGAGCGAACTTATTTTCAGCTGCATTTTGGGAGTATGTAGGAGGACAGAAGAGGGATCTTGAAGGGAGAAACCCAAATGTGATTGGTATCAAAGTGACATGTTTATGTTAGCTCATCTGTCAGTCAAACACAGCCTGAAAACTTGAGTTTCCAGACATTTGAAATCCCTGTTCACCAGAGGAACTGCTCCATATTCTGCTCTTTCTGGGGTTAGAACACCTTGGGTCATTGTCTGAGTGCTCCAGTCTAATGTGTGTGGACTTTTCTGCTTACACATGCGCTTCACTTCCAAACAGTGTGATAGTTTTGAGTCACTGGTCGTGTCAAACCATCCTCTGTTCTCACCCAGACCATGATGCATTTCAGTTCTGTCTATGTTGTCAATCACTTGTTAACCTGATATTTGACTTGGGCAACTTAGCTACTTATATAATGTCATATTAGCAAATAAAGCAGCAAACAAAGGCAAAAACAGCACAGTGATAATGTCATCTTCTCTTTTTATCTGCCAACAATGACAACTGAAACTGTATGGGTGAATACATACAACACAATCCACTTTTATTAGCATCTCTTACAAAGATTTGTAAAATGACTTTTAATAAATCGATCTTTTAGTCCTGAATCCTAATCTCACAAATTGATGCCATTTGTGCCAGATAATTTAAGCAACTTCTTTTGGGAGTGCCAATTATTGTGCCACTAGCCATTCTGAGCTTTTTACATGAGCTTTAGTTCAACTTGCAAACCTTAGATCAGTGTTTTCCCATTAACTTCACAAGAAATACACCAACATCAATGTTGATTATTTCACAGTAAACAAAAAAATTAATGCAAAGCCAAACTCAAGGCCCAATGCAGCAAATGAACAAATAATTATTCTCTCATCAGCTTGGTTATTCTGCTGAACTATGAAATACCTCATTCACCTCTCAGAAGAGTAGATTCTGTGGTAAACAAGGAGAGAAAGGCGAGAATTGCTGAATAAATAGAGAAGATACTGTAGATGAAAGAACAGAATAAAATGCTAACAATTGGAAGATAAAATTCTCCTAATTTTAAAACGTTTTAAAAAGACTCAAATATTCAAACATGCTTAAAGCCAGACATATTTAACTAGTCCATCACCACTAAACTCACTCAGTGCTGCAACCATCCTCATACATCAAATATTAACTGAAACATGAAACCCCAATAGCTCCCCTTCCAGAAAGACCAACAATGAGACCATTCATCTCCTCTTAAACATGTCTTCATTTGCCTGATGATGGACAGTAATGACTTCCTCTAATACCCCCAGCACTGTGGCAATATCATCTTCTCTTTTTATCTACCAAATCACTTGTCCCAGCGCTCGCTCTCTCTCTCTCTCTCTTGTTTGCTTGCTCTTTCCTGCATCTCTGCAGTCGTCACCAGAGATGTGAAACTGATTAGCCGATTAGTTCCCCCTTGACAGTGCTTAAAAAAAAGAAGTAAACAAAGGCAATGCCTTCAGTTTGCATTTTAACCAGATTAGATTTTGGTAGACAGATGATGGAAGCCGACCCAGAAGCTCAGAGGGAAGGCTCCACATGTGGCAACTGGCTTCAATGTTAAGGGACGAGGCGACAGGCAGCATTTTAGTTTATAATTAATCTTGTCATGAGATTAAAATGTTTGTTGGATTCGGCATTTATCTATGTGAGCAGTCACTTAGTGTTTTTCAACTTTATTGGAAGCCAAAGACATGCTGATGCCATGAGGCTTTTCAGAGCTCAGTGTCTCGAATTGAATATTTTATTTTGTCTTGCGTCCTCAGAGTATTTTGTAGAAGTATCCCTACTCTATAACTTTTTTCAAAAAAATTGTCACAATCAGGATTGCATTTTGTTGACATTTTAAGAGATTGACTAATATAAATCTGTGCATAATTGTAATGTGTAATTGAAATGTGTGCCTGCATTTGTATCCAAATCTTTTTAATCTAAGTACCTAAATGCCCCTAAATAAACTCCAATGAACAAAAAAGCAACCAAGAGGATTTTGGTAACGCTGACGTTCGTCAGAGAACCACAGCTCAGGTGGGCCGATTGTTTGACAGGATAACTTTGATTCACACATTACACAAATGTGGCCTTTATGGAAAAGTGTCAAGAAGCTGGATGACTGCCATTAGGACTCCTTTAAATCCAATTGAGAATCTGTGCTCAGAAAGAAAAACAATGGACACAGATGCTTTCCATACAACCTGACTGAGCTTTGGATATTTTGATTAAGGCTGGCCAAAACAGACCTCAAAGTACTTCCACATATAACGACATAGTGTCCCGTTTGGTCCAATGTGAGGACCAAAATGCAGACACCCAGACGAGATCTGACGATGGTCGGTTTAATGAGGCAAGCGCAAATTACAAAGGACAAAACATAAAGTACATAACAGCAGAATCCAACAGTGGCTGACTGATAATGAGGAGCTTAAATACTGGTGAGTTGATAACTGGATGAAGAACCAGTGGCTGATTAGTAACGGGCTGCAGCTGAGAGATGAGAAACGTAGAGAGAGAGAGAATGGCACAAGGGGGCGAAGGAGAACAGGGGAACTAGGAAAATGAAATTGAAGCAAATAACTAAACACGGAATCTAAAATAAGACTGAACAGAACAAGACTGAACAAATAAAAAAGGGGAGATTGGGAAGATATGCTAAGTGCAAGCCAAATCCAAAACTCAGGAACTGAACCACCTAAAAATAAACTGGAGTGGGAGAAATAATGAGAATAAGAAAATAACAAAAGCAGAAGTTGACAACAGGAAGAGATAAGACACATAGACCATAGAGGTAGCTATGTAGCTATGTAGTAGTGAAATATACATTTTAAAATTTACTATGTACATTCCAATTTATTTCATGGTTCAGTTTTCACTTTTAAGACACCTTAAAATGCAGCAGAATTGGTAAGAGATCAACACAGTAAATAAATTATATTCCATTCACTGCAGTCTCTGTGATAAAGACATTTTTATTAGCGACAAATTATTGCAATGTAAATTGCTTCAATTATGAAGAAAAGAAAGCCATCTATGGATAATTATCATTCTCTGTGGACTAATTATTCAGGACTTTTTAATTGACTCAGTGAATATGAATGGCACAGCAATGACTGGTATAAAGCAAGAAAAGCAATAAAATATTTTGTAGAATCCAGTGATTTATTACAGCTGTGAGATCCAGTGTGCAGGTAATAAAACAGGAAACAAACATATCTTTCAAAGTCACCATGTTATTTCTGTATATTTAGCCATGTGTAAAAATAAAGGAAAACTTAAAACCAAAAGATACAAATAAAATATTTAAAAAATTAGACATATGCTCATTTTATATATTATCCTTCCAGTACTACGCTGACAAACTAGAGACAAAGGAATCCCATTTTGTTTTCCTTTATCACACTTTGTCCCGCTGTGGTAAATTATGTTTATCATTTATGTGCTGATTTTGGAAATGCTTTGTTCAAGCAGCAGTTAACAAATTTCAATGATTAGTCATTTCTAAAATATGCAACATTATGGACATCAGTGTAAATCTGTCAAAAAAATATGATTCACTCTTCTATTGTCACAAAGAGTTTCCTAGCATTATTTTGCTGGTTGTGTGTCTCCTATTATGCTACAAACTTAGTGATCACACAAACAGATTTTCCTAGTTTTGTTTAAATGCACATTTCTAAAATTTACCAGAAAGAGATAAAAAATATATATAATCTAAAACGGTCTGTTAATTATTTTTTTGTGACCTCTGTACTCGGTGTGAGCACCTGCACTTTGTAAATTAAGAGAGTGTGTGAATAATTGTGTTTTTTTCTCTCTTTTGTATTAAAATGAGTATTGAATAATATAAAGACCTGAAACAGAGACTGACACTACTCAAGAAAAAAATTTGAAAATTGTAGCCAAAACATGAGATTAAAGAACAAAACATACTATTCATGGAACAGTTACAACTGAATTAGATGTAACATTAATATACCTGGGCCACATTTCTGTTGTTTTTTATTTTGAACAAATTTTGTTCAGAAAATTTCTTCAAACTGGTGCGTAGGAGACAAAGCTTTCAGATATGCAGCTTGACGTACCTTAAGGACAAAATTGCAAGATTTTATGCGTTTCCCTGTATGTTGGGCATGCATGCGGTAATTCTTGTCTTTATATGTAAGCTGAGCTGTCTGTGAACTAAAGAGCAAATCCAGCAACAGTTTTCTATTTCATACCTATCAAAGTCTTAACATTTATTGAGTGGAAAGTAACGCCTACATTCAGTCAGAGCAATGTTCTAGAAATATAAAAGCCGTCACCCAGCAAGCCGAGCGGGATAATGGGACTGACAGGATAGCGCGATACGTCTTTTGTCCTTCACAGTTGCTGCTGAAACATAAACTGTGACAAGAGCAGTAATGGAAAGTCTGTGGAAACTCTGCGTACATGTCAACATGTGTGTCTGGAATTTGGTTTGGGACGTGCAAGTATGCAATGCATTTTTTAATAATATTCCATCTTTGCAGGAAGGGGAATTATGAATGCTATGTGCAGAGGTAAAGTCATGCTGCACAACGTATTTGCTACCTTACAGAGTTCTTTCATTGATTTTTTTTAGCATACTTTAATATTTCAGATCCTCAAAATAGCAGATAAAAAAATCTGTTTGCTAAGTAGAAAAGTTCTATCCATACCAACTTGGCCCTATGTGGAGATGTAATAATGAGATAAACACATTTTCTGGTAAAGATAAAAAAAAAAAACCTTAACGATGAACAGGCGACCTGTTCGGGGTTAAGCAATAGTGTAGTTTTTATTTAAAAAGCTGCATTTTGCCAGGTTATCTTGGCTGACATTATTTGGAATGATCAAAAATATTTCAGTGTAATAAGGAATAAAGGACAGGATATCTCTAAGAAGGTAAATACTTTTTCACAGCTTTAACTAAATTTTGAGACAAAACATGAAAAGTATTTAAAATAATCATCTTGACCTTTATTATGCTTAAGAATAGTACAAATAGAAACATGTTAAACATTTAAGCTCTATTCCATCTGAAAAGCAGACTAAAAATTGAGGTTATTTGTTGGAAGGCCAACATGGACACAAGCATTGGTTTAGGGAAAATGTTACGAACATGCAGAGTGCTGTAATTAATCCCCCACAGTAACCCATAGCTATAACAGCTGTATTGGATCATCCTGTAGCCACCTCCATCTTTTTAGCTCCAATATAACGTGGCTGTTGTCCTGGTGGTCCCCTTATTATGACAAACACACATACAGCACCTCTCGATTTCCATCCAGAGGCAAATCTGCATTAGGATGCGTACTGAAAATGCTAATTGCTCCCAGCTCACAGAGTATTTGCAAACATGCTGATGGTGTAACAGAGGTTAAGACAGGAATTATAAACACAGGATTTTTAATAAGATCCTAATGGAGTCACGCATGCGCAAATAATAAGCAGTGATCGCTATTTGTGATTGCATGTTGCTGGCACATTGGGAACAAAACCAAGCACAACCCTAATTGTGTGTGCAGTGACTCAGGAAGGCTGCGTGGGCAAAACATCCTCACATTTCAGACCTAAATCACCCCATCAAGCTATAGGATCTAATATTTGCAGTCGAGAGACCGTCCCACTCGGCTGCAGAGCCTGACTGCTTTCCTAAGCTGTGTGAGCCCAGTAAAACGAGATGAAAGCAATTTAAACTAACCGGGATGCATAACAGTATTTCCTCAGCTGCGCTCTAATCATTTTTCCTCTTTGCTCTCTGTTGCAACATCTAAACCAATTTCTATGTACATCATTCTACAAAGTTTCTCAGCTGCCTCTTAGAAACATGCAAAGCAGGTCGTTTAAGTTCTCGGAGTCACTAAATCACATTCGTTCATTACGCTTATACAATAGAAAAGGTGAATTTCTAATTTTAAGGGTGAATAAGGCCATTTTTTATGAGCGTGGCAATCAGCTAGAATTGAGAAATAAAACCAAGATCAGTTTAAAAGGTTCAGAGTCTGAATTCAGTTCAGATCCACAGAAAGTAGATGTGAAGTAGTTACTAAGAAAAACAAACTGGCAACGCTGATCAACCTTGTTTTGTTGGTTTGTTTTGTTTTTTGTATATGTGTGAACAATAGTAAAAATAATTTTACTAAGCATGACTTTTTCTGAATATTAGCAGCATGAAAAAAATCTAGACTTCACATGGTCCATTTAGGTAAAAAGCAAAGAAAAAGACGTTTTGATTATTTTGGAGAGTAAAAGACATCAAGGTTGTGTTTGAGCAAAACATTGCTTTAGTAATGACTTTCCTCAAACCTCAAAGATGCCTCAGAGCTGGAAGGCAAAACAAGATAAGGAAAACAAATGAGATTCTTCACAACGACCACATTCCCCTTCAGCAAAACCTGGAAAAAGTTAAGACACACACACACACACACACACACACAGAGAGAGAGAGATACACACAAACCATTCTGAGGTGACTCTTTGTTGAGGCCGTTTTGGGTCTGTAAGTGTTGTCCTATTCAGTACCACAGTGAGAATTATTTTATGATCTTAAACGAGGAAAATAAAAATGAAAATGGAAAACAAAGTCTATTTTTTTCAATTTTTTTTACCAAATCATTTTGACTGGCCATTTAATCTTATAAACACTGGAAAAGAACCACCTTGCATAAAATGTTAAGTATGGCGGACATAAATCTGATTAGGTCAGTATAATAAAGATAAAAACATTGTGACCCTCTGTGGCCACATAGTATTGTCAAACCTCTAACCTCTAACATTTTTACATTTTGTCATATTCCAGCAAGAAACTTCAATGCATTTTAAGCAGGAATTTATGTGCAAGGCCAACTCAAAGTAGTATTTTTCAGCTTGGCGAAATTTATCTCCAGAAGTGATTTCTAATTGCTTTCAGCACTTAGTCTAAAAGGCTTTCTTGGTACATTGAGCCCCAGATAAAAGTCTTAGTGTTTAGGCTTGCCACATTTCCATGTTTGAGATGCTGATTTGGATGTTAAGAAAGGAATTCGTTCTTTAGTTTCTAAGAACTAAGCAAACGAAACCTCTACTAATTAGAAAGATTTGACTAGAAACACTTTCGGTAGAGAAGACAAAAGATGACCTGCAAGATTTTAGAGAATACTGTGACTGTTTGAGACACGCATGAAAACAGCAAAAATAAAACCTGGTCCATCCTGGCCTCTTACTTTATTACAGTGTCTTTAAGACCGTTTGTGGTTTGTAAAACCTTTGCTGTACTAGTGAAGACATGAGGATGGTTGGTGTTTCCGAAAGCATTATAGTCTTGTCTTAATAATCCAATATTGTGTATAATCTCCTGAGCTAAATCGATCAATTCAGCAGTGTCTCCAGATAATCTGACCTGGCTTGCCACTTATTGTTCAGTGGGAAATTACAGAATATGATGTACTGCTTTATGTGCATTTAGTTGGTATTTCCTGTCACAATTACTTCTCTGGATTTTGAAAGAAAAAAATATATAACATACATACAGTATATGTATAACACTGGTGCAGCGGATTCCTTTCGGATTAAAACTGAAGATGCTTCTTGCGGCATCCCTTCCCATCAGACTCAGGAAAACACTAATCCAGTTTAAATGAGTATTAGATGTCATTCCGCCTGAAGTTTTTTTCTTCTTGAAAATTAATTAAGAATTGCCAGGTTTCTTTAAAAAGTAAACCTTTAAAATGTGGCATAGAGGAACTTCTATGAAAATAGAGCACAGAGAGAAGTAGACTCAAATATCCGTCCTCATACATAAGCTTGAGTCATTCCCTGCATAATATGCATGACCAGCAGAATACATACAGAAGCTCTGCCACCTTTGAGTAAGGGGGTCAATTTAATGGAAACAGACTAGAAGTCAAACACTTAGTGATGAGTCTGCATCACGCATGGTTACATTTATAAAATAAAGAAAGGGTAAGTACAACAGTGACAGGTCAAAGACTGAGAAATATAAACAGCTGGGATTTCTGTCACCTGCACATTTCTTTTGATGCATTCATGACAGATACTTTGTGTTGTAAAAGTTTAGTAGATATTAAGCAGCACGCAGCATGTTAAAGAAAATATAATTTCATATTTACCTTTCCAACTCTGAACACCACATTAAACTTGAAACTAAGCTTATTTTATGGGATTTATATGCTTAAATGTCCTAAATAGCACATGTTTCAGAAGAAACGTGGCCTGTAGATACTGAAGTCAGAGAAGATTATTAATAATTAATTATTAGTTTACTCATATTTTCAGTAGCTAACAGCTTTTGAGAGGATGTTAAACTGAACTTCAGAGTTTGCATCCACTGAATAAATAATAATTGAATCCCAAACGCTAAATGGTTGAGGTTCTTAAACTGCTTACCTAGCGTAATCAATGCTTGGCGCAGACATCATTGGTGGACAGACACATGTTTTAGTATAATAATAGGGTGGGACTTCCTTCTCAGCAGTCCCACCTGGGTGAAGATCTGGTTCAATGTTCCAAGGGGCCTGAGAGAAAAGCTCATTACTTTTTCTGGATGTGGAGGTTGACAATAAGTCAGAGCCTCCCTTCAAACACCCAGCAGTGAAGGTGAGGGAGGCTGAGAAGTGCGATCTCCTGATCAGTTCAAAATCTCAATAATTTATACTCTACCATTTTTAAAAGGCCAGCTGTCTTTATCAAATCAAATCATTTTGTGAACGTTTTGCTGAGTTGCAGTGGGCACTGGTCAGCAGTATCCCAGTTGACCAATTACTCATCTAGCTGGTTTTAGGTTTGACTTTCTTTTTTGCCTCACTGATTTCCAAGCATGTTGGCCTGATTAGTCCCACCTGTGCTTACTTTTATGAGTCTGTGCTGCATCCTGTGTGAGCCGCATCATGTTTGCTCCTCCTCACAAGTGCCTCATATACCTTCTGTATCTTTTCCAGTTTTTTATGTATTGACTTGGTCTTTGTTTTTGACAATATCACATATTTGTAACTTGGAACGTTTGATGATTTTTAATAAGCTGCTGTTGACTCAATCTGCCAGCCCAGACGTGTTATTTTGAGTCTATTACAATTTGGATTGATTTGCTAATTAAATCAGTCTGAAATTTAAGAAAAATGTTAAAACTTTTGTAATCTTTGAAAGTTCAACATTCAGTATTTCAGATGGAAGCAGACTATTATAATAAACATAGCATGAAATATCACTTTCATCCATATAATTCTTTGCTGTACATTGTGATTAATGCATTAATTTAAGCTTGTAATACTTTTGGCATACTTTTAACAAAGCTTTAATTATTTCGTAACTTATAATAATGATGCAAAACTTTCATATTATTACATTCCTTATCAAAATTGTGCAGAAATGTGTTTTTAATATATTTTTTTAGGTTTTACTTTACATTTAAAGAGGGAAATCATTTATAATGGGACTGAGAGCATCCACCTTAAGTTGAATAGTGAGGATTGCTACAATGTTGCGATTATAACTGAGCTTCACAAGTCAGCAGCAACCCCGTTCTGCCTTTAGACCCATGTAGGAACAAACGCCCATAAAAGCACAGCATTTATAGGTCACTTGATCGTGAAAGCATATTCCCACTCACAACAGAGCAGAGTCAGCACGAGGGTTACACTTTGGAGCACTAAATCCTGCAGAATAAAATCGAACTCAAAGAGTAATGTCTCAAGGATTTAGCTGAGAAGCACAAGATATCCTCGACCTAAAGCACAAAGAGCTACTTATCATGGGGAATGAAATATATTTGTTGCCTTTTCAAGTAAACATGCACTGTAGAGAGTTGGAGCTTCATATCCTCCATTCTCACTCTATTGAAAGAACGTTTTAGTTTTTTAGAAAATACATTTATTTATGCCAAAAAAACGACAGACAGAGACAAGGTAGCATATCAACATTCACAAGTGAGTCAGATTGACAGAGAATACATGCAGGCGTTGAGCTGTTCAAGTGAAATCATATCTAAACTGAACTTTCACAATACTAAGGTTGGCCTTCATAAAATAAATGCAAATATGCACTAAAAGAAACAAAAAACATTTATTTATCAAAAGCAGAAAAATATTTAAAACATTTCTGCTACAAAACTGGTAAATTTTGCTAAAATTGGTTTAGTTTTATGATAAAAATTTTAGAAAAAATGAAATATACCCAGAAGTTGCACTGAGACAGCACAACAGAAGTGATCAAATTAAACCTAATCTTAGGACACTAGGAAAGTCCAAGCCAGCACATTTTTTAGGCCTTCAGAGTGTGTGCTGAGGAGCTGCAGGAAAGGGAACAAAAATCGATGAATCCTGCAGAAAGTGTCCACAAGAAACGCTCCAATGGATTCCCTTTAAGCTACTGCTTTTAGACTTCACTGCACTCCCTCACACGCCAGATTCAGGTACATAGACACGCAGGTAAATATGCACAGTGTGTTCAAAGTGTGCAGACTGATATGCATTCCCAACAGAAATAGCACATGAACACGTACTGCACCTAAAGTGCAAACTCAGTTAAAACGAACAGTTTAATGAATGTCACAAAACGACTGCGGGACATAAAATCTGTGATGTACTAGGCAATAGGTCTGCCTTTGGACAGCTTTATGCAGGTTTTATTGTTTCTTATTGCTGTTTTAGGATTGGTGGGACAGTCTGAAGGTGCCAACTGAGCACACTTAAGAATCATAAAATAAAATCCATTGTGGCATCTGGATAATGCTCCAATAACCACATTAAAATTTTCTTAAAATATATAAAGAACAATGTATGCTTAAAGAGGTGCTATTTTCTGCTTCGTAGATACATCTTTCCTACATAAAAAAAATACAGTTATAGTCTCGCCTGAAAACTGAAGCAGTAATAAAAGCAGTAATATGAAGGCTCATTAATTTGACAAAAACTGTGCTGTTCTGCAGAATTCATGTTTCTCATGAAGCTACAGTCAAAAAAATATGTTTGTATCAAGGTTTTAAGGGTTAGATCAAAACAAAATAGTACATTATAGTGAAAAAGAAAAAAAAGTATTTAGAGGCACTGTGTTAATAACTTAGAAAAGCTGCGATTCTTTTGGAGCATTTCTTCAGCAACTTTGAGATTTAGATTTCGAGTCAAGTCAGCTAAATGTTTAGGGTTGTCATTTGCTGCAGGGTGAACCTTCAAGATTGGTCTGTAATCCTCTAAAAGGTTTTCTTAAGATTGCTCTGCATTTAACTTCATCCATAGACTTTGACCAGTTTACTGTATCTTTAAAAAATAAAAATAAAAACGTCCCCAAAGCATGATGCTGCTACCACCATGCTTAATAGTTCATGTGTTTAAAGTGATTGAGTTAGTTTCCTGCCCCACACTGGATTCATCATGGCTAAACTAGTCTGTCTGTGTTAGTTTTACTTGACCAGATCACCTTATTCTACATGAATGATCTACCTCCTACATGGCTTGTGGCTAACAGCAAACTATTTCAATACGTTTCTTTTTACCAAAGCAGCTACATACACGTAAACCTTTTTAACTAAATGGTTGTTTTATCGAGCCTCTTTTGAATCTTATTCAGACATAGCAGAGGAGCTGAAGATATTTGTAGGCTGATTTCTCACACAAAAGCTCAATGAAACACATGGAAGTTTGATACTGTAACTGGAAAGTTAGATACTGAAACACATGTACTGTATATATAGACATATAAAGAGAATCTAAATCATTTTTATGACATGACCTTTACTAATGTACAAACGGATTTACAATAAACCTCCAGGGCAAATAAAGATCCCATTGAAATTACCTATGACATAGAGGCATGTAGTGCTCCATTCTCCTAACCTTGATTTATTAACTGTGCATATCTTCATTCTATATGCAAGAGTAACTGAAAGCGTAACATGCTGTGTTACATAAGAAGCTGTCCTTGCAAAATTTTCCCATCTGTATCTGGATGCATATGAGCAGAAGCATGCAGTATTTGTGTCACACAGTGTTTGACAGTGAGTCATCTCATGTAAGACATCACATAGCCTGCTGCCGCTTCGTCACAACCTCATTGCATCACATTGTAAAAAACAACAACACTTGAGCAATGCTTTCCAGTGTGCAACATTATTACAGTAAGATACGTTATTTTGGAAAACTGAGTTGTTTGTGACCTTTCTGCTGGTCTGCTCTTCATGGCATAGCACAAGCAAAACAAAAGTATATCAGCTTGTTAATTAGTCTGACTATCTGCTCAGCCTGCATTCAGTTGCTTCATAGGCATGCCCACTGCAGCTCCCGACGATTGTTTTGAAAGAGTGTTGTCTTAATAAGAGTGTTTTTTCTTTAATCTCTACACATTACAGGTTATGTTTTTCAAGACTGGACCTTCCACACAGCTAATTTGTCAAATGTAGGAGAGAGCGGTGCATAACAGTAGTTTGAGGAGGGACAGTATACTTTGTAGCTGACAAATTTAAGTTCACAAAGTTACATTTAACCTGCTTAATCCATCAACCAGTCAGTTGATACACAAAATAAAGCAATTATTATTGTCTTAAATTTTTTTATACAACTCCTAATTTTCTCTTATTGAAAGCTGCAGAAGCCCTGATGATGGAAGTAAGTTAGAATGAAATAGTAACATCTTAGTGGGATGTGAGAGGTAAAGTAGGAGGAAAGTAACCAGGAGCCTTCATAAATGTGGAGCACTGCTGAGTCAGTCATGAACGCAGCAAACTGCTGCAAAGCAACTCTGTTTACTTCATAAAATTTAACTCCAGTCAACTTTGTAGAGTCTCTTCTTCTCTCTCAATCCTGTTGTGGTTATGAGTGAAGTCAGTTTTTAATCACCCATTTCTCAGAATTAGTTCAATTATTTTTATATACATCATGATGTTCCACATTAAAATTAGTTTGATCTTACTTTTCATTTCAGCAATAACTGTATGCCATTAATTTTCATTAAAAAACAAACATGAAAAAATTCCTGAGCTACTCATTAACTTTTTGCCGTGTAGTAAAAAACGGCCTCTTATGTCACACACAAGTTCAAGTTTTGTTCTTATCCTACAATTTTTTTAATAATCTCCTTTGGATAAGTTCACTGAATCAATTTTGCCACTGCGTCCAAGTGCACCTGCTCCAGCCTGGGAAGAACTGGGACTATCGTTTAATTACAAGCCGGCAGTAAATTTAGTTCAGACAGAAATGGGCATTACTGCATGCAGTGTGAGGTTTATGCGAACCAAGGTCCCAAGGTGTGTTTGCATCAGCCAGGTGCTCATGGCTGAGCTTTATTATATTTTTTAGCTATAAATTAGACCCCTAGGGCGTGCCGTGGTGGCGTAGGGGTTAGCGCGACCCACATTTGGAGGCCTCAAGTCCTCGACGCGGCTGTCGCGGGTTCGACTCCCGGACCCGGCGACATTTACCGCATGTCTTCCCCCCTCTCCCTCCCCCTTTCCTGTCAGCCTACTTCATGAAAAGGGACACTAGAGCCCACAAAAAGACCCCCTGGAGGGGTTACAAAAAAAAAAAAAAAAAAAAAAAAAAAAAAAAAAAAAAAAAAAAAAATTAGACCCCTGATACACAATGCTTCTAAAGTGATACAAACAGAATGAGCAGCTATTTGAGCACTAGTGAACCCTTAAACTTACATTGTTTAAATGCAACTATTATTTGATTTGTTTCAGTTTTAGTTTTTTTCTTCAGCAAAAACTTGGCTGGACTAATTGTGTGTGTATCCCCGTTCTGTGTGTGTCTGCACAGCCTACACAACCAACATTAACCCCGAAAAAATAACAGCAAATAGGAAAAAATGGATTGAGAGGGAAGAAAAACAGATCATTAAAGAGAAATATAAAGAGGGGAGATGAACAGAGATCATACACTAAGCCCACAATTATGGGAGTACCCGTCTATTAAATCCACATATACGCTCAGCTAATTACATGCTCCATAAAAAGGAAACAAACAGTGAATATTCAATAAAACACAGAGCGAGAGATGAAGCCTGGTGGAGATATAATGAAGCAGACAAACACTGACAGGTCTGCGGAAAAGGAAACCCACAAATAAAGCTGGTTGGACCCATGGACACATAAAGGTTGAAAAAAGGCATTTTCTTTCAGTTTAAAGAACATTTACAGTCAGAATGAACAATGAATGAAAGACTATCTTATGATATGCCTGGGCACTTTTAATCATTTTATGTATTTAAGAAAAACTGTTATGAATCTAAGTATTTGAAAACATGAGCAGAGCTTCCTAAACACTCTGAACATGAGCCTTAAGTCTCAACCATAATGAGCTTATAGTTGTTCACATTTCCCAGATTTCTCATTAGTGTCTTTATGTCTCCCATCCCTGCAACCCTTCTGCGTCTACAGATTTATGTTGCTTCTGAATCACTGACAGGAAGAGCTCTTTCAATACTGAAAGAAACAGGTTTGACATAAAGCTCTACCTTTAAAGCACTGATAATAAGGAGTCCATTTTCATGATGATGGTTGTACCAGAGTTTAAATCACAGTCACTTCCTGCTCTCCAAATGAGATGGCTGGTTTGGTTGACTTTTTTACAGTGGACTTTGGCCGGTTCACTGTTCTACATTTCATTTTTAAAGCTGAAGTCACATCTAAAACGAGCCTTTAGCTGCCCTTAGCGGTGTGACACCTTGAAATCTACCTCCAAATACAAAGATTAGGACAGTAGAGAAAAGAGATTGGTAGATAATAAATCTGCCCAATTTTCTGCCGCCACTTGGATTGCATAATGTGAGAAAAAGAGAAACAGAGGGAGAACATATCCATCTTAGTCAAATTAAAGAATGAGTTGAGAGTTTCATATTCACTGTGTGATTGAATACCTGTGTGCAGATCTACTTCCCATCCATGAGCAGCTCATTTCATCCTGCTTCACTCATCACTCCCTGTAAAATTGACTCACCTAACTTTAACTGCTCTCAACCCGCTCATGATCTTTACATCATTATCCACTTTTAATTCATCGCTGCTCTTTCAATGGGAATACTCTCATGGTCTCACCCGTTGTTGTGTTTATGAACTTATGTGACTGTGTGAGTTCATTAGATCTGTAAACAAAAGCAAAGAAAAAAAACCCATTCTAACTGGGGCACTTATTTCATCTCTGGACTCTTGAAAAGACCAAATCATAACACATACAATGATGCTGATATACGGTATATACTGTATATATATATATATATATATAAATTAAACATTCAAAGGAGAAAGTACTAGCTGGTTGGCTTTGGAGGATCAGTCTTAGGTTTGTTGCAGGAAAGATGTAAACTGTGATTTCTTATTAAAAAGAGTTGCAACATTCCTCCTACAAAGATGACAACTTAGTGACTGATGTATACCTGTGTGTCAGAAGATTTAAGCATGAATGGAAGATTGCAAAAGCATCCGTATCCTCAGAGACTGTTGTTTATTAAATGTAATAAATCACCTTTTCCATGTGAGGTCTGTGAATTTAGTTATTTAGGTGATGATGAAGATGAGTCAATTTAGTTTTAACCAATGCGAAACATACTGTAGGTTCGAACTATTTCGTGCTAAGGGTGAACGGCTAAAACATTGAACAAAGCTCCCACTCTGCAAAGTCTGCTGTCATAAAATGCTTCCACCAACTAAAACAGACGCAGCAGATGATGCTCCTGCAGCTTCAGCAGTCATTTGTATCTCCAAGGAGGCAGAAGTCAATTACAGCACACCTCCTTCATATAGATACAAACACAAACTCAGCCAATTTTCTCCAGGACTATTGCTCAAGCAGTCAAATAATTATTGTTCATTAATAAGATGATGGAAATGTTCATTGTTTATTGCCATTGAGTTTTTCTGGTATGTAATGCGTACAATGTATATTTAATGTACCTCATTAAAAAAGCATTGCAGGTTAGACTTTTGCTAGACAGCACTTCATTATCAGAAAACGCGAATTTTGCAGAAAAGTGAAAATGTTTTTTATTTTCATTGGTGGTAAATATATTAAAAAACGGACACTCAACATGGTGAAATGTATTCATACCAACATAGCTGCTTTTTATATTTGAGTGCACTTCACTCATAAAAAGTTTGGGTTTCAGCACTTTATACGGAAAAGCATAAAATGCTTTTACGTATAAAGTTCTTCACAATTCATTCTCAGTGAAGAATGAACTGCACTGAGCTAAGCTGGCGTTGCACTGCGACATCTATATAGCGCACATAGTACGTCAATGCTGTAAAGGAAAGAGCAGGCTGACAGAGGAATGGAAAACAGGGAAGGAGAGGGAAAGAGTGTCTACAGGCAAAAGGAAGGCAAAGTCAGATTGAAAAGAAACATCTACATTCACATTAGTTAGATTTTCAGCAGTCTAACCTTTAGAGGTAGATATATTATCTAGCTTCCAATCCTAAATGAAAACCGACCACTGTCAGCACATAAGAAGCACATATGATCTGCTAAATAATGTTAGGAAACAAGGTTAGAGAGAAGACATCAGCAGCTACAGCTTACTTTAATCAACAAACTTTTAATTGTTTCAGAGAGTGAAGCAACTCACACTGATTTAAATTCCATAGTAAAGATCTTTGAACATTAACATTATGCTTCTCATTATTAACTTTTCCACAACACTGCAGAAAGAAACCTGTGTGAAATCATAAAGACATACTCATAACCTTGTCCTTCAAAACGTGTTTTAAGTACTTTCATAAATGCACATTTCATAGACTGCAATGCACCTGAGAGAAGACAACTGTTCAAACAGCAGTAGGAAATTTATGCCATGTCAGCTTCTTAACTTTGAATGAAAGACGGGTAGAAGCTTCCTTGACTTTGCCCAAGTAATAAAAGAAATACGACCAAGTCCAATATTATTCATACCTCTTGCAAATTTATTTTTAAAGTTAAAATTTAATACTTGAAGCATTTATCAAAGATAATCAAACAGCTTCAACAAATATACAAAAATAACTTTATTTAAAATAAAAGTTTCATACTGCGGCTTTAAACTCCAGAAGTTAGAAATGCTGAGAACTCTGGATGTCGCATGTCTGACATCAAATTGCTGACCTCTCCACTGAATATACTGTGAGGTAGTGTTCTTTCAAGATTAACCTGAGAGGAAGCTGAAGAGGCACACAATTATTGCCTCAGCAGCAGCAGATACATTATGTACTCTCTGCAGTTTCCATGTGAAAATTGTCCCAGATTTTACTCTGTCTGAATGGTTCTTGTGTTATCTCCCCAGAAAAAGCCAATCCGTTCATTTTTTGTTTGTTTTATTGTTGACTTAAAATTATACCAAAAGGTTAGAGTCTAAGCTGATCAAAGAGGCTAATATAACCAGCAACCTCAGTACACATAAGTTTGCATATCAGGTTTGACCTGGTGTAGTCCTCTGAAATCAATTAATAATGTAATTGACTGGACTGGTATAAAATGTGTGGATTTAAATAAGTTTATGTGACTTGAATAAAGTTCAAATGTGACCAACTTATTATTTTGAGTTTTAGATCTTGAGCTGGTTCTCGTCTCTTGACTGCACTAAAATATTTGTTCTCCCCTCCTTGTATGCTCTTTACATTTTCTGAGCAAAGATGACGACTCACTCAAATGAATATGGAGCTCATTTTTAAAACCACCATGTGAACACTTATTATGGTTAACATTACTAAATCGCCACTCAATGAGTGTTTCTTAAAGAATGCAAATTTCAATCTGAACTCTGAGATTTCCATGAGCTTTTGACATTTTCCAATCCAGCATAATTTCATGACAGACCGAGGTTTATAGCTAAGAAGGATCAAACAGAACAACTTTGCTGAAGTTGTGCTTCAATATTGAGGCCCAAATAAACATGTTGCAGAAAATATAGTTTTATCTTGCATCTCTGTACTACTTCTGACTTCTGTCTACTTCCGTCAATAACAAAATACACACTAAGGATTGTTATATAACAAAGATAGATAACATTTTAAAATGTCCAAGCAGTCACCAATCAGAGCATATGGATTTGTACATTAGCAGATTTTTTAGTGCTTTTTTTTCTTTTACAAAATACTAAAAACTACTTTATAAGACCCCACTTGAACAAACTCTATGCCATCTCTTTAATGTACTAAGTATGCAAAGTTTAAAAGTTTCAAGGAGAAACAAATTGCTGCAAACAAGTGATGCCAAAAGGATGCCACTCTTTTAGGTAGTAATATTTTTTTCTGCAATGAGTAAAGTTTGCTGCTATAATAATTGTGAGAAATTGAAGTGCGGAGACATGTTTTAAAAACATGCATTTCTCTGTGTGGGTCTAAAAGGAACCCCGGGACCTTTATTTTAATTAAAAAAGAACATTAGGTGCATTAAAATTCACATTTTCATGATGTGAAAGTAACCTAAATAAATGTCTTTGCGGACAAGGAGGACTGCTGGGTGGCTCCAAGTGACTCATAATGCACCTATTTTCAGTGGGGCCTTTGTAAATTTTAAAGTGCTTGCTGAAATGTCAGCAGTCGTTTTTGTGCATTGAGTTTGATTAATACGGGAGGCAAGTTTTCACTGTTTGATTTATTGCTGCACAAAGCAGAGATTTAACACAAATAGGCGGCTAAGATTTCAAAGTATCTGGTTCTAATATAAAACCTGCAGCTTCTCGAACAATGGGGATAAGCAACAGCTGATTCTGGTTAGTCCAGGGAAAGTCTTCAGAGATGTGATCATGCAGAAACAGACTTCAGATGGTTCAGTTTTTCTAAACTGACATTCTTGTAAGAACACTACATAAATTGGAACGCTTACATCACTTTACTCTTGTAATATTTAGCTGAAATCAAAATGCAGATTCTGCATCTGACTCCAAGTGAATCTTAATTTTCTTGTAAGAAACAGTATTTTTTCTGGTTAGTTCATCTTATTTGGCTAGAATCAATCAAACCAGCGAGCTTAAAGTTGCAAATCAAAAACAGATTCTTCTAAAGACTCATTAGAGATGCACTTGTTTGTGCTAATAACTGAGAACCCAGTAATGAAGGACTAATTACTGACTGTAGAAAGCTTTGGGGAGTTTCTAATGTTTCCTGGGAGGACAGGATTTTTGTCTTTGAATCAAAGGACTACTGTTTAAAAGGTTCAGCCCCTTAATACCCATCATTAGTAATAACATGGTTACAATGACCTTTCTTTCACATCACTACATCTCCCTTCACACTCATTCTCTTTGCTCCTCATTAACATCTTCATCAGTAATATCAGTCTTCACTCTCATTGCTCTTCTACACCTAAAAACAGTCTGACAAACCATTCTGGCACTTCCTTGAGCTTGAGAGCAAAAGTGAGTTCAGTGAATGGGATTACTAAAATTAGAGGTGTCTAGTGCGCTGTTACAAAAAAAAAAAATTAGAACAAGAATCAAAAGGAAAGTCAACTTCAGCTGAGTCAGATGTCTTCTCTTTGTTCTCATGAAGTGAAGAGATGTTTCATAAGACAAAATGTTTTATCTTTGTTCAAGTTTTAGCTGCTAGCCAACTACTGTAATAACAAAAGCAATCATTGGCGGCAATTACAGGTCCCCGCATCCCTTTAATAAATCAATTTTAAAGATTCTAACTGTAAAATTCAGAAAAATATCAGTCCCTTGAGATACAGTTTGTATATGAATTATAGTAAATTTTTCAATTTGTCCTGCTGTTTCACTGTTAATTATTAAATCAAGATAAATTCTACTCTAAAAAAAAAGTTTCACACACACATGCCTTTGATGACATTACATAATGCATAAAGGAAGTTAAAGTCTTTAATTAAATTTCTCTTTCAAAGATGTTTCCATGTATCAAATTGTCTCAGCTGTATGTGAGAGCACATTTTATTTCAGGAAAGTTTGACAACTTTAAAGCTCATGTGAGCGATGTGAGAGGAAGAGTAAGGCAGACCAGAAGGGCCAGATATTACAATCAAAGATCTTAAGTTATCATTTTGAGCTGAGGTGGTATAAAATCCAAACAGTCCAACAATGTTTCATTCAAAAACCACTGCGTCACACACTACTTCTGCCAAGAACTACTCCCATAGTGAGCCCTTCTGTGAATGCACATGCAGTAGATCCTACACCACTGCAATTATCGTTGTTCACAACAGAGGAAAGAAGTGAGAAAAACCATCAATGCTTGATGTCAGAAAGATTTCTGCGAGTACGTTAGAGCATTAGTGTGGTGCTGCATGCAGTGCCACTGTTCTAGAAAATCAGTTTGCTTTTAAAGATGTGTAATATAGAATTTAATAATAAAGAAGTGAGCATAGCTCCTCCTCTCTCTGTGCTGTTTAAACCACGGCATTATGACCTCATATAGTTTTTATCTTAGTTGGTTTTCTCAGAGATACACAGCGCTAAACTATGGCACTATAGGGGGGCAATAATGCAGCAGTTTAAGCTCTTGCTACTAAGAGGTAAAGAGGACTTCAACTAAAATGAAGGATTTTTTTGTTCTTTTTCAACAGAAAAGCAATGTTTTGTGCATTTCATGTTCCTAAGACATGAATTGTCCAAACGAGGAAAAAAACGACAAATCTCTCCTCACTGTGTTTCTTAAAAAAAGCATTGTTCTTTTCCTCTTCTGCTTGTGGTTGCTGATTTATTTATTAACTGTTTTTGGCAACACCCTTTAAAAGGGACTGTTATGGACTCTGTCGACATGCACAGCCAGCATGATCACAAAAGCCTGGACTGCACACTGCAGAGTCCTTGTGGATCCTAGAACAAATGTGGAAATTTGCAGGCTTTGCTGGTGAAGACAACAGACATGGAGGAATGAATTAGGTCTTACAAATTCTATCTGTAATGGAAACTCGTGCATACCAGTTCAGAGGATGATCATTGCTATCACCACCATTTGCTCCAGGTTCATCATCCACAGCAGCATCCATCTTTACGGAGGAGTTATCAAAGTCAAACGTTGCCTCAAACAGAAATGGTTAAACCTCTTGCAGCAGAATGTAATTAAAGTTCCTTAAAATCCTGGTGGACATCTGTCAAGTCTAACTACAGTCAGCTGATAGGATTGATTATTGTGCCTCTTTGGGTCTCAGTGAGCTTCTCTAGTGCAACACAGCTATTTCTGTACCTCTAATTTAATGGCAAATAGTTATTCTGCATTATTTTAATCTCAAAATTCTGTGTTGTTTAATCACTTATCTGAAAAGCTGACCGTTTACTAGTTTTCTTCACTTTTTAAATAAATTTAGGTATAACCCTCACCCACCCACCCCGACCCATTAACAGATTAAATTAAGAGTGCTGACAAGTTAATTTACAATGAATCTGTTTGAAAGCCTCTCTTGAACATCTCACTTTTCATCCTGCTTTCATCACATCAAGAAAGCGCACACTCAATTTGTCTAATCTTCCAGTTTCTTAATATGTGTGTGCTGGCAAAAGATTCTATTAAGATAAAAGGTGCTTTTTAAATTAGGACTCAAGGAATGGGAATATTTTGGGTGAGGCTTTTAAATCGTTTGCTTTAGTTTAGAATAAGGGACTCTCTCAAAAGTCCCCATAAAGATAGTGAAGCAAGTTTCTGCGTAGGCCGCTGTAAAAAAGGTTCCAAAGCCAAGCACATGATTACCATGGCAACAAGCATATTTTAATGTGTCAGTTTGGGCCATTATGGTGCGTTTGTTGTTTAGTGGTTTGGAGCCCAACCAACAGCAAAGATTTCCTCTTTTATTCATTATCATCCCTCTCATTTCACAGCTCCTCCACTGTGTGGCACATTTTATAGAAACAGTGGCAACAGTTGCTAATCTGGCCATTTCACACCACTGTGCTGCGAAAGCTCTCGCCAGGCAACGTACGGAGAGGACACCATCATCTGCCAAAAGAGCTACGTGTGAATTGGTTCATCCAAAAGCTTGCCCAGTTTTCACAGAGCAATCAGGGTCTTAGATCACAGCACATGCTGTGGCTCCAGCAGAGAAACGTTTGGCTGTTTTTACATCAGTCCGTCTATGGAGTTTGTTTTTTTTCTTGCCTCTCCTGTGTTTCACTTTTCAACTGAAATACAGTGCCTTGCAAAGGTAATGAGAGCCCTTGACCTTTTTTCTTATTTAATCACAACTGCAGAGTGTGTGATGTGGCCTTTCAACTTTGGCTATAAGAAGGAGGTTTGAAAAGAGATATCTTCTTCACCTTAAATGACTTTGCTAGGTTTTAGATTCTGTCAAAACAAACTTTTATTCCCTCCCTTATTCTTTGTTTGCTTTTTTGTTCTGAACAAACAAATACTGACCTTGTGCAAAATGTATATACTGATCACTAACGTGTGCAACTGCTTCGTCAAGAAATAGATAGATTGCTGACATTTTTGAATCACAGAGGAGTCTCTCAGACACCTAAGGAGGGTGTTCGCAGATAAGCTCATGTATTTGCAAGACAGATTTTGATTAGTTGACCAGTTCCTTGTGATAACCCCTGACCCAACACCAAGACAGCAAGTGGTCTGGACCGTAGGAACAAACACACATCACTGCCACTGCAACGTCAACACAGGGAGAACCACCACCAAGTCCAGATCCATCGTCACCAACCAACCAAAATGTCAGCGACCTCATATGCCCCCAACCAGCAGCACCAGCAGCACCAAAATGCCCTAATGCCAGCAAACCCAAAGAGAAATCTCTGAAGTTTAGGCTTTGCATTTAACCCTTGTTTCTCCAATACACATGAATAAAATTCTGTAGAAATCACCCAATTTGAGTCGAAAACACTCTTGTCAGAGATACAGTTGTGGAGAAGTTTAAAGCCAAGTAAGGCTATAAAACAATAGCAGATAATAATAATATAATACATAATAAATGTAAACGATAAATAATGAAACAGTATACAAAGCTTTGCACACCTTACACAGAAAATTAAAGCAATACGGCATGGCCTTTCCTGTCTTCCAAATCTGAAAACAGTGGCAGTTCTTCCATGAATGGTGCCCTGGGCAAGCCCTCCTTCTTCCACCACCAACCAATTAAAAAGTATTAACAGAAATACATTCTCAACGTAGGGGGTGCCAACTTTTCACTAACTGCACATGCAAAAATATAATAGAAAGCTTTAAGGCACCACTAACAATCTGGTGCTTGTGTGCCCCAACTCCGCCCTCGGCAACTGTCCATGATATCTAAAAAAGTTTAGAGTGTGAAAAGGCTAAAGTGAGAAACACTTTAATTAATTTATGCTTGTGTGCTTTATATATTTTGCATCTATAAGCATACTACACTATAGTGCATTTACCATTCAGGTAGGTAGCAATCTACCTTTTTACATAGAGAGTTATTGTGTTCCCAGTGTGTGCAATGACCTTAGAAAACACTGACAGCTGCTGTGAATGGGCCACATGCACCTCGAGTGTCTGCACACGGTGAACTGCATTAAAAAGCTTGCTACTGCAAAAAAAAAAAAAAACAACACACAGCATCTACACACAGCATCTGCTTATGAGTTTGAACATTAGGATCTAAAAAAATACAAGTATCTAAAGAACAAAGTTAGGTCAAAAGCCTTTAGAGATTCTGAGTAAAAGTTAAAAATGTTGACTTTCACATTCGATTGAGAGTTGTCATTAAACAAAAGCCAATGCTTTTCTATTCCCACAGCATAATATGCCTTCTATACAACAAATTTAAAATCTGTTCCACATTCAAATTCAATTTAACACAACAGTGAGTCGCTGCTATAAGTAGATTCTGTCAGACTGTAACAAGCTGAGCAAAGGTGTTAGTCAGCAAACTGCAGAACTAAGGTTGAAAATGAGGACAAATGGATTTCTGGAGGGATTTCTACAACTTTTAAGCAACTATATTGCAAACTTAGTTACATTAATAATGTATTTAGAGACTAGAATACTAGTGTATTTAGAATATTATCCAACAAACCAATATAAAATATACATAATTAGGAAATCATGGATGCATAAAAGAAAACATCCAGGATTTTCAAATCTTCTACAAATAAAAAACAGAACATTTTGTCATACATTTATGTCCAGCCCCACTGAGTCAATATTTTAGGTTTGGAATAAAACCATTCTCTGGAATTAAACCTGCAGGTCTATAGAGACTTTACCAGCTTTAAAAATCAAAAAGCTTGAAATTTCACCCATTTTTATTTGCAAAACAACTCAACATCAACATAGATTCTAAGTTTAGTTTAGGTCTAGGCTTTCCAGAGGTTCATTCAACTAACTAATGAACCTGGTTTGCTTTAAACTATTTAATTTACAGTTTTAGATCAGAGGCTGATTTTGAAAATCAGAAGCTTTTTCTTATCTTGTTTGCCATGTCCCTATGGAAAACATTTTGGTATTCTCTAATTATTGCTCTTCATGCCAGCCCTGACACATATTAAGTGAACTGTCGTGATTTAATAGGTTTCCAGTTTAGATATAACATATTAAACTGGAAATTAGAATTATTCACTTTCATGTCTGAAAAAAGTATACAAGCCTGAGGTTGAAATGTAAGAACTAGGTAGACAACTTCAAAAGGTGTTCATGCTTTTGCAAGGCTCCCTTAGAACATACACACACATTTTTTTCAAACACTGAATTTTGGACTGAATTTCAGAAACATGCAATGTTGCAGAGTGTGCGCTGCAATGTTTTTGTGACATCCATGTGTAATAGTTTTTAACAGTGGCGTCTAAACGTTTTGCGGATTGCCAAAATTGTCTAGTTAAAAAACACACAAAATAAGTAAACGAAAAGGGAACTTGCAAGATTTTAATTTCAACTTTTTGTAGAAAAGGAATCTGTGAAGCATTGCCAATTCAAAACATAAAACACCAAAAGTTGTTGAGTCACAAATAATAGTGAAATGAAGAAATGACTAACACCATAACATATTAAATTGACATTTTCAAAATAAAAATAAATGGTAATAATAACTTAAACAAAATTAAAAAAATATCTAGAATACACAGTAAATCACTCAGAACAATCACACAGAAACAAACTGAACCTACTAATATGAAAATCTAGCTGATTCTAATAGTAAATATCACATTAGTCAACGGATGAAGATAAGAAGTTATGGAAAATGAAAATATTTTGATGTCCTGTTTTCATACAGGACTACAGATTCTGCCATGTCAGCACGTTATCATCACATATGTCTGGCAGCATTCACTGGCCAGAGGTTAGCAGCTGTTTAAAGTGATAAACAGAGTGCAGGTGCTTTCTGCCATCCCGACATATTTCAGATCCTCTAATGTTTAACCTCTGCTGACCTCTCCACTGTACAATGCCTCTGTTTTCATGGCAGGCAGATGCAACGTAAACCTGTTAACTTCCAGAAACCAAAAGAAAAACTGACAAGTGAAAAGAGAGTGGTAGAGGACAGGAAAGCAGAGACTCGTCGCAAAGAGATTTTCTCAGAGCATTACTGTCAGCAGAGAAGAACGCAGCAGACAAAGATTAGGGCACTCTGTGGTATCGCCTCTCTCTCTCTTTTCTGTCTGTTTTTTCTCATGTTTAGTTACACACGCAACACAGAGCAGAGCCTCTGGCCTATCATCATCCATCATCACCAGCAGTTTTCAGCATCATCTGCCTACTAAACTTTTAATGAGAGTTTGAGAGGACAACTGAGCTTGCATATTAAGCTGGCTACAGAATCTGATAGTGGAGTTCCAGTTCATCCTTAACAAGTACTGGTTCTAAAGTCAGTTCAGCCAGGTTGAAATTAATTAATTCATGCTCACAGATCAATCCCTAAGCAATCAGTACAAAGTTCCCAGCTCCAACATTAAGTTGTTCACATTATTATTCATATTTGTCTGAGATCAACTTTAAATGTCTATTTGCCATCGGGTAATCTTGTTTTGTGGCATTTGTTTTTCTCTATTGTGTTTGCTCACTAACCGTAATTTATAATGGCTGACTTTCCAAAACAGCCACTCTTATTTACATATTTCTAGAGTTTTACTGTCAGAAAACAAAACAACTCTGAAGTATTAGTACTCCTCTTATGTGTGTAACTGCAGTTACTTATAACTCTCTTATTACCATTAAGTCAGTATAGAGTAGATTTGCTATACTTTTGCTCATTAAACCGCTGACACAAAGCTTTTATTGTGCTTTTTACTTTTACATTTTATTGCGCAATAAAAATGTCTGACTCCAATTTAAAGCTCCCTGTTCTCTAAAAGTTTTGCAAAGGAACTTTGTCCAAGTGTTGCATTTTTCAGTAGAAATGTTTTAACAGGTTTTTACACAAAGATCAATCCTGAAATTAATTTACAGTGCCTATTATGAGCAAAGCCATAAAACCTTTCCAGCGAGCTTTGGGGGAAGCTGATGAAATCTTGATGAATATTCTATGTTTATCAGTGTAGTTGTTAGTATTTCAAAACTTTTGTTTCTGGTTCTGAAGCTGTTTGCAGTTTAAATATTAGTTAGCATTTTTCACCTTTGTCCTTATGTTTGACAGTTTCTGACTTTGGTTGGTTAATCATCATGTAAGAGATATTCTTGATTTAATCCTTCAATCTTTAGTTTCAAATTAAATTCAAAAGCTGAGAAATAAACAAAGATCTCCTGATTTAAAGAGTGATAGAAATGTATCTAATTCTTTCAAATTTTAATAGATTATAACTGATTGGTTATTAAAATGTTAAAACAAATTATGAGATTAGATGAGATAAAACGGATGAGAAAATTGTTTTATTTCAAATAAATTTGCACAGTAAATATATTGTCAATTGAATCAAGGGCATGCTGCACCCCACATTTGGTGCAGTAACACATTTTGATACATTTGTTACTGCTTGTTTGCTTATAATAAAAAGGTGAAGCTGGGGCGTGCCGTGGTGGCATAGTGGTTAGCGCGACCCGTATTTGGAGGCCTTCAGTCCTCGATGCGGCCGTCGCGGGTTCGAATCCCGGACCCGACGACATTTGCCGCATGTCTACCCCCCTCTCCTTCCCCGTTTCCTGTCAGTCTACTGTCATATAAGGGACACTAGAGCCCACAAAAGACCCCCTGGAGGGGTAACCAAAAAAAAAAAAAAGGTGAAGCTGGACCCATCATGCCTTTACGCTGTTCTTAGGATATTGATATATTATTACCAATATAAAGTGACAAGCACCGAGCTACAGCCGGGTCGATGCTCAGTCGCCTGCCTGCTCTCATTACACCTCAGGCAGTATCACAGCTCACTCGCATTACACACTGTCTGGACTGCCTCAGAGTCCAGACAATGTGTAATACAAGTCCAGTTCATAACCAGGTCCAGCCAAGATACAGTTCATCATAGCATTCTTAGAAAAAGGCTATAAAATTATACACATTTGTCTTTATTTTGTCCTGTTGCCAAGGGGAAGTGAAAATGAACAGTATAGTGATTTGATGTTTAGAATAACTCATTCTAAGAAGTCTTAAATAGCAGGTGCCTGCTAGACAATAATAGTAATGAACATGATGGGTATTAAGATATATTCATTTGATGTTGAATTATGAGGAAAATAAATTGACCCACTAATTTATAATGCCCACATTTGATCATTTCTATATTTCTGATTAACATCAAAGCACACCAACTCCTTTCCCTCCCAAGTCGGATTTGATAGCTCTGTTTGGAGCTTGTAAAAAAAGTTTATAACACAACAAGATTTTAAGTCTTGAGGCCCAAGAGATAGGAAAGCAGAACTCAGTTGAGCCGCAGCACCATGGAGGTCAAATCCAACTCAGACGCTCTGCCCACACTGCAGAGCTGTCTCTCCGTGCCATACAGGTGGAGAAGTGTTTAGGTGTGTGGGAGAGAGGCAGAGGAGAAAGAGTGCTCTTCCATTCTGAAAATATAGTGCATCTTAGTGCATCTAAGGGCAGGAAGGGAAAGTTTGTACGGGACAACAAGCAAAGGAGAAGATACGAGCCAAAGTAAGGAACAAAAACAATGAACACAAACGAGGTTTGTAGGAAACATCTGAAACCTCCCGATTCATTGCAAATGTGAGCATAAAGACTAAGGATGAAGTTTAAAATGTGTAGCAGAAGAAAGTGCTGGAAGAAGTTTTAAAAAATGGCACAAGGTGATTTCATCCAAGATGAATACATTTTTGTCTTAAGATAGAACAATCAAACATTTTGGAAACTGATTATTAAGGAAGGCTAAATTATATGGGATCTTGACAAAGTTATCATTTAGTTATTGATATTTACGCGTGAGTGCTTAATCCCCAGAAACATAATGTTCATAATCTTCATTAACTGGCTTTACGCATGGCACATGTAAACCACAAATGGATCTCTATTTGTTATGTTGCCTTCTTTTAGAATTCATCTGAGAGCTTATTTATGAAATAAAATAAAAAATACTTCGCTAGAAGTTCTTTTTAGCTCATTAAAGCTTTCTTAAAGCTTTCGTGTCGAGTATTAAAGTACATACAAGCAGTAAGATCAAAAATCATTTTTGAGATAAAGACCGACAGTTATGATTTAAAAGACTTGAGTATAAAGATGAAAACAAAAAAATGTGGACTGGTGAAAATGTTTTCCAAGCCACTGAATCCAGCACACACACATCTCTGACTCACACACACACACACACACACACACACACACACACACACACCTGTACTTCATGCCCGTGTGTTTGCCGGTCGACTCCTTCAGGGAGATGTGTCGGGGAGTGAAGGAGCCGAAGCTGCGGGCGATGATGGCCACAGTGCGGAACTTGGCCCTGGCCTGGTTCACCACGTTGGGGCTGGTGGCGCTCTGCTTGCTGTGGTCCCCATTGCCCCTCTTCAGGTTGTGGTCTGTACAGGCGATGGACACCTGCATGGCTGAGCTTCAGGCAAACTCGTACAAAAACAGGTGAGGAGAAAAAAGGAAAACTGATAGGAGAACCTTAATTCTCTCAGTCAGATCTTCTAAAATATGTTGATTTGTTGGAGTCGCTTTCCTCTTTTTCCCCCCTTTTCTTCTAGTCCCGTTACTTTTGGAGTTCTTTGCAGTTTTCCTGTGTATGGATTAAGTCCTTATTTGTTCACTTGCAGAAGCTCTGTCTTCATCACTTTGTTCTTTAAGGCAAAACAGTCCTTTTCTCCTTCTTTCTGTGTTCAGATTGAGCTTCCCATCTTCAGTCTTTCCTCTCAGAAGACTGACTGCAGAGCAGCCAAAACCCTGACAAGAGGAAGGATTCCTCAGTTCTTCTTTGGATCCTCAATTTAGTCCCTCATTGGTTCTCTCTTCTCTTGCGGCTTGCCTCTGATGTCGAGCTGAGGGATTTTAGCTGCAGAGAGGAAACCAGAGAGAGAGAGCGCGCTTGCAGAGGGTTGGCAGAGGAAGGAAAAGGGAAGCAGAGAGAAGCAGAGACGCGATCCAGGCGCTGCGCTCTCCCTGGTCTGACTGTGGGAAACAGTGCGCGAGGGATGGCATGTGAGAGAAAAAGGAGAGGAGGGTGAAGGAGGAGGGGACAGGGTCAGAGCATGGAGAAGGAGGCAGGGTACAGATGAAGCATGAACGAGGTGGAGGGATGGGTGGGGGGTCACGCTCAGGACCTGGGAGGGTACACACTTCTGCCATCAGCACTTTTTCCGTCTTAGCTCTCACATGCTTCCTAAATTTCACTGAGTTTCACTAATGTGCGTGTGCCCCAGTTTCCCCACGTTTCTCTCCTCAGACTCTGTTTGATCTGCACTCATTGTTTGGGTGCTCAGCTCCTTTTGACATCTCCTTTCTGTTGTCAATTCTGTGAGCAGGGCAGCTCCTCCATCACAGGCAGCGAGGAGAGAGCAATGTAGTGCTTCACACTGTTTCTCTCCATTACTCCCTCCTACTTCTTCTCCCTGTGTGTTTAGCTGCCACTCCACCTGTCTTCTTCCTCCTCTCATTGTTACAGTGTTTGACGGCCTCCCTCCTATTTTCTCCTTTTTTTCCCACACATCAAACCATTTATTCGGTTTGAACACGGCACAGAATGTTTTACTTGTTCTTTTATCTAGGCCATGCTCTTTTTGTTCAAACAATTATGCACAGGTTGTATGGAGATGTCCTGCCATCATCTGGTTCAGGAAGGAGATTATGTTTCCCAGAGACAAAAAGTTGTGTGAATCAATCCCATAACAAAAGCAAAAGGCTTTGGGAAGTCACTGACTACAGCTGGTTCCAGAATATCATTATAACGATTGTTATTTTTGGTGACATGTCCATCCATCCACCCATCCATCATCTTCTACTTAGCTTGGAGTCGGATGGTGGGGGGAGCAGCCTGAGCAGAGAGACAAAGACTCAACCACTTGGGCCAGCTCCTCCAGAGAAATCCCAAAATGTTCCCAGGCCAGTTGAGAAACAGTCCCACTGGGTCCCAAAAGGTTAGGGTGCATCCATTGAGTGGCTCCTCTTGATGTGAAGAAGAAGTGGCTCTACTCTGAGTCCCTCTTAGATTACAGAGTTGCTCACTCTATATCTAAGGGAGAACCCAGGTAACCTGCACAGAAAATTATTTTCAGTCTCTTGTAAACACAGTCTTGTTCTTTTCTACCCTAAACTCGTGACCAATGAGGGTAGGAACGTAGATCAACAGGTAAATCGAGAGTTTTGTCTTTTGGCTCAGCTTTCTCTTTACCATAACGGATCCATACAGTGCACGCATCACCACAGATGCAAAACTAATCTAGCTACCTGTCTCCAATGTTATGTATTACTGAGGCACATAGTGCCATTTTACAGCACAATTAAGTAACTATGTTTCATAACTTAAAGACAAACTGACTTTGAAATTTCACGCCACGAAATTTGCCTTTGTCTCTGTAAGAAGCTCTTACTCTTTCTGACACTCCGCTTAAGCTGTTTACAATCATGTTTAGGAGTGTTGGGCTGAGAAGTAGTTTGTGTGATAAGCTCAGTAGATGTGCAGTGTTTGATGATTGCTGTTACTGCTAGTCTGGAGGAGCTGAGTGGAAGAGGAGTGGGGAGGGATGTTCTGTGAGGGGGAAGCTCCAAAGAGGCATCTGAATAGTCTGAGCAAGTGCTTAGGCACATCCGAATGGCTGCCTTGGGAAATTCAAAACTTTCTCAAACATGCATGAAAGAATCAAAGCAACACTTCATGTACAGTCTCTCATGAAGAAATATTATTACATGATATGTAGCTTTAAAAAGTTGATTTCACATAATAACCCCGTCCCCCTTTAAGGCAGGGCCTCGTCCCTAACCCAGAGAAAACATTCTAGCCTTTTCTGGCTCAAGACCATGCTCTCAGATTTGGAGATGCTGGTTTTCATCCTGCTCTGGCTATTTTTCTCCTACCCTCTGCCTGTCTCTCAGCGCAGCTGTTGCACATCTCCTAATTTCCTCTGCCAGCTCTCTTCCCCAGCTGTCTCTACTCACCTGTGAGTAGCTCCTCTGGTTCTCATGCCATTATTCACTATATCCTCAGCATAAATAACTCCCTGTTCTCCAATGGTTCCTTCTATTGCACTCTGTGATTATCTGTGATATTTCCATTTATTCTTCCTCTATTCCTTTCTGTGTCATGTCAGTTTTGAGAGAGTTCTCCATTTGTGCCTTGCTTTAGCATTACAACCAGGCACAACATGGATTTATCATTAAAGTATCAGCACTCCACTTCCTCTGGTTGTTCTGGGTTCCACCTAAAACTGCACGGTTATGTGTCCTTTGTGTTATTTTATATGTAAATATTTGATTTCAACACACAATAGACACATGCATGTTATTTCAGCAGCAGGTTAATCTTGGCAAAATCCATGGAATACAAATTGGCTGCAAAATTCTAAACAGTGCACCCATAGTTTTGCAACACTAGAACGTGTCTTTCCCCACAACCAATATGTTCCCTGCACATTCACATGCATGCAAATGCTTAAAAAGTTTCATAATATACTAGTCAGGGAAATATTTGCTGACACAAAGTAATTATTCTCCCAAAATCACACAACAGGCTGCACATACAACCCCTAAAGGCAGCATTGCATCAAAGATGGAAGGAAAAAATGATAGTTGAGATCGAGGGAGGTGCTAAGATGTAAATCTAGAGAGACTAAAAGATTTGGACTGAGGCAATCCAGAGCTGAAAGGAAAAGAAGTTTCTGCATCTCTGTGTCTGATTACACTCTGAAGAGTGTGCATTTGTCCATATGGCTATGCATTTTACAAATGCTTTGGTGTGAATCACACTTTCCTTTGATTCTACAAGGATGTCAAACTGAGGTAACTGGAGCATTTTGCTTCTCTGTGTCCTTTGATTATTGCTGTCAAGCGTTTAAACTTTTTCTCAACTGTAGTCTACAAGCTTCCCCTGCTATCAGTTTCACCTCTTGACATTACTGTTCACCAATTCTGATGTACTATGTGGTATGATTAAACACTCACACTCAAAGTCAGTATCTGTGTAATTGTTTCAGCATTTGTAGGTTTATGTTGGGGGCAGAGCAGCTGATAATGTGCATTCACTTAACACCTTTAAGACTCCATGGACATTTGTTTTGCTGAGGTATTTCTCATGAAATTGCTTCTGCATTGAAGAAGCGGTTTGACTCTGAGAAACGCAAAGAAGAGGCACTCTCACATTCTGCACATTTCATACCGTCTGTGCATCTGCAGCATCCTTCACCTCACTGAACCTTACTTACAGCTCGAGAACCCGTCTTAGACTAAATGGAAAAGCGGCTCATTCAAAATCAATATCCGTTCTCTCCGAGGAGAATGGATCCACAGATTTCCAAACAGATCCAGACAAGAAAGCAAAGTGAACTTCTTTCTCTAATGAAGAGTGAAATGTGCAGAGGGATTAACGGACTGTAAATAAAGGACTAAAGGATTAAAGGACCGATAAATCGTTTTCTATGTATTTCCAAGTGAATAATGCACCCTGTTATAAAATAGTCACCAAACTACTTTAAGTGAACTCCATCACATCAACAGAACACTGATTTATTGCAGTGTTTAATGACTTAAATTGAGAGCCCCTATGTTTGAGGGACGTAGTTCAGCTAAAGTTAACTCACGCTGCCTCAATCTGTGTAGCAAACCCAAACATGCTCTGTGTTAAGTCTTAAAGTTAAGAAATTTACTGTCTTCCTTTTATAAACATACGTATGTCCATCACATCATGTTGAGCCAGGGAGTCACGGAGGTCAGATGACTGTAAGATCTTCAGAATTGGCTTGGGTGTTGGTTATTTGTGAATATGGTAAGATTTTCATTTAATCAGTTTTAGTGACTTCTAGCAGTTTGAGTAGCCTGCAGAGGTTTGAAACAACAAACCTAAATTGCAGATGAAATTCATAGTGTGGTATTAAAATAGCCTTATAAAATTTACACAAATTTCAGGTATGAAAACTTTGGAAGTAGACAAATATAAAACCAGTATGATGACAACCTGCCTCAACACATTCTATACTGGCTACAGATTCTGATTTGTGAAACTTTTACTCTAGTTAGTAAAGCAAATATGAAAGACTTGTAGTTTTCTCCAAAAATGTTGATAAAACTTTGGCAAATATCACATATCATCTCATGAGCTGGATTGATTTTTAAACAAATAGTAAAACATGTGCCTCTTTTTCAAAAGTAAATTTATTTCAGTAATTTAACTGAGGAAGTAAAACTTTTGTTCTGTAAATGTTACACCCACTAATTGATTGGCTTTATGCATATATTTCAGCTGACTTTGGTGATAATGACTTAGAGCTATTAAAAAATATATATTAGAAATGGGGGTTCTGGTATCAGGGGTATTATACTGACTGAAATGCACATATATGTCTAATACGACCAGTATCCACTTTTTGCAGTATTAACGTAGACTTGTTGAGTTAACATTTACAATGAGAAACATGAAAATATAAAATTTGGGGAAATGAGTCATCATGTATTAGATACATTTTGAGTTTTTCCACATCACTGTGGCTCTCACCTCATAAAATAATCAATTTAGAAAATGTCTCCCAGAAAGCTTTAGTAACACTGTCTTAACATGCCAACTTATTCTACCTTGGCTCTCTTTGTATGTTTGTATGAATGTGTTTCAGATGTAATGATAACAAAACGCAGTGGGATCCTCTATGTCTGTGCTGCAGTAAACTGACTCATTGCCTGTGATGTTTGCCTCTGCTCTTCCAGTTGAGCTAAACTCAACCTGATTCATCAGTCAGCTTGGGAGAGTTGTGCAGCTGCGTCCTATCTCAGTTTTTATGCAGTAGGTTTGTATCGAAATATTTTTAGACAGCCAGTTTGCTTACCATGTTTGCTTACAGAAAAGCATCTCATTTGAGGGTAAAATTAATCTTTTTCTCTTTGATTGGTTCTCAGGTCTTCATCTCCCTCCTCCTGATTTCCATCCCTGTTTTGTTTTTGTGCAGCTGCACCTGACCTGTATCCAGCAAGTGATAACTTTCATAACTCTGAGTGCAAAGCTCCGCCTGTGTCCTACTTTAGCAGCTGCGTGTGTACGTTGAGTTCATGCTGCGCTTGGTCAGCAAAAGTCTACTTACAACTCAGTGAATTCCCATTGAGTTGCCTTTTGCTAGAGCTGAATCTTGGTGGCACAATTTAGCTATTTTAATGGCTTGTCGAGACGCTGAGGGAAACTAGAAAGAACATTCTCATATGTTCTAGCTTTGAACATCATCAATTACAGCCTAAAGAACAGATTTAAACAACAGTCACAAATCTACAAGGATGTGCAAGGCCTGAAAAGTCGTCTCATTTACAGAGAGGCACAAGAGCATCTGCTAAATTTCCTCTGTTTTGGATTTTTGGTCACATCAAAATATCTCTGACCATCAAACAAATATGATATCTAGATGTTAAAATGTCCATCTTATAAACATAACTGAAAAAACACAAAATTACAATTGTTCTATTTCAAAGAAACACAGCCATTACCAACGAATGGCAAGACCATGGAACAGTGCAGAACTTTCCTAGGAGTGGTAATTACTCCCAGAGTTCATCAATAACTTTGTTCCTAGCCATTTTTTACACATATTTTTATGTATTGCATTATAAAAGGTTGATTGAAACGACACAATTCAAAATGGAATGGTTTTTGGCATTACTGACCTTTAATGAACAGTAGCCTGATAGGAAGGAGGGTGAAGAGAAACGGGAATCGACAACTGCATCAAGGGTTACAACCTCTGAACGTGGTGCACATGCTCCACGTTCAGAGGCTGTACACCTCCTTTACATTTGCATCTTAATGCTCCCCAAGACTTTAAAAATAATTTGTGGACTGACGAAGCAAAAGTGAAAGTTTTTGAAAAGGATCATCTGGTGTAAAACTAGCAGCATTTCAGAAATGGAGCATCATACAGCAGACCATGACACCTTGCCATACATAAAAAAATGGAATTACAGGAGAGCCAGGAGAATATCTGGCCGTGACTTTCTGATTTGAGCTCAAGCGCACTTTGCAGAAAGTACCTCACTGAATGGGTAAAAGAAAAAAAAAGGTTAGTGGTTGGATTAGTTTAACAACCATGTTGGTTTGAAAGCTTTTTCAATCAGTTAAATAAATGATCATTTGAAAACAGCACTTTGTATTTACTCTGTTTATCTTTCTGTGGTATTAGTATTTATTTGATGGCCTGAAACATTTTCATGTGACACAGCACTGTGTACATTAACAAAGCCTCAACAAATCATGAATCAGCAATGGCTCATATGTGAACTGGAGCATTTTTGTTTACAAAAAGAAAAAAAAATGCCCTTTTTCCAAAGGTTGTTACGGTGTTATGGTGTTAGTTCTTATTCCTGTTTGTGATTCTTTTTCTTCACAGTAGAATTTTAAGCTCTCTGTTGTTGCTGCTGAGGGAAAAGCTGGATGTGAGGCATCATGAGCTGTCTAGTATGTACCACAAAGTATTTATTTGGCCTTTGTTTACAGTTGTGCTCTGAGTGTAATGATGCAAGTTAAAAGGACAGCATCAGAGTTGTCTTTCCTCGCACAATTTTGAGTTGTCCCCAAAATTATGAGCTGGAGCACCGAGCTTCTGCTGGGCACAGCTAACATTGGATCAAACTAGTTTGCTTCCTAAAGGTTGTTCTTAAACAGCATGCAAATAAAGTATTTTTTTAAATGAAGTACTTTTAGGATTTTATTAAAAACATAAGGTTCTCCAAGTGTCTCAGAAACACCAACACCTTTTTTCACCAAAGAAAGAAAGTCCTAAAGTCCCCCTTTAAATACAAGGTAACAGCATTCTTTTCTCTATGTACTATATATACTGTAAAGCCCAACAGTGAAACGCTTTGCCATAGTTTAAAATAAGATAATGCAGAGGCTGACTCTTCTTTGGAACAATATTCAGACTATTGCTGCATCAGAAGAAGAGGGACACAAAACAAGCAATAGAAAAACAATGGGGGAGAATAAATAAACTATACTGAACTGGAAATAATGGTTTGCAACATTAAAATGTTTATACCCGAGTTGAAAAGAAGATCCATATGTATTAATCAGAAACAAATTAGCTTCTGTTTGCCATTCAGAATTTCTGCCTGGGGGTGTTTCCTGATCTGTAGGTGAAACTTCAAAATAGCACAGACTTAAATTCACAGCAAAAGCATTTTGAAGGAAAACCTGAGAACTCTAGAAACAAACTTGGAAGCATCAACAAAGAGAAGACATAGAATGAAAACAAGAGACTAACAATGAGCAGAATCCATCTGATCTGCTATATAAAGCCATGTGGAAAAATAGTCATAACTGGACAGAAATGGCTTTTATTTGAGGATTTTTACAAATGTATTCTTAAAGTTTGTTCTTTATAGGATTGCTACCACAAATATGAGACCTAACACATAGTTAGGTCTCATATTTGAGTTCTAAGTCACACTTACTCATGTGCCAGGCCAGTTAACAAAAGATCCCAGTTGATCATTGGTCCACTGATATACATCCATGGTATGTATACCAATGGACCAATGATCAGGTGCATTGGTATACATATACTGTATGTGGATGCAATTTAAAAATAAATTGTCCACATAGAGAACATTAATATATCAGGATAAATTAAAAAATATCCTGACTTTTTACTCCACTTGCTACAACTATAAAAATTTCAGAGTTGACCGAAAAACATCAAATTAAAATTTAGCAAAGAAAAACAGCAAAGAAGGCTTAAATTCAAACTGAAATCTGAGAAATTACAGTGATATAAACATTGACACACATACACACACATACTATATCTTTGATTTCATTCTAACCATTGCCAGTACATTCCTAATCCTGGCCTAAAATCAATTCACACCTTAGTCCTAAACTTAACCAATAACCTAAAAACAGCACCTCTTCTTATAGGGCTTACAACATAGTATTTGTTGAAAAAATCTATCAGATACAAGGCCATGCACACACAAACACACATTTATTGTACAAAGTCCTGTTGCCATTAAATGTTCTGGAGCTTCTCCAGGCATGAAACAAGCCAAAGATTAAAGTGAAAAAAATATACAAGAATGGGAAGCAAAACCCAACCAGAAAGTCATAAAAACAGCATGTCATTTTGCACCCTGTGACAGACCTTGTTCTCAGTGCAGAACACGGCATGAGGCAGCATCACCTCTGTAAACGCTGCTGCCAAGAAAACACGATGACAAATAAAATACTAGATTTTTTTTTTTGGTACTGTCAAAACAAACTGCATTTGCTTTGCTGTTGCTATAAAACAAATATCACATACTCAGTATATTTTTAAAATTACAGAATTGGAGGCTCCACAATAAAACCATGGACAGGTAATGGGTATTTCACCCATTGTCCTGCAGCAATAAAATACCTACTCCTAAGGCTGAGTTGCTGCAAGCAGGAAAAAATGACACAGATCTTTAAAAACAGCAGGTCTTGCAGGGTGTTTCCTGTATGTAGTATTTAGTATCCACTAAAACATGTAATTCAGGGCGTGGGGTAATGCATTTCAGATACAAAGTTGGGCCTAATCCTACAGAGAGGAACCAGAATGTGTGAAGGTGATGCTCAGGAAGCAGCTTCTCCTGGAACAGCTGGAGTCAAAATGAGCTACATACACTGTAGCTCCAAACTGTGGCAACATGTACCGATCAAGCTTAGCATTATGACAACTGTCAGGTGAAGTGGGAGAGAGAGGTGAGGCTGCAAGTTAACATTTTGTCCTAGAAGTTGTAGGATAGATAAGCCAACATCTGTGTGAGAATACTGTAGGTCATGTTATTATACATGAGTTATTTTTTTTTTATTATTATATAACCTTATTTACATTTTTGCTAAAAAATTTTTTTTAAAAAAGAAAGAAAGTAACCAGCTCTGGGACACAAAAATATTTTTTTGAAGGAGCATATTTGTCACCAGGCATGTGGGTTTTATCTTTCATACTATCGTATAAGATTAGGGAAATATGTCCAAGAAACCAGCTGAATGTCACTCATTACTCCGGGGTATTTACAACATGATCCTTTGTGACATTAAAGCATGTGTTTCACTGCACTGGGGCAAACCACAGGCCTATGATACCACAGCTGTAAGCATTTTCTAGTGATATGTCTTTGCCTTGAGATCAGCAACATGTCAACTTCAGACTACAGACCCATTCAATGAATTAAAATATTACTGAAAAAAATCTTTATCACTATGTGAAGCACATATAGATGTGCTCTATGGATGTGTGAAAGCCTTCATTTCCTTAAATTGTGATTTTCTCACTTACAAGCCATGAAAACATGATATTTAAAAATAAAATAATACATCAGACCATAAAAGAACATTTAATACAGAAATGTGTGCATAATGAAAAGTATATTTAATACTTTATTAAAAGGTTATTTTCAAAGCTACTTTCATCCTGACACATGGGCCTCATCTAAATATGTATTCTAATTTACTGAATATGATTGTATATTTGTATGAAAAGGCCTCAATTGTACACAGCTTCATAAAATGCCCACAAAACAAAACTATCAACTTAAAACTGCTTCACATTCAATTGTGTAAACTTATGAATGTGAAGATATCTTGATACAATCTCTAAAAATCTGCCCCTCATTGTTTTTAATATTTAACGAATAAGAATAATTTTTATGATTTTAACTGATCTAAAAAAGAAAATGTTTAGTTTAGTTAAATATTATTAACTATTGTGTTGATGTTTTCATGCAGAGCAGTTTGCTAAAATGCAATGCTTTTAATATGACTTGTTAAGACTTCAGTTCATTAGATATTTCAATGTACTTCCAGTTATTTGTGTGCATCTTGCCTGATAAACATAGCACTGTGAATGCACTGGCTAAAGTTTCAGCTGTCACCACTTCAGCAGCTTTATGGGAACAGCATGCAGGGCAGGTTACAGACAGGAAGCTACCACAGCCAACACAGTATCTCTTTCAGTGTAAACAACATTGTTTTAAAAAAAAAAAAACCCACACACACAAAGCCAGATCCATTAGGTTACAATAATATACAAGGCCTACGATGTATCTTTGCAAACCATCCATATTAAGTGGGTCATGCTTTTTCAAATTTGGCCTGTACAAATTGTAGCTGCACAGGTTACTGACTGGTGGTTCATACATAAAATCACAAAAAGTACAAACAGAGATCAGGAAACTGTTTAGTGAAGAGCTCATTAAAACAAGGAAACAAGATAGAAAGTAGTTGCATTTGCCTACAATACATAAATAATGCAACTAGTCTACGTATGGACCATATCACTATTAGCTGAGCAACATGTTCAATAATGTGTGGCACACAAGCTTTAATTGTCGTAATGTCTCAATTTCCAAGTTGGTCACCATGGTAATATTGGTGTGTAGTGCCACGTGAGGTGCCTGAATGAAAATTACGCACTTCAGCAGAAGACAAATGGATTGCTGTGTAGACATACTTCTGCAGGTGAGCTTCAGCTGTGTTGTGTGTACTAATGGTGAAATGTTTGCGTGTGCCTCCGTGTGTGTAAGTGTTTATTAACACTTCCTCTCACTTCATCTCCGATCAGAGCTGTTTCTATTCAGGGTCACAGTTGTAAATATGCTCAGAGGAAGCCGTGAAAAAGGAAATGAGTGCTCTCTGCTTGCTCTGTATGGCTAGGTTTTCAAATCAAACAAGTTTGCAGACTGCAATTTAGATGTAATTCTTGTCACAGCAAGTGAGAGAATGAAGTTCTGTGTAAAGTTATCCACTGTACTATGACGGATGACACAAGTTGCTCTCGACCTTGCGCCCGATTGGCCCAAACGCCTACATTGACAACACAATTAACTGTTTGTGGCAGAGACCTGCATTCCTCACTGCCAGAGAGTCTCCAGATACGGACACTTGATAGTCAAGAGTGGTAACAACGAGAGAAAGTCGTCATCTCGATAATAGCATTGCTATGGAAACAGTATGGAGGCGTTATGTGTGTGGGAAAAAGCAGCAATAAAAAAAAACTCGGGGAAAGAATAAAGGTGCCAGAATGCAACCAGGCAGCATCTGTAGAAATAAAGGATGCACAGCGGTTACTGTGGAGATTAAGGTTTTTAGTAACCAGGGTAAAAGCGCAGGTTGCTAGAGAGAATTAAAAATTGTTAAGTATATATTTTTCTAAAATCAGTGGTAATTATAGCTTTGAAAATAATATTTTCAGTGTGTAATTCAGGGAACAGTAAAAATTTATCTAATAAAAAGAAAATCACTTACAATGACTTTTCTTTTTGTTTTTTGCATTGTTGGAAATATGTTTTGCAAGGCTGAGCAGATGAAAAAAAAAGAAAAGAAAATCTTAGTGGAAGAAGGCAGCATCTTTAATCCTGCACTGGCACTGAGAGAAATAAAACCTGGCTCTGCCATAAGCTCCTTTTACATTTTGTTTGTGATCTTCATAATTTAAATACTCACACTGTTTACCCTTCTCTACAGCTGCTTCATGTGCAATGCAGTTTTACTAAATGATTAACTCTGAAATCAAGACTACCCCAATTACATTTAAGTCAAGAAACATGCAAGGCTTTGTAAATGTATTTACATTCCTTGAACAATAGTTTATTTATTGTTGGGATTTTGTGACGGATCCAAACAATTTGAATGGCTGTGAAAAGAAAAGAAATTGCAAGTTTATTTGTGTTTAATTTTGTTTGTTTTTACAAATCAGAAGGTGTGGTGTGCATGTATTCAGTTTTCTTTAACTCAAAATCCTCTAAATAGAACCACCCAGAGTAACCAGCTACTTTCACCTTGCAAACATGTGAAACATGGTTCTTTAGTAATGTAGACCAAAATTCCCCTTTTTTGGTATACATTCTAAACATTATGCATGATGAAAAACTGAAATACTAAAAGATGGTGGTGGCAGCATTTCGGCAGCAAAGATCGCAAAACTGATAAAAGTTCATTGAAAAATGGACAAAGCTAGAAGGTCAGTATGAAAAAAAGTCACTAGACAACAATAACCCTAAACATACATCCAGTCTTCTAAACACAATTAGTTTAATCTGCAGATTTTGATGACTATTTAAGTATATATTATATCTCTCACTTTTAAGTAGTGGGCAAATAATAAAGCCATGTTTAGTACTCAAAATGTAAATGCATTTTCTGCAGCGTAACTTTTTATAATACAACATTTTGAAATAATCACCCTGCAGTTGAAATTAATTCCTCAATACACTTTGTAGGAAATAATTATTAGCACTTAAATCATGAAGCTTTAGTATGAATCTACTTAAAGATAATGGGAAGGAGAAACAGTAATGAGGAGAGCTCTTACATCCCAACAAACCACTTAACTACTCTAATAGGGACTTTAATGTGGCTTTAATAATCACTAAAATGAAAGTGAGTTGAATTATTGTTAACATAAAAACTGTACTTAGAGTTACACCACAAATAATTAATATTTCTGGTGGACTTAGATTTAAAGCTAGGAGGGGTGTGAATAGATTTGGGCTTGAAATTATGTTTTATTTTGTAAACTATAAGGTTCAGTTCCGCTTTATTCAAGTCTCAAATGTGCAATTAACTTGTTACAGCAAGTACATATTTATTTATATAACGACAGGTTACTCAGTAAATCTAATCTTATCTTTTGCTGGTTTCTGAACCACGTCCTATAAAACGTATTTCTTAAAACACATGCAACTTGTGACGTAGGATGTAACAAACGTGTCTGTTTAGAAACAATGATGATTGCTTTCATAAGTGTGATTTGGTAGGAGGAAAATCAATGTAAATCATGTTACAAGTAACAACACTCGGAAACATGAAATAATCTCTGAATGCAGTTCCGTGAAAACAGCACAGAGAGATTATCTGTGTATTTAAATAATTCTCAAAGATGACATAAGGTTAAAATTATTCTTACAGGCTTATGGTATGTATATATAATACTTTAATATATAATTTAATACTATAATATGTTAAGACAAAACGTAATGTAACTTTTTGCTCAGCAGTGGTTTTTGCCTTAGAACTCTGCCACGCAGGCCATTTCTACTCAGTCCCTTTCTTATGGTCGATGCATGATGCTAGAGACAGTGAACTCAGGTGTGATAAACCACGTTTAAGTTATATTTGAACAGTGGGGCCAATCACTTTTTCACACAGGGTCATGTATGTTTGGATTTTTTTTCTCCCACAATAATAAACACCTTCATTTAAAACTTTCATTTGTATGTACTTGTGTCGTCTTTGAATAATGTTTAAGTAGATAGTTCCAACATGACGTCACACCTCATTTTATAAAGGTGCTTTGTTGGATATGATATTGAGCAGAGCTTGAAAGTTGTTTCTACAAATGCACAGCAGGTGACAGCACAACCGATTCCACCTCTGCAGGAGCACCGCAGGACCTGCCTTGGTCAAAACATTCCCTCATCTCTAGGCAAACAAAGCACAGCGCACATGGGGCTATTTCATGGCACACATGAATAATTGACTTTAAGCGTCTCAGACAGTGACAGCAATTATGACACTCTTGAATAAAACATTGGGCACCGTGATGCTACTCCTGTAAAGATGTGCAGCTTCAGTTTCATCAGCAGACATCAAGGTGGCAGGAGTAAAGGTTCACATTTTCAATCTACAATGAGAAAATGCTCATCAGCTCACACAAACAAGTAAAAACCTTGCTAATTCAGTGGGTTCACAGCTCCCCCTTGTGGCAATATAAAGAAAGAACACCACAAAGTATACTACAAACACACCTCCTGGGTTTCTCTTTGCTTCTCTCTTTTAATCTCCTTTCCAGTCTCTAAGGACTCTCGTTTGCTTTCTTCATTTTCCTATAATTGTGCCTTACTGATCCACAGAGTCTCTAGTTTCCCCCCAAGAGCTCTAAAGCACACCCACGCAGTTACCCATCCTGCTTTCTACACACCAAACCGAGTGTTTGATGGCAGCTATATTCCTAAAGACATGTTGTAAAAACATAATTAAACAGAGAAAAGATGAATCTTCTGCCCTTAAGCACACATCTATTATTACAAATGCTTCATATGTCCAAAGATATTACAAGATGTCGTTTAGAGCTGTGGCACTTTAGCTCGGCCAGAAATGGAAGTCACCTTGAACATCACTTAATAGATTTATAGAACAAGATTGCATCCGTGTGTGTACGTTTGTGTGTGTGTGTATAAGCGTCTTGGAGAGTAATAACCACAAGGCTGAACTTGGCCAGGTGCCTTCTCCTATGTGTGGGAGAGTAAGATGAAGCTCTGCAGGGGTTGTTATTCTTATACAACCTCATTGAGACTCAAGGAGAGAGCTGCCTCCTAAAGAAAGCTTTATCAGTCCTCATCAATAATGGACAAATACTAAGCCAGGAGAGGAGGGCCAAGCAGTCGGATGCCAAGATAAAGAGTAGAAAGACAGGAATTTAAAAGCTGATAATTGATCAACCAACATTCATTAGCATGTACTCCACCATGCTGACAATATTGCTTTGTTTACTTAAAGTCATATTCTGATTTTCTGAGTCCTGGTTCAGATTTCTCACACTTTAAAAGACCTTTTATAAGCTGGGAAAGCTCTGGAGATTGCTCAGCCAAGCAATGATCCGCACTGACAGCAGCCTGGCACTATTCCTGAATGAATATGTCAATAGGACAATCTGATTTCCTATTGATTCACACAGTCAGTTAGTGCTGACATACGTGAAACACCAAAGCCATATGTACAGTATGTGCTGGGAATAGTAGGTGATTGCAAGAAGAGTTTAATCATCTTTCTTAAAGCTGTAAAGCAGATCTATTGACTGGAATCCAGTAAAAATTGTGAATTAGTTCATTGGTATTTAATGAACCAGAGATGTTTGATTTCTTTAGTACTTTAGGAATAAATCTTTAATAAATCCATTATCACTACACTACTGGGAAAATCAACCTTTTTTCTTTGTAATGGAAAATTTACTGAATACTTGAATTTTAAAAACTGTAGTCAAGTTCTGGATGAGGCTTTACATATATTTTAATATTTCCAATATCATAAGCCTTTATGGGGCTTGTTGAATTCGACTTAAATTTTTCATTTAGAAAATATTAATTTTGAAAAGCTTTTTTTTATTAGGTGACGGCTCATTATGTGAGATAAATTTTAATTCTGACAGAACTGCAGATTGTTTTATCTATCCTTTTTGCCTTTTTATCTGGTTTACGTAGACTTATAAAAAAAAAGAACATTCTTAGGCTCAGTTATTTGGATCAATGGTTCTCAGTCTGTAACTATTGTTTGAAAGTTAATAATATACAGCAATTCAGCTGTTTTAGTCACTGTTCAACGCTTTTTTTTTTAGTATGTTCAGTCAAGAGAAACAAACAAACATGTATATTTTTTATTTCCATCCTTGTTGTAGCTGAATAAAAAGCCACAATATTCCCAAATAGCAAGGCTTGTAGGAATTTTGTGAAGAATCATACAAATGTACGTAATTTCTAACACTTCTGTTAAATGCTCCTCAAAATACTCATATCGCCTGAAAATGCAAAAACCGATTGAGGAAGTATAATTCCTTCTTAAACACTTGAAATATAACATATAAATCCTCAATATTTTGTACATAGAGCCACTTTAACAACTTTTCTAGTTACAAAGACAAAGGTGATGCTCTCTGTCTCTTTGTCCAGAGTAATTTATCACTTCTTGCATTCAAGCCACAGGTGTCACAGGATCTTGGTCGATCTAATGGCCTTTGTGTAAAGCCCTTCACGGTTTAACACACCCACCTGCATTTACACAAGACATCAGTATACATCAAGTACTTTTAGCACAATCCCCTTCTCTACATTCCTTATTTATACTCTAATAAAATACAAAAAAAAATTTTGGGACATTTTGTCTTAGCCAAAAACCATTAAACACATTCATAGTTTGAATTAAAGCTTAATTCAACCTCAGTGATCAGAACAAATTAATCAACGCAGAAAATTGTGCTTAAATTCTCTAATAACCATAACTATGTATGTAATGTGGATATGCAGTTGGACGCCAGTCTACAAACACGTGCACAACACAAATGTAGGTTTCTGTGTCCGTCTGAGCAATTAAGTATTCAAAAAGGACACCAGCTCTTCTGTTAAATATTCACTTGTTTTCCAAGATGAATAAAGGATGAGCAAATGACGCATTTATCTGCATGTGTACGTTTGTGCGTCCAACCGCAAGTGTCGCGATTGTGTCAGTGTGTGCTCACTCGTGCTTGTTCTCTAGAAGCATGCCAACTGTGTTCAGTTACCCATTACAGCCTTCAAGGAATAATGTAAACCATGCCCACACACCTATAAAATGACTACAAACAAAATTAAACCTGCAGCCATAAACATGTAACACAATAGAGTGGGAAAGATTGCTTGTTGCTGATCATAATTGAGGTCAGAGCTCTGCAGAGCAATCAGATTCTTCCTCACCACAATTGTTCATACGACCCCTGAAAAAAACCCCTGGCATCTGCACCCTCACACTTGATACAGCACATTTAGATAATCGCTCTTCTCCTGGCAGCTGAGAAGGACTGACTTGTACATTTGATTTACAGACAAAGAGGCTTTATTTATTACTCCATAGAACATCTTTCTACTGATCTAGAGATGAATCTTCACAAATGTTTCTGGTTAGGTGCTTAGTTTTATGGACCCATGGCCATAGAAGAGATTGGAGAATCAGATTTCATTTAACTGGACAGGGGAGAAAATACTTTTGATATAGTATATTTCTTAACTTTAAATCCCTCTTACATTGGTGTTTTCATGTTGCCCATATTAACAAACAAGCAACCAAGGCTTTAGACTAGTGTTTCTCAACGGGGGCGGCGATACCGCTAAAATTCAGTGAAACATCGCCCATGTTTTAATGTTGCACAGCACAATCTTTTGCAAATGGTTCAAAGCTTAAACTGGCATTGTTGTACATCTTTTATCTGGTCATTTTGTGCAATATATAACAACTAACATCAGAAAATGGCACAGAAGAATTTTTTTTCCACTCTGATTGGCTGCTGGTAGGTCTACCAATTTTAAGTTGAATGTCCATTGAATTTTCCATAGACACTTGTAAAAAAAAAAAATTCTTCCCATGGGTTTTCTGTTCTCTGGAAAATTATTTTTGATGATAAATACAGAAACAACCATAAAAATTAATACATCAACAATAGTGATAGTAATATTAACAATAAAATAATATTCAGTGCAAAGAAGCCTACAAATCTTTGATGGAGGGCGGTAAGGAACCTGTATAATGGATAGAGGGGCGCTGACCCAAAAAAGGTAGAGAAACAATGCTTTAGATTTTGCTTTATGGTGTTTCCATATGTTTGGCACCATAATTAATAAAAAGAGTGTCTCCGGTCAGTTTCTATTTAAGAACACAGGCAGAAGCAAACAAACGTTTTAAATATGCACAGTGCAGTGAGGAAAAACTTGTAATTTGCAGTAAAAACACATTGAAGCTCACATGACTTGGTTATTTTTGTTTTAAGTAAGAAGAAGAGAACACAAAAACTATTGGTGTTCTCTCAGCCTGTTGTGTTTTAGCCTACAAAACAAAAGTGTTTGAAATTCACACATCTATGACTATGTAGATAAACCACTGTAAAAAAAATAAAAAAATAACAGCAGCAACTGTTTTCTAACTTCTGTAAATGTTACAGAGCAGTGATCCAGCTATTATGCTTCACAATCCCAAATTATGCTACGCAAACAGTCTGCACTAATCCCTGCTGATTTCTTAAATATCCGACACACTAGAGAACTTGGCCCTGCCTTTCGTCACTTCTTATTCCTCCACTGTCAGGTGGACGTAAGTACGTTCTCCCTTAAGGTCTCCCTTACTTCACCCAACGCGTCAAAATCAGCTCTTATTGTAGTAGTTGTGTAGCCTTGTTTGCAAGGAGGCGTCCCTGCTTCAACTGCAAACAAAATTAAACTTGCAGCCACATACAACTATCCGGTTTTGTATCCAGAGGAGACATAAATATTTTTGAGTATTTATCAGACATGTTGTAAATTTGTATGACTCTTCACAAAATACCTGCAATAATTCAATCAATCATAGTGCTACACCATCATAAAAACACAAAAACACAGTCATAGAAAACACCATACCATCAACAACTGAAACATTACATGTCAAATGCCTAAAAACTCCTGCATTGAAATTGGAAAGTGGCTGTCCATGGAGGACAGCAAAAAGGTGCGGCCCCCTCTCTATGACCATTTTATTAACGAAGGATGCAGGAACAAAGTCTGGACCCCAGCGAGACGCAAACTTAAGTGGAAGTGTCCCCCAGATGGTCTGCAATGTGTGTGAAAGGTGAGTTCAAACATGAACGTGACCATATGCAGACTGTTCAGCTTTGGGCTTGTGCTTTACAAACAACCCTTGGCGTGAGAAGTAGTATTGTACTTATGTCAGAGTGTTTCTCTCAAATATTTTAGGTATGCACTACAACAACAAAAAATCCAGAAATAGGCAAAGTTTCTGTAAATACTGTGGAGTTAAAAGTCCACAGAGAAACTCACAAATAGATTAATTGTACAACAGGCTGGAGTTGACTCCAGTGAGAATTAGTTTGCTATACGTCTGTAGGTAAAAATGCAAAATCCAAAGATTTTTTATTATTATGGTATCCTAATGGGAATACTTATTACACATTAACAGATATTTATTCAACATAATCTTTTTTCATCTTTTGACTACAACATGAACTTTATGATGTCAAAAATAGATGTGAGCACAACAATGCCGCACATTTCAGACAAGAAATAAGCCTGCAAACTGAGGGGCCGCAGAGTGAGGACGCAACTGTGAGGGCATTAACTCCATCACCTTTAAATTGCTGTCTGGAAGCAGGCTTAGTTCATTTAATCAGAGGGATTGAGAAGCATCCAGAGGGTCGGAGAATCTCACACACGCACACACACCATCAATTTATGGAGGATGTTTCACTGAATTTTAGTTCATTCCTATCAAATCGAGTTTTGGCAGTAAATTTTTATAATTTCCTGTATATTCACCTCACAGAGTGAGTGCCTAGATACCGCAACACACAAGTACAAACCATATGTCCCGTAATATGTCTGTCTGCCCCCTAGAGGCTTACACGACACTTCACTTCCTCCCTCAAGCCTTCACTCTCCTCTGTATCCAACAATATCATGGGCTTTTGATTAATCTTTCCACTTGGCTGATTGAATTGATGCCCTTTAATTCAGTGAAAGTAATCAAAAATCAGAAGAGTGCTTTTGGCTCACTGGCATTTAGGTTAAAAGGGGATGTGCAAGGTTTCTGCTTTTTGTCTTTTAAAAGAAAGCCTGTTTTTTCTCCCAGATTAATAACGTCACATAAAAAGCATACCAGGCATTATGGTGTATTTTGCAAGTTTAAAAAAAGCAGAAATATTCCAGAAAATGTCACAGGAAACTGCAACAGCTGCATCTTATTTCACACAAATAAAGCAAATGAGAAAACAGACAAAGTGAAGTCAGAGTGAATCCTGGCTGTGTTGTAGAAAGACACGTGTGCTGGCGGGCTGTCAATATCCATTTCTGAAGTCTTTATTTTATTATACGTTTCTAGGAAAATAGCTTTCCTCACAGGCCTCACAAAGTACTACACATAGCAGCAGTATCTGGTCCTCATCATTACATAATTAGTGTTAACATTGGCCGCATCAGCCTGGAGGAAATGTTTAATGCAAATGCTCTGAACTGAACAACAGCCAACTGTCACCACAGCTCATAGCCTTAACACTAACAATAATATAAATGTGTGTGCATGCAGAAATGCTGCATTTCTTTGCTTGAAACTTTCAGAACTGAAACGCTTAGAAAAAGAACCATCTGTTTAACTCTGAGCTGATTAAAAATGAGATGAAAATTGCACAAATCTTGATTGCTTTTTGTGCTCCTGTTTTATTCTGTTTCTGGAAAATTAAAATAAAAAAGGTTTCAAGAAAACATAAAAGAAGCCCTTCACATTTGAAAGGGAATATCAAGGCTTTTACCATGAGATTTAGATGATACATAAGCAGGTATTGGCAGGTGTTGCAGTTATAGATTGATACAGTTTCTGCTCTTTGACAGAAAAATGTGTCAACTTGAAGACTAGCTGTTTAAAGATGCCCACCCCTCATCTTTTGCTGGGCACTACCATCTACCGGTTGAAAGAAGGTTAAACGTTTTTTCCTCACTTATAAGAAAGAAATATTTGGATGAAAATATTTCTGGTTGCCACAAAGTGAACACCTCCCTTTTAACCTGGGCATTATCACTTATTATTATTATTGTTATTATTGAAATAACGTTACTGTTTAAAACTACTATTGGCCAGCTACAGGGAGCATGTCTGACTGCAGGCTAGTGACCTGAGCAGATAGCCTGACTAATAAATAGCTTTCCTCCACAAAGCAGTGAAAGGGCAGATGGTGACTACTGATATTCCTAAGAGTAGCACACTAAATCCATAAATCACAACAGAGTGGAGAGTTTTTATTAATGTGCCGTTAGAAAGCTTGTAAAGGTAGAAGGTCAAATGAAGGCAGCAAATATGAGAAAATCCTGGAGGACAATTTGTTTCCATTTGTAGGAGAACTGCGGCTTCAGAGGACATTTATTTCCCAGCAAGACAATGACCCAAACCATCCAGCTAAAGCTACAGAGATATAATTTGAAGACAACAAGGTGGAAGCTCTGGAGTGGCCTACTCAAAGCCCAGACCTAAATCTGATAGACAATTTGTGACTTGAAAAGGGGATTTTCACAGCTGATCTCTACACAACCTGACAGAATATGAACAGTTATGGAAGGAAGAATAGATTAAGAATGCAGAATCCAAAAATGCAAGCCTGACAGACCTATCTACTCCATGCTGTGATTCCAACCAAAGGTGCATTTACTAAATACTGATTTAAAGCAGGTGAATATTTATGAAATCACTTATTTTACATTACATATTTTTGTGTTAAAAAACGCAAATTGTGTACATCATGATTGATTTGCAAAAGCAATAAAAGAACTAAAACATCCTGGTGGTTAAGCTAGAGAAGAAAGTGATGGCATTGCATATAAATGTTCCTTTTTGTTGTGACTTTGATTAACGCAGGAGTCTTTACTTCTGATCCTCAATTATTTACGAGCCATTTTATTAGGCTCCTATAATGCTAAATGTTTAGGCATACATTTGCATGAGTTATTGCAGGAAAATCTGGAAAGCATCAGCTCCCATAAGCAGGTTGATGCAGAAAAAGATCTTCTTCATTTCTTGGTTTATTAATGGAAACAGCTGCCAGTTTTATTAGGCCAGCGCAACTGTAGCATAGGTTTAGGTCACGTTATTATTACTCTGACTAATACATTCAAGTATGTTGGCAGAATTTAGCAGAGAATTGAGAGAAAGCCCTGGGGGATAAACGGACTATTCAAATGACCAAAGCATACAGTCATTCATGGAAAAGTTAAGCCGGCAGCCTCTCCAAATATAAAACCCTAATGCACACACATCTTAAAATCACAGAGTACAGCCCCCTGTAAACGCAAACACAATATTTCTGCAGGTAGATTAAAAAAAGTCTTGTGCTGCTGTTATTGAAGTGTTATGATTTAGAGTAAATCAAGCATGAAAAGGATAACATAAAGATAAAATCCCTCGTTCTGCACAGCTTCTTTTCCATCCTACCAAAGACAGTTCAGTGTGTGTAAGGCAGCTACATGCTGCTTCCTTGCCTGAGGGTTGAGCAGCGATCAACAGTCCCAGTCACATCCACTCAAACCACTCACTAGAACCATGATGCCTACTCACAGACATGACAAACCCTCTGAACAACAAGCACAGAGCAGTCGTTTCCACCAGCGCCGTACTAACAGAAACTGGATTACATTCAAAGCAATTATTTAATAATAGACCTTTAACAGGAAGATGATTTAATCCTGTTATCTGTTATCTAGTGCTGACATTCTGATTACAGTCGACTATTAAGCCAATCAGGTAAAAACCTGCTTTTAAAATGCAGATCTGAGCCGAATTATTGCTGTCATGATTACAGTTATGCTTCTATTGTGTGTCCACAATACAAACCTGCTAAAGGTAATGTAAAATTAGAAAGGGAAAGGGGCATTTGATGCAAAATATTATAAATTTCTATTAATGTTTAATGGTAGAAGATTAAGATTACTTTCATTTGCATTTTGTTAAAGTTTTAGTTTGTGTCAACTTTAAGGTATGTAACTCAGTTAAAAAAACAACCAAACATCTATTTCCTTTCTCTCAAACTGTTTAAGAACCATAAAGATTTAGATTTAAAGTGAGCTCAACAGTCCGTGTAATGCATTGTGAACAGCATATTCAAGTGAATATTAAAGAACATTAAAGTGCATAAAACCAATGCAGGAGTGATTGCAGTTCTTTTTCTCTCTGCAAATGTTCTGAAAACGTTTTCTCTTAAATTCCTTTCGCAAAGAGACAGGAGATATTACACAGCCCCTTTTCCTAACCTACACACTGATTTCAGAGGTAAGTGGACTGCAAATTTGAAAAAAAAAAAGCCAGGTAGGGTTACCTGTAGACCATGCCAGTCTGACTCCTCACAGTGTCGTGCAAAGACAGCGAATGGAAGTTCAGGAACTCCTCCAGCTGTTTGAGCTGCCCTGCATTGTTGGCTTTGTTTGTGGCCCACAGCATCACAGGGGCATAAGACTGTGACCCCGGCCCCATGGACACCTGCTTGATCAGTCTCCCCTGACCCAGGCCCTGGGTCGGGACTCCGACTCCACCAGGATTCCTGGAATTCTTCTGCTTCGGGTTGGGGATCTCCGGGCATGTTGCTTTGTACAGGTACATCTTCAAGCTGTCTTTGTCACTTTATCTTCTCTTTCAGTCTCTCTTTTCTCCTGTTTGTGTGCCCCACAAACATCTAAGCTCCCAGTAATCCAGGTAGGCCCCTCGCCCACTCAGCCCTACGCAGTGCTGAGGAGTGGGAGTACGTCAGCTTTTGATGAAAACCTAACAGTAGAAAACTTATCTCCAAACAAAACACAAAATGATTTTGTGTTTTTTTTAACTCTCTAATTTAAAAAAGAGAAAAAAAGAAGTAGCTTAAAATACTCCGAGGGAAAAAAAAATGCAACAAAATGAATGGAGTCCAATCAACGTGCAGGCAGCCGCATGTCCACTCAGTGAAAACTGATTTTTCCTTACATGTACATCTCGATGCGCTGGGCCACATATGTTGTCAAACCCCACATGTAGACACAGAGTGGCAACATGCACTCACAGATAACCCTGACTCTTCCCCCCCTCTTATCGCTCTCACACACACAAAACATGCACTCATGCTGTCACTTTGCCCCTTGCTCAGCCAGACTACAATATAAGCTCAGTTTGGTTTTGCTCCCTATTAAATGGTCTGGGAATCTGGGACGTTATTTTTCTCCCTCCCTCCATTTCCACCCCCCCACCTCTCTCTCTCTTTCTGTCGTTCTCTCTCTCCATTGGTTTCTTTTACTCTCTCATTCCTTTTAGCCTTTTTTTCCCCCCTCAACTCCCTTTTATCCGTTCTCCCATTCTCATTTTCCTCATCATCCTTCCTTTGTCTCCCACTATTCCCTACGTCACAAGCTCTTACCCAACTCCTGGTTTCCTTTCTTGTCTCCATCTTCCTCTTAACATTTGTCTTGTACGTTTTGTATGGGGTCGTGCCCCATATATTAGCTTTATTCAAACGTTTTAATGTTACAAAGCTACTGTAAAAAGTTTTTCTTAAACATATATTCATTTGTTTTCGTTTGTATCTTGTATTTCCTACCATTCCATCTCCTTATCTGTCCACCTCTTAAATCGTAGTGGAGTTTTGTCCACAATAAACATCTGAAATAAAAAAAACAACTCTCAAACACTTTGTCGTACATAGCCAGCAGCATGTTATGCCCAGTTTCACCCTGTTGGAGGACATGTTTTTAACAAGGTGAACCACCATAATGAAGAGGGGAAGCTGCTTTTTTCTCTTTGCTTACATACACAAACACACCCCTTTGGTCCTCTCATGAGAACGTTCAGTGACATCATGTCTGGTCCTCCAGTGGATTGTAGGAATGAAGAAAAATGCCGTTCTCCCATATGAGGAAATCTGTGTTCAGATACACTCTGTCACTCTTTCTGCAGATCCGCACATGCAGGCAAATGATGGATGCTTTCATTCATGCACTGCTTCAGAATAAATCCACATTTATTATTTGGTTTCTTAGGTCACTGGTTTTTCTGTAGGTTTTCATAAAGATGTGGTATGCACTTTCCATGCACATGGTGCCATTTTACAGCAGAATCAAACGCTGAACATCAAACACAACTTAAACAAAATTTCACTTCACAATTGTGTTCCTTGAAAATGGGCCTGTGTCTCTTTAAGAAGCCTCTATTCTTCCCGACATTCACATCACCACAGAAATGCTCCTCCATTATGCCGTTTACAATCATTCATAGGAGCAATGGACTGAGAAGTAGTCCGTATCATAAGCTCAGCAGACACACATGTTCCGCCAGGTGTTTGCTAATTGCTGCTGCCGCTAGTCTGGAGGAGCTGTAGGGAAAGTATGCGGTAGGAGACTGCAGCTCCAAAGAAGAACTTTGTGGAAAAGATGAGAGGAAGCACTTCAGATCAATGAAGGGATTGCTGCAACAGGAGATTAAATGATTTCTCAAACATCCATGAAAGAATCAAAGCAACACATTAGGTATATCTTTGATGAGGAAATAACATAACATGATATAAAGAATATAAAGATCAGAATATAGATTTTTATTTAATACCCCTTCCTCTCTTTAAGCTTTGCATCCATTCTTAAAAATCATCATTTAAAACCTGCAAGAAAGTTTGCTTTTACTAGAACAATGCAAGATTCCAGCATTGTCTGTTATCTAGCCATCTATCTTTAAACTCGTATTATTGTTGATGTCTGTAATAAATTCATAAACAGTGTTGGAAAAGTGTCGTATCATGAGATGAAAAATGTGAAGGTATTCTCTCTGGACCCCAAAATGTTTCACATTTCAGGTCTTTGACATTCTTAGCAACAAAAGTGATTTGCACTTATTCAGTCATGACCCCCATTATGCCTCAGAGCCTCCATTTTTTTATGCAGCATAGATATTTATAAACTAAAAAAGGTTTTCAGCATTGCCAAGGTGAAAGCGAGTGCATGCACATCTGAGCACACAGAATTAGGCAGAGAGGTCGGTGGAGGCAGGGGGGTGGGGGGGCAGCTGCGTTTGTTGTCCAGCAGGGTCGATGGAAAAACTGATCCAGCCAGGCGTCAGGAATGTCAGCTGAGTTTATGCAGTGCATAAGTGTGTTTAGCATGTATTTATAGACATGGGATCCATACAGATGGAGGCTTTTGCATGGTCACGTGTTCAATAGAAAAACTAAAGGCTGTATTATCAAAACAGAAATTGATTTTGGTTGATGTTGATGTTTTGTTGCTCTTTCTTTGGATTTTCTTGTCTCACTTCTGTTATGACTCCTGGCGTTTGCCTTCGAGCTGCTCATCATGTATATAGGTGAGCTGCTGACAAGAACACCAAAAAAGGCAGAGCAGAGAAGCAGAGGGGGAGGCCATGAAGAGGGCCATCCAGAAACAAACTGAACTCTGCTTCACAGCTTTAGACAGCCAGGGTTCTGTCTCACTTGTCTCTGTCTTCGCTTATTGTTCCACACATTTCCTCTCTAAGCTTCTACAATCAGCTTCATGCTCCTTGAGACTAATTAGCTGTCGTTTTCTATCTTTTATTCCTACCCTTCCTCCCCCTCGTGCTCGTTCCCCCAAGTGAATCGCTGTTATAATCACTGTGCTCCGTGACAATTATCCAGTGTCCACGGTGCGACAGAAATAGAACGAGCAGCACAGAAAATTGTTCCTCTTGATTTTCTTTTAGTGAAAAAGATTAAACATAGGACGCTTTACAAGAGGTTGTTGAATACTGCAGGACATAAAAATTTGTTTTTACATTGTTTACTTGAACAACTTAGCTTTTCTCCTCACCATTTGACTGAGCGGCTGCGATAATAATGGCAGCAAACATCCTCTAGCCCTGAGGGACTGTCCTGCTCCTGTTTAACACCAGTGTGTTGGCCTACATCATCCATTAAATCCCATTGTTTATTGAAAGTCAAAACCTTAACGATGACCAGTGAGAGTAGAGTAAATGTTGCATTATCAATCTAAAAACTGTTTGGGAAACAAACATTAAGTGCAGCTTGAGTGTGACTTCTATTTTAAGAGCTGTTCAGGAATCTCACCTTAATAATTTGTTGTTTTGTTGAGCAAAACTCACATTAATGTAGTTACAAATCTCAGCTACATTTAAAAGTCCAAAAGCGTAGCTGCTGCATAAGAGAAACGTGCCAATCTTGGCACCAGCTCCACGCTTCATCCAACAGGTTCTACAGGAACACGTGCTGCTGTTCTCTGTACAACAGAGTCATGTTTCCACAGCATTGTCACACCTGCTGCCAATGGCATTAGGAAACCTAATTCCACTGCCTTGTCAAAGTAGATGAGCGATATTGTTGGCTCCAGTGATGGACTCGCCAACTTGAAATTGGACCAATGCCTGATGGTCCAGCTAACAGCAGCCGTTTTTAACTACTCAGAGCATATATGACAAGAAAATAAAAATAAACACCAAAATGCAGTTGTGGCGAGAAGTTTATATACGCTGACAGGCATGTGCCATTCTTTCTTTAGAAAATACAAAATAAATTCTGCAATTTCTAAAGAATGTGGGTAACAGAATTTGATTTATCAGAGCTTCTCTGTGCCCCACAGGGTAAGAATGAACATATTTGGTTAAATATTCCTTAGCAGTTTACAGAGAAACCACATGCTTTCAGAAAGATTAATTCATTCGTATAACAGTTGTGATGTGTGTTTGGGATCATTCTGCTGTTGAGGCACACAAACCAACACTGCTCTCCTCAGAGGAAATAAACATTGTTAGGAGATTTAAAACTAACTTGGAACCAGGGACAGTTTTAGGATGATCCGGGCCAGAACAACTTGGGTCTACTACTCACACAAGTTTTCTTTTTGGGCTCCAGGGTTATATTAAAGGCGGTGCTATGAGTGCAATGTTTTCAGATAGTTTAATCTCGTAGTGCTAAGAGCTTGGGCTTCTTTAGAAAGTTATACATTGCACAGTTTTTAAACTATAAATTCTTTAAAAATGAAAACTACAGAGGGGTTCCTTTCACATTGAATGGAGTTTTGTTGTAACGTCATCTGAAAGAGAAAATCGGCTCAACCATAAACACCCTCTAGCCTGACTGAAATTTGCAGCTGTTATCGAGCTACCGAAGAACCAGAGATTGAGCTACTTGGCTGCACTGAGATGAAGTATTTCTGGAGGAGTCAACAGAATGCTTTCAAAGCAACACTGTAAAAACGTTTTCAGTGGTTGAATTATGCTGACGGTCTGTTTTGATGCCAGAGGTACTGGTGCATTGCACGGAATGGATGGAAAAATAAAAATGAGGGAGTACAATCTTTACTTCTCAAATAAGCAGCAAGACAGATGAAACTTGGACTCATCAGGTCAACGATTTAAAAAAATTAATCAAAACTGGTTTTGGAATGGATAAACCAATTTAACATTAGGTTAATGTTAAATTGTACTTGCTGTTTCTGAAACAGTCCCTGCTTTTGCTTCGCTGAAGGTGTGAACTAAATCAGTAGGTTTCCATCCCACTGGAATGAACAGGTACAGTTGTTTGAAAATGCTGAAGCCAGCTAAAACAGACAGCATAAATCTCTCTAGCTCTTGGTTCCAACTCTGAACATTGATTTATACTTTGAAAAACCTTGCTGAAATAAGACATTTTTCAACTGTAGGTAAGGGATATCTTACTGATAAGCACTATACAGAACCTCAGAAAAATAAATGACACTTCAACTCAAAAACGCACACAACTGATAATGTCCCACACTGTTAATTAAATCTGTTATAGCAGATTATGTTGATCATACTTCCTAATGGTCAACAATATGATTTAGGGATAGTTCATAAATATTCCACCTTTGTCAAAAGCAATTAGGTTTTCACTAAATTAGAGTGGGGAGGGGAGGATGGGTGACAGAGGGAAACAGTTATTTATGAGGGAGTTACACAATCCCAGGGATTTCTCTGGTTATACTCTGCCCCAGTTTTTTGCAGAGTACCACTGGAGTGCCAAAAATTGTAGAAGTTGCTCTGATTTAAATGACAGAGAAAATCCAAAGCATTTGGCATTAATGTCAGGGTCTCAGAGAATAGAGCTGGCAGGCATTTTTGCAAGTGGGTGCGAGCGTATGCATGTGCGTGTCTGACTGGCAAGAACAGAGAACAGAGGTCCTGACTTGTTATCAGATGTTTTACGAAGAAGACAGAATCTTTACCAAAATAATGGCGTTCAGACTAAATAAAATTATCAGAACTGATGGGAGTTGGGGGGGGGGGGGTGTAATGGAGTAAAGACAGGAATGCAGAGGTCTTGTTGATCTAGCTGTGGGTCACAGTGTGAAGTCCTTTTTATTGGTAGTCCATTAAGCTCATCACTTCTAAAGCAAAGCTACTAAAGATAATCGCCCCATCTTCACACTCCTCCTCCACCTGTCAGGAGAAATTCTTAACATATGAGCCTTTTATGAGCCTGTAAATAAAGATTATGAGAAGTGTGTAGCCACAAACATGTCAGCAGGACTCTTAGATAACGTCTGAAAGCCTTAACTAAAGACAGAGTGCTTAGTTTTATTTGGTGTTTGTGTTAATATTAATGACTTGGAATTTTCTTTCAAATTTAGTAAATAATTTTATTTAAAATGAACTGTTGGATCTATTTTCATTCTTAGATGCAAGAGGAGTCAGTTCAGGGGTACGAATACCTAACTTTTGAGATTTTCCATGAACGACTGACTGCAAATACATCAAACAGAGCTAGAAATGCCTATAGGACACTTCAGAATGAATCTAGTAATTGGTTGAGAAAACCATTTTTTAAGAGTTGAAGTAATGTTGGAAAATATTTACAGTTAATTAGAAAATTCAATACTTTACAAGCTCTTGATTCGTCCCACAAGGACTCACTGTGTATCAAGGCTTTGGGGCCACTTTAAAAGAGAAATATTGATATTATATGCATCTGTAGTTTCAAGCAACATAAAATGGGAATGCCAGTAACAGAACTGATGATTCTGTGACCCTTAGTAAATATTTTTACACATATGAGACTCAATAGTTGTCTTTATTTTCATGGAACTGAAAGTTCTAGTTCCTTTTGTGAAAAATTACATCAAACAAAGTCCAAACCCAGGGAGAGGAGTAAACAAAGTGAAAGAGGAAAGAGAAGAGGGAACAGGCGATGCGACAAACGAATAACTTTTGGGCTCTAGGCTTGAATAATTGGAAAAAAACAAATGAAGCATTTAAATCAGAAAAAAAAGAGAAATGAGACAAAACCAAAGGGTCAGACAAGGAGAACGCAGAACTACAACTGTTTGCATAAGTAAAAATTATTAGACCAGACAACATGAGGAAAAACTATTACCAATATGAGATTCAACAGTGAGCAATTCATCTGTGCTTGGTCAGTCAAACCCACAAGAATCAAAACAGTCGCTTCAACCTCAACATGTTTTGTCACCATGGCGGTCCAAGATGTCAACACAGCCAAATCCAGCAAGACAGATGCATGCTAATAACATTATAGCCAGATCAGGTGACACCAGTGTAATCTGGAGGTCACTATGGCCGGCATGACTTGTACAACACCCAAATGGATGGTTGGACAGACGGGTAGGGAAGCACATGTCATCGGATAACATTGTTGGTCCATCCCAAACATTGTTAGTTGAACACAAAATGTTACTGATTACAGTATTCTGTCTGAAGAGGGAAAACACACCTGACACACCTTGGTGAAGCTACAGTGTCTCTTCACACTCACAAGATTTAACTGACCTGTAGGGCATGCCAGTCTTATTTGCAACGGTTTCCTCTTTGCCCAGTCCGAACATTCGAAGGTACCAACTGGTCTCCAACTCTCTGATCAGCGCTGCTTTATGCCTCTGCTGCGCCACCTTCTTTCCGGAAAAGGAATTGCGCTTAGCATCTTGGGAGTTGCTTCGGTGGGTTTTGGAACCACTGAGAGAGGCCACCGACTGTCTTCGGTGCATATTTGGGGGCTGGTGTCCACCAGGCCCCCCAACACCTCCTCCGCTGCTCCGCGCTGCTAGCATGGCCCGGGAGGTTGGCCCTTCCCGTCTTGGGGAAGGTTCAGGTGAACCAGAAAAAACTCTTGATTATGGTTAATTAGTTAGCTATCTTCTTCACCCCTCTCCTGTCTTTAAGATTTGTTAGATCTCAATTCTACTTGATGCCTTTTGACTGCCTGTCTTTTTGTCTGTGCAGTGTTCTCTCTGTGCTCTTATAGCCTCATCCAGCCTGAAACTAGATCCTAGTTTCCTTGTCTCGTCACAGCCTGCTCTGACCTAAAAGGAAGCAGCCAAACATGCCAGGGCGTCAACAATGCATGCACTTACTCACTCACACAGACTGCATACGTAATACCTGTGCACAAAAGGCACCTCCTAAAATAACACATAAATTGAAGAAAAAGTATTGTTAATGCAATTAAAGTAAATGAACACAGTTGGAATAAATAAATAAGTGACCACAAGGAATAAATAAAGTCATCCCTATTTAAATATGTCTTTAATGCTGCGGGAGCATATGCATAGATACTTACTATAATTAAGACACAAATGTTACAGAGGTACACACATATATGTCATCAGCATCTGTAATGGCTCTATATTTATGCTTTTCCTGGACCACCTCAGAGTCTTAACACCATTCTTTGTGTAATAAGACACACTGCTAGTGGGGGAGAAACTCTAATTTACACCTTTGTCAAGCATAGCAATAAAAAAGTCTAGACACTTTTCTTAAACTATGAACAGATACAATAATCTGATATTTCTACTTCTAGTTCATTTCTTTCTCAAAAATCTAGTAATTATTTTTAATCCCTTTCATTAGTATGAGAGGGACAGTTGGTAGCACTCTTGCAGCAAGAAGGTCCTGGATTTGATTTCTGTTTCTGTGCTGAAGGGGCCTTTGGATGTTTATCTGTGGCTCCTGGTAGGCAGGTCTATGGGTCCCCACACCCAATACTGAACATTGTTACAAAACAGCCTTTATACACAAGCATGCTAAGGCTTACCAAGGTGTTTTTCAAATGCACTTAACATTGGGTTGCAGTTTCTACTAAGTAGGCCTACTAACTTGTTCCATGTACTTTTCAGTGATGTTATTGTTTGTTGCTATGGTTTCTCAATTCTGTTAATTTCCCTCTTTCTGTAGGTGTACGAGCAGATTTCTAGCACTAGAAACACCCTTGTTATTCTAGCTAGTCCTTATTTCTCTCCTTTACTCTTATCTACTTGTATGGTTGCCTGCTGATAAGATTAATCATAATAGATAGGTAGTGCAGACTTTTTCCTTCCCTCTAACGCTGACAAATTCGGCAGAACTTTGAAGTAAACTAAAAGGTAAGAACAATCAAATATTGTACCACTTTTAAGGTTTGAAGTACTAAAATATTACATTTTACCGGTGACAGGGTGGCTTGAAGAAGAAGACCGTGCAGACAACAGAAACAGCATTTAAACTGCAAAGTGTGGATGAGCTACAAACGTTACTAGCTATTGCATGAAATTCTGCATCCACTGCTATTTTGGACTGGTAGTAAATCTGCTAACAGACATGTGAACGCACTCATGCATTAAACAGCTCCTTGTGGTCAAGCTTTGTGGACTGAGAATCCCCTAGAAATCTAATCAGATACTTAGAGATTTGACTCTTCTGAGGTCAAGTGAATAGATCAGTGACGGAGAACCAGCATTAAATTATTTAGCCCAGTAATGAGATCGAAGCAGACTGGACAAACTGGACATAAGCAATCAGAGTGGACTGGGGAAAAGGTTGGAGTCAGTGCTGGATATCAAGGGTGCTTCCAGATACTTTGATTGAAAACCTGTCAGTATTATGTGTTTAGCTTTATGGTGGCAAAGTTCATAATTGTGATCTTTAAGAGCTTTCTCTTGTCTTTCCCATTTTGATGAGTGGCCAAGAGAAAGTATCACATTATACTTTTTATCATTGAGAAGCAGGTGGACATTGGTTACAATTTAATACTAGATGGACACTACAACCAATTAAAATTAATAATAAAATAAAACAATTAATCGCTGAGGGTACCACTGCAATTCTGTTATGTTCTATTAACTTAATGACATAAAAATGTTACGTTTTTCTTTCTATTCATTTTCATCAGGGGTGCTGATAATATTTAACGACACAGAATGAGGTAATAAATTGTGTTGGGTTTGTGTCTTCACCACCGAATGGGGTAAAAATAGATCACTGATGTCTTTCTGATCTACATTTGCAGCATGGGAGTTTTGAGTAAAATGACAGTTGACACATTTTCACTGGAGTCATACGGCCTTATGCAAAGCCCATCAGCTGGAAGATCTGCTGCTTTCCAAGGTCCCTGGTTCAGAGGATTCCTAACACAAAGTTTATCTGATCTGACCTCTCTGTTACTTCTTCATCACTTAGTGGGAAATCCTACCGTAAGCAAAATCCGTCATCCCCGGCCTTTATCCTGAAGCTCCGCTGAGACGCAAACTGATACAGTGCACTTTGCAAACATATACGATGTGTGCTCTGACACAGAGACTCAGGGTAAATTCATTATGTTTATAGAGCAAAAATAATTCTGTTCAGTCAAGTTAAAAGGAGCCCAATAACATGGCTCCTTTTAAGGAGTTTAGCAATCCCCAAACGATTAGCAATCCCCAAAGTTGAGGCATCTTTCATGTGATGGGAAAAAAAACTTTAGCAACAGTTCTGAGAACAAAGTCAATTTAAAAGCTTTCTTTTTTTACTCACAGGAAGATGTTACTAAAATTGCAAGACCCCATAAATAAACTGTCTCATAGCTAATTAGTACTAGTATGAATCAGTACAACATCCATTGTGTTTCTTAAGCTTCAACGAACAAGTTTGCCATAAATCCATCCTACCCTACCAGCACAATTGTTCATATAATCACAAACTTTAATTTATTTTGTTACAGTTTTACATGACTGCCAAATGCATAGAGGTTGGTAGCAGTTTTTAAAACAAATAATATTGCAAATCTAAAAAGTGTGATGCATCTTTGGATTGTTGCTGTTTCAATAAAATCCAGTGTAACCAGTTAAGAAGTAACCTACCTGAAAGTTAGCATGGAAAGCTGATAGCTACGTACCAGCTATACGAACAATGAAAGTTTTACAAAGTGCTTACCCAATAGGTTGAATATAAATAAAGGTTGCACTTTTTTGATTATTTGATTTCTTTTTTTAAAAGAAAAAAATCTTTTTGTTGGCCAATAAACTGTCAACAGAAAGGGTTGAAAAACGTACAATATTTTTTGCAAGGTATTGCGTATCAAATACAAGACAGGATTTAGGAAAGAAATGAGAGAGAGTTGTAAGACATACTGAGAAGGTTTTGAAATTAAAGACATACATAGATACGTGTGTGAAAACCCACCCAGGCTACAAACTATATGAAACAAACTGGAACAGCTGCTCTCCCAGTTTTAGATTAAGCTAAGCAAACCTGAGCCTTTGGATGTCCCATTGGTCTCATTTTCACTTACATCTAATTAGAACAATTTAGTTTAGCACTGCAGTTACATATTACTTCAATAAGGTGAGATCATAGCTATACAAAGTTTAAGAAAATCAACCCTGCAAAAGGGTTCGGCTTAGGCCTCTTTACCCTGTACCTGGCACTTGTGGGAAGGCAGTGTGAACAATTCAGATAACGTTATATTTTTATAAACATTAAACATGCAATGTGCTGCACTCTTCCTCTTGTGCCTGTTCTCTATCTCACTCAGAGAACAGATACATCATTCATTTTTCTAACACTGACCATGTGTTTTAACAATCAATTGTTTTCAGTGTAGTTTTGATTATCTTCTTATGGGAACTTTACAATAATTTACTCTGAAACACATATTAGGTTCAACTGTTATGATCAACTCAAAGATTAAATCCACTTGAGATGTCCCACATGTTGAGACCCATACATTTTAAAGGCTAATACAATTTTGTATTAGTGTTAAGAAATCCACCAGAAAAACAGACATTGTTTTGCTGCTTTCCATTCACGCATTTAGCAATACCACCCAACTGAACACTAAAAACCTACACAAACATAACATCTGGAGGGTCAGCTGGTAGTGATCTTTGGCTTCTTGACCTGGACAACAGATTTATCAAAAGAAACCTGTTTGTAGTTTTAAGAAAAAGCATTCAGACTTGAGACACCATTAAAATAAATCTGCTAACTCAAAGTAACTTATGTAAACACTAGTTAACTCAGACAAATACAAAGCAAAAAGAATGTGTACACATGCACCATGTGCACATTTTCTCTCAATTTAGCTCAAGTGTTCCTGTATGGAAGCGTCAGCTGGCATTAAATTATAAACACATACCTTCACCCCTCTGTCACTGGGAGAATTTATTATTGTCCACACAGACAGATTTGACTGGATACAGCTTTACAGCATCATGGATCTCTGCAAAGCCACGTGTTCCTGCCAGAAAACACACATATGTCAACACTCAACACAACTAAACACTTTGTTATCCATCATTTCGATTCCTAATCAATTAACATTTCTAAACATCAGTAGTGGCAAAGGTTTGTTGTATTATTTGTAGCCATAATAAAACAGTCTCTTTACATTTTCACCACTGTAAAAATGCATTCTCACCAAAAACGACTGCTTGTAATTCAGTTTCCTCTGACTCCCTCTGCTGGACTAGCAATTTTGATACACATTTTATCAAGATTTTTGATGTGCACACATGCACCATGTACACATTTTGTCTCAATTTAGCTCAAGTGTTCCTGTACGAAAGGTTTTTGATGCATTTCAACAAAAGCTATTTTTCCATGCATATGTCCATAATTCAGGCCTCCATGGGGCTCTAAGTGAAATCTGGTTTTGGGGCCCTCTATTTATACTAATAATGTAGTTTGCTACGATCAACAGTCATATGATTAGATCATTCGAACACCTGCTATGAACTCATTGCATCTCTAACAGTGCTGGTAACATTATATCTTATATGTGTCATATAGGATACATTTATCTGAGTCAATTTCCTGAATTTTGGGGAGATCTGTAATTGGCGATAAGCCAGAAAACTGCAATCGGTGCACCCCTATTTAAAATGGAATACATACACATATTCATGACGTATTTTTGATTAAATTAATTTCTCTTAGACCTAATTCCAATAACTAAAAATTCAATTTATAGTAGAAAAGTCTTTGTCGCCTGAGAATGAGGACCACTGGTGGGCTGATTGTGGGTCTTCAAATATTTTCAACAGTTCCTGAACTGAAGGGGAGATTGTTTAATAGTTAAAAAAGTACAAAAAAAAAAAACCTTAGTAATTTTTGCATGTTTTTGTGTGTTCCACTATTGTCCGAAAACTAAGTAGGATTTTAGAGTTCCCCCCCTCCCTGCTCCAGCCTCCAGGTTCTACGTAACGGCGCTGCGTTTGCTGTCACAGTGCAGCGCTTCTCCTGCGGCTTCACAACTCGGATGGCCCACTGTACAGATTTGTGACACTTACCTTAATATTAATTATTATAGTGGCGTTTCATTGCGCAACTCCATGGACACGTTCATTCATGGCTGTTTTCACGTTTATTGTGCTGTTCATATTAGTCTCGATATTTGCAGCTTTCTGGAGCGCAACGTGAAGCTGGACATCGTTCACAGCAAATATATTAACTTCACATGAAAACACATGTTTCCCGAATGATGGACAGGGAGAGTCTCACTAAACTAACTGGTTGTCAGACAAATTCTGGGGCTTATTAAGAATCTCTGCTTATTTCAAAACCCAAATAGGCAACTTCACGTTCAAAAACAAGCCCAAAAAAAGCGCAGTCCGCGACTCATTAAATTTGCAAGTGACGCTGAGGACGAATATGAGCGTCACGGCGATCAGCTGCTGCCATCACATAGAAATGGTGCTTTGACTGTCTGTGTTACCTAGTCAGATTTTCCTACCGTAGCACCGTACCGTGTCTATCTGTCGGTATCTTCCTACCGACAGATAGACAGATGTCTACGCGTCTAAAATTTCTACCATGATGTTTACAAGCCGAAAACTACAGCAGGCTGTGTTAATGTTAAATATTATCATTGGATAACGTTCTTTGAGTGACGAGACTGAAGTGGAAGCTTAAGAGTTATGCTTAGCATAGTATTGGAACAATTTATATACACGACAAAAACACAAAAATATCACCTCCTACTTCAGAATATCCTACAGTATCTGTTTAAAATGAAAAGCTATCCAGATGTTTGCACTAATCCTTTAAAGAGAATATCCTACCTTTAAAAATATTTTAAATACAGAGGTAAGAATGAAACAGTATCAGACGGGTGAAACAGGTTTTCATTGAAATTAAATTAAACACAGACAACTACAAATACAGATCACCACAAGCTCTTTTTTGCGCATTAATACGTTGTAAGGCAGTCTGTTCTCACTGTTTACACTATTACACTGCTATTACACAGCTTCAATATCTCATAATATTGCTACCAAAGTGCTCTATTTAGCACACGAGTAATTAATGTGTTGTTTTACGGGTTTCTTTATTAAAGACGACTGTTGACAAACAAGATATAAGAGCAACAATGAGCATCTCCATTAATTAACAGCCGTTACAGCGCTGGATTCTGGTCGACCTGCTTCAAAATAAATATTTACAATCTGGCACAAACAAATTATTCCACCTTATCTCACTACTAGCACACAAGCAATTATAGCAGCACTATTCTGCAAGTGCTGCTCAAACAAATATTTGATTTATTTCAAACAGGTCTTTAAAAACAAGCAATTTGCAGGGCAGAATAAAAATCATGCATAACCAACAAAATAATTGGCTTACCACTCCTTTTTTGTTTGAAAAGGAGTAGGAAGAACACTTATTTAATCCTATCCTTTATCTCAATTTAATGACTTAATTACAATGCCCTAATTATCAAAAATTAAAACCACATTATAATATTAATTTTCCTTTTCAATATACTGTGCTAAAGAGCCAACAAATGAACTATACTACATAGACAAAACGGTTACAAACTAACTCATAAGACAAGAAAAATCTACGGATGCATAACAGTAATAATGACAATTTAAATAACAATCGGACGTACAGCCATAGAATAATTACCAACTCCTTGCCAATGTACACAGATAAATTCTTCTTAATTTGTGTTTAACCATTACACTCTGGGATAAATGGCCAATTTTCTCTAGTTAGTATGAACTTCTTCACATACATTACTATAATTGAATTACTAATTTCAGAGCTATAAAGGAAAAAGGAAGATCTTTGTTACTGAACTTAAGTAGATTTTTTTCATTAAAAACACTTTAAGGTTCTAAGATTTGCAGGCTTGAAATCAAATTAATAAATTGTGTGAAAATAAAGTTTAACACTGTCCCCAATATTAAGCTTTAACCACCAATGGTTAGGAAGGAAGGAGGGAGGGAACCAGGAATTGATGAATGAAGGGAACCAGGATGGATGGATGGAGAAAACCAGGTTAGATGTATGGACGAATGAATGAAAAGAAACCATAATGGATGGAGGGTGAGAACCAGGATGGATGGATAGATGAAGGGAACAGTGACATGCAGTCAGGGGAGGCAGGTGAGGCTCTGCCTCACCTGTCATCATGGAAAAATAATATACAATGATAAAATAATTTATATTGCTATTTTCACCCTGTGGTTTGTACTATAAAGTACCTATTTTTCATTTAGCTTAACCAATTCTGATAATGTTTTCTTCAAAATCACTGAATTTTTTGCATTTTCCCATTCAAATGCTTGGAACTGAAGCTGGTGTGGCAGCAGCGAGCTGAGCCTCACCTGGGATTGCGCATCCTCTCGCTAACTGCACTGGCTCCCATTCTATGGGAGCATATTCCTCCCGTCTGTACGCTGCCAATAAAATAACTAAAAATCTGAACTGATTTTCCATAATTTTGCTTATTTATATAATGTACAGTGTTTTTTTGTCACGAATTGTGTAGGGGGTCTATATTTGTAAATATGATTATGAGGTCAGTGCCTCACCAGCTATGAACCTCACAACATGTCACTAGAAGGGAACAAGAATGAATGGACACATAGATGAATGAAGGAAACCAGGACAGAAGAATGAAGGGAACTAGGAATGGATGGATGGAGTTCATCTGGGTCGCAAAGGAGCTTCTCATCAGAACGATAGAGTTAAATCCTCATTTTCTTCTCTCAGATCTGCCCAGCAGGAGAAGCTTGCTGCGCGTCATCTCTTCCGGTGTCCATTGGCTCAGGGTGATGTAGCGACTCAATTTCAACAGGTGAGGCCGTTTTCAGGCTGTTTGATCTCAAATCTCCCCCACCAATGGCGCCTCAAATGAGCGATATAGATAGAACCCTATCTATATCGCCATCTCTAAATAGGAACATTCTGTGTTTATATTTCTAAGCAATCTTTGGGCTGCTCTTGGGCCGCTCCCTCACCTAGGACCCGTTTGCCCTGGCAGACCCGACCCAAATAGAGGCACGAAGCCGCCAACGGCTCCTAGGATCACTGAGACACTCAAACCCCTCCACCACGATAAGGTGGCAGCCCACGGAGGGGAAAAAACAAAGCCAGAAACAGTTCCCTTCTCTGACCTGAACTGATCTGGAGAGAGGCCAGAAGGTGGCGCTCTGGTGTTTCTAACTAAATAGTTTAGTTAGAAACAAAACCTTTTCTAACTAAAAAGTTTAGTTAGAAACTAAGCTTTTTGTTTTCTCAGTTATTTTTCTCTCCACTAAAGCTACACCTGGTCTGGTGTTGATTAGCTGTGGTTGCTTCCTGGAAAAGGGCATTGGCTGATATGATGCTGTCATCACCTAACCGTTCTCCCTCTCCTTTTCATTTCCATGAACATGGAAAGTTCTCCTGACTAGTTGACTTGTTGTTGTGTCTCTGCTCTGTCTTCTCTCATCTCCAGTCGGTCATGGCAGATGGCTGCTGCTACTGAGCCTGGTTCTGGTTCTGCTGTTTGTTTGCTCCTGGTGGAGGGAAGTTCTTCCTCTCCACTGTCACAACATGCATGCCCTGTATGAGGGACTGCTGTAAAGTCAACAACTCAACACAAACGATTTGCTGACCCCCCCTGCTGGCCAGGGGGAGTGAATGCCATAAATAATGACTCCATACAATCTGCTGGGTTTTATTTGGTACAAACTTTTAAAACTATTTTATACTTAAGTGAACCTAAGGAATTGATAACTTGGATCAATAGTAGTCTGACTAAATTAAAATGCCTTGACAAGAACATTGTTGTGAATTAACGTTACAATTATAAGCTTTTAACCTTTTGATGTCTACTTTAGGGGTTTTGAATGTTTTGATATCTAGTTTAGGGCTTTTGACTGTTTTGGTATCTACTTTAGGGGTTTTGAATGTTTTGGTATCTACTTTAGGGGTTTTGAACTTTTGTGTATTGGTTGTTGGAGTTTTATTTTTATATCGTTTATTAGTGGGGCTCATTTGTTAGTTTGAAAGTTAAATTTTATATATTGCCAATTCACAACAAATGTCATCTCAATGCACTTTGAAGTAATTTTAGTTCAATCACATGTATTCCAATTACTAGTGCTATAAGCTCAGTTGATTATTAAAGTAGTTTAAAATGTTTGTACCAAATGAAACCCAGCAGATTGTATGGAGTCATTACTTACAGCATTCACTCCATCTGACCAGCAGGGGGCACCAGCAAATCCGCTTGTGTTGAGTTGTTGACTTTACAGCAGTCCCTCATACAGGGCATGCATGTTGTGACAGTGGAGAGGATGAACTTCCCTCTAACAGGAGCAAACAAACAGCAGAACCAGAACTGGACTCAGTACCAGCAGCCATCTGCCATGACCGACTGGAGATGAGAGAAGACAGAGCAGAGACACAACAACAAGTCAACTGATCAGGAGTACTTTCCGTGTTCATGGAAATGAAAAGGAGAGGGAGAATGGTTAGGTGATGACAGCATCAAATCAGAAAATGCCCTTTTCCAGGGAGCAACCACAGCTAATCAACAACAGACCGGGTGTTTCACCTATGGAAAGAAAAATAACTGAGAAAACAAAAAACAGTCGTAAGAAATAATGCAGTAGAAACAGAAAATGACAAACACCAGTATAAATACAGACAGATCACAATAAACCAGTCTAAACCTTCTCATAATAAATGCCATAACTATGGTAGCACTAAAATGATGCAAGAACACATTCTCAAAAATCAATACTAAATTCTAACATTTAACATTGAAATAGGAAGACATTTTACATATCTAAAATAAATAAAACAAAATTAATTATGAAGTCTCTAAACAAAATTGTCTATTGAAAATAAATAAAACAAAATAAATAAAACAATGGCTAGATGAGGCCAAAGTACCAGACTGAAGACTTATCCAGTTTTGGTAGAAAAAAAAAAAAAAGAAACTGAAGTCGTTTTGAGAAATGTTTTAAGTTCAGCCATTTTCCACTGTCGGCCGATGGGGGGGCGAAATCCAAGACAAAAAAAGAAAGATGATCCAGGAGGATTCCTGAAGAACAGGACAGAAGGACAACAAGGAGACAGATGCAGGTTTAAGGTCAAAATCTTTAACAACTCTGAAATCATCCCTTTTCAAAAACTCAAGAGACCTCTTAAATTACCTTCTTAGTAATCTTTGTAATGAATTCCATACACATATGACTAAAGAATCCAAGTTTGGTTGGTTAGTTTTCATATCTTTACCCGTTGGTAAGGTTCGTTTTCGCACAAACCCGACCGAAGGCCAACTAACACCTTACCCTTTGGGAGGGTTTGTTTTCACACAAACCCGAGTGAAGGGTAACTAACCCTTTACCCGTCGGGAGGGTTCGTTTTCCCACAAACCCGACCGAAGGGTAACTAACCCTTTACCCGTCGGGAGGGTTCGTTTTCCCACAAACCCGACCGAAGGGTAACTAACCCTTTACCAGTCGGGAGGGTTCGTTTTCGAACAAACCCGACCGAAGGGAAACTAACCCTTTACCTGTCGGGAGGGTTCGTTTTCCCACAAACCCGACCGAAGGGTAACTAACCCTTTACCCATCGGGAGGGTTCGTTTTCCCACAAACCCGACCGAAGGGTAACTAACCCTTTACCCGTCGGGAGGGTTCGTTTTTGTACAAACCCGACCGAAAGGCAACTAACCCTTTACCCATCGGTAGGGTTCATTTTCACACAAACCCAACCAAAGGGTAACCCTAGTCCCTTGGTACCTGGTCGGGTGTGTGAAAACAAACACCCCTTTGTGTAACCAAAAGGATCTTGGTTACCCCTTTGTAACCAAGATCAGAACTCCTACATTTCAAGTAGCCTACCATGTTTTTCTTGCGTGGAGCATTGTGCATGGAATGGATTGACCCCTTCATTGTACTTGTTTGTTACTAAATTCCTTGAACTCATCCAATGACTTCATAGCCTTGAGGAGTACCTGCAGTAGCAAACCACATTTCCTGCCGTTGAATTCACACTCCTACCTTTCACAGTCCGAGGCCATCTGGTGTCTTCGGAGTCATTGTTCCATGTCAACAAAAACTGTTCATCAGCTTCCATATCTTCCCAGTCCATATACCATGTACATATACCATAGCTTCCCGGTCCATATACCATAGCTTCCCGGTCCATATACCATGTGGTGTTGAGAAGGCCTTAAATTCTCAATCATGAGCTCAAAACTATCAGTCACCACCATAGACACTGAGGATGCATGTTGTGACAGGGGAGAAAAAAAACTTACCTCCAACAGGAAGATTTGCAAAAAAAAAAAACTGCAGTTATCAAACATTGATTAAAAGTTATGTAATCTGTAGCAGAGACTCATACTAAAGATGTATGCTATGACATTGGATAGGAACAACTTCCCTTTAACAGGAACACTTTCCAAAAAAAAAAAAAAAAGTGAACGATGCACCAAGTAAGTAAGCTTAAGCAATGCCTCCTAATGAGGATCCACGTGATAAGACTTTCCAAAATAAGGTTAATATTGCACAAATTATTTAAATTGGTTAAAAGTTAAGCTAAACAAATGAGTCATACTGAGGATCCCATCTGGTGACAATGGAGAGGAAAAACTTCCCTTTAACAGGAAGAACTTCTAAAAGAAGTCAATACTGCACCAATTTAAATGTATTAAGTTATACAAGTAAGCTTAGGCAATCCCTCATAATGAACATGCATGTTATGACCGTAAGAAGGAAAAGCTTCCCTTTAACAGGAAGATGTTCCCAAAAAAATTAAAAATAAAAACCGGTTATCAAACATTGGCTAAAAGTTATGAAAACTTAAGCAACACCTCATGTTGAGGATACATGTGGTGACAGTGGAGAGGAAAAACTTCCCTTTAACAGGAAGACTTTCCAAAAAGAAAAACTTCTCTTTAACAGGAAGACTTCCAGAAAAATTAACACTGCACCAATTACATAAATTCATTATAAATAAGCTTAAGCAATGCCTCCTACTGTGGATCCACATGGTAACAAGAATGGAAAAACTGCCCTTTAAAAAGAAAGACTTCCCTTTAACAGGAAGACTTTCCAAAATAAGGTTGATACTAAACCAATTATTTAAATTGGTTAAAAGTTAAGCTAAAGCAATTACTTGTACTTAATATCCATCTAGTGACAGTTGAGAGGAAAAACTTCCCTTTAACAGGAAGCCTTCCTAAAAAAAAAAAAATAAAATAACACTGCACTAATTACATAAATTCATTATAAATAAGCTTCAGAAATGCCTCCAACTGAGGATCCATGTCGTAACGAGAATGGAAAAACTGACTTTCCAAAAAGAAAGACTTCCCTTTAACAGGAAGACTTCCAGAAAAATTAACACTGCGCCAATTATGTAAATTCATTTTAAATAAGCTTAAGCAATGCCTCCTACTGAGGATTCACATTGTAGCAAGAATGGAAAACTTCCCTTTAACAGGAAGACTTTAAAAAAAATAATAATTAAACAATGCACTAAGTATTTAAATTCATTAAAAGTAAAGTAAGCTTAAGGAAGGCATCGTACTGAGGATGCAAGTTGTGGCTGTGGAGAGGAAAAGCTTCCCTTTAACAGGAAGACTTTCCAAAAAGAAGACCTTCCCTTTCACAGGAAGACTCTCCAGAATGAGGCCAACACTGCACCAATTATTTGAATTGGTTAACAGTTAAATAAGCTAAATCAATGCCTCACATTTAGGATGCATGTAGTGACAGTGGAGAGGATAAACTTCCCTTTAACAGGAAGAGCCCTCCAGCAGAACCAGAAGTTGGCTCTGTATGAAAGCCATCTGTCACTACCCCCGGGGGATTTGAAAGGACAGAATAAAGAGAGAGACAGAAAAAGAGCTGCTCCAGGTGTGTTTCTATAGGAGAAAAGATCATTAGTAGTAGTAGAAGCTCCTTTGGTGGCTTTATCTAAAAAAAAAAAAAAAAAGGTTATTTGAAACAAAAAGTCCACCAGTTGCTTAGTCTAGGAGAAGAAAATGGGTTAAAACAAACACTGAAGAACAGGTCTCAGTCGATTCTCTCCAGAAGGAAAACATGGAGTTCAGCTGAAAACCTGTAAATAAGATATGGTGGATTACAGTGTCAACATTACCTCCGTGACCTCCGGCCTGCAGCTCCAGGAGAGCTCTCTGTTGTCTGTCATCGTCGTCGTCCAGAAGAAATGAAGTTGCATGACAAAATTGCACGAGGCCACGCGTTGTTACGGCGCAAAAACTAATCGGTTTTCGTGTTTAGATTGAACGTAAATTGAATTTGTTTGAGTTATTAAATTATTAAAGTATGGACCCTAAATTTCAAACTAAATATTAAATAGGTACAAAAAAATGTATGTATGTTGAAAATAAAGACCTCATCTTTACCCAAAAACAATTTGATATTCATTGGAAAGATAACTATTATCCTAAATGCAGCTATACTAATGTCAACATAGCCACATTATATTAGTACTAATAAGTAGGTATGTTATCACAGCCTTTCAACTGTATTTGCCAAGTCATTGGCAGCCATTTTCTTTCACATCACAACTGAATTTAAGCTAGGAATTTCAGATTGTAGATATCAGATTCTAGTTACACCTAAACCTCCACAGGTCACAAGACCATAGCAACTGCTTCAAACAACACTAAAAATGAAAAAGGCTGAAGGATTTACAACAGCAGAATCCTTCTCAGCTCAATGACTCTCAGCAGAGAATCAAACCAGCACACCAAGAGGCCTAACGTTGGCCTTCAACAAACAACATTAGCATCAGCAGCGTAGCAAAACCCGCAACAGCTCCTACCCTGAGATGTCTTCTGGACCCGCCATTGGAACAGTTCTTTGACTTAACCAACCTTTGATGGGTCGGGCGGATCCGCCAGGCACCTTGTAGGGATCCTCAGCTTGATGGAAGCGATCCTCAGCTTGATTGAAGGGATCCTCAGCTTGATTGAAGGGATCCTCAGCTTGATTGTAGTATATCCATAATCGATCAACTGCTAGTTCCTGATGCCATTATATCGCCTCACATGTTTCAGGGACACCAGCAACCTAACAAACCACTGCTGAGAGGCCATGGTCGGGTCTCTCCTTGTGTGCTGCTCTGCTTAGACAAAAAAAAAAAAGGCTTCACTAACATCATCGGTGGAAAAAGACAAAATTTAGAACAGTGTTTCTCAACCTTTTTTGGGCCAGAGCCCCCCTATCCATTATCCAGACCCCTTAGACAGAATATAATTTTATGATTAATATTACTATCATTGTTGTTGCCATCTAGATTTTTATTGCTTCTGCATTTATCATCAAAAATCCTTAAAAAGAAACACATTTACTGAATTATTAGTTTCCAAAATACAAAACAAGCCATTTGAATAGAAATCATTTGTAAAGGTATCTAAGAAAAATGCAATGAATAGACATTCCACTTAAAATCGGTAGGCTTATCACAAGCCAGAGTAGGAAAAAATTCTGTTCTGTGCCATCATTTTCTGATGTTGGTTATTAAATCTTGCACAAAATGGCCAGATAAAAGATGTACAACACTGCCAGTTTAAACTTTGCCAAAACACAGTGCTCTGCAACATTAGAACATGGATAAAACCGCAACTATATTAATCATAACTTTTCTTCTCTTCAGTGTTTCTGTCAGTTTCTGGTGGTAAAGCTCTGTGCTGCCTTCAGGAGAATGGGACATCAAAGTATCAACCATAAAATTTCACCCATATCTATTTTGTTGCTCCGTCTTATGCCTCGGTTCTCCTGTTTCTGAGTTTTGCGTGTCATTTTATTTTTCTTCTTTTATTTTTTTTAACCTCCTATGGTGCGGCGCTGTCAGGGAGCGTATTGATGGGGAAAAGCAGACTGACGTAAACCTGTTACCACAACGGAAAACATCCTGGTCTACTGATAAGTGAGATTTAAAAGTGCTGGTAGCACAGCTGCATACTGGACCACATACCACCGATGTTAACTCTATAAAATGAACGCTCTCTTTGGTGGGCGCTCTAAATAGTCATGCCAAAAATTTGTCATTATAATGACTTCCTCCCATGGAAGGATTTGTTTTTCACACTGAATTTCACTCTATAGGTCATATGACCTACAATCTATTGAAGAAAAATATTAAATTGTGACAAAAAAAAAATAGCTAAAAAATAAAATGGTTAAAATGGAATAAGGATGAGTCTGCCTAATCTATACAGTCTAATAGAACAATTTTACACTGATTTTTAGTTAATTTGGCAGAAAACATTAGATTTAATATTAAAATTATTTAAAATATTGAATATGACTTAAAATCTTAATAGAATATAGCGAGTCTCATGTAATAGCATGAATTACCACTTTTTTGTCAGTTCGTCTCAAGGGAAGGCATTTCTTTACATTTGTTTGACATGAGTGTTTGGTTCGAAAATTCACCGTCCCTAAGTGAACCTCCAAGCGATTGAGGAGGGAGCGGTAGAGTACAGCTGGCCGAAATTAGCGTTCCTAAATCGGATTAACCTTGAGCTGAACGCCGCTTGCTCCGCGGAGCACGAATATCCAATATCGAACTTGAAAAGACTTCACTGCGGTCGGTAACACGATACAAACACCGGAATAAAGTTTGTTTTTGTCTGTGACCTTTAAAGATGGCGCCGAGCGACTGCGACTGACGTAAACGTCATACGCAGTGACTTTGGTTGCAAAGCTCGATTGTTGTGCATAAGGTGTCAAGTTTACCTTCGAGCAAACGCCCCCCCTTTTGTAAATATTTCTGCCAGTGCTTCCTGCCGTCCTTTGAACGCCCCGTTGAGAAATGCTAACTTAGAATAAGGTTTCCGAAAAGTAACTTACCGAATAAACAACACAGCGACTTCAAACATGGCGCTCCCGACCCGCGGCCTACTTGCCATCACTGCAGCCTACTCGTAGGTCAAGCACAAGACGCCAAGCTAGGCCTCGACAAACACTGACACGATTTCAATCGAATCCACAGAAGTTTCAGTCATGAGGCTGGGCGTCCACTCGGATTCCGCGTCTTGGGAGATCAGAAAATATCATTGTTAATCCAGGTCTCAAAGTTCATGAATATCAGACCAACAGTTTCGTGTCTCCGTGCGGCCAGGAGCTAGCTGCATCTATTTTTTTAAACGATCACGTGGAAGCTGCGCCATATTTTTATCCAGGATGGCGCATGCGCGTCACGCTCATTAATCACAAAAATGGCGCCATTAGCCACTGTTGCCAGATTTGAGATTTTCCAGGAGAAAAAATCATAGCAGTCTCTCAGTCCATTGAACAACACAGAATATAAGCAAGCAAAGAACTTATTTATTTTTATATCATCATAAGTCACAAATAGTGTTAAAATGTACATTTTCTGTGTGTAACTAATGTCACATATTTTCTACATTATACACTAAAACAATAACTATGGTTGGGTTTAATTCCCTTTCCTGCTCAGTCTTTAGTGTAAGACAGTTCAGGACGCCCCCTTGTGGATTTAAATAATCCCTTCACTCCTTTCAGAGACTGAGATTTATTGTTGGTGTGTTTTTCAGAGAAGAAAACGTTTAAAACCCATTACATTAGAGCAGTAAACTGTCATGTAACAGAAGTATGTTGCTGGTACAATACAAACACAAGTTTCAGACAAAATGGTAAGATTTCTGAATTAAAAGCTCTCGTTCCATCAATTTTCCGCAGGTAAATCTGTAAATGCAACCATCAAAAGTCAAATAAACTAACATCCATCTTCTACTCTGTTCTACTATTACTTGTGAACAGGACAGCAGCATACTCAAACTACTCTGCTTAAGGAAAAGAGTGACCCCTAACCTGAAGGGAGTAATACAGCTGTAAACCATCCCCTCTCTAACATAATGGAGGGCTTTGAGCAGCCTTTCTGACCCTGAGGGTTGAGTTGTTTGGGCCTTCAGCCCATGGTACAGTCCGGCATAGCAAAATGACCTCAGGGAAGAGGTAGGAGTAAGAATGAGTCAAAGATCTTTTCAATGGAAGATTGTGGAAAGTGTGTTTGTCAAGACATAGGTTGCCACCAATCACTTTGTGAATTAACATGCATGTTTTTGGATGATAACAAAAAGCCAGAAAACCCAGAGAGATCATACATTTGCAAAGGAAGAATAGATGTAAGATGAACACAGAAATTCTCATGTCTGTCTTGCTACAAGGCTAACAACAGCTCCACAAAGCAGCTCCTCATGGAAGATATTGCAGAGAAATTTGTTGACGTTTCTTAGAATAAATCTTAAGATTACTAATCCTGCAAGCCTCTAAAGTCATAGAACATCTCTACTTTTAGACATACTTTTGTTTTGACAAGTAATGGTTCCCTAACTGCTTTTTACCCCCATTATAAACATTAAACAGCTTCTTCTTTTTTGAGAATGTAACAGTCTTAAGCTAAAAATAATTAATCCGCTCAAAACAAAATAGCCTACTGTGTCTAAAATTATTTTAATATAGTTCTACTAAGTTTTGGTTTCAGATTTAAAGATTGAGGGAAAACATATTTATCTCTTTACATGAAATACACATATTACAATTATTATGAATACTATTTATTGCATTGTAAGTAACTATCTTGTGCTGATAGCAATGCTAAACCTAGCAAAGTTTACTGAATTAATGTAAAGTCAAACGTTTTAGAGAAAATATTTTCTCAGATCTTAAAATTAAACTAAAACATATAGTTTTAAATTTTGTACTGAAACATAATTTAAAGATAAATGGGATGTAAACATAACTTCAATTAAAATAAACATACTTTGACAATAGAAAGGCAATGAAAACATAGCTTCAATTTTAAATAAGCTACATGTTAACAAAAAGAAAATTAACATGTAGCATGTCTTTGCATAGGCAAATACCACAGCAATTTTCTTTTTAAAATAGATAAATATACATTGATTTTTGGCTTAAAAGCCTACACAAACAGAATAGGAAGACCAATTTGATGCGAAGTTTTCTTTTTTTTCTGGATTATCTTAATTTTCAGGGTGATCATCAATAGCAGTGGATGCAAATGAGGCATTGACATCAGTAGCAGCTGTAGCAAGAGATGCTGATGTCCCAGTGGAGGAGCCATCTTTGGGTTTGGGCCTGGGCTTCATCAGCTCCTCTTTGTTGCGCTCAGGTTTGACGAGAAGGATGTAGCATTTGGGGAGGAAGATGCAGGTGAGCAGGCCAAAGCTGGAGGCGAGAATGGCAAAAATCTGGACAGCAACCATGAACTTTCCTCGTGTGCTGAGGTAAGCCGGGACAAAGGAGATCCAGACAATGAAGAAGACCAGCATGCCAAAGGTCATAGACTTGGCTTCACTAGAAGATAAATAAAAAACATACATACCAACCTGAAGTTTAAAAAAAACACCCAGAGGCTCAACCTCCTTCAAATGTTTTCTTATTTTGTTTTGTAACAATCACAAACTATAATGTACTTTATTGGAATTTTATATAAATAATCCACACAACTCCTATAGCGTTTTTAAACATTTTTACAAAAAAAAAAAATAAATAAATGTGATGTGCTGAACCGGCCTTTGCTGCAATTACTGCTGTTGATCTTTTGGCAAATTTTTCCACCAACTTTCCACATTAAATGACTGAAATTTTGTTCATTCTTCTATGCAAAGAACCTTATGTGACATACCTGAAGTGGTCTTCCAGTTTGCGGGCTGTGAAGGCAAAGATGAAAGCCAGCAGAGCCAGCAGGATGTCATACGCAAAGATGCAACAGATGAAGACCACAGAACCTTCATCACACTCGAGAATAATCTTTACATTCTGGGCAGAGGTGTTCTTAACCGGGTGAGGAGGGAGGATGATGAGCCACACAGTGCACGCTACAGCCTAGACAGCGATCAGAGATCAGTTTTAATTTAGGTTTTTTTTACACCTGTTGTGATCTCAAGTGGCTAGTTTTCTGTTTTTATTTCACATTTCTCACCTGTATCAATGTTGCTACGGCAGCTATTGCCCTCTGATGCCCGAAGGTAAGAATGTCAACTTCAGGCTTATCCAAAGCAGCAGTATCATTGATGTTTGAGCTGGATACTATCACATCTGGACTGCCGCTGTTAGCTGCTGCTTCGGCTGCAGCCTTGGCAGCTTTGGCAGCTGCCTTGGCTTTGGCTCTGGCCTTTTTTAGAGCCCGAGCTCTGAGCATCAGCACAGCTGCCTTACCTGGGGTAAAGAAAATCAGACAGGCTACCAGGGTATCCTAAGATGAGAAGATTATTTTTGATTTTTAATGTTAACTAACCCATTATGCAGGAAAGGCACAGAGCAAAGCCAAGAGCTAATGCTACTTGGCTAGTCATGCAGCTCCAGTTTTGTGGCTCACCAAGGAAGACGATAGAGCAGAGGAAGGTTACAACAAGTGACAAGAGCAGCAAGAAACTCAACAGGGCATCATTGGCTTTCACCAGAGGCGTTCCAATGTACATAATAAGCACCACCTGGAAAAAGAAGAAAGAAAACACCTAATATTTTAGCTGCTTTAGTATTTTTCAGCAGTTACATACAGTGGATAAAAATACAACATTTCATTTTCCTTAAGTTATTATAACCTTAACTAGTCTGTTTTGCTAAATGGCAGAATGATGTGAGAGAAAATCCTGGAGAGATTTTATTGTTTTCTGCAAATTCAGAAGTGTGCATACACTAAGATTAGTAGGCCTTAGAGCAATTTTGGAAAGCCCAGGTGATAATGTCATGCCTTTATGAGCTTCTGAAAGGTTGATTCATAGCATTCAATTTAACAGGAGACAAACCCGCAGGTGTATTTTAAGAAAAAAGAGCATGGGAAAGTTCAACCATTTTACAGTTCATGAAGGAGATGAGTTCTGTCTTGCAAAGATAAATGTGTTTTGGTGCGGAAGAGTGTATTGATCCCAAAATAAAAGCAAAATATATGATGAAGATGCTGGGTGAAGCTGGTCAGAGAATGTCTTTATCCACAATAAAATGAAGGAATCAATAAGCAAAAGTGCCATTAAAGAGCTAGATTACATTTTGTAAATTCACTGAGGGACAAAACCCCTAATTTCTGGTGACATGTGCTGTGGTCTAATGAAAGTAAGATTTAAGTGTTTGGTTATAGTGTTTGGTTATAATTGAGAATACCATGCTACCTTTGGACCCCAAAGGGTATTCTAATGGACAATGATTCCTGGCATTCAGCTAAATAAGTTACAAATTGATTTCAGTCTCATAGAGACTTTGTGGACAGAGGGGGAAAGGGTGTGTAAAATGCAGCTTATTATAGTTCTGCCAGGAGGAATTGGCCAAATTTTTAGCAAACTATTGTCAGAAATTAGCGTATAGAAAACTCAAGACAATCTACCAAGCACTAGGAAATGTAGGAAAACTTCAGAATTTGAAGAAAGCATGGAAATATTCCCTAAAATATTATCTCTCATTTTTATTGTCAGGCAACAATAATCCTTACCTACCTAAAATACAAAAAGTTTTAGTCTGATTTAGTGTCAGATGGTAAGGATAAATATGTACTTTTAAGCTCTTCATAATAAGCCCCTTTTTACAGTGTATGGAAATATGCATTTTTTTAACTATAGACTATAGATTTTGTGTTGTTGCATGAATCTCACCCCAACAGCTATGGTTACTAAAGCACCAAAGGCAGAGATGACTATCAGGGTGATTCCCAGTGGTTCTCCAAAGGCCAGGAACTCAATGATTTTAGGCACACAAGCATCATGAGCATTATTAGACCAGTCATCTCCAGTACACAGGATGCATTCACGGGCATCTGTCATTGAGGGAGAACAGGACAATTATTAAGTAACAGGTATGAGAGTGGCGGGGAAATATGCATTGGGTTCATTAGTAAAACCTAATTTTATACAGCAAAATGAAAGTGAAAAACTGCATTCTCCTATGTAGGTGTGAACACACTATTTTCTCGTGTTTTTACTGTTTTTGTCTCTGGTAAAGAGAACCACGAGCAATATTTCACCAAAAAAATGGAGATTTCTCAGGAAAAATAAATCAGAAATGTTCAGCTTAATAGATATCTTGTAGGGCACTTAGAACGACTTTTTAAAACTTCATAAGGAAGGTATAAACATGTCTAAAGAATCACAAAAAACAAAGAAACTGTAATAAGACATAAATGTCTGTTGATACAATGCTGGTTAGAATTTAACACACATAATGGATAATCCACAAATAGTGGGTTTTAACATGCACTAAAACCGCTTTAGAATGAAAACAGCTAACATTAAGCTACTTAAATTGCCTTCTTGTAGCCCTGACTCCGACCAATCAAAATATGGACTACATTAAAAGTTGAGTTTTTGCAAGGAAACCAGTCTGAATAAATTACCAAGTCTATTTATAGGAGTATCTTATGCCAGAAACTAGGGGTGCACTGATTTATCAGCCAGACAATTTATCGGGGCCGATTTAATTAATTTTGGGAGATTGGTGATTGGCCGATTTTTACATAGGAAAGCCAGTCTTATCCACCTATCTTATCTAGCTTGGAAAAAGCCTAATAATCAACCACTGTTCTCTTTTGCTCTCCAGTGAGAAAGTTTTGACTGACAGATCGGCCCACCAAGTTATGTCTACACATTTATAATTAACAATAGTGACCTCACAGTTGCCAACTCAACAACTTTCTTGCTATATTGAGCAACATTTCAGATTTTTAAAAATTGGTATCGGCCAAAATCGGAATCTTAGTAAAGACTTAATTGGCAGATTAAGCTTTTTAAAAGATTGGTATCCTGTGATCGGCCAGAAAACTGCAATCAGCGCACCCCTACCAGAAACATGTCTATAGCTAATTGATTTTTAACCAAACATCAGTTGGGGTATGTGTATGTATTTCAACGAGTGTGTATCTCTTTTAGATATTTGAAATGGTAAAGCAAATTGGAAAGCTGTACACTGACTTGTGGTGTTACTGATTTCTCCGTCAGCACAGGGGATGCAGTCAAAACAACAGACCGGCTCCCCCTGCCGGATCCCCTTCCTGGTGCCGGGCTCACAGTTCTCGCTGCACACCGACCGAGGAGGCTTAGAAATAAACAGGAGATAACTATACATACCATCACATGACACAAACATTGCTGTTCTAATAAAATGTCTGACCTCCAGTTCTTCATTGTTCCAAACAATAGATTCATTCCTTATGTGCATCTTCTCCTCTGCAGCTGCAGATCCATTGTAGTGTCCCACGGTGACATAAGATATCTCTCCATTATCACTGACTTGCCAATTAATGATGTCATAGAAGGCCTTTATATCACCGTCTTCAAAGTAGATCTCCTCCCCAGTGTTTGGCATTTTGTAGCGCACGTTCTTCACATAATACATCAGCTACAGAAGACAAAGTCGGGGAGCTATGAGGACAATCAGCGCCACAAACTAATGCCATCTGTAAAATCTGTACATGTCTACCTGCCAAGGCTCAAAATTAGTGATGTTGGCACAGCTGCCTCCAACAAAGGGGCCTTTTCCGTCTTCACAGTGCTCCAGGTTGTGCAAGGCATGGGCCACAGCATACACTGCTTTGTAAACACTGTGAAAACCACTTTCTTCTTAACAATGTCATTATCGCTCTCATCTCCAAAAAATTTTTTTTATGGTTAGCTGTCCCTGAAATAGTATTACTCATAGGTTCCCAACAATGTTTGTGCAGAAGGTTAGATAATGTGGAAATAGCAGTAAAAAGATGGCGTGAGGACATCACAAGCATCACTGACTTCTTTAATGGTTGTTTGAGCTGTGGGTACTGACCTGTAAGTGATTCGTAGCTGAGAGACATCAGAGTAGGTGTTGTTGAGCTGAGCCACAGACTCACTGCCAGTACACAGACCATATGGTAACCCCCTCACTGCTCTGGACAGTGTGCCGTTCACCTCTTTGGCGATTCTCAGCGCTTTGCCAAAGTCCAGTGTGCAGTTAAACAGCTAAAAAAACATAAATAAATTCACAACATTTATGTCCTCTAAATTTCTATTTAATACGTGCCACGTTTTCCAGTTTCTTGGGTCAAATTCATTTAAACCCACAGTCTCCCAGAATTCCTCAGTGAGGGCATCTGCATAGGGATCCAGATCCAGTAGGTGGCTCTGAAGACCAGGGATGTCAGCCCTTTTCACCCCAAAGCCAAGGGTACCAGACAGGAGTGAGTTCACCTGGAAAAAGAAAACAGCATGCACATTCAGGTTAATTTTTGAAGTGAGGTTGTGTCTCAGTTAATATCTTGCCAGCAGTGGACTATGTCATTGTCTTCATTCAGTATAAGTTAAGACTGGTTGGTGACAAAGGCTAAAACTAATGGCCAGTCAGAGAGGGTCGAAGCCCAAAGCAGATTTCAATCTTATAACAACTCCAATCTCATAAATATTATAGCAATTTGGATAGATGATAATCTAAACCTGATTCAAATGACTGAATTGCCTCCTTAGCATGTCATCAAGTTTGGTAGAAACCTAAGAAATTCTTTGGATTGAGGTGTAGTGAGTCAGAGGAAACATCCAAAACATTCAGGATTGTTTTATGCTTCTGTTTTAAGCCATTTTTATTGTTTTTAATGGGCAGTCACTAAAAGAAGTCAATAATTATTTACATGGAAAATAAAGTTAGGAGCCCATGCACCACCAATGATCTTCCTGTGTCCTTCAACTGAATAAAAACAGAAGTGGAGTAATTATTTTTGGACCAACAGAGGAAGAATCAAGACTCAGCACAGCTAGAAACTAGTGATCAGGCCCGAAATGTGTGTGTAGTGATGGAATGGGACCTGATCCTTCAGAGACATATAAAGCCAATTACAAAGTCGGTCTTCAATCACCTGAAGTGCATTTCCAAAGTGAACATCCATCCATTTTTGCTTGTTACTTCACTTCACTGTACAGGTTATTTTTTGAGTTTATGTTACATACAGGAGAATTATTGGTGGAGCATCGCCTCTTTATTTCCTATGTAGAAAATCATCAACTTCTATGTAAATAACCACCCTAACTTAGTGATGATTTAATCTTCCTGAAATCCCATTTGCATAAACTGTTATGACATATTGAGATCGAAGTTATTTAAAGATGAAAGAAGTCTACTTTGCTCTTTGCCTCATTTTGGACAAAGTGTTGGCTTCATTCTCCATGACCAGCTAATCTGAGTTTATACTAAACGAGGACACCATGTGTCCTACCCCAGGCTGATTGATGAGGGCAGAGGTGACCCAGGCCTCGCTGGCAATCCAGGTGCGGTTCGTCACATTGTGGCGGAGAAGTTCGCCGATGAGAGGACTAAGATCTACATCTGATGAAAAGACCACGATGATCTTGGCAGTGGACTCAACTACAGTTTGAACAATGCTCTGGATGGCCTCTGGTGAGCTCACCTAAAGTTTACACACACAATTGATTTCAGGACACCATGCTGATCTCACTGAAGGGTTTTGTGGTGAATTATCTGATGGTACAGAGTCTGATGTGTAGGAATACAGTCTACCTTAGGCAGAGTTTCAGAGAAGGAAATGCAGACTCCAGCTTCCTCCACCTGCTCCTTGAAGTCCTTGATGCCGTATTTACCATAATCATCAGCAGCAGCGATGGTCCCTACCCAGGTCCAGCCAAAGTGCAGCACCAGTTGGGCCATAGCTGTAGACTGGTGTAGATCGTTAGGGATGGTCCTTAGGAAGGTGGGGAACTGGAACTTATTATTCAGTGCAGAACATGTTGAGCAGTAGCTGACCTAAAGAAACAAGTTGCAAGGATTTGTTATCCATTTCTTTCATCTTCATTTGCTGTTCTGACAGTCATCGGTGTGGCCTACCTGTGGAAAATGATAAAGTCCCAATATCCTGGCTGTAGCAATGGACAGATCAGAACCCCCAGCACCCACTAGAGAGGCAAGAGGTGGCCCGTTGCCACAGCGATAGTTAGGTACTGCTTCATCTTGTCCCGTCAAGTATGTCAGGGTTCCCTCCACGGCCTTGGAGATGGTGAAGCATGAATCATAGATAACGTAACCCAGGTCGGTGTTGGGGAGCAGGTCTTCCCTCTGGTTGATTTCATTGATGGCGAACAGCATCGCCTGTGTCCAGCGGAAGGTACGGAAATTAAATCTACAGAATCAAGAAAGAACGATAAGGAAGTAACAGATTTATTGAGAGGGTGAGAGAAGTTCAAAAATCACTACATGTCTGGCTCCTAAATCTGGCGCCAAATGCCAATTTTGATCTGACAGTATGAATCATAAATAAATCACAATAAGCTTTTTCATTGTTTTTCAAGCAAGGAGCCTTTAAACATATATATTTAGTGTGCTGATCTGTAATGTGTCAACGCTAATGATGATGACATATGACCTTTAGATTTTGTATTTTAAGTAACTAAAGATAGCTACATTGATATTTAAAATCCTACATGTAGATCTCTGTTAAACTATATTTGCTCCTTTAGACTTCTGGTTTTGCTTTTTCTGTCACACTTAAATGTTTCAGACGATTAAACACATTGCTTTGAGTTAATTTATCTGCTCTATAATACGGAAAAAATGTTGTGTTATAAGTGAAATAATCTGCCAATGGAACAAGTACATTTCCCCTAATAATAAGAAATTATTTACTTAAAACAAGCCTCTATATATCTTACTGAAAAGTTACTTCTAAGTTAGTTTTGTCTTATTTCAAGTGTACTAAGATGTTTGCTCTAGAAACTAGACCAAAAATGCTTGGTAAGATTTTTGTCTTTTTGCAGTGTTCAGATGTTGTGTTTATCCCAAGTGCTCTCACACCTCAGTTTTATTGTGAATATGATTCAATATTTGGGTATTATGTGATAAATACTACTTTCTAATTGTAAGATGTATAATGAATAAAATATTTAAGGGTAGATTATGTAAAGATAATATTTGTTGAGCTCTGGTGACTGGGGTGAAATTCTCCCATATCAAATTTTTTCTTTTGAGTCCCAACGCCACAATGGAATATAGAGGCTACTTTTATTGTCTTATTTTGTACAAATCCATATTTCAGACCAAGTAATTTAGTTGTTCGGCAGCATCGTTCCAATTAGGAGTTCACAGACTTGATTATTATTTTGTATTACACTATAAAAACTTGTTTTCATAATAGAGTGGCTGCAGTAGCTAATTGGCCCCTGGGGTCCTGAGGACTGTGGGAGCAGTGAATAAAGTCAAATTATTCGTAACTAGCATCTTAAGTTAATTAACTCTGACAGATCCAGAATATTGTTAAAACTTTTAAACAGCGAAAAGGTTTAAAGTGATCCCACTCACCCAGCACAACCAGAGGAGACAGGCAGGTTCGAAGTGTTGCCGTTGCTGGAAGCAACACTCATGTGAACAGGAAACATTCCCCCAATGACGACCTTTTTCTTCTCTACATTCTTGTAGCCGCTCAAGTTGAACTTGGCCTTCAGCTTGCAAGTGGATTCAGCCCAAAGAGAGCCGTACACGCAGAAAAAGCTAAACAATCCGAGCAAGAAGCCTCTCATTTTTATGCGTCGTCAATGCTCAACAGTCGGGAAAGCTTTCTCTCTCTCCCTCTACAATAGACAGAGAAGTGAGCAGCGTCTCGTGACAGGTGTCTCATCCGTCCTCTGGGGAGAAGAGCTGCAAAGGTAGCCTGACAGACTTAACCGAGTGCAACCAAAGCAGAGAGACAGCAGATAACTGAAGAGTCATTTATCTTTAGATGTTGGGACTCAAAACATAGAGCCTCTGTCATTTTTTTGACATCCAACCACTCAAAATAAAGAATAGCTGCTAAGTCACATCTTTAAGAGATGTTCCAGTACATTGCTATCCTTTTGATGAATATGAACTAAATGCTGAACTTTGAGGAGAATTAACATAGATGCACACTTCAGAGTTCGATCATTTCTAAGAAACGATATATGTCTTCATTTTATCTCCCGGCCTCCCATCCTTTGTCTCCTGTAAATATGCTTCATTATTCTGCGCAAACTGCCACAGGCTACAAGTTAATTGTCAGGTGCATGTGCTGACTTGTTAGTTACATGCAATGTTACATTTCACTAACTGTTCCAAGATCGGCCTTTGTCCCAGGAGTAAAGGTTGGCAGTGTGATGGACCTGTTTGCTCTTGTCTCTCAGTCTGGGGGGAGCTACACACACCTGAACCTCCAGCAGCCAAATATCCATCTGTTGAATCTGTTAAACTATTTATATTCAACAACATCATGATGTCTGATATTTTCAGCCAGAAAGCGTCTACGTAAACTGAAGGAACGATTAACGTCTTTTGTGGCGTTCGTAGGTTTTGTGATTTATTTTAGGCAGAAATCAAAAGTTTATATATCCTGCAAAGAAAAAGTTGAATTTAAAAATAGAACAAAATTTTAAAAAGAAAAATCAGCTTAAAAGGAACAGAGCATTTTTCTTAAATGTACAAATCCACAACATCTTTGACCTGTGACATTTCACCTAGCCGTGACAAGTCAATACAGTCACTGGAAAAACTCATCGTTCCCCATGATTCAGCAGGAACAAATTCAACAGCATTAATTTCTAACTGACTTCATTAATCTTTCATCACCGTGGCTGAATTTTACCTCCTACTTTTTCACAGGATTTCAATCAGACTGAAGTCTCACTTTTGACTAGAATACTGTGATATATGGAGGAAGGCTCAATTACTGTGAGCTGAATAGTTTTTATGGCTGCAATCCCACATCATCACCCCTCCACCACCATGTCTGACAGTTGGTATGATTTTTATTTTTGTGTGTGTGTGTGTGTGATTTATGCTGTTTAGCTTTCTCCAAAGAAGTCGCTGTGACTTGACGCATCTCAAATTTAGTTTTATTTAAATCAAATTGCTCAAAAAGTATTTTTGATTCATCAAAATAGAACCTAAATCATCCTCGAATTTCTCTTTGTAGAGTCTTTCCCTACATACTTTGGTCAGTCTGACCTTCTGGTGATGGTACTAGGCTGTTCACTCCAAGGATAATCGATTCTCCTAGATTGATGGGGCGCAGCTATTCTTCAAGATCATTTCTGATGTTTTTACATTAGACTCACATTCATCCAACTGCTCTAAAGTGCATATATTCAGTGATGCATAGTTCAGGAAGCAACGAGGAGATATTTAGTAAAATTGTGCAAGGAACTAAAGAAAATTAATGTTGAGTTCTGAATATGAAGAAAAAAATTCTCTTAAGAAATTCTTTCAAGGGTGCTGAGGTGGTGAAGGGGTTAAGCACCTACATATGGAGGCCTTAGTCCTCGATGTGGCTGTCGCAGGTTCGATTCCCGGCCTGGCGACCTTTGTTGCATGTCTTCCCCCTTCTCTAATTACCCAATTTACTGTCAAATAAAGGCGAGAGCCAATAAAACTTTAGAAAAAAAAATTCTTTCAATTAGTATTTAGCGAATAGAAATGTTGGTAAACCAAACACAGGGAAAGTTTCATCTCATTTAATATCACAGCAGCATCACTGGTCATAATGTTATGCCATTTCTGGAAGAAAAAGTGACAAATAGTAGAAGTTTTAACATTGAGATCTTTATTAAAGCTCAGTTTTCCATTGTACAAATGTCATAGTTGAAACTGCATGCAGTGGCTTGGTTTGAGGCACGTTACTAAGGAAAAATGAACATCGCTGAGCAAACTTGAAGGAAATAAAAATTAAGGACAATATTGCATAACTTAATCTTATTGAGATTTAAAAAAAAAAAAATCCACTTTAGCTGTTTTATGGGGACTTGTGTAACATAGAAACACGCTTACAAAGGCAAAACAGAAGGACAATCACAAACAGCAGTTAAGGTCACCAAAGAGTTGAGCTAACGGAAGGATGAGAGGCACAAAAACAGATGAAGGTGTCACATCCAGGGTAAATATCGCCAACAGGAGACTACACGCTTTTAAAAACTCAGTTAAACCTGAGCACTGTATTCACTGAGGTCTAAATGATGAGACGGGAGACCGGAAATGATGCGTCGACAGTTGTGAAAGTGACCATGTATACAAGGCGCGACAACGTGAAATGAGGCAGGAGCTCGAGCCAACTCCCTTAAATGGACCTTCAACACTAAAGAGGGACACAGTTAAGATAAAGTTCCTACTTGATGTTTATGCTGATGTAGCACCGAGGCTTCATGAGTGAAAAATGTGCAAAAACGTGCCTCTGCACAATGCAGGAGCAGCCAAATCGTCAAACAACAGCAAGTGACACGATGTGGTTAAAAGCTCTTACTACTGTACTTATAAGGTTTGATATTAGTCCGTTTGCCTTTATAATCTTCTTCATAAAAAAAGCACACATACTGCAGCATGAGGAGAACGGCATTCTCCTCTCTGGACAGAGTCCATTCATTTCACACCAGAAAAGAAAAAAAACAAAAAAACATGAAAATACAGAACAGGCACATACAAAGTTACCAACGGTATTGTTGGCTTCTTTCCCAGGAGTCATCTCTCCGAAGCCACTGCGGTGTGGACTGCTGTCCAGGAAGGATGCAGAAACAACACAACAGCTCCAGCCAAACAATCTGAGTAGCCCACAATATTCAACACCACCACAGCATATTCTACTTTTGGCAACAACAAAAAAAAAGGGCTTAAAAATTGATTGGTCATGTAGGCTGCTGATTCAGACAACCTCAATTGTAACACAGTATGGAGGCGGAGAGATAGAGAGAGAGTTCAAACAGAGGATAGTCTGAAAACATTCTGTACTACAAGAAAAAAATACAAAGCAACAGCTGAAGACGTTCATCCCCAACCCACTACTGCATTTTTGTTCATGACAACACTGTTTGCGTCTCTCATTTTTATTTTATCCACCCCACAATTAATCTTTAGGCACAACATCGAGTCAACATCACAGCTTCTTACCGCTTGCCTTTAAAGGTTAAGCTCATAAAAGGAAGCAGCGATTTACCTTTGTATAATAGCCAGAACATGTACATGAATTAAAAATAATATATTAACCATGACCAACACTACTGGATCCCTACATCCAAAGAAAGAAAACAAAACAAATTAAGACCAGGTAGGAGTGGGAGTGATGGGGAGTGCAGAACGGAGGGGCTTCGTCACAGTACGGTCTGCCTTCCATGGGAATGTCGAAGAGAAAGAGGAAGTAAAGAGGGATCGGGGGAGGAAGGACAGAGAGAGAGCGGCTCACCGGCCCTCCGGTGTCTGCGGAGAGTGTTTGTGCACTGTGTGTGAATGTGTGTCCTATTGATATGAAGTCATGATGTGGCTCTATTCCCACTCTGTGGTGCCGGGTGGCTTGGAAGTCAGGTCGTACATCACTCTGGAGATGCCCGGGATTTTCTTGATCTCATTTACCATCTTTAGCACCACCTGGTGGAGTGACCAAAACCAAGTTGCATCATGAGAGTGTTTTGTTTTTGTTTGGGGTTTTTGTCATCACCAATTCTTTTGACTGGGGGGAAAAAAAACCCATTCAAACCAACCGGTGTCTATGTGACAATGTATTCGCCCCCATTGTTCGACATGGACTTCCTAGTTACTCACAAGTTTTGGTCAGCTGAGTCCAACTCGTCAAGTCACAATGGAGCACCGTTACAATCTAGTCTGTACAATTAAGCCATCACTAAAAGTCACACTTTACTAAAGTAAATTTACTTTAGTAAATTAAAGTAAAGTTAATTAAATTTACTTTAGTAAATTTAATTACTATTAAATTATTATTATCTTATTTTATTGAGCTGGTGCCTTCGGTGCCCACCAGCCTTAATCTGTAAAATCCTGAGTTTATACTCCCTAATTTGAAAGTACATAATGTGGCAAACTGCATCATATTATCTTACCTCCTCTGGGATATGGTTACCAGGCATGGCAGCGATGCCCGTCATGAAGTCGCTGGTGATGAACGTGCGGACCACGACGGAGCGCCGACAGGAAGGCTGCTTCTGCTGGGGGTCTCGGTCAAAATGCAGGGGAGTGAGGATGATCGGCATCTGGCTGATCTTGCCTGAATAACCTGAAATAAAAACAAAGAGAATCCAAGGCAAACCAAATGTTTCTGATTAGTTTCAAAAACATCTGATAATAAAACCTGTGACAATAGATTTGTCACAGAGAATACTAATTAATGCTGCAGCCTGACAGGGAGGAATACAGATCCGTTTTTAATCTCCTTTGAAGATGTATGAGGGAAGCATGAGAGAAATGAACAGTAAAAATTAATAATTCCTTATATTATGATGAAATAAGGAAACATATAATATGGAATATTATGATGAAATATATGATATATTTCTTTTCAATATATATATGCTTATATCATAAGCAAATACCTTTAATGAGAATAAATAAAGATTTTCCACACATTCAAGTTAACACTTAGTATAAGGCTTTTATAAAAAAAACACTACTGCTTAGATTTAAAAGAAAAAAAGATGGATTTAGTTCATGGCATCCACTACATTATTTATGTACTAAATTGAAAATATATACACACATCTCAAAAATTTTAACTTTTAAAGAAATCGAAACTTACCAGACTCTCTAAGAATAGAATGAGCAACAAAGTCCGCCTGTCTGAGCGTGCTCAGAACACCGGTGGTCAGGAAAGTTGGGGTAATGTCTGTTGGCGGCTCCTTTACATGGGACCCAAAAATATACACAACTCTGGAGAAACACATGAGTCACAGAGTTGAGGTTAGGTCTTTAACAACACTGAGCTCTAAATGTTTCTGCTGATTGAAGATAAATTGGGATTTTTTTGTGTGTGTTACCTGTTGATGGTATGGCACATGCGAGGGATGAGTCTGGCCAGGAACATCAGTGATTCCCAGTGAGGAGATTCTTTACTCGTTACACCGCACACATAACTGTAAGACCGACAATCTCCCTGCAACAGAGACAAAACACTATCAAATAAATGGGAACAAAAGTCTTCAGAATTAATTCAGGACATTTGTGTAATAAATAGACATTTAAGATGCATAAAGTCCTGTTTTCATTTTCAGACTAGGCACACAAAAGCCATCTATGTTTAGCCACGGTGTCCTGTCTGGCCCACAGATTGAGGTTTGAGTTAAATTTAAACCTCTGGTCTCTAACAGGCAGTCACAGGGCACACCTACAGCAAACTCTCTGCCACTGACTGACTTTGGTAATGTTTGTCAGAAGTTAGAGCCATTCATCTCTAGCTGATCCAAACACTTAAGACAAGAACTTGCTCTGAACACATTTTCCAAGACAAAAGTAATGAAAAAAATGTGGTGGCTTTTGTGTGGGTGTGTCTTGTGGGAAACATCTAAATTACTGTCCCTGCCCAGCAAAAAGCAAACCGCTGGAGACAGACACTGTGTCAGAGTAACTCTGTCTCTGAAGCAATGCTACTTCTCCCACATAAGTGAAACAGCTGACATCTTCCAGAACAGGCTGTTTTTGGGTTAAGCATAAAATATTTCTACAGCTTCTGTCTCAAGGTCCTCTAATCTGTAGATGAAAATTCACTGAAAATTAAAAATTGTAACAATTATGACAAGCTAAAGTGTAGACCCTGATTCAAGAGTTTGAATACATTTGATGTTCTGGTTTACCTGGACACCAACAGTTTTGATGGGCAGCAGGAAGGCATTAAGTGAATGAAGGCTGGTGATCTGCATGAGCTTTTCCTCCTCTTCATCTGATATGCACGACTTGACTCTCTGGAGCAAGGCATGAGGCTGGACGGCAAGGAAACACGAGAAGGTTCAACATGACAAAATGCAGCTGGCTTTGTCCCAACAAACAGAAAAACAAGCCACCTCTGAATAAACATAAAATTATTTTATCAGCAAACTGAAGAGGCTTAAATGTTGTTAGTAATTTTATTTAGGCAAATTCTATATTTTCAGGGCAAAATGGAAAAACTAGATTACAAGGGTGATATTTCTGGAGTGACTAATCAACCAGAAGCATCTCATTATTATTTACAAAGCACCTAGAGAAGAAACAGCCACTAAAGTCTTCACTTTTCAGTGTGTCCAAAGCTGTACCGCAGCACCATGTTGTCTCCATGCTGAATGTTCCCACAGTTCGTTCTTCCTATAAACTTTCATGTGAGAAATTATATTACTGCTGGAAAGCAACAGGGAGTTGTCATCGGACTACACAGTAAGAAATGAACTCGAACACCAATTATGTCCCTGCAAATTTCAAAGAATACCTTTTTGCAGACAAAGTTTGAGATGCTTGATCAGAATAACAAAAGAGACTCAAGTTATCAGACATGAACTTGTTCAACTGAAGTGGATCTTTAGTTGACTTAAAACAGAACATCCACACTTTAGAGAAAAGTGTAGCATAAAAGTTAATGATGGTTATCGTATTTTCATGCATTGCAAAAAGACCATTAGACAAGAAAACAGTCTGACTTTTTCACTGACCTTTTTGACACTTGCAGAAAAGTCTGTGACAATTTTGAGGATGTTGTTTGTTTCAGCAAAGTCCTTACAAATATAAGGCTCTTCAGCACAAATCACTCTGATGGACAAACCAGGACCTAAAGGAAAAAATAAATAAATAAATAATGTGTACACTGGCGCCAGGATTGACACTTATGTGAGCAGTAGTTGTTTATATGATTGAAAAAAGAGAAAACACATTAGATGAAAAGCTTAAAATGCTTATTTAGTGTGGACTGTATTGATTTAACAACTGAATACTATAGTGACAGTGAATGCACATGTGTATGTTTACTTACCAGGAAAAGGATGCCGAGAGACAATCTCCTCTGGCAGGCCCAACTCTCTCCCCAGCGCTCTCACCTCATCTTTATGAAAATCTTTCAAAGGTTCGATTACTTTTCCCTGGACGGAAATAAAAATGTATTCAGCATTTTTACAGTTTACACATATCTGTGGATTTAGGTGAAAGGGCAAAAGCAAGACAAACTAATCCATAAGCACAATCAGTAAATATCTACAAAATGTATCTATAAATGCAAGATATCCAGCAGAACCTGTATTTATACTGTGCTGATTAAGCATGAGAGCAGGCAAACAATTCTTTGAAATACTGAGTTTTAAATTCTTTACTAATTTGTTTTTCAATTTACTTTCTGAAATCCAACTTGCATTCAGTAAATGGCAAGAACTCACACCAGACAGTCCAAGTTAGGTGACAGTAGGAGTTTGTGTGAGCAAGTACCTACCTCATCTCTGAGTTTGCGGATGAGCTCGGTGTCGTTGTGGTGTGTTTTGATGACCTCTGCCTTTCCGCTGGCAATATGAGAGGCACTCTCAATGAGATCAGGGCGCAGGGTGCCCTGCGCCAAGAAAACCTCTTCAGGGTTGAGGTTCATTTCTCCAAGCACTTCATTAGCCACCTGTCAAGTGACACAGAGGATCAAATGGTGAACTTATAATATTAAAAGCAATCGGTTAGTAAGTCAAAACTAAAACTCAAGAAGTGTTTACATTCTTGCTGGTATTTGCGCAATTATTTCCACAGTTTTACTAATTGAAATAACATTTCTGCTGGTACGGCACAGTTTAATTTTTCACATATTGTAAAAAGTCTGTTTCCTTTTAACACAAAATAACACATGCACAGTTTTAAAAAATATTTACTCGGTCTCACATTCCTTATCCTTGGAGCTATTTTTAATAACTACACATTATTTTTATGTTGTAATTTTATCGATACAGTACAGTATATTCTTAGTTGTTTTTTTTGTAAGATATTCTTTTAGATTTCTGCCTGTCGCTTTGCTGCTGTTACACCCAAATTCCCCCAATGTGGGACAATAAAGAGTATTTTTATTCTATAAAGAGCGAAAACCGTAAAGGACAATTTTAAATAGAATTGTCAAAAAGTTGCTGCTTACTTTGACAAACGTGTCTCCAATAATCTTCCTTTTCTCTTCAGGATTGGTGGTCATATTTAAGGTTTTACTGATGCGTTTCCGTGGCGTTCTGTCCTCGTCAGAGATTGGAAGAGTTGTCGTCCCGTTGTAAAAGGTGTGAGCTGCATTTACCACTACAGAAACGAACATACTGACGGTTAATTTATACAGAATGGTTAGACATGCACAACTCAGTAAATTAAATAAATAAAGAACATGGGTGTTTCCAGTAATTCAATTGAAAGTGCAACTCATAGGTCACCATTAAAGGAACCTGGATCTCCTTAACACCAACTGTTGAGATGATATATTGTCAAGAACATCTACATAGTTTTCAGTTTCCAAATGTTTCTGTATTGAAAAAAAACGTTTTTAGTCTTATTGTTCAAATTTTCTTAAAATAAATAAATAAAAAATACACGAGGTTCACTTTTGAATGGTGTGACTGAAAATCTGATCAGGTTTTCACATTTATCAACCTGTAAATGTCACAACGTAACCACCTTTCTATAAAAAAATAAAAAAATTTAGCAAAATCTTAAACCGTTTCCCATAGAAGATCCACATAAAAATACTTCTACAGAAACTACAGAACAACTAAAAACTTGTTTCCTACCTTTGAGTTTAATGCCCAGCTTGGTGAGGGCCTCCTCCACACTCAGACTCTCTCTCTTCCTCATGAAGCCGTTGTCGATGTGAACTGCTATCACCTGCTCCTGGTTTAGAGCTTTGTTCAAGAGAGCAGTGCAAACTGTGGAGTCGACTCCACCGCTCAAAAGAACCTGTTGAACCAAAAAATGACTTGAGTTTTACCAAGATCAATATTTTATCAATTTAATGTTATTTTAACCAACTAATCATTATGACTTAACCACCTAGTCCGCTGTGAAAAAAGTAACGTTTAAAACTCCCGCTAAAGCGCAGAACCAAGTCATGACTTTAATTCAACAGAGTGAATACAAATATTGCTACTTATCTTCAAACTACCACTTCTGTACGCACCTCCTAATCAGCAACAGCACTTCACACCAAGTTTAATAGTCAGAAAATATTCTTTCTTCCAGAAGGAAATCAAAGCAAAACATTTTTTTTCCTCCAACTTTAGGCAGTTCCACTCACCAGAACTTTAGATGTGCCCACTTTTTCTCTGATTTCATTGATGCAAACCTGCTGCCGGTTGTGCACGGTAAAGTTACTTGTACAACCCGCAATCTCAAACAGGAAGTTGCGCAGCATCTCCATCCCTCGCTCTGTTAGGTCGACCTCAGGGTGAAACTGGGTCCCATACAGCTTCTTCTGTTCATTAGCAATCCCTAGATTGAAAACAGGGCTTTTAACACAAATCATGACCAAACATGTGCCATTTAAACCTTTTGAATTAAACTACATACTCTAATATGCAAAGAATACGCTGCACATCGTTTTTAAAATAGTACAGAAGTTTATGCATGCTTCTAGGTTTTATGACAACAATACAGAATATGCAAAACTCTGATTATCTAAGATTATCTAAAGTGCCTCTCACCAGCAATGATGCTCCCTGACTGAGCCACCACTTTAAAGCCATCAGCCACTTTATCCACGCTGTCACCATGGGTCAGCAGCACCAGCTCCTCCTTCTGAAGGCCTCTGATAAGAAACACACACACACACACACAAACGTCAAATGAAGATAACAAGTGTTTACTGATCTGTTGGGTGATAGTTATTGTGTACCCCCAGTGTTTGTGGTAGGAGTCTAGAATAACAATGAATGTGACATTTTTTGACATATTAGAGAGAAAAGGTTTTTGACACTTACATATTTCTGATCAAATGTTTTTTTTTCGGATTGTGTGAGAAATTGCACCTTTCAAGAAGAAATAAAATGTATAGGAATAAATGTGATTCTGAAGATTACCTAAAGTTAAACTTATCTAAATAAGAAAGTTTGCAATGTAGTTAAGATTAGTTTAAATTTAAAGTTGAGTGAAATGTGCTGCAGGCCAAGTAAAGCTGAAACAATTGAACTGGATTGTGATGAATCAAATATTAAAGTAATCAACTAATTTAGTAATCGTTAACTAGAACATACAAACTTCAAAAAAGATCATTTGTTGAAAACACAACATATAAAGGGCTGAATTTTTCACATGTTGATGTTAGAAGTATTTTTGAACTACAAATGCATCATTTGCTATAAATAGAATGCTATGTTCTTTTTCTTTTAGGCAAGCAAATATTTTTTTCTTATTTAAGACAGGATTAGAATTATTTGTTTAGTTGCATTTTTAAAAAAATATTTCTAATATTGTATAAAATCTGCAGAATGTGGCAGGTTTTTAAAATCTATTTAACTGGTCCGTCGTCAGAATAATCGGTTACTAAAATAATCGTTCACTGCAGTCCCAAAGCCAAGAGAAGCATTTAGATGAATAAAAAAAGTACATATTTCATAATATCAACAACCTTTGAACTAATATTTTTGCAACAATTATGTTTGAATACTTCAGATACTCAATGTATAAAAAGTTTCTACAATACCTGAAAAGGGAGCACGTGTTGTCCAGCACAATGTTGAACACTCCATCCTCCCTTACGCTCTTTTTATGGACTGTACCACCGAAAACTTTATTCATCATCTATGGCAAACACACAGAGTTAATAATTACAAACTGACTTAGTTATGGTGTGCTTGAAATACAGTAAATCATTTCAGAGAGTGGAGGAAATATTGCTGTTCCTTATCTTAAGAGGCAAACAGCCTCTTAGGACACTTCAAGTATGAAGCATGGATAAAGCTACCTGCATCCCATAGCAGATGCCAAGTACGGGCTTTCCTATGGTGAATATGGCCTGGTCGAAATACGGAGCATCTTCTGCATAAACAGAGGCTGGACCTCCTGAAATAATGATGGCTCTGAGGAGTGAACGAGAGAGACAGAGAAAAAAACATAAAGACAATGCAAAACCATCACACTTCATTTTAAAGAAAGCATACAAAAAGGGAGAAAAACTATAAAATAAAGGCACTTTTCCCCCACCCCAGGATTCTCACCTGTAACCCTGTTCTCTGATGGCAAAGGCAGGGGTCTCTAAAGGGAGAATCTCTGAGCGGACACACAGCTCCCGCACTCGTCTGTCGATCACCTTCCCATATTGTGCTCCTGCATCCAGGATTGCAACCGCCCCCTCGCAAGATCCATTCTGCGCTGAGGTGCTGATATCCAGCTGTGGATGCAGTTTCACAGACACATTAACATGTTGATTAAATTTAATCTGTTTTTGTGCCTTTAAAAAAAGAAACACATGCAAGAGTTACACAAACACAGACTTAAAAGTGAAATGTCAATGCTAAGTTGGTATCTCTGCATGAGAGCCAGCACAGTGAAGTCAACTTCTCCAAAACTTTCCTGTGCTCCATCTTTAACCTCCTTGCGGAAAATGTGACTCACAAATAGGCGCAACGTGATTAGGAACATGTGAGCTACAACATCTAGACAGACAGGCACTCTTTGAAAATGTGCTGCAACCATTCAGAAAAATCACGTGAAACCTCAAGCTAGTCAAGGGTTATTAGCTTGATCAGCTTCCTAAATGGACATTTTGGTCCAGTGAAACTGGAGCTAAAGGAGAAAAATCTGGATTTCAGGGGAGGGTGTTGGTAAGAGATCACCAAAAACAGAGACAATATTAAAAAAAAAAAAAATCAGAAACCTCTGTTTATGAAACACTAAAGTATTAAACATCCCACAGAGCATTGTTCTATCCATCATCATCATCATCAGAAGATAATGAGAGAATAGCAAATCCAGCTGGGCATGGCGTCTTTTTCGTAACATCTCCCCTCTGTTTACCTAGACAGAGTCTATGTTTCTGTGTCACATAAAATTTTCTAGTGAAATATACCCCTTTATAAGCTGACAAGGAAAAAGGTTGATGGACTACGAGTATTTAAAAGGTGATTGAGTCGTGTTTACTCTAGGATCTTGGTCCATGTCAAGGTATTTTGGACCATTTGTTTTATGGCATATGCTTGAGTGACAAAACACATCAGTTGAGGACCTGTAGAAATGAAAGTGCCAGTCAACCAATGTACAACAACAAAATATCCCACGAAGAGCGCTAAGACCAGAAATATGACCCATGTGAAAAGTGAAAGCATATTTTAGTTGTTTCCAAATGCACATTATACTGTTCCAATACCTAGAGGTTGGATAGAAATATTTAGTAACCAAGAATGTTCAGGAAAAGTACTTACCAGACGACCCGCTAACATCGCAGTAGGAGTCGGTGTCAGTTTTAAGTTTGCTCAAACTAGCCTCGTCAGATTGTTGGCAGACTGACGTTATTTTAGCTCAAACTGAGTGACAGCAGCCTTGCAAAGTAAACGAGACTGACACGAGTTAACGTTTTAGTTTCGAAGCCGATGCTGCGTCTAAAATAAATAAATATGATGTCATTATTACACTGTTAACGATGCTGCCCCAACATATTCATCCCGGCTAACGATTGCTAGCTAGCGGTAGCGTGCTAGCGAGCGAAGAACACACAGCGAGGAGCGTTAGCCTGTTAGCAGCACGGTTTACAGAGCTATGCTAAAACCCACGTCGCGTCGCGCCAGCAGCTGCAGGCACCTACTCGACGAAGACGCAAATGGTGGGAAAAATATGTGACAGACTTGCTTCATGTCAGATGAGTCTGATATATGACGCGTAGCTAGTTAGCAGTTATGAGCAACACGTAAATGGGGAAACTGCAACAGGCACACAGCGGACTACCCGCACCTCCGCGGGGCTGTTGGTAACATGCTGACTAACTTTCCCCCCCCCTTGAGGTGCACAGAGGCCGTCTCTAAACCGCGGGTACTACGGCTTCCAGATCCAGTCACCCGGGCCACTCAGTGCTAGAGTCGCGGCGCGGAGTAACCTATCCACTGACCTTGCTGTCTCCGTTGCACAGAGCCATGGGGGTCTGCCGCTGTGTTCAGTGTAGAAAGCTCTCCCCTTCGCCTCACTGTCCCAGGTCTCACACTGAAAGAGGGCTGCTGGTTAGCTCTTGGATCAGCACGCCGACTACTGCTGGAGAGGCAGACTGTGCTGTGGGTCTGGTGAAGCTCCTCTTTCTCCCCTCATGGGTGGAGCGCAAAGTGAAATTCAACAGATAGTAAAGGGGAAGGGTAGGACTGTCTGCGTTGGAGGCTGAGAATCACAGTTGTGTTATTTACCTGTTTAATTACCTTTAAGCAACAATAATAAACTGTGGATTTGTATATACACGGAGCATATACTGTATACTGCTAGCCAGCAGATGCTTTGTCCTTTTATTCAATTCGATAAGTTTTTTGTTTTTTTTTAATTAAGTGTTTTTGTTACTCATCAACATTTCTTTAGAGTTGACTCCAAAATCCAAATTCTTAGCCCGTGAGGATGCAACGAGGCATTTGCATTTTAAGATGAAGCATTGATGAATGCTTTTCTATCTCCTGCTAAGACAGTATGGAGAGTGTGCTTCTCTTCATTCTAGCAAAAAAAAAAAAATTACCTAGAAGGAAGCTGAAATCTGACCTCATAGGACCTTTGGGGGGGAAAAAGAGGTATATATTTTGCACAGAGCTAATGCAGATTAGATTATGTTGAGAAAAACATTCCCTAAACTAGCTCATATAGGTATATTATCCAAGTGGAAGGATGTATCAAACAAAATCTCACCTGAAGGTCAAATGGTTTTCAACACTGACCTCTGAGGTTCAGGACTGGATCAGATTCATTGAATCTGTTTGCAATATGGATGTTTGAAGACCTTCAATTAGTTACCATGCGTGTTTATTCAAGCAACATTTGTGGGTTGGAATTTATTTAATCTTTAGTCTTTAAAATTTAATCCACACCACTTTAAAAAAAAAAAAAGAAAAATGTTCTGACAGCTGTTCTCAAAATTATGTCATAGACAAAGATGTCTGCAGATTGGTAGATGCACCCGGTAAATATATAACAGATATCTTCAGACATGAAGTAATTTAAGCATGGTTTACCAGGAGGTCTAGTGAAATAGGGGGGAAAATAAGGTCTTGTAATAGCATCCCTTCATCTCAAACTATATCTTGGTAAGTGGTGGTAATGGCAGCTTTACGTTGGTCCTTTCATCACATGCTGTGTCATTAAAATAAGCCTCCGTCTTGTCATATGTTTGCGGGTGGGATAAGCAACTTCACATGGGCTTAAACCAACCCATAAGCCAGACCATGTCGTTATTCATTACGTCTTTAATGTGGGGTCATGGGTGCCTCTTACTAAGACAGGAGGAAATGGAGACAGCTAAGAATTATCTAGATTAAGCAAAAAAAAAAAAAAATTTCAAACCATGTTATAGTTGATTAAAATTTGTGCAGTCATTATCTTTTTAATTAACAGCTATGAAGTAAAATGCCTTCTCTAATATATACAAGGAATGGCTTCTTTTAATAGTGTGGTGTTTTCATTTGTTGTAGCTTGCAATTTAAACATTCTAATCTGAAAATATAGTGTGGCCATAAAATAAACTAAGGTAGAGCATGGCTAAGGAGGACAAACTATTTAAATTGCCTTTATTTTATGGCGATTGAAGTCACTCTCATTTAAGACTAAACTTGGTAATCAAGATTAGTCTTCATCAGGATCATGTCTACTACTGCATACATTCCTGTTGTATTTTAATTTAACCAGCTGAATAAACAAGCAACACTCCACCAGCCAATTTGTTGCTATAAAGAAAAGTGTGGTTGTTAATGCTCAAAAGTCTGACAATCCATCCTGGAGACTTCAAACTCATAAACCAATAAAACTGAGTTTTTTACCATTCCATTGTATTTTACTGTAGTAACATTTTATTTTGGTAGTAAATTTTTTGCTCTTATCTTGCAATGCATCTCTGTTTATTATGGATGAGAGCCAATTATACCTTATTGCAGCTTGTCATTTTGCATTTAGTTTTTCTGTTTAATTTGTCTTTTTTTTTCGTCTGCAAAACAATTAACATCTTTAAGACGACATTATCAGTTTATGTAATAAAATACATGTCCCATATATCTGGATGTTTTTATTTAGAATAAATTAGTACAATCAATATCAAAATGATAACAAATGTATCTTAATTATTTTTTTCCCTCTCGGAAGACAGGCATTGGATTTGTTTCCTTCCATAGAAAAAAAACAAACAAAAAACGTCCGTCTTTTTACTCATTGCTTCTGAAGAGGAACTTCGTGCAGTGACGTTTTCAGACACGTCAGCTAAAGTTACCCGGACACATTTCCGTGGTGCACACAACGCTCTTTTTGGCTGTCCTGTGTTTTTGTCCACCGATGTGTTTTTAAGTTAAACGGTAGTCTAATTATTTCTCTTTGTTCATTTAATCTGTTAGGACGTCACCGTGTTTTAGCCGAACAATCTTATGAAACAAGCCGCTGATTGGCTCACTCATTCCTCTAATTTTGTGTGTTTATTTCTGCTTTGGCATGTTGTCATAACCAGGTATGCACAAACCCATCCGCTTTTCTTTTGATTTTTAGCTGTTTCTGAGTTTATTGTGGTTGTTTGTGAGCGTACAATATTGTTTACTTTTAAACGACACCAGAGTGAAAGCAGCAAACCTGACATGTTAATTTTTCACTGACTTGGCTTATAATTATACTTCCTGTTAGAGATCAATGGATGTATTCTTGACATTTTTAAAATGTAGCACTTTTTGATGATTCTTCTCACACCTTAAATCCAACCTGCTTCTGAATGTGTTTCTTCCTTTCCGCCGTTTTTTCAATGGATTGCAATCATTTATTTACACTTACCTTTCCAACCATAGCACATTTGGAGGAGACATAGCTGATTTACCCAGAAGCCTCAAAAAACAGACTAGAAACTCCATGTAAATGTTTTACCGGTATTTTTTATTTTCTTCTTCCAGATTTATTGTGGGCACAGCAGGTTTGATGCCCTTTGCTCCATCATGGAGCCCTCAGATTTGACGACACGCAGGAACGGGCGACAGAGGAGAGTACCAGGCGCCTCCATCCTGTCTGAGCACATCGGCTCTATGGACAGAGGGGAGACGAGTTCTCCTGAGCCGGAGATGGAAGAGGAGGCAGACAGCCTCATCAGGAGCTCAGACACAGAGAACAGGAGGCGTCACCGGGTTCGGCCGGGTATCCGTGGCGAACTGGGGAATATATTACTTCTCCTGTTCCTCTATGTGCTGCAGGGGATTCCCTTGGGACTGGCTGGCAGCATCCCCCTAATCTTACAGAGCAAGAGTGTCAGCTACAAAGACCAAGCCTTCTTCAGCTTCGTCTTTTGGCCGTTCAGTTTGAAACTTTTCTGGGCACCGTTGGTGGATGCCCTGTACTTCGGCAGGTTTGGGAGAAGGTAGGACGGAAACCCAAGTACGGATGATACTGTTATATATGCTTTTGTTTTTGTCTCTGAGCTGTTGTCATGTGTTTCTGCAGAAAGTCGTGGCTGGTGCCCACTCAGTACCTGCTGGGGCTGTTCATGCTCTATCTTTCAACAACAGTCACCTCACTGCTGCAGAGCGAGGAGGGACCCAAGGTGGTCACACTCACTGCAGTCTTCTTTATGCTTGCCTTCCTGGCAGCCACACAGGTAACCACTAATAAGCACACATATGTAGTGCTTTGCAAAAGTATTCGTGTTCCATGAACTGTTTCACCTTAAAGGTAGAGCTCCATAAAATTATGAAGTGGAAAGAAAAGGATACAATGTGCAACCTTTGTTTCAAAAATCAATGAAATAATAAAAAAAAATCCTTACAAACTTAAAACATCTTCTTTCTCTCTCTCTCTCTCTCTCTGTGTACTAGGATATAGCTGTGGATGGCTGGGCCCTCACCATGTTATCTAGAGAAAATGTGGGCTATGCGTCTACCTGCAACTCCGTAGGCCAGACGGCGGGGTACTTCCTGGGGAATGTGCTCTTTCTGGCTCTGGAGTCTGCTGAATTTTGCAACAAGTACCTCAGAATAGTGCCCAAAGACACCGGGATCGTCACCCTGCCAGGTACATGGACACACCACTGTTGAATTCCGAAGTGTGGTGTAAAAAAAGAAGTATAATAAATGATTTTAAAATGTTTTACTTGAACTTTTCCTGTACCAGTCAAATTGAAATCAAACAAATCTGCTAGGAATGGGTTTAAAAAAAGCTCCAGTAATCTGGTTGCATAAGGGGCCCACCTTTACACTAATACTTCTTTGACACACCTTTGACTCAATTTCAACATTTAGTGTTTGTTGGTACAAACCTCTCATCAGTTACGGCAAATCAGACTGAATTGAAATAAACCTCAGTTGTCCAGCTCTTCTTTTGCATCTTTTAACTCAATGATCTGAACATACAAATGTATCAGACTATCTAACATTCCACAGAGATATACTGTATGTCTAACACAGCACAGGCAAAGCGGGTACAGATACTTGGAAAGAATGTATTGCAGAGGTGAAATTATTAAACTTGCACATCATTTTAGAGACAAACAGCAACACAGAAGAGGCTATTGGGATCTCTGATTTTAGAAGAAGAAATTCAGTAAGAAAGGAGGTTTGAAGACTGACAGTAAACCTCCTGGTCTGACTACAATATTCCCAAACCTTGTGGGAGAATGTATCCAAACTTGAAACCAAACTTCTGTTCTTATGCCAAGCATATGTCTAAAACTGCAAAGGTTTGAAGAACCTTTGCAAGGCAGAGTTGGGAAATGCTGTATAAGATCTGGTGATGTATTGAAAATGATTGTTTTTCTTATTTCTGCTAGGTTTAGGGAGGTGATTTAAGTCAATCTTTTGTTCTTCTGTTGCAGATTTTTTATTTTTCTGGGGGGTGATATTCCTAGTTTCCACTACCCTGGTGGCCATCCTTAAAAGGGAGAACGATCACAGCAGAGGCAGGAGCAACGTCCCGGTCGAGACTCAGGGTGTCACGGAAACCTACAAGCTCCTGTTCTCCATCGTCAAGATGCCAACAGTCTTCACTTTTTGTTCCCTGCTCCTCACAGCTAAAGTACATAACTGCAAACAGCAAGATGATTGGTTTTGTCTGTATCTGAAGAAAACTCATGGTGAAAATATCTTAATTTTTTTTTCTTTTGCATTAGATCGGTTTCTCTGCAGCAGATGCTGTTACAGGTCTGAAGCTGGTGGAGGCTGGAGTCCCCAAAGAGCAGCTGGCGCTCCTGGCGGTTCCCATGGTGCCTCTGCAGATCCTTCTTCCAGTGATCATCAGCAGATACACGGCGGGGCCGCGACCCCTTGATGTCTTTTATAAAGCCTTTCCGTTCCGGTAAGCGCTCACGTAAACACAGAAATGAACTCGCTTTGTGTTTGTATGCAGTAAGCAAAGAGCTAGCAGAATCCTATTCTGTTATGCAGGTTGCTTATCGGGCTTGAGTTCGCTCTGCTGGTATGGTGGACCCCCCATTTGAAACAAGAAGGAGGATTCCCACTTTACTACTACGCCATAGTCCTGCTCAGCTACGCATTGCATCAGGTTTGTTGTTTTTCTCCTTTTCTCTGCTGGTTGCCCTGCTTAACTACAACCATCAAATCCAGTCTGACTTCCTGGAACCTGTTCAAATAAACCGGTTGATGAGCGTTCACAAACCTCTGACAGTAAAACACTTAAACACCTTGTTTGACTGTGGATACATTTAATGAAGTCAGCCCCATTTTGGTGTCCCTAGGTGGCGCTGTATAGCATGTATGTGGCCTGCATGGCCTTCCATGCCAAAGTGAGTGACCCCCTCATAGGAGGGACCTACATGACGCTACTGAACACGGTCACTAACCTGGGAGGAAACTGGCCCTCCACCGTGGCTCTGTGGATGGTCGACCCCCTGACCTCTAAGGAGTGCCACGGGGCTGTGGGACAGAGCTGCAGCTCGTCACTGGAGGCAGGGGTGAGTGGAACGGGAGAGGGCGGAAAACCACAGAGTGTATTTTTATTTATAAAGTAAACCCCTAATTTTTTATTTTTTTTCTCCCTCCAGTTGTGCGTCAAGGAAGGAGGCGTTTGTGTGACGACCATGGACGGCTACTACGTGGAGTCTGTGGTGTGTGTCGTCATCGGTTTACTGTGGTGGGTGTGGCTGGGGAAAAGAATGAGGCGGCTGCAGGAGCAGAGCTCCTCTGCGTGGAGATGCAGGGTGAACCAGTGATATGAATCCTACAGACATTTCAGTAGTGAGCTGCACCTTCATTTCCTGCTCCAAAACCAGCCGGACTCACAGTCATTCCCACACAGCAACGTTTTGCTCTGGTCTGGCCTTTTTTGCTGCCAGATTGAGGAAACACTTACCATTAAACATGCCACATATATGCACACACATATGAAGTAAGCTGCCATTGCTGTCTTCTTTTTTTTTTTTTTTAAACTATTGCTGCCGTCTTATAAAGTGTCCTAGTAGATTTTTACCATGTTGTGCTGCTTAAGCAAAACCAAACAAAGGCTGGGTCAAAGAAGATCTTGACAAATTTTTTTTTCATCTGAAAAAAGATTTTTTTAAGATGCTTTCTGGGTTTAGCACTTCATCTTCAAACCTATATATCTTTCTTATATGAAAGGAATATTCAGAGAATAGATTCACTAATCTTAACTCAAAGCACATGTGAAGATTTCTCCTCATATCCCTGGCCTGAACCACGAAGCAGGAATAGAGTCTCAGTGCAGTTCAGAGGGAAACAGTTAGAGAAATAGGACAGCGTTACATATAAATGTTTTAAAAAGAAAACAGAAAAAAATGAATATCTACAGTATGCAGAAATATCTTTTCTTCATTGTCCCTATTTCAGTTTTACTAATTAGCACATTTTGGGAGACATCTTACTATAATATTTATAGCAGTTGATGTTTATTAGGCCCGAGCAGCAAAGCGCTGCGAAGGCCTATTGTTTCTGTACTGTTTCTTATTATTATTATTACGATTCTGCCCCCCCAAAGAGGCGCCTTTTTGGGGGCTTTATCATATTCAAAAACTCACCAAACTTGGCGGTGGCGACTAGAAAATTTAAAAATTTTGAATTTTAAGGTTGTCGCAAAAATCGCAAAAAAAATTGCTGAACGGCGGCAACTAGCAATTTTCTGTTGACACAATGGTATGAACGTACTTCATCGTAGAGACATGAAATTTGGTACACTTGTAGAGCTCACCAAAAGACTCAGAACTTACATTTAATGTTATAAGCCAACTATCACAGAAAGTCGGCCATTTTGTATTGAACGTCCATTTTTTACCTCGATTTTGACGTTTACAGCCTTCGTATTTGATCGAACTCCTCCTAGGGATTTCGATTGATCGACTTCAAACTCGGTCAGTCTGATCATAAGGCATGTTTGATTTAAAGTTATCAAATTGGTGAGTTTTGGAGCATGTTGAAGGGGGGTTAGCAGGGGTCAAAGTTCACCTACTCGCCATGAAACACGAAACTCTTATATTTCCTATATAAAAACACATAGAGGGACCAAACTTTCAGTGATTGATCGGCATCAGGTGCCCTACAATACCCTATGGTGAAATGATGACATCACTTAGGCCACGCCCCCTGAGAACAGGAAGTGTCATGTTTTACTGTGAACGGTCGCTATCTTAGCCCTTTGACCTAATCAACATGAAACTGTGTCCAGAGACAGAAGACATGTTGGTGTGTTGTGGATTCCAACCCCGACCGGCTTTGACATAGCAGGTGGGCGTGGCGGTGTGGCGAAGTGACCTGTAACGCCGTTGCCATACGTTTGGCTCTGAATTCCACAATTTCGGGCCCAGCTGCTCCAAACTCACTAGGATGGATCATTATCCACCCACCGACAGGAATTCATAACAAAATGTGGTGGGCGTGGCCTAATTTCTCTATAGCGACCCCTAGAGTATTTTAAATGAACAGCCCTAAGCCATGCTTTAACCTAGAATTACGAAACTTGGTACACATGTGTATCTTGTCAGGACGTACAAAAAAGTCTATTACAGCCATGGTCGAAACCCAACAGGAAGTCGGCCATTTTAGATTGAAGTTCATTTGACCTCGATTTTGACGTTTACAGCCTTTGCATTTGATCGAACTCCTCCTAGGGATTTCGATTGATCGGCTTCAAACTCGGTCAGTCTGATCATAAGGCATGTCTGATTTAAAGTTATCAAATTGGTGACTGTCTGAGATTGCTGAAGGGGGGTTACCAGGGGTCAAAGTTCACCTACTCGCCATGAAACACGAAACTCTTATATTTCCTATATAAAAACACATAGAGGGACCAAACTTTCAGTGATTGATCATCATCAGGTGGCCTACAATACCATATGGTCAAATGATGACATCACTTAGGCCACGCCCCCTGAGAACAGGAAGTGTCATGTTTTACTGTGAACGGTCGCTCTCTTAGCCCTTTGACCTAATCAACATGAAACTGTGTCCAGACACAGAAGACATGTTGGTGTGTTGAGGATTCCAACCCCGACCGGCTTTGAGATAGCAGCTGGGCGTGGCGGCGTGGCGAAGTGACCTGTAACGCCGATGCCATACGTTTGCTTCTAGATTCCACATGTTTCGACCGAGCTGCACCAAACTTGGCCTGAGTGATCCTGGAGGCTTGCCCATCAATCCTACGTCATCACATTATGACGTCATCTAAGCCCCGCCCCCTCGGAACCGGAAGTGCCGTTTTTTTCCTTGGAAAGCTCTGTTTATGGCTCTCTTGACCTAATCAAGTTGATTCTGTGTTGGATGACAGATAGGAAGTTGATCTCGCTTGCTTTAAAGTGCCAAGAGTTTTCAATGGCGGCAACGCCGTTCGTATACGTTTGCCTCTACATTCCACATATTTTGACCGAGCCGCATCAAACTTGACCTGAGTGATTCTGGTGGGATGCCCGTCGATCCTACGTCATCATATTATGACGTCATCTAAGCCCCGCCCCCTCGGAACCGGAAGTGCCGTTTTTTTCCTTGGAAAGCTCCGTTTATGGCTCTCTTGACCTAATCAAGATGATTCGGATGATAAGCTCTGTCAATGCTCGCTGCTGGCTGAACCGTGTGGGCGTGGCCACATGGCCAATATCAGTCCCTCGCCATATGCATACGTTTGGCTCTTACTCACGCATAGATCATCCGATTGACGCCAAACTGGATATGTATGACCTTTGTTCACCTCTAAAGAGCCCAACGAGGTTGAGATGTAATTTGGCTCCACTGCGCCCCCTAAGTTAATACATCGGCCGTATGTCCTCGACGCATCGACCGATCTGCACCAGATTTTTCGACAGTCGTCGGGGTGCGCCGCCGAACGCATTCACGCGTGTCGACCGGTGGACGGGCGGGGAAAATGCGCGACAGCTCCTGCGGCGGCTAGCGGGCGGCGGTGCTGGAAACTGCGGCGGAGCTTCCGCGGTGGGGAGCGGGCTGCGGCTCTGGAAACCGCGCGAGAGCTTCTGCGGTGGCCGGAACCCCCGCGGTGGCCAATAGGCCGGAGCGGCGCTTGCTGCGAGGGCCGCCCGAGGCTGCTTGCAGCTTTAATTTTAATTTAAGTCCATACAAAGGAATCAAATAGTTTTTGTCTCCTCCAGTGTAAAAGGGCGCTGCATTAAATATTTGTTTGTACTTTCATATCGGTCATATTAGTTATAGAGTTGGACCAATCAGGCCGCTGACAATTTCTGGTTTTCTTTGACCTCTGACCTGCCGGTTTCTGTTCTTCCTCTGACTGTAGTACATAAGAGAAAAACAGGGACGGCAAGTTCTTTGAAAGGTGTTGCAGTTTTGAATTCAAAGGAAAATGAAGGAATTGCACGATTATCTCCAATTATGCCCAAAATTGATCTGATTTTGTTTTATAATCTCGAAAAAGGTGCATTAAAGTATCTGCTGCTTGTTCATATGTTTATGTCCTGAAAATGGTAAAGGAATGTTTTGATTATTTATTTCAAAACATTCCAGATAAAACGCACACATTTAAATAAATTGTAAACAATCAGCTCTACAGCTGCTTTTACCGCTTAGCTGTATATTAGCTGGATCAATAACTTACACAGAAATAATCAGCATATTTTGACTGTGTTGCTTTCAGCTGATTGAAAATATTACTTTGATTTCATGTTACTGTAAAGATAGAATCATAACGGTGGATGGTGTTGTGATCCCAAGTCAGGACGTTAAAACAGATTAGTGGCCTTGTTGCCAGGTGTGAGACTGAAGTACTGTAGAGCGGGAGACGCCCACCCATTCATAGTATGTTGCCCAACTCCCAAGTTCAACCAGTGGATAAACCCACCTGATTTTAAAATACTCAGATTTCTGACCTTTTTCGTCATTTCTATTGTGATTGTTTTTGTTTGTTTAAACTGTGCCTTGTTTAGTGTCTTCAGGTCAGTTCATTGTCCAAACTTTTATCTGAATTTGAAAAATTAAGTTAAGTTATGCTGCCATCCTGTGGTAGAGGAGGGCAACACTACATTGTTGCCCTTAAATAATTGTGAAGGGTAATCAAGTTCATTAAGTTTCTCAACACACTAGAGCTTTAATCCGCCGGTTGTTTCTGTGCGCTCCTTAATGAAGATTCGATTTCTATGGTTAAATGAATGAAGATGCCTAAACGTCATTTTGCCTTTTTAATATAATACAAAACTTCCATGAGCAATTACAAACTGTGGTCAGTATATTGGTTTAGGAAATCTTTTCTTTGCTCTCCATTTATGCAGCTTTTTCCAGTTTGTTGGTTGCATTGTAACTGCATATACTGTACAAGTTCATATTATTACAGAAAACATTTAATATCTATTCAGTCTGTTTAGATAAGTGGATAATGTCATGGATACCTTCACGTCATGTAAACACCAGCCATGAGGGAAGATTAGTGTGAGTGAAATGTCTGAATGGTGGTTACCAAAATTCCCTGGTGAAAACATTGATAAGGGGAATTTTTAGTTTGTGAAATACATCAAATATATTGATTTGAGGATCTGGTACTTACCTTTGTTTATAATAAATGCACTGAAAGCATCATTTACATCAAACAAATATCCTTTGGTCTTTTTAAATGTGTAACTGTCCTTTTATATTAGACATTAAACTCAGCTCACAGCAATATTATGAGAATGTTTTATATTTACTTGCTGCAGATCATCCATTTCGATAGTTCTGTCATTGACACTGTTTACTGATTTAATTTAATAATTGGTGTTTTTCAGGTGGTGGGCAACTACTTAGTTTTATTGTTTTATTCTATTCATAATATATATATTTTAGTTATTGCACAGGTTTAGTTTACAGCAATTCAAATTCCATAACGGGGTGCCTAAACAATTTGTGTTTAAAACTCACAAGTTTTTCCAGACTCAGGCCCCGTCAACATTTATTTACATCTGATCTTTTGTTCTTATCCACCCAATAACAAAGGTTGTGGTCAAATAAATTGAGATTTAAAAAGGTTTCAAAGGTTTATTGACAGATGTTTTTATTGTCAGACTGTCAGTCAGTGAATTGAGATTTTTTTTTCTTTTCCTTACAAACAACAAACTGTTTTTAATATCTGACTAATGAAGCCAAAGCATGGAAGCTATGGACTTCTCCAGTTATAATTAGACCAATTTGACATCTGAATTGAAACATTTACTAAATTGTTTTAGTAAACGTTCCTACTTTTTTCTACATTCCAAAGTCTTTAAAATAATAAAATAAAACCAAATCATCTCCTGAGGATCAACCACTGTGGTTCTAAAGGCTTAATTTCAAAGGGATGGAACAAAATGAAATTTTGACATCGTTTTTTATCGGAGGTGGAACCTGGAAAGTCTAAATTTAAAAATGGTTTTACCATACTTCTCCTGATAAATACTCTGTAGATCTTCTGGGATTTTTGTGTCTGTTCTGCCCTCTCAAGCTGAACCCAGTTCTGCTTGTTTTTACTACCTTGAGTATTTTCCTTCCACTGTCACCGTGTGCTTGTATTATAACTGAGAACAGACTGGAATGTATGTAATCTTAATGGTTGAATTAATTTGATCATACACTTCTGGATGGTGGTTTGTCCAGTGAAGTGCCTTGAGATGACATTTGTTAATGAGTGAAACGATGCTACATAAATAAATTGAGTTCAAAGTAAATCCCATGTTTTAAAAGACTGTAAAGGAATCCCGCTGAAGGAAAAGAATGACTAAAAGTGATTGAATATTGAGGTCTCAATAAATATTCATAATTAAAAACACTTCATCAGGTTTTCATCTCTTTTTCTGTGAATGTTGGAGGGAAAACAAACAGACATGATGCGCATGTTTTCTTTACAGTTTATTCATAATTTCTTTTAGTGTCTCAAGAGTTGTAAAATTGTTTTTCCTGAACAAGTTAATGCTGAGGCAGGAGGCTGTGGCTGCGTCTCCGGGTCTTTGGAGCTCTGAATCTTCACAGAGCTGCGGATGGTGAGACCAGATCAACTGGTTCTGGAGATTCGGACCCACTCCAGGTTCTGACGCCCTGAGCGTCTCTGAGCAGCCAGAAGGAGAGCCGGAGGTGGTATTACGCAATCACAGCACAGAGACCAGTTATATGTTGCCGTTGATCAGGAGAAAATGGAGCTGAATTAGAGTGATAACTCAAGTATGGATTCCACATGAAGCCATTTCACAACATAAATGCTTAAAGAATTGATAGTTTTTGTTTTTTGTATTTAATGGAGGCTCTATGAGTTGATGCACAGCACAGAAAATGGATCCACTTGGTAAGACTTCATAAAACAAAGCAAAACCTTAAGTTTATAGAGCCTCTTTTTGTCTGATCGGAACAACCCACTTTTTTTTTTTTTTTGATATTAATCCCAATTCAGATCATAATCCAGAACCAGGAACCATGTCAGTAATCCATCCAGTAGAGCTTACTGGTGTCGACTAAAAGAGATCAAAGCACTTTGGATATCTTAAAGTCCAGCAGACTGACTGCGTCTCAGTTCCAATCATACCTTAAGTGTGAGAAATGATCGCCGGAGGTCGACAGACCTGAGGTGGCGAGGCGATGACATCACCTTCAGCACTGAACTGTAGTCTGCCGTAGTGTCGGCCCCAAGAGCACACTCCAGGTTGTGACAGTACATGTGGTCTGCAGATGTGCAAGAAGTTTGGATTCTCATTGTCTCTAGCATATGTTCCTGTTTCTTTGCCTTTAAAAAAATATCACCAAACCAGAGGGAGAAGAAATAAAGTCAGGGGTCATAGGTTCATACGTAGATGCTCAGGCCGTTTGGCCACGACAGGGAAGGTTTGCTGCTTCATCTGGGCGAGGTTGACCCCCGCAGGCTGTCTGATGGGGAGGGGGGCCGAGGCCTCAGAGCTACTAGTGATGTCCATCTGCTCTGCGGTGGACAGATCCATGGGCTGCTCCAGAGGAGAGGGGAGGATGCTCCGTCCCACGCCGGGGATGAGGGGACTGCGAGACCAGCCCGGGCTGAGAGGGAAGTAGAGACTACAGGTTAGAGGCTGCAGGTTAATGTGTCATGCAAATAATCAGTTCACATCAGATCTGCTGCAAACCAGCCGACAAACCTGAGAAGAGTCCTTGGGCTGTCCATGATGCGCCGAGGGGAGCGGATCTTTGGCTCGAAGGAAAACTTCTCCTTGATGTTTTCCAGAACTGATGGCGCGACGTATGTAAAGCCCTGGGAAAACCACGAAGGAAGGAAACAAGGAACGCACCTTTTAATTATGGAGATTTTTTTTTTTTTGCACAACTTTCCCCAAACTTCCATACTTTTCTGGGCTCTTATTGTGACATTTCTAGGTTTAATCTTAACGCAACTATACAGCACAAACATACAGAAAGTGTCAACAACTTCACATCATTTGTCTTTTATGGTCATTTTTTGTTACATTTACCTGCTGAGCAACAATCCTGTTTGCAGAATGCCTTGCAATCAACTATCCACATATTGCAACATTCCAACCACACACTTCAGATGCATCCCATTGGGAAGACAAACACAACAGAGCGCATAAATGTGAAGGGAAATCACAGAAGGTTTGCAAATTTTTACCAATAAAAATCCAAGAAGCATTTCATATTTTTTTAATTTACATCATTCACTGCAACTACACCTGAAAGTGATTTGGATCATTTCTCTTCTAGCTGTTTACATCTATGGATGCTAAAATGTTTAGTAGAATTTAGCAGTTGGATTGGGGGGGGGGGGGGAATCTGGACATAAATTTGTAAATTGATTTTCAGGTGAATTTATCTCTGGACTTTGACTGGGCTATTTTAACACATGTAAATGTTTTTATTTTTTAGACGGGTCATTGTTCCAAAAATCCAATCAAGTTCAAGAGGGTTCTGATAATGACTCTTGACTTGACGCGGACTAGAGCTTGAGATCCCTAATGTAGCTCGGAGCTGATCTTCAGAGACATCGTCCTGCTGGAAGCCAACTCTCTGCTCCAGTCTCAAATCTTTTGCAGCTTTGAACATGTTTTCTTCCGGGATCATTCTGCATTTAGCTCCATCCAGCTCCTCACCAATCCTAATCCACTGCCCTGTCCCAGAAAATAATCCACAAGCAGTCACAACTTTCTCAGAACGTCGAGTGTTGCTGGAGTCCTCTTAGTATGACAGCATCGTCACATGATGCTGCCATGGCCATGTTCCAGAGAGGGGAGTGGTGTGTTCAAGGTGACGCACATCGCTGCTGCTTTACATACACAGGCATTAAATGTTTTGCATTTAGATCGATTTCGAACCGACTGGTACTTGTAATATTGTTTACAACATAGCAAGCTTTAGTTTAGCTGTTTGGTAGGTTTGCAGTTGTGCCAGACTCTTTCCATTTTGTCGTTGGTTGTTTGAACAGTACTGAATCAGATGTTCAAAGCTTGGCATGTTTTTCATGCCACTACTTGCTACTATTTAGCAAGTAGTGCTGCACAGGATTTTATTTAAGAGTAGGGGCCTGACTATATATACCCGTCACACTTTTTACATTTTTTTGTATATATTCACAATAAACAAAATATTTAAAATCCTTTTCCTTCTATCCAGTAAAATACAAGTGCAAAGCAATTGGAGTTTATGGCTGTAATGTGACAACTTGTGAAAAACTTACAGTGGAATAAATAAAGTGGAATCACTGCATCTTTAATAGTTCAGATTAAACTTGCTACTAAACAAGGTAGAAGTGAAGTGAAGTGTCTTCAGGTTTTACCAGGAAGGCTTGATTTGCGCTCTCGCTGAGGGTGGAGTCGTCAGGGCTGTCCACCGGAGTCTGGCTGGTGAACTTCGAGTCGAACTGACTCACGTCATCCGCTGATTGCTGGCCAGATCAGAGAGGAAACACAAGTTTGGGATTACAGCAACATGAGAGGTTTCAGCCAAAGCAAGCAGGAGATGATCCGACACAGTAGAAGGCTTGCCTGTTTTCCTGGACCTCAGCCTCTAACGTAGCGTTATTTAGGCACATTACCAAAACATCCCACCAAATACCAAAAGGTAATGAATGTCTGCTTATGGTTTTACTTACTAGGACAGGTTTGAAGGGAGGCTCCACTTTCCGGGCCAGTAGATCTTCCCAATTGATGTGTCGAAAGAAAGGATAAGCCTATTGAACACACAAAAAAATTATAATTTAAACAAGTTGGTTTCACAACAAATTTCGTAACAACCAGCTGAAGTTTGAGAATATTCTTTTGCATCTACTGCTCTCACCTGCACATCTGTGGCGTCTCCTGCTCCGGCTCCGAGCCGCGACGAAGCATTTCTCTTCAGCAGCTGTTCAAGCAGCGGCCAAACGTTAAGAGAAAACCAGCAGGGCAAATAATCGGCTTCAAGCAAACGCAGGAGACCGTACCCGTTTCAGGAGATCCCTTGCTTCCTGTGTGAGGTAGGGTGGGAGGCTCAGCTTACACTTCAGGATTTTATCAATGGTCTTTTTCCGGTTCTCACCTGTGAAGGGGGGCTACAATTAGAGAGGAAAGACCAGGGTTATTAAGACAATACCTATGTTGATTCACAACAATAATAATGAGACTGAGCGCGTTTCACTGACCGCTCCTGTGAGCATGTCGTACATCAGAGCGCCCAGACTCCACCAGTCCACCGCTCTGTTGTGGCCGCTCCTCAGTAAGATCTCTGGAGCCCTGAAGCACAGACAGCCCACAGCATCCGAGGCCGTTAGTGATGAAGAGTGCAGCTGGGTCAGAGGTCCCAGAAAAAACACCTACATGTATTCGATGGTTCCACAGAAAGTGTGAGTGACCGTCCCGTCATGAATGGATTCTTTACAAAGACCGAAGTCGGTCAGTTTTACGTGACCTGGAGGAAAATCAACAAATATTTAGATACCAACATTTGCATGAATTAATTACACCTGCTGGAAGCTCAGCATTAAATAAAACTTTGATTTGAAAAGTATTCACACCCCTTGACGTTTGCCACGTTGTGTCAAGTTTTATTTATTTCTTTATCAGTTTATATTACTAAAATTCAAATTAGTCAAAGAGAGACATGGTTTTCATCATTTTTTATAAATAAAATCTGAAGAATGCATTTCTACTCAACGCAAGAGAATTAATACTTTGTAAAACAATTAAAGCGGCAGATATTTGGGGGTTTAAAGCGTCTAAGAGAATTATAGCTTTTTAAGATAGTTCAACAGATGGGCTAAATTTGATGGAAAGCATTTCTAGCAAATATTTATTACTTGACTCAGAAGTTTTATTAAATTTAGGGCTGGACTTTGACTAGGCCAGCAGTTCTTAATCCAGGTCCTGCAGGTCTTAGATGTAGCTCTGCTCCAGCACACCTAATTCAAATGACCCCATCTATTTATTACCCATTAATTTAAATCAGGTGTGTGGCAAATGGGGAAAATAGCTTTTTAATTTAAAACTAAAGCAAAATGTTTGATCACTGAAACACAAATACTTTGTCTCGTCTCATGTCCAGTCGGTGCTGGTCTGTCACTTAAAATCCTGCTGAAATAAATTGAAGTCTGTAGTTGTCATGTAAAAAAAATTTAAATATCAAGAAGCATGAATACTTCAAAAGGCTCTAAATATTACGCATCATCCAGGACGGACTAACCTTGGCTGTTGAGCATGATGTTCTCAGGCTTCAGGTCTCGGTAGATGATGCCTTTTTGGTGCAGATGACCCAGAGCCATGGAGATCTCTGCGAGGTAAAAACTACAAGCAACAAAAGACTAAATAAAATTATGCTTCAAAGCTAATAATATCACGCCAAACATCACAACAGTGTGACATGAAAGCAAGAAGGACTGTTGCATCTCTTCCGGTCTAAACACAGTACTGAATTTATAATCAATCGTTTCAAACTAAATATCAGATGCTATTGGCACCCATAGTGTTAAAACTTGCCAAAGGGACAACACTTGTGCCTCATTTGGTTGATGCGGGTCGGTGCGCACCCCTGAATACGCCAGAGCGTAATCTGTGTATGGAACCAATCTGAGCCGCACCGCTCGGTGGAAACGAGGCATCAGCCTTCTCATTTCACCAGAATGGCGCATACAGAGAAAACGATCTTTGACCAGTTATCTTTACACAATCTCTGCAGCTCATCCAGACTGCAGTGTTCCCCCTTATACTCGTTTCTCTCCAGCTCACCTCACGTTCTCCATCTGCTTCAGGTCAGAAAAAATGACATCGTCTTAGAGGAAAGTTAATTTTGTTCCTGCTGAACCATATCCAATTTGGCCATCATAATCATTTTGAAAGACTAAAATGTCTTGGAGTTTCAAGGAGTTCATGCTGCCATGATGTTTAACAAGCTAACCCAATATTGACCCATTTCATCACAGATCCTCTAGTATCCCCAACAGCAGACATTTTGTTTGACATGAAATCCAGCTGGAGTATTTGTTGCTGAGGAGCTGAATCTTATTCTGATCAGCAGCACCAAAAATGCTTTTTCCTGATGCATCAAAACAACCACTTAATTATTACAGAACATTGAATAAATGTACTCAAATTTATTTGACTTAAATTTTCCAGTAAGAAGTTATTACTGCAGGTTGGATTAACACTTCTACATGACAACTTGCTTGGCCAAGTAAGAATCTTAACAGGCAACTTTCTGTCAGATGATGCAAAACAGAAGAACGGGAAAAAATTAAATAAAAATCAATAATGATGTCAACAGTTGATGACTGACATCTGATGCCAAACCATCCTCACCAGGCTGTGTCTTCCATGAAGATGCCCTCTCTCTCCAGCTGCATGAAGAGCTCTCCTCCTGCACAGCAGAACAACATCTTTATGCATCTAAAATAAGCAACATACAAGTTCTAAAGCGATCCAAAAAGTAAAATGTTTCGGAAGCAACAATACAAACAAAACCCAGCCTATGAGCTGCAAATGCATCTTCCTCTATGAAACGCATTATTAATTCAAGCTGCATTAATCTGCCATTTAAAGAGACAGCGTAAGATTGTTGCCCAGGAACAATATGTACTCTGAGTACTTCTGTTTTCTCTGTTTACACTGAAGCTGAAAATAAAATGGTTGCAAGCAACTGATGTCACAGAAACATTATTAATACATGTATACAAACTTAGGTTCATTTACAAGAGTAAAATGTTATAGATGATATGGCTAAAAATAAAAATAGCAGGTCTGATGTGTTGCGTTTTGGTTTTTTTTAGTGTTACAGACCACTGAGGTACTCCAGGATGAGATAGAGCTTCCCTCCCGTCTGGAAGGCGTAGATGAGATCAACGATGAAGGGATGCTTCACTTCCTCCAGAATATTCCTCTCTGCCTTGGTATGAGCCGTGTCCTTAGCGTTACGTACAATCATAGCCTGGAGGCCGGAAGCACAGGGAAATAAAATCAGGAAAAAACCCCAATAAAAATATTAATTATATAAAGAAATGTAAGATGATACACACACTGCAGCATGGCCACAGGATAATTTCTATTGCAAACTAAATGGATTAAACGTTGTCTCCCATTCTCCTCTTCTGTGTTAGTGCCTCCTGTTCACATGCTGAGTTTTATTTTGCATGTGCAGATTTTTTTTAAAAACATTTTGCAAAGTGATCATTATAAAAACTCCATCTGTTGATGCAGAAATTGCTACAAGCGATAACGTCCTGTTTTCACAAGCTCGTAATTTCTCTCTATGGAGGTCTACCATCTGTTGATATCGTTGTTCTGGCTGTTTTAATTAAATTTTAAATGTGAGTTAAAGAATTTTCAAATAATCTATGACAGGACAGCACAGGTATCACAGCATTTTTGATGAGACAGAGGTTGACTTTTAAAAAAAAAAAAGTTGTGAAGTTGTGGCCTGAGACAGGAATCATCTTTTAAATGCATCCTGGTTCCGACACCCCAGAGTGGCTCCTTACCAGGCCTCTGCAGCCTCTTTTTGGAGACGTGCAAGTCCAGAGTGTCCTAAATTTTCATCTGCCGACAGCCTCTGCTCTCTGCTGCTTTCCTCACTTCTGTTTGCTAAACACTTCTGTCTGACAGCTAACGAGCTGCCTGTCAACAGCTCTGTCGTCTCAGCAGCGAGCGTTCAGAGCTGTGGCGGCAGCAACATTAGGGTTGATGCTCTTATTCTGAATTTTCAGCCAAATTCACAAAATACACACACACCCAGAGGGAAATGGATTAAAGTTCTTATTTTTACTACACAAACACATTATAAGCAACACAAAACTGCCGAAAAACTAAGAAAAACATTATGAAGCTCAGTTGAGAAACTTCACTTCCGCTATAAATTCAGTGTTTGTCACTGGGGATTTTTAGACAAGTCTGGACAAACTTAAAATTTCATACGCTCCACGTTTGTGAGCCTCTTTCAGATCTTTACCGAAAATGCCGTTTATGCTTTCCACTGTTAAGTTTTGCCACCAAAACTGCCCGAGCGTGACTTAGCAGCTCTTTAATGTGTCACCGAGGTCGTGCAAGGCAATCCCTCCAACATGAAGCTGGACCTAATGGGCTCGAGCGGAGCATTTAAAGAGCCAAGGCTGCAGCAGAGCAGCTGGCAGTCTACCAACTAGCAGTGAAATCTTACCCCACCACTGACTTCAGCAGCAGCCCATATGTGCAGACAGAAGCAATATAATGTTAATTTATAAAGCAAACAGCATGGTTACATAACCAAAACTGTATCTGGCTTTTGCTAACATACAACTCAGAGACAGACTGCAAAAGAAAAAAATGAAATACCTTTTTTAAAACTTTCATGGCAAATATTTTGCCGGCTGCAGCTCCGACAACTTTCCGAACTTGGAAAACCTGCAGAGCAAGGAAAAAAGATAAATCAAGTGTTCGGAATAGTCACACAGGCAGTTTGGGGGAAAAAACATGGGTCAGCATAACATTATAGAGGCAAAATAATTCACCACACAAGCCGCTCAGACAAACGGCATGTTCACTGGACTCCATACCTTTCCATAGCCGCCTTTTCCGAGCACCCGCAGCAGCTCAAAGCACTCTGGTCTGATGTTCTCCGTCCCCTGATTGACGTTGTCCTCGGAGATCTCGATCTTCTCACAGTCGTCCATATTGCTGCAGAGAGAAAAATGTACAGAATTAGGCTTCTTATCTGGACCATTTTAAAAGCGGTGACAAAACTGAATACTTACAACTCAAACCCACTGCACTGATCCATGATGTCAATGTTTTGAGTCTGGTAGGAAGAGCAGAACACTGATCAGCAAAGGAGACATTAAATACTTACTTTATTAAAAATGTATATTATTTTCTGGGCTATAAAATCATGAGGACATTTTAAACTTTTGTTAAAAGGGTGGCTCTATACAATTTCACTGTGAAGTTGTTGATGCACCATAACAGATTCTTTTATAAAAAAAACCAAAACATTATTTTCTATGTGAAGCAAGAAAAAGTTACCATACCATATTCTTCACATCTATGTTTTAAATGTTTAATATTGACTGATTCTGATTATTTTCCTCATAGAGAATCACATAAACATGAGCTGCTGTGAGACAGTGCATAGTAGGTAAACATTCATAATGCTAAACTTTAGCCTTATTTTCATCTCAATGAAAAATAAACATGACATTTAACAACTTTTTACAAACAATGTCACACTTTTTGGGTTAGACGGCTGGACAAGACATGACTGACGATTTAAATAGAGATCAATTTGTGCTCTAAAACTCAGCAATAGCCGTTTTCCTATCCCTGTATAAACACAAGCTACCGGGCAGCCAGTCCTCAGCCCACACAGTCCCACTCGGTCACATTTTGCCAAAATAAACTGTTGCACACGGAGCCACATTTATCACTGCTGCACCTTTGGCCAAGTAAGGATGTTTTGCACAACCCCTGCGTGACAGCAACGCTGACAGCTTCAACGACGCATAAAACTCACTCCTGAACCGGGTTGCAGTGCCATAAAAAACGAAAGGCGCTTGTTTTGTTGTGTTTGCGGCCATGCTAATAGTAACAAACAGTTTGTGAGGCCCCGACAGCCCCGGCCGCTGCAGCCTGCAGGCCTGCGGAGGCTGCTGGCAGACGACCAGGCTAACGCAGCTAGCTACCGTACGGCGGGGAGTTTCTCCTCTGACAGCCTCCGGTAAAGTACCTCATCGTTCTCGTCGTCGGAGACATTTTCCTCCGGCTGGTCCAGATCAATGTCAAACACTCCGGCCATGGCGGCGAGTCGCTCGGGTTGCTGTGTCACAGACCGCAGGCGTCCCCCACCTCATGGACAAACACGCACGGCCGCCATAACCGGCTACTACACCGCGCAGGCGCATTGCGACGCTCCACAAGGGGGCGGGAACGTGTTGTCTCATATACAAAGGCACCGCTGCACTGAATGCTAGTACATCTCTGAACACTTGAATGTTGCCAGTAATCTCAGAAAGCAGAACTCTTATATTATAGAATCATCACATAGAGTTTAACCCAGAAAGCTTGGGGCGTTAGGGCTGTCTTTCATCCAGCCGGCCGCCATGTTTTTGAGTTACGTTTTTTTTAAAAAGTTGACAGGAAATTTGAAAATATCACTTGATAGTCATGCGTTATTGGAAGACTGGAAGATTAATACCTAAACACCAACTACGTAGTCTTAAAAAAGGCAATGACAAAAAATAAATAAATAAACAATGCTAAGCCTGGTGCAGGCACAAGTAAAGCCTGGTGGCCTGCCAGGCTTATAATACACCGGTGGAAACCCTGATCACACATAGAGTGGCATATTCTAAGCTTTTGTTTCTTGTAATTGTGGTGATTGTGGCTTTACAAATAATGAAAACTAAAAATCCAGTGTCTCAGAAAATTTGAATATTATGAAGGTTCTAATTTTCCATGATAGAAACTCACGGTGTCACACCTTTATATTAAAAGAAAATTGAGTGGAAGGAAGAAGTGTGGTAGGAAAAGGTGCACTAGCAACAGGGAGAACCTCTGGAGGAGGAGTATTCATCTGTGTGTCCATTCCAGGCACTCTGATGAATACTAGAAATAGGCTACCGATGTTGCATTTCCCATGTCAAGTCACTCCTGAAGCATAGGCAATGTCAGAGGTGTCTTACCTGGAGAAAAGGGACTGTACTGCTGCATAATAGTCCAATTGAAGGTATCAAATAAAGCAACCTGGGCTTCCATTACATCCACATAGTGCTACAGGCTGATTGTCTCTATGTCATGGTGCATTGATGCACAAGAGGAGACCCAAACAAGTATTGAGGTCTCCTGCCTCCTCTGATTAGATGCTGCCGCGGGGATTGCCCATGTCGCCCAAACCATCACTGTGTCAAGGCACAGCATGCTTAGACTGGGATCAGAAATCCATCATTCTTCTTTGCATTCATGCAAATGTAAGTGTTAAAAACATAATCAGGCATCAAACATTTGAAAATTGTCGTTATAAATAGACAGGAAGAAAGGCTCTCTGGACAATGCTAATTTTGACTGCAAATGTTCTAAATATGGATAATGGTCTTGATTAAACGATAAATTTGCCTTCCATATTTGGCCAAAGAATAATATTTTTTTCTTCCACTGAATCTTTTTTGTTTCTTTGTAAGGCTATAAACAGAATAATAATAGTAAGGGACTGGTTAGATGAGGAGCAAACACTTAATAATACAATATGTGGGGTTTTTTTTTCAATCAAGCAAGCTGGAAATTAGTTATGTCGTGCGTTTTTATGCTAAGAAGTACACTTTTAAAAAAAAAGCTCAAAAACATCGTGTACTTCAAATGGCATTGAGTCTGTATTTTATTTTGAAAACGTTTGACAGTTTACGCCGGAAATGACGTTTTAACTACGAGCGCCGCTTCCAAAACACAGCCTGAAGTCTGCAAATGGAGCCAAAAAAATGGCATGATTAAGTGATTTAGACATCCCACAGGTCTGGTCATGTCTGTGGTGACAGTCCAGCTGGGTCAGTGCGGTAACCAGGTGGGACAGGAGCTGTTTGACGTCATTTGTAGCGATGCTCGCGACGTCCACAGGAAAACGTACAGCACGGTGAGCTGTGAGCGCTTCTTCCGCGAGACCACACAGGGAGGTAAGCAAAGGCTCCGAGATGACTTTAATGCGACTGATTGCTGTGACGTGGGCGCGTTTTTATACAGTTTGTGTGCGTCAGACCTCGAAGCCAGGGCGGTGCTGATTGATATGGAGCCCAAAGTGATCAACCACAGCATGAGCAAGGCTGCGAAGTCTGGCAGGTGGAGGTATGGAGAGACTTCCCACTTCAGCCAGAAACAGGGCTCTGGAAACAACTGGGCCAATGGGTGAGATGTTAACAAACCACACGAACTGGAATACCATGCAGTGCATTGCAACAGAAGCACACCCTTCAACATTTCCCTGTTTGAAACACAAACTTCTATGCAGGGTTTCCCCCAGAAAACCCGCTAAGCTCGGTGGTTTGGGCGCTCAGGCAGGCATCCATCCAGGGGCGCGCTGTGTTTTTGAGTTAAAAAGTGTTTAAAATTGAGAGGAAATTTGAAAATACCACTTGATGATTATGTGTTATTGGATGATTGATATCTGAACACCAACTACATAGTCTTAAAAAATGTAAACATTTTTTTAAAAACTTAAATAAATAAGCAATGCTAAGCCTGGTGGGGGTGCAAGTAAAGCCTGGTGGTCCGCCAGGCTTGTAAAACACTGGGGGAAACCCCGTTCTATGTAATGTCTGGGATTTTAATTGTGAAATGTACTGGACATGATGCATGGTTTTCATTTATCTACTTATTTACCAATCAACACGTTGCAAGCTCACCTTTTGCAAAGTAACTCAAGTGGGTTAGGTTGGACGGAGAATATCTGAACCTCAATTTTCACATTTTAACACAGATTTCAACTGCATTTTGTTGTGGAGTTTGACAGGTCGTTGTAACATATGGACATTATTTGATCCAACGTGTTTCGTCGTTGCTCTGGCTTTGTGTTTTATTTAGGTGTCTCATGAATACAAAGATTTTAAAAACTTTAATTTTCCTTAGATTTCAAAACAATGCACTAACTAGGTGTTGGTATCACACATTTAATGCTTTTAAATGCTTTGGCAAAGCATCATAGTTGGCCTTTCATCTTCAGACAAGAGGAAGTTTTCTCATCATACACGCATTACCATCCATCCAGGTATTGCGTCCATGGCCCTCGTCACAGAGACGCGGTGGAGGAGCTGATGAGGAGGGAGGTGGAGCACTGCGACATGCTGGCGGGGTTCATCCCCATCATGAGTGTCGCAGGGGGGACAGGCTCAGGAGTCGGTACTTTCGTCACTCAGTGTCTCAGAGACATTTACCCATCTTCGTTTGTCCTTAACCACCTCACCTGGCCATATGGGACTGGGGAAGTATGTCATTATTATTTTATTTGTTACATTCATGGACAAGAGCAAGGCTTAGTTGTATTAGTAAATAAATTCAATCTGACTTGTTGGATGTTACCTTTAGGGTCAAAACCTGACTGAGGATAATTTCTCCCTGTCTTAACCCGGGGGGTAGCTATGTACAAACTGGAAATAAATAGGAAACTGAAATCATAACCGTACATCCATATTCACCCACTGTAGAGTCTTTCATGAAGTCATCTCTCCACACTCCATTCTTCCAGGTGATTGTCCAGAACTACAACTCAGTGCTGACGCTTGCACACCTCTACCAGCTCTCTGATGCCATCCTGGTGCACGAGAACGACATTGTGCACAAGATCTGCAGTCAGCTGCTGAAGATCAAGCAGATCTCTTTCAGTGACATCAACAGGGTCATTGCTCACCAGCTGGGTGGGGTGCTGCAGCCCACGCTCACTCCCGCTTCCTGTGGAGCTTACAGTAGGCATCCTGTTGGTAAGAGCAGAACACTCAAGTTTTATACGCAGTCAGAAAGGCTTGGGAGTCTGACTTCAGTGTTCAGTTTCTTTCCTTCCACCCCTGGGTTCTCCTTTCCTTGAATCCTACCGCCGTTCCTGATGTGTCGTCTTTTTAACAGATGAAAGTTTACTCTTGTAAGCGTAATTGCTGTAAATTCACAATCAGCTCTTGTATTTTATATTTTTTAAATTAATGTCAAATACTAAGTACTCTGGAAAGTTGAGTTCAGAAAAGTAAGGAATTTTAATTGAAAGAAGTTTTTAGAGCCGTGCATGTTTTTCTCAGTTGTAGTGCTACTAGTTAATGTTTAAGTCGTGTGTAAATTGCTCCATAATCCACTTGTAACTCTTTTCGATTTTCAGGTGAGTTGATGAGCGCTCTCGCCTGCCACCCAGAGTACAAGCTGCTGAGTGTGTGCACCATCCCCCAGATGGCCAGCTCCTCTATCCCCTTCAGCACCTTCAGCTGGCCGGCTCTGCTCAAACACCTGCGGCAGATGCTCATCTCCAACAGCAAGATGGAAGGAGGTGAGATTTTAGTCCAAAAATAGAATTATAGTTAGTTCACTCACCATTAGTAGTATAAAAAGGAAAGTCTATAATCTCTGAGCTGAAGATTTTTTTTTGTTGTAGGTATAGACTGGCAGGTCTGTCCACCTCCAGCCTCAGCGGGGCGGTCCAGGAGTCTCTCAGCTGGGAGCTTCAACACCTCCCTGGCCAACCTGCTCATCCTGAGGGGGAAGGACGTCTACAGTGCAGAGACGGGTCAGAGAACACGGCTGAATTTGATACGGATTCATAAAGTGGAAGGAAAAAATATTTATGGTTTTCTTTCACACTGAAGTATTGTGTCCATGTGTTGAGCCCCATTAACTCAGACATTGCTAGATATTTTAACAGTTCACTCCAGAAGGCATCTGGTTTTTAAAGACACTCCATCTTTGTGGAAGCCATATTTCAAAGAGAATACTGTTTGCAGTTGCAATATTTGCAAGGTGAGATTAGGTCAGATGAGGCCAAATTTAGGGTTTTTGGCCAAAGTGCAAAAAAATGGTCATCCTCTTTGAACACTATTCCCTAAAAATGACGGTCGGACCTTCCAGTGGGAACACAAACCTAAACATACAGCCACTGCTACAGCAGACTGGCCTGGATCAAAGCATTTTCCTGTGTTGAAATACTCCAGACAAAATACAAACATAATGTTTGTGTGAGGGATCATTAAGATTCTGTGGTACATTTTAAAATTGATGTTCACAGATGAACTGTGTTCAGTCAAAGAAATCTGGGCCAACATATCGGTCTAGATGTACAAAGAATGAAAATGTCCTCTTAACTAGACTGAGGCCAATCAAGTCCTTCCAATATTCGTCAATATTGAAAATATTGAAGATTCATTTTTGCAATCTAGTTACGTTTTTCATCAAACTAGGTTCTCTTTTTGCATTATATTCATTATTTTTGTATTTTAAGCAAACTTATACTAATACCCTCCTGAATTGAAGGTATCAGAGTGCAAGGGGTTTCTACAACATTTAGCTTTGGTGTGTGTATCGTATAAACTCCATTTACGTTTTTAGCGTACATAAATTGACAAAAAGTTAAGAATAGTTTTGAACAGCACTGCATCCAGATGTGTCTGAGTAATGGTATAAGCAAATCTTTAACAGGAGTGAATTCTGTTTTTATCCCCAGGGGGATTTGAAGACTCAGCTATTTATACTTCATGGCTTCCACCAGATGAAGCACTTAGCTTGTGGAAATCCCCCGTTCCCTTCAATAAGTATGAGAAGTCTGCAACATTGGTTAGTAACAGCCAGGCTCTGCTCAGACCTCTGGATGACATGGTGAGAAAAGCCTGGAACATGTTTGCTTCCAGGTAAGTCGAACTAGAGCAGCCTTGACTGAATAAAAACTTCAGTTTCATCATTTCTATTCATCTCAATCCAGACTAATCAGGTTAAATAATTAGTGTGGATCAATGGTATTTTTTCCTGCAGGGCCTACATCCATCAGTATGTTAAATTTGGGATCTCAGAGGAGGATTTTCTGGACAGCTTTACATCTCTTGAGCAGGTGATCTCCAGCTACTCTGAGCTTCAGTAACTGAGAGTAGCTGTCAGAGACGACACCAAGCAACACAGTGGACTGATTTTAACTACATTATTTATTTTGGTAGACTTTTTTAAAAAATTGTGTAAATAAAATAATTTGCTTTAGGAACACTGTTGGAGTTTATTTCTTCATACCTTCATGGCTAAAGGTTGTGACTTGCTGAAAGGTTTGATTTTCACAATCTTTACTTCTTCACACACACACACACACACACACGCACACACACACACACACACACACACACACACACACACACACACACACACACACACACACATACATATATATAAAATCAAGAAATGAAATTTTTAGTATTTAAAACATTGACCTTTAATTTTCAAGACTTTTGCTATTTTATAGCACAAATGACTGTTACCTTCAGTTATAAAAAATACTGTATATATCAAAAATAACTTAAAATAAAATAAAATTTTTCAATTTGATGCTTTGAAATTTGGCTTCTCTTTCTTCAGGAAGCTCCTACTCTTTATGATCACAACTATTCTCCCTCATTGTGCTGTTTACAGCTGTTCTTAGGAGTGTCTGACTGAGAAGTTGCTCCTATGATGAGCTCAGCAGACGTGCGGCTCTGCCAGATGTTTGCTAATTGCTGCTGCCTCTAGTCTGAAGGAGATAAATGGGAAAGGTGTGGAAGAGAGGGGTTCAGTGAAGCAGAAGCTCCAAGGTGGAGCTTTGAGGAATAAAGCGGCGCTTTGTGGTAGCAAGGGTTTATTAACCCCTGAATGGCTGCCAGGGGAGATTTAGGGATTTCTCAAACATGCATGAAAGAATAAAAGCAACACACCAGGCATATTTGTGATGAGGGAGTAAAATGTTATAAACCTCAGCAAATATGATTTTACATAACCGTGCCCAAATCCCTATTTAAAAAATTGTAAGTACTATAGAAAATTTGCTGTCAGCTTTAATTTTTAAATGATAGAAAAAGAGAATGCATACCTTTTCTTCTGTATGGGATATTTGTGGAAAATCATGTAAAATAAAGCAGTTTTCAATATTATAAGGACAAAAAAGATCTACATTTAAAAACATCAGTGTGCTCTTTATCATTTTTAGCCAAATAGGAGCCAAATACAACTTAGGAACTGCAGGTAGAAAACTCTGACCTTGGAGGAAACCATGTTGAAATAAGATTTTAGGCACAACGTTTGATATGCAACTTTTCCCTTTGTTGTTTTTATTCTGACAGTCCTAAGCTCCTCAGTGACTCTCTGTTCATGACAATCCATTTCTACCAGATGTAGAGATCAGAAGCATTATCACCATTATATGGTAAAGTAATGAGGTGTTTGTGAACACTCTGGTTTTCCAATTTAAGAGTAATTGGCAACTATCTTAACAGTAAAATATTTTATTAAATGGAGGAGTTCGGAAGTAGAGAGGATATAATGAACAGAAAAGAGGCAGAAGTCATTTTAGTTAAAATTTGTGTACCCAAACAACTGGATCACAGCTGCAGTTCTGACAACCACTTCTCCCATTTTAAATCTGATCAACCTGAAAGGCAAATGTGGACATAAACAAAACAGTCAGGATCTTTGGTAACTCACTTTATTCGATTTTTACACAGTAGAACTGGGCAGACATGAGAGCAGAGCAACAATGTGACAGGCAGGTCACCTCACATCCAACAAGTGGATGCGTCATCTCAACATAGGTTGAGCGGCTGAAAGGCCCACTGCTTCAGCCAGCTTACAGACCGCTGTTGCCATGGAAATGTAACCGCCAACACCAGTCTGATAAGCTAGCTGACGGGGTGGGAGAGTAGTTTGGGTAAAGGGGGGATAGTTACAGAGTGTCTTAAAAGAAAATAACTGATTTCATGCATCAAGAGTCAGAAACATCTTAGCTGGCATTAATTGAAGGTTATTTATTGGATTAATTAGTACCAAGAGCCCAGTCAGGCTGACAGTATTAAGGAAATGTTCCAGTCATATTACTTAAATTTGATCTGGCTACTTACCTTGAAGATGCTCAGTTCTTTGAGAAAATTATACATTAAAATTATGACAGGAATAGTGCAGTTTTTGAGGATGAACACTTAGGAGAGAATACATAAAAAAAAATAAGACTCAGACTAAAAAAAATGTCAATTCCACATTTTATGTATGATCTGACCTAAATGTACAGAATAGAAATGGGACCATTTGCTGAGATTACAATGTTACTGCCTTACGTTTCTTTTAGTATTTTGGTTCTTGTTCACAGCAACAACTGGAATAGAAACACATCTGATCATACAGTCAAAAAACATATGTACACAATGTGCAAACCATACATACCCCACTGTATAAGTTGATATTGCTTTTTTTTTAACCCTCCCAATCACTTTCAACTGACAGTACAAGAAATAAAAAAAAGGAAAAATATGTCTGAATATTTACTATGAAAACCCTGAAAAAACTGAAAAGAAACATTATCCATTTGCAGTTGTCTTGGCAGCACATCGCAAAAATAAAATCAACTCCCATCCACACACGTTACATAATTAAATAAAAATCAAGTCCTTAAGTCAAGAGCTATATTCAAGGGAATTCAGGCATCCCCAACTTGCATAAGGCATAGCATCTGATGGGCGCTGCCCTCAGCATAGCAGCTACCATCAAATCACCGCTTTACTTCTGAGGTTAATGAATGGATTAATTTAACGTTAAAGTAACATCTTAAGACCGCTAGCAGGAGTCAGTCACGCTACACTCACGCAGAGTGAGATGAGAAGAACTATAAAACTCGACAGAAACAAAACACAGCACATACATCCTTGATAGCACGTGCGCAGACTCTCACACACACAAGCATTAAATGCCCGTTTCTTTTTCATCTTAATGCCTCCGGCCTCTGAGCAATGAAGATGGGTGAGGTTTGTTGGTAAGTTGTGAGCAGCAGCTGCAGAAACACAGTCACTTGGATGCATGAGGCGCTTTGCTTCGCCATCACTTGCTCTTCTCTTCGGAGTGCCTCAGCTGCTGCAGTCGCTTGGCGTAGCTCTGAGCCATGGAGTTGATGATGGAGATGACAAAGTAGCAAACCATGACAAGCACCACCTTCTCAAACACCCACGACAGCCAGTTTTCATCCTGGAAGACCCCAAATGAACAAAAATATGGTATAAGTTGCACTCATTTCTGCAAACCAGATAATGAGTAGACAAAACCAGCTGGTGCTGTACTTATATGTGTTTATGAGGCTAGGCTAGTAAAACTATGTGTTTGTACCTTCTTCCAAGTAAATTATAATTTTTTTTATAATACTTATATTAAACAAAATGCTGGAGTGAAGGAAAAATACGGGGGAAGTTGTTTTTAGTTACACAATTTGCCCACCAGAGGGCGATATGTTTAGGATCAGAAACTGGATTTGAAATTCTTTGCTTCAATCTGTTTAGAAACATTTACTATGCACGTTTCTAAACTCTGACATAGCTACTCTGTCCTAACATTTCTCAAATTCTTATACCTGTCATATCAAAGCCTCTCAGGTTTCTCACATTGATAGACAGATGGAGGGGGAATAAAAAGAAAAGATTATGAAAGTAAAAGCTAATGTTCTTACCGCTGGTCCACTCTTTCCAGCATGGTGCAGCTTATTCTTCTGGGCTTCCAGGTACTGACTGAAGGGCTTCTGGAGTGATGGTCCTATTGTAGGAACAGACCTGGAAGAGCAAAAGTGGAAAAAAAAAGACTTATAACTCACCAACCAAGCAGTCCCAATAAAAGCTTTGAAAGCTGGAAATAAAGTCCTGATCCACCGGGCCAACCAGCAGCATCCGAGGTCCCATCCTACAGATGGGCCCTGTGCTGCAGCAGCCACCACCTCTAATTGTTACTGTGAGAAGGAGTAGGCAGCAGAGAGGAATGAAGCAGAAACTCCTCTGTCCTTCTTTTATATTCTTAAGCTCTCTATAAGAGTCTGTGTCAGCCCCCATTCAACCAGGAAGTGAGTCGACATGATGTCATCACCTTTACCACCACTGGTGCTTTCATGGTGGAAAGACAGCCAATCAGTGTCTGCTAATTTCCCTATTAGGCATGAGTGGAAGCGCTCACCGGGGGCCAGTCATAACGAACACCGCTTTAACGCTTCTCAAGTCAGAGGTAGGTTATGTTGATGTGGCTCTCTACATGCCGGTAAAGTGAAACAAAGCTTGAATGGAACATTTATTATAATGTCAAACTTCTAATTACAATGAACACAAAGAAAATACTGCAGGCAGTAGACAGTCCTCCTGAATTCAGCCAGGATGTAAACATGTTGTCTAGACTTGACTAGACTAAGCAAAAGGAAGCGCGATAACAAGTACCAAATGCAGAGAGGGTAATTCCTGCTGCTGAATAACACTCAACTTGAGTGACTCAGGGTTATCTCTCCATCCTTACACACAAACAAACATAATTTTAGACAGACATAAAATTAAACAAAACACCCAAATCAGCAAAAGGCTCCATTTGTACAAATCATAGCGAGTCACCAAGGGTGATCTTCATGGGAAAGAACCTTGGAATCTACTAGACCAGGAAAGAAAATGTTTTTTGTCTAAACATGGTCAAAGTTACTTGCTTGGTGATTCATATTGATGACCACGGTTCTGTGAATTTGTATTCACACGGTTTTCCATATGAATACGAATTCACAGTAATACACATTATATTGAAATTCCACAAACTTCAATATAATTTATTGGTTTTTATAATGTTTTTCTATATGATTAGTGGCCTTTGTTCAAGCTTGACAGGGAGAAGTCAAGCTCAAAAGGCCCCAGGCAGGGAATTGAACCACTGACCCATGTGACGCCCCATTTAATGGGTTTTTAAGTGGCAGACTCAAAGTTTATAGTTTTAAAGTGGAAGTTTTGTTTTTTTTTAAGATATAAAACAATATTTCAAACGTCTATTAGGACACTGTTCAATCCATTATACAAAGATTCAAAATATAGAGGTGGAAAGCTGAATAAAAAGTGGTTGTAATGGTTTAATGGTTAGTGGTGGTTGTTGTGTGTCTTGTCTCTATGCTGTAACTGCGAAATAATTTCCCTGCTGGGATGAATAAAGTAATTCTATTCTATTCTATTAAGAAGTTTAAATCCACTTCTCAGATTTTACTTGTAAATGACATTAAAAACCATGCATCATATTTCTTCCACTTCACAATCTAACGTCACTTTATGTTTCTTTTTCACACAAAGGTCAAGAGTTGTGGTCAACTGTAGCAGAGCACTTTATCTCTTAATGTTGGATCATAGTTTTAAAGTTATATGAAAGAAATCTGCTTGATGAACAGAACTTCCTGAATAAAATGAATAACTTTTGCTTTTATTTCATTAAAAAAATCCCAGCTAATCCCAGCAGCTGTATTGATTCTGTTGCCTGAACAGCAGGAGCAGACATCAGGCGTGTCGCTCAAGTCTGTGCTTGTGTTTCCTGCCCTGTTCGATCATCCTGCCAGTCAGAGCTGAACCCCGTGAGTCAAATCACCCTGTTTGAATGTTGAATGTGACCTCATACTTTTGGCCAGCAGTGCAGCAGAGATGGATTGCATGTGTGTGTGGGGGTAATACCTTGATTTCTACTCATATGCAGTGAAAGGATTTGTTCATATGGGACCCCCTCCCCCTCGACCGATCAGCACTCAGAAATGCATGGGAAAATGCTGAAGAACGCATTCCTAACCATAAAAGCCAAACCAAAAGACATTGGTTTTTACAAAGAAATAAGGTTCTCACACACTTACCCGATGAGTGACACCATTTGCTCCACTATATGCTTGCTGAAGGTAATGATAACAAAAAGTTTCTGTGGAGGAAAAGATATTAATTAGCATTTTTGATTGACAAATTACAAATTATGAAAAAAATTCACTGGTAAAAAAAATAAAAAATTTAAAGTCTGTCTTTTTGACAGAACAACTGTTGAACAGCCGAGGGTCATTGAGGCTCACAGACACCAATTAGAAAACTCAAACCTGGCACTAAAGCAAAATTTCAGGCTGTGAGGGGGTTTGTGTGGTTTGCAAACAGCCAAAGCAGAAGGGCGGGGGGCCCAAAACCACACTATTTTCCCCCTCTGGTTCTGAAACTGATCAGCTTTAAACAGCATGACACACAGCCCCCCTGGACAAGATCAGACAGGATAAATCATGTGATGTCTGAGAAGTTCAAGGTACAGAAATGGGTCTCCCCTGCAGCTTTTAAAGTCTGCTCCATTTCCTTTTAACTTCTCATGTCCACTCAGTGTGGCCCGGACCCCCCCACAGGAAGAGGTGACTGACTGGTACCTCCAGGAGATGGACTTGTTCAGTTAAAATAGCGAGTCACTTAGAAAAACAGTCAGCCCCTCATTGTCTAGGTTTATATTAGTCACTGGTGTGAGAGTCACAACTCCACTCTGTATAATTAAAAATTGTATTTTCTGATTGGCCTTTTTGTGTCATTCCCAACTCTTGTTAAAAACTTCTTCCGAAGGTTACCTCCTTTCATCTTGGAGCCTCTTTAAGAGGTCTGGAAACTTGCTACAGCTAAAACAAGACGAAGGAAAAACCCAGAGGAGCAGCTCAGCCATTGGTGAGAGTCAACCAGAAGTGCACAATTAGGAGTTTCATAGTAACCATCTCATGATCTCAGCACATGGCTTCATCTTTCCCACAACCCTTTGAGGTTCTGGAGATTCATCAAAGTACACCAGTCAGCAGTGAATCCTTTTCTGCTAAAGTGTAATTTCTGATATGCTGTATTGTGCTGTGGTTAGACAACCTTGATGAAATGATTCAAGAGTTTGAGTCATATCAGAAGATGTTTTTATGAGGGTGTGAATGTGTGTCAGTATCGTTTCTTAAGAAAAATGGAACAAACCATGAGAGTAGAGCCAGAACTCTGAACCACCTTAGATGAACCTTTTATTTGCTCCACTGACCTGTATATGCATCTTGATAATGGCTTTCCCGATCAAAGTTGCTCCAAAGAAAGTCCAGAAGGGAACCAGGAAATGCCCACAGGTTATTCCCGCCAAGTCAAAGAGAGGATTGGGAATCTGAAAAATGCACAAGAAAATGAACTTCTTTCATATCAACACAACTAGCTCAGCGAGAGTGACATGATGAAAAGAAACTCATGAACCTTTTCATATTATGTCAAGTTGCAACCAAAAGCTTTAATGTATTTTTTTTTAGATTTTTTGTGACACATAATTGTCAAGTATGATGAAAAAAAAATCCAAATTTCAATATCTGTAAACAACCATATCTGAAAATTGAAATCCAAATTTCAATATCTCTCTCCACTGCGAAGAGAGAAGTGCTGAGCCGAACAAGGCTGAAACAGCATAGGAAATGGACATCATCCTTTATGACTTCTCCTTCTGTTTGCCGATTGGCCTGGTCAATAATCGACTGAACAGAATCCAAGCGAATGGGAGAAATCCCAGATTGTACAGTAAGCAATAACTGAACAGGAAGCCTACTTGTGTGTGTAATCAGTTGTTCTGTTCAAGGCCTCATGGTTTGTGAACAAACCACTTCATAAGACCAGAGAACACAGCAGATATACTAGGTCTGAAGTCTGAGGATCTCAAGAAGCACTCAAATAATGAAAAAGTGCAGCACAAAGAGACTAAATATAAATCCACACCACAATTTTCATATTTTTATGTTTGCCAAAAAGACCGTACATCTTTTTCCTTCCTCTTGACAATTATGTGTTAATTTTGTTGGTCATTGCTGGTAATCTTTGACTGTGATGTGACAAAATGTGAGGTTAAATACTTTGGAAAGTCACTATATGTCAACTAAAAGATGAAAAAATCTCTCTACTTACAGAGGCACAAGCCAAGATCCCAAAGAATCCCACTTTTTGCACCATGTGCTGAACTCCCAGTTTTGCTCTTGTAACAAAATCCTGCAAAACAAATTGAAAATGCATTTCAATGTGGGATTGCAGTCAGACATGACTAGATAAATTTGTAAGACTTTCACAAACCATGCTATTTTAAATCTTTTTATTCAATCACACAAATTTAACATATAATTTTAGATCTTTGAAAACATAATCACCCTTCCTTTTTTTGTATAAATAAATCAATGCACTTTCTTGTGGTTTTTATTACACCATTTTACTGTAACAGCATAATGAGGAACACGAGCCCTGGTCAAAACTCTGTGGTGAACTACCTCCTATTTTAGAGCTTTGTAATTTTTGCTTTTCTTCTCTCCATTTGGTGACTCTTCTGGCATTTTGCTCAAATCTGTGTGGTATAAAAGTGCCACAGCCCTTCTGATTGCATCTGTATTCCTACCGGGGGGTAAAACTCTGTGGTTTTTCTGTAAAGATCACCGCAGAAGCAGGAAGGCAATTAAGAGGCTGTTTGAAAACCTGCTGGAACAGTTAAACATTATTTTGGAAAAACAAGATTTTGTTTTGACTCAGCTTTATAATAAGCACACATGCCAATATAATTAAATACATTTTTAATGTGGGTCAGTTGATAAAGTTGGTTTCTCACAGAATTTACCGCCATAATTCAGAATGTATGGTAAATATTACTAACTTTCTTTGCTTGTTTTCTAATTACATGGATTTTTATTGTTTACAGAGAACATTATTATTCTGTAATTTTACTCAACAGCGGTTCATCAGCCAGCTCTTCACTTCTGACACTATAAAAAGGAGGAGACAGAGAAAAACGCAGGTGCAGAGATCCTTCCAAGCGGTGAAGTGGGACTAAGTGATGGAGACAATGTCTCCAGTTTTTGGTAATCTCCGTCCTGCTGACTCAGCATCTGATCCAAGCGTTCTCCAGTCATGTGAACTCTCTTCCTGACAGAGCTGTCTGTCATTCAAATTAGAGGCCGGTGAGAAGAAAGAAGCAGAGAGAGATGGAGGGAGGCAATGAGAGCGAAGCCCGAGGGATGATTAAAGAGGGAGCTGAGCTCGGGGTGACTCACCCACGAACACACAAATTTACTGGAAGTGCAGGGAAGGAGGGGCTGCGCTGAAGTCACATGCTTACTCAGGACCAATCAGAGGCCTGCTTGGCTCTTGGCTTTGTTCATTTAGAAAATTAGGGCAAATAAAATAAGAATCATATCTTACTGAGGTGATGAGTAATGAGTAAATAACTAATGAGTAAATAACTATGATGGGAGGGGAAACCACACAGATAAAACTTAAACATCAGTTTGGTTATAGAGCTTCATAAATGAAGACTAAAGAAAAGAAAACCATTAGCTGTTATAAAATCTCTGGAAATTGGAGTGAGAAATAATATACATCCACTTAAATGTTAAACTGGGATAATATACAAAATATTAATATTCAATCAACAATGAAAACAATATTCTAAAAGAGAATATTTGTTAATTATACAATCGAAAACCACTTGATGAACGTGAGTGTTGATCTTTCTGACCTGTGCACCCTCTGCTTGCTCGAGCATCTCCTCAAATTCCTCGTAATCTTCATCATCTGGATCAGTTCCTGACTGACGAGCCGCTCTGGCCATAAAATACGGAGGCAGCTCTCCGATGGCCGTCCCTGCACCCTAAACAGACACAGCTGTAGTCAGTATATGTTCACATTTTTCTAATTTGTTTGTATATTTGACCAGTGAAACTGTCAAGTCTCTCTTGTCGCGTCCACCACTCACCCACATGCAGGCCTCCAGCCGAACCTTGGACATAATTGAGAAGATGGAGATGCTGTCCTCCAGGCCTCCATCTTTGGGACAGATGATCTGGTCGGGGTACGGAGGCTCTGGGAAGTCTATGGATCCACATTCATACGCTGCCAGGGTGACGGAAGCTATGTGAGGACCCTGAGAGAGAGGTTGGGTGCACAGAGACAACAAGAGAGAAAAATCAAATCCATTAGACCAAGACTTTGACATACATGGAAAATGTCAGGAAAGATGAAAAGCTTAAATATGGCTGCACAAATGATGCTATTCATATTATATATTTTGGTTTTGGGTTTAAATAACCACAGGAACAATTGCATCTGCTAAAACGTCATAAAAATGATTTTCAAGTGTACTTTTGTTTTGATTTGTAAGTTTCCTCTAAATAAGTAGCAGGCACCAACAGCAATTTAACTATTCCCAGCTTCCTAGGCTCTTAGTATTTTTGATGAAGAGAATGGTGAGCTAACACAACATCCACCCTACCACAGAGACACACAGATTGGAGCCGAGTCATACAATGTGTCTCTTGACCAGAAGATCATCATTTTTCTTTAAAGATTTCTGATTAAACTAGCTCACCTGGCCTCGCCTGCAGCTGGCCCACCTGCCACTAAAACACAGATAATCCTTTATGGTATCAACACTGACAGGTAATGGACAGGCCACCATAAGTCAGTGCTGACATAGACTTCTTCAACACAAACAAAAAAGCCTTCTTTAGCCCAACTGCATACACAGATGATGATTCTTAGTTCTCACAACACACTTTTTCAAATCAAAGACTTGATTTAACACTGGCTTTAACAAGACACAAGCAGCCAGTGTCTGACTAATTAAAGGAAAAAAATGAACACAAAGGAGAAAGGAGTTTCCCTTAATGAAACCGTCACTCCTATTTACCAAGCATAGATCCGGGTACTTTATTAATTCTTGCAAGATAGAGAAAAGCAGACGTGAGTCACTGAGACTCAGAGTCTGTTCAGCCTGTTCTAACTGGTCAACAGAGTTAACATCTCATGACAACGTTAACGCTGGGAGACCTCACGTGAAGTTTCTCCCCTGAGGGGGGCAACCAACTGTCTGTATTGGATTAGCAGCAATGTCACTCTGAGAATGGTGACAAAGACCAAACTTTGACCCTCGGGGAGAACGTCATCCTTATCCTAACAGGGTGAAAATGCAATGAGCTTCATCTAACTGCACCTACAATACGATTCAAGTGTTGAATGCAGCCGTCTCACAAGTCAAAAAACATCTTGATATAAAGGAATAACAATTTAAATTCAGGAGCTATTAATTAACTCATCTTAATAACTTATTTCATTAATCATTTCAACTTCCTTGAAAACACAGTTAATACACTTATCCTCTTGTTTTCTGTGCTCTAGCATGCATGTCTATTGGTTCAACACTGTTTTACAGCCTTAAAACACAGGATACTGTCAGATAAAATCTGTTATTAACAACAGGTGATTTATTTTGCTTATACAAATTTGATTAAACACACTCTCTGCTGACCAAGAAGCTGTTTAATGTAACAAGAACCTTTTGATTTAGACTAATGAGTCAGCTGCAGGAGCAAAAGTATTTTGCAGGTTCCCAGGGAATGTCTGGAGAAAAATTCTTCATTATAGTCTTTGGTAGTTTTATCATAATCTGAATTCCTCTGACGCCCCACGACAGGAAAATAAATCTTACCAAAAAAGAAAATTAAAAACAATTTAAGGTAAAGAGTAGTTAATAAACAGTTGCAGAAATCTAAGATGTAGTAAGTTGAATCTAAGATATGATGTAGATTAGAAGACATTTAAGGAACTAAAATGGAAATGATTAATTTGAGACTTTCTGATCCTGCAGAAGCCTTCATAAAAAGGTCAGTTTTCTTCAACTCAAGTTACTTGTGGAAGCATCGACAAAAGAAAACAGACATTTTGAAGAGGTAAGCTAAAACAAAATTACTTTCCCAATACAATTTACATACAAAAAAGTACATTAAGAATGCTTAAAGGAGCCTTGAGAAAATGTTAATTCTTCTTCAGCATCTCTAAACAGAACTCTTCTTTTGCCTTTTTATAAAAATTTTGGTGAAAACTCCTGGTACACATATCTTATAAATAATGTATGTATTCTAACAACCTTTTTTTGTTTTTTACAACTCTTATTGTAATATTTTTGGTAATTATTTTAAATATATATACATTTATGTATACTGTAGTGATAATCTGACAGTATGTCAATTAAGCTTGTGTAAAAGACCAGCAAAAAAAAAAAAGATGCTATATGTCTTACACAAACAGATTAAGAAGTCAAATGACAAGATGTTGAATTTTAGAAGAAAATTGAAACTAGAGGATCAGCACTGAAACATCATGATGAATCACCATGGTGATGACCGAACCTCATGATCTAATCCTCTCCCTGGGGCTCCTGGATTGAGGCAAATCCACAGAAACTGTGTGTGGTTTATATTCAGATTGTCACATGAAACATAAATAACTGTGACAATGAACACGGTGCATTGTCAAGATGAAGTAAATCTAGTGCAAAGAAAAATGGGAACTAGTCTCCTTGTGAGAAGCAGCCTTGTATCATGTGAAACTTTCAGTTTTTCAGTGAAGAATTTAAATAGTTGCAGTAATTTGAGAACAGTTGAACGTGTGTAACAAATCAGGATATACAGTGAGAATCATTTAAATGGATCAAATCAGTTTGTCCATAAGTGATTTTTCAAACAGTTTCCAACAGAAGAGGTTAAGCCCAGAAGCTGTATAAAAACGATAGAATTAAATGTACAGTGAACTCTCGCTATAACGCGGTTCACCTTTTGCTGCTTTGCGGAGTTTTTTGTGCAGTTTTTTTTTTTTTTTTTTCACAGTGCATTGTGTTCTGCGTCCTGATTGGCTAAACAGTCTCCGCGCTTCTTCTCTACCCGTGTGCCAATAACGTTACGGTATTTAAATATACATAATACAGCGTGGCAAATTTTGGCAAATATTTTTGCCCAGAAGAAAAAAAGAGTGATAACAACTACCGATAACTATGTTCTTCTCTCGAAAAAAACACACCTGCACCACAGGCTTCAGAAGAAAAAGACACTAGAGAGCGGAGTCAGGCCGTAGCATCACATTCAGAGGAACAGTGAAATACGAGTCACAATTTGTCCTACTGTACTTCGTATTGATGACTAAAATGATTATTTTACTGTAGTTATTTGTAAAAAAGCGTTAAATTTGTTTAAAAAATGCTTGGGCCTGAAAAGAGGTTTTGTTCTTTGGTTTCAGCGTAGAGTATTTAATTATGTTGTATAATGATTGTAAAAAAATAAAGGCAACTACTTCACGGATTTTGCCTATCACGGGTTCTTTTCGGAACCTAACCCCCGCAAACAACGAGGGTTCACTGTAATCTTTTTTTCTACCAAAAATAAAAGGCACATCAGAAAGCTGGTGCTCCAATAAGGAGATTGAATTATAAGAATAAAATGATCAAGATGAAGCCATATATTCTTTTTTTATTAAACCAAGTACATGCAATAATGTATGTATGTATCAATGCAGTTGCTTTGTAACTGCTGTAGTACACATTTGAATTAGTTTTTTTAGAGCAACATTTATGTTTGAAAAGCTCCAGACTGAAGGCTTTGATAACTGTGTGAAAAGTATAAACCGTCTTGAATAAGATTTTTTTATTGCCAGAAAAATACTGTTATATCTTTGTCAGTTCACATCATCTGTGCCTCCCTTATAATTATATACAACTGAGTGTTAGCAATCAATATTTACTTAGAAAGTTTCTTAATTAATTACCAGAGTAGAACACTACTTATGTTATTTTAGTGATAAAAAGTAAGAGTTTGAAATGATATAATCTATATAGTGTTGTAAAGCTTGACAAATGTGTTTTGTCTCTGTACCATCACGATGTTGATGCCATCATAGAGCTGTTGCCACTTCTATTTTTACCCCTTGGTCACAGTGTACCATAAATAATGGTTTAAGGACAAATAGTGAAAATTTGTTAAGAATAATAAGTTGTTTTTGTTTGTTAAAAAACAATACTCAGAAGTTACAAAGACAGACTTTATGACCTTTGGAGAAATGGTGCAGTGGAAACATGAGTCAATTCCAGTGGAACAGCCCACACTCTGAGCCTAGGCCCTGGTGGTAAATTATTATCTTTAAATGTGATAATATAACTAATAAAACAGAAGAAGAATTGAAGTCACACGTCCTCTGTATTATGGAACAGCTGAAGAACCAAAGGCATTCAAAAATCCCCAACACAAAACCCTAAGTATCTGAATGATGTACCCAAGTAAACCAAGACAGCAGAATAAAGTGAAACAAATTCCAACTGATCCTGATCAAAAAATACTCATGTTTAGGATATTTCTGAAAACTGAAAGGTCACCTATAAGCATTTCATATGATTTAGTTGCAGTGGAAATAGCAAAGGGAATTCAGCAGGCCCACATGTGGACACTGAACACCTAAAAGTGGACAAGCATTGCCGACTTTCTTCCACTCTTTAATTTAAGCTAAAGTCTACTTCTGACCACATCTAAGAGAAATGACACACACTTTCAGTGGCTTGGTCAATGTAGTTACTCTCAGACAAGCGTCAGCGGACAAGCCAACAGTCACTCCTGGTTAACCTTAGATTGATGGGTATTTTGACTCAGAATGTTTAACAAGAATGACTTATTCCTGGGTTTGGAGGATGGCGCCATCATCTGGCAACAACAGGGATAGCCCTATAATAGTAGTAGTTGTGGTTAATCTCAAATACTCAAATATCTGCAGGCTTTGTTACCTTGTAGTGTCATTTCAGTCCAAAATAAAACCACTACTGAGTAGGACATAGAAACAGTATACATGCAAAGCCAAGCAGATTAGCCCTTCACTTCTGATGAAGGCTGAGTTGTTTCAAAAATACTGAATTGATACTAAATGGACGTCATAAAGACTATTGTGGCAATATCGTTAGAGTTAAAGTTAGTTGCTGAAAAGGTAATATCTTTTATTGGCCTTCAGGATAACATTACAATGCTTTTCAAGCAAATGCATATTTGAATATCAAAATTGAGAAATGGCCCTCTACACATCAACTTTATTTAACTTTTTCATCAGTGAATCTGACAAAATAGAAATAAACTTCTCTAGAAATATGGACTTATAGGTATTTAAAGTTTAAACTGTTATCAGTAAAGCCTAAAGGACTTCTGTTATCTTTACATGTGTATGTAAATTTAAAAGAAAGGCCCATTTTTCTTTGGAGCCAATTTCTGTTAAACATGTTTTGCATAACCAGGAACATGCCATTGATGTTCTCTTACCAGATAAAGGAGGAACGTGTGCAGACCAGTTCCCAGTCCCACTGAGGACAGGATCCCAAGGCCCACCCAGTAGGCACACCACAGGAATTTCTTCTCCAGGTACTGAACATACTGTCAGGGAATGTTAAGAGAATGAAAAATAAATATTTGAGGAAACAGAAAAGTCAGTTGAATGTAGGATTGTGACATGACATATTTAGGATTTATTATGCTTTGATTTTCATACATTTATTTACTCAATGATAAAGTTTCATTTAGATAAATACAAATGAAATTTATTTTTTTAAAAAGATGGATACAACTTTAGTGTTCCTGTTTGACATTTCAAAATGTGAAGTCCATTTAGAAAACGAGATATAATCAGATTACATTCAAGACATTTCTATAAGTACCCAAGAGTGGGACATCCCAACAAATTCACCCAATGTCAGGAAGTGCATCGCTCAGAGAAATTGTAAGCAATGCAAGAGCTGCATCTCAACTCTACATGTAAAATGTTACTCCTGACAGTACATTTAGAAACAGATGGAACATCTATGGCTTTTCTGAAAGGTTCTCAAGTGAAGGTATTTACTCCCTCATAAAAAGAAGTTAACACAATTTAAGTTTGCAAAGTTTGATCTGAATGAACCACAGGACTCCTGGAACAACGACTGTGGGATATGTGAGGTAAAAGCAGAAATGTTTGGACACAACACACATCATGTCTTACAAAAACAAACCCATAAATAAACCTCACATCAACCGTCAAGCATGATGCTGGGTGAATGATTATTTGCCAGCTGTGTACTTTCTGAAAAGACCACAGGGTTCAAGTCAACACTCTGCTGTTACACCTCAATGACTGAGCGAAGGCATCGCAGACCTTTACCAGCTGACCTACGTAGGAGTGAGACCTCATCTGTGTGATGATGACAGAGGGCCAGAGTGATCAGCCAGGGGATTTTACAGAAAAAACACATTTTATGAACTGCTTTCTCACTATTAACACAGTGAATGGTGCTGAAGTTCCGTAAGACAGAAAAGATTACAGGACTTCATGAAATTGTTGTGTCTTCAGTAGTTGTGATGCTTAGAAATAAATCAAAACTAATGTTGCAAGAAATTGACAAGTTTTAACTCTTTAGAGTCGGGTCGATATACGACACTAAATTGTATCCTTCAGAGTGTCACTACATTCCTCCAGTGGTTCTGGAACACCAGCTTCTCAACAAAGATGTGAGAGAACGATTACGATATACAGAAAAAAACGTAAAGTTATGATTGTGCAATAGCTACTAAGACCATAGCTCTCAAGCACAGTGTGTAATTATATGGCTTTTAGAACAAGGTTTCAAATCCTATTTTGATTTGCTGGATGTAACTTTATACTACTTTGTCAACGACTTGATTTTCACTCCTTTTAACTCATTAATCAGTCAGAAATTCTATGCAGTGCTTCTCTGCTTTAACTGAACCTTGACAGCGAACTGCACTGATTAACCCATAAACAAAACTTCCAGCCAGCTGAAAGTGTGATCAAAGGTTACGTGCCAACAGTGTAGAGTGCATAGTCTATCAACACAAGGTTTCTCTAAGCAAAGTCTAAGATGATAAAAACCGAATTTTCATCAACTGTTTCACAGTTTTCAAAGTGGCAGTGGTGTTCATTTATCTTGTTAAAAATAAAAAGTAAAGCCTCACCGTTTGGTGTGATCCATCAGTGGAGTATGTGATCGAGAACAGGAAGCATAACAACAAAAATACAAACACTGTGCCTCGCCGGTGCCAAAGTCTGTGTGTAAAAAGAAGAAAACAAAATGATCAGCTGCCAAATATGCTGGTTGATTAAATACAACTAGTCTCTATTAAATATTCTTATGACATTAGTTTTGTTTTCAATAATTCTCAATTACTTTATCTGACATAAATATTTTTGAGCTGTCTAAAAGGTAAAAATAGTACAGGTCTTCAGTATGTGTGACTGACTTATCAGCAGGAAATTTCCGAGTTGTTTGAAAAGGAAACAACAAATATATCACAACTATGAATATGTACCAGCATAACCTCAACAGAGCAGCGTAAAAGCAAAGATCCAGTAGCAAAACCTGTTCGAGGCTTACTCAAAAGTCCATTCCTTTAGCTTCACGAGGGTCTCCAGAAGAAAATAGTGTAGAGTGACAACCGGCCTCCTCCACAGCACTAGAGACAAACGCTCCTCTTTGTCCTTCTGCCGTCTGTCTCTCAATAACAAGTCTGAAGGGCAAACATAGCAGGAATCATCTTGAGTTTCAGTACAACTAATAGGCTCATTAACTACCACATCCTGTGGAACTGATAATGCCAAATACATAATAAAGGTTGTAGCCAGAGGTCTGTCTCGTTTGCTGTCATGCGGTGAGTTGTCAACACGGGTTAAAACTGAAAGCAGCCCGAAATGAAACTGCTGAAGCAATTTTATGACACCGACATGAGGTTGTTGTTAGCAATGGAAATATCGGTGTTAAAGTGAGCTGAACTTTTTAGGTTGTCTTCGGCCCTTAAACCTTTCACACTAACCTGTGGACTTCCCGTTCTGCTTATCTTTGGGTCCTGCTCGTTTCTGAGGCTGCTCACAGCTTGCTCCATTGGCTGCCATCACTATCACCGTTTCTAGCTGTTTAGGCAGTCTACAAAGAAAAAGACGAACAAAAAGCTGTTAGTTTTACATTCATCCGGGCTCTTTGTGTCCAATTGCTTCCTACAGTCCAAGGAGTAAAAAGGAATAGTTTGTCACGGGACTACGTGGAGGAATAACATCATTATTTGCGGCTCTTGAGCAATAACCTGTCAAAATATCAAGCCGGGTAGCTCACGTTTCTCTTCCTGGCGAAAAAGATAAAGAGAGAAGCCACATAAATAAAGACAGACGGGAAAAATATTACCAATAGACTTACAAAAATAACGAATAAAGCCAAGTGGAAGAAATGACTCTTTGTAGGTCAGTCTGTAACAGGATACGAAGTCAAATGCGCTGATTCCACAACCGTCCACATGCTAACCGGCTAGCCAACAGGCACACCGGAAGCCTTTACATTTAAATGCGAGCTCTAACATTAATTACTACTCACCTTGTTTGTAGATTAATATATAAACTTATACTACACCAAAATAATAAGAAAGCAAAAGAAAAAAAGGTGATAACCGATTAATTTTGGTTAAATAAATCAGTACCACCGTACCTCTTTCCTGTCTTCTTCACCCGGACACATAAAACGTAGACGTGTCAAAATAAAAGCTAAACTATATTGATTCTCAACCAGTTAAATAATGAATATTATCAAAAACGAAGAATCCGTTTGTCTTTTGATTTTAAGATCTTTGATTTGTCAGGTGGGACAATTTTGCTTGAAACTGCAAATATTACAAAGTAAATGATAGAAGTGTTTCCGTTATAAGCGTGTTGCTGTCCAATAAGAAGCTGACAAATTTACAGTTGGAAAGTGTAACCATGGCAACGCAAAGCTTCGTGTAACTTATAACTGGCGTGTGCCCCTACTTGCTTAGTGCAAGTAATATATAAATTATATATGTATATACATATACATACACACAAATAAAATAAAGTCCAGCTACAAATTTCTAATGGGCTTTTCACCTTTGTTACATTATAACGGCATAATGTAATTTATGACAGACCAACACAGTCCCCGCAGTGGTGTTTCAAATCAGCCTCCTTCCAATACTTCTAACATTTTATTCAGACAGATGAAACTGCGTCTCATTTCACAGACAAGATTACTGTACAAAAGTATACAGTAAAAATGTAAATTTCATATGTAGCCTATATCTGTCTTAATTTTTATCCGCTAACTAGACTTTTCAGAAAACAAAATCAAATGAAACACAATTCAAAATTTTAAATTACCGATACACACATTTTTCAAAATGTATTTTGACAAACAAACTTGTCACTCAGTAGGCTACTAATCAGATCTACCAAATAAAAAGTCAAATATTGACCAAAGCAATGTTTTGAGTTATTCAATAACAAAAAGTATCAACTGTCAAGATGGCCTCCAAAATTGAACTGTAACTGGAAAAAGGTGTTGATGATTAAAACAAACAAAAAGTGCAATGGTTACCTTAATGTTGCATAAAATTAGATTTGACTTTAAATCACCTACAGTAAAATCAAAGTTTCGCAACAGCTGCTGCTTTAAAGTCTAAAGGCATTAAGAGCTGTAGGAACCACAAACACTGGTTCAGCAGATGGCTTGTTCTGTTCCTGGACAGTCGTCCAAGTTGGTAGTGATATATTCATCCTCCTCCGTTATGTGTCCACTTTCATTCATCATAATGAAGAGAGGAAAGGAACTTGTCCACATCCAAATCGTGGGGGAAACAGTCAATAAGTTTCTTTCTTTCCTGAAAAGTAAACATAGAAAAAGACATCAGGGTTGGTTACACACAAAATATTATACTCTTCTGGGAGCTGGGTGGTAGAGGATAAAAAGGCTGGATGAGGATGAGAATAATGTAAAGAAAAATAAAATAAGAATGGCATGACAAAATATAGGAAAATAAAACCTTTTTGAGAAACTGATTTTGTTGTCCTGTCAACTAGTCAACACACAGCACATAGTGACTCAAGAAGAGGAAAAACTATTTGAGGAGGAGCTAGGAAGAATATATAGGCATTTACAACCAAACTTGTAAATGTGACCAACCCGCACAAAGTAGCAGATAAGTGTAAAGTATATCAAACATGTCAGTTTTTCAATTTAGTTTGAATAAGTAAAACCCTGAGGAGCATGCTAAAGATACAATCATACCTACAATGGAATGGTTTAGGTCGGGGTGTCAAACTAAAGTTGTCGAGGCTCAGTGTGCTGCAGGGTTTATTGGTGCTCTTGCTCAGACACAACTCACTTAAAAGGCTGAATTACCTGTTCAGCTTGTTACCTAACTCTGCATGAACGTCTCATTTCTTCTTTCAGGCATGTTGAGCCAGAATGTCAGCTCCTAAAGCTTATTTAGAGCTATTCTGGTTCACGGAACAGCATTTAGCCTAGTCAAAGACCAGACCTAGACTCGAAAATTATTTTTCACATAGGGTAGGGATAGGGTTAGGGCTTACAGTTATTTTACAAAGAATGGGCAAAAAATGTCAGTGTTCAAATGTGCAAATCTGTGAAGGCAACCCTCAAAAGATTATCAGAAAATACTGATAATGAAAATTACACTTTTTTTGTTTCCACAAATTATGGATGCCTTGAATCCTTTACCTTGTTATACGCTACATTTTATTGGTCTGTCACATAAAAGATAAATTGCTGAGTATACATTTAAACATCTTATGAAGTCAGATACATCTCAAATGTAGTTGTAATAAATGTCAATAGAAAGAAATTTTACTGACTTTGTCTTTCTTGATGCTGGGAGATCGTTTCCGCTCTCTCTTGGCGGACGGACTCTCTCTGACTGGAGACTGCTTGCGTTTTTTACTCTTTGAGCTTGATGGTGATTTTTCTCCAACCTCCTCCTGGCGCAGGCTGTCTTTTAATGGCGTGCCCGTCCTGGCGATGGCGGCACGAGAAAGAATCATGAGGGTGTGTGCAGCCATGTTAATGCTGTTTTCACTCCCAGCTTCGCTGGCAGGGCTGCAGGTCGGCACATCAGGGGTGTTGGGAGGCAACAGCTGCTTCGGAGTCCCCTCTGCGTTTTTAGCGTTTTTCTGACGGGAAGGAGTCCTCTGACAATCAGCAGTCGCCTCACTGATATGGTCGGACCCAGAAAGCATATGGTCTGAACTGCTAACTACAGCTTTTCTGACTGGAGGAGGAGGAGAGCTGAGGCCTTGCAGCATTTCAGCGGCCTGCTTGGCCAGAGAGCCAGTTTTTGAAGCAGCCTTTGTCGACTTGGCCTGTGGGGCAGCTGGAGGACTGAAGTCTCTTGATGCTGAGGATGAAGGTGTTGATGACTGCTGTTTGTCTTGTGAGCCTCCTTTCATTTCATTCTCCTTGTTCGCTCTGACGTTTGGATTCTCCTGAGAGGAAGTCCTCTTCTCCATTCGTCCCTCACGTGATTTCAAAGAAGCCTTCTCTCCAGCTTCCTTCCTGCTGCTCTCCTCGTTGTCCTTCCTGCTTTCTGATCTGAATGAAGAATCGGACGACAGCGACCTGGAACTGCAAGCATCTTTAGCTTTTGATAAATCATCATGAGGTCTGTGTAATCCATCAACGGACGCCTCCCGTGACTGAGACTTCTCAGCTTCGTTGTCTGTTCTTGGATTTTGAGACTCTTGGTCATGAATTACATGCATCTGTTTGCGAGGCGTCTTTTTGACAGAGTCTTTCTGCTGCGTTTGTAAAGAAACCGTTTCTTTTAGCAAGTTTGCTCCTCCTTTGGAATCTGCCGAACATCTAACAGTCTCCACTCTCCTCTTAGGTTTGCTGCTACCTAAGATAGCCGGTTTTGTTCGACCGCCTGCTGGTCTATTATCGCTCTCTATCGAACGGGTATGTTGTGATGTGTTTGAAGCAGAATTTGTTGGAGTCCCAGCTGTTCTGGTAGTTTGGGATCGAACCTCTGATAAGGAGGAGTCAAAACGTAAAATCCTCCGATGACTGGATCCACTGGATCCTTTAGCTGCATCCTTCTGGCCTGAAGGTTTAGGCTGAACAGCAGCAGCAGACACATTTTTCACACATCCTGCAACTGAGATAAGAACAACATATTAGAGATTAAAGACAGTGAAACATTAAAGCTGGAGGCATTCTTCCAGAAACTTATAGCTGTACATTACCTGATTTTGTAGACTGTTTAGGTTCGATAGTCGTGGGCTTTGGTTTTAGTTTTTCTCTTGTCTCTGTAGGTTTTGGGGTTGTTACATCAACTATCTGTAAATATATAAGAATAACCAGAATATTAAAGTTATTATTATTTTTTTTTTAAATCCCCTGATGACATGGTAAAAATAAAGTTGTGTTACCTGATTGGAAACCACTTGGATACTTCCCATCGTATTCTGCCCCAAAACAGAGACAGGAAGCACAACGGGCTTTACAGGTGATGGTAATATAAGTGCTGGTCCTGCAAAGAAAGCAAACGGATTCAGGGTTTTAACTACAGCAAGAAAACAAAGATTAAAGTAATGAGCTACATGGGGAGTCTGCAACCTGTGGTGCTTTAAGCTCTTTTAAAAACTCAAGCCAATAATGATAAAGAACTCAGAGGTGCATCCCTATATGTAAATTTTCTATTATCATTTCATTATTTTCTGTTCCAGGAAATGTTTTCATTCTTTCATTGTGAAAGTTGAAAAAATCTGTACATTTTATAAAGAAGGTTTTTATGAATATTTTCTTATTTTAAGTTTCTTGACAATTTTGCAGCTCAAAACCAATTTTATTTTGTAGCAGCAGGGACAAGAACGGCTTTTTAGATCGGAAATGTTGCTACACATTATTTTCCCTTCAGAATTCCTGCTAGTTTCCCATTATAAAACTCAAATTTTGATGTTGCTGCAAATTTGAGTACAAAAAGTTTGACTTCATGCAGTTTTAAGATCTGTTTTTTTTAAACAAATAAAATTGGCATGTTAGCCTAGACTATGTGGTGTAGTAAAAAGCTATGTTCACTAATGTGCTGGTATCTAAGCCACTGAAGTCACATTTAAAAATCTAGGACTGGATTATTCTGATACACCAAGTACAGGTTACTTAAATCACAGTTTGTGATTAATTATACCTTATTTGAAAACGTTAACAGAAATTTGACAGTCAATGCTTTAGGATCTAACCATGTTACGGCCCCTGGCCTCTTGAGGCTGTGCAGGATCAGCTGTGCGGGTACACCTTTCTGATTGGCTGCCTAGAGCCTGCAGAAGAGCAGCCACCCCATTGGATCAGCAAAGCCAATCAGACATTGATGAGGCCCACCTCAACCATATAAAAGACATCTGAATTCATTCCTCCAGTGGGGCAGCTAGCAGGAAGAGGTTGTGTAAAGCTGACCCCCACCAAACACACACATGTGTTTGGTGACTGTTTCCGGACAGTTTGAACAATTTTGTTCTTGCTTCTTTTGCTAAGTGGTGAATCTGCTTTAGATAAATCTTGAACAAGCTAGAGGCTTGTGTTTGGGAAGTTTTGGTGCTCCCTTTTGTCCTTTCTTTTGGGTTGTTTTGAGTTTCTTTAGACGGACGTGTTTGAACATCTTGTTATTTAATTTGCACTCAGTGATTTCTGAATTTGTTGGTCCTTTACTTTTGTTTAATTGGGTTAAGTTGTATTGTGTTTTGGTTCTGTGAAAACCATCTTTTGAAATAAATCATTTTTTCATTCCACTTTTCCTCTGGACACATTTTTATGTTACCGCCCCTGAACCCCTAGACCTTGGGGGGCGTAACAAACCAAGAAAGAAAATAGAACATAGTCTGGTTTAAAACATTGGTCTGAGAGGTTCCTACGTCCAAAAAGTGATGAAATTGTTCTGTTTGGTTTTTGAATTAATGTGCCGTTAGCTGTTGGTTCTGTCAATAACTTATACGGCAAAACAATGAATGCTTTAAAAAGACTAAAGTTCACAGACTCACACAGTAAAAAATACTGTGCTGCTTCCTGATTACAGTAAGCAGCACATGTAGACACATTGTATTTCCTGCTGTACCTGTGGAGTATCTCGGTGTAGTGACTCCATACTGGTTGGTGGGTAAGGGTTGTCCGTTTGGGACTCCAGCTGGAAGCAGCACCGGTCTGGCCTGAACGTCTGGAGTTGGGACCACCAAGAAATAGCTGGCTGGGGTGGGTGGGGGGTCCACAGCGGGTTGAAACACGTATCTCTGTTGAGCCTGCGAAGCTGCATTGACTGGAGACGTGTACACTCCTCCAGGTTTACTGACGAAAGGACTACCATACCCCTCTGACCGTTGTAAGCTGCTCACCGCCTGCGCGGCTTCATCAAAGTTGGCCTTTGGAGTAGCAGGACATGCAGGTGATTTTGCTGGTGAGGAAAGGTAGATGGTGGGTATCTTGTCTCCGGAAATACTTGAAACCGCCTGATTTAAGGCCACGTCTCTGGAAGAATCTCCATCCTGGTTATCGCTGACGATAATCTCCAAAGACAAAATGTTGCTGGGTTCTCCTGGCTTGAGTGGGGGAAGAGCAGGGATGGTGGCCAGAGGAAGAGGAGGACTTGGTGTTGGGGTAACTGGAGCACAAGAGGAAGAGGATGCAGACGAGGCAGAAACAGGAGTGGAAGCAGCTGTAACTGGAGCAGCTGCAGAAACAGATGATGAAGAAGAAGATGGCACAGAGCCATGAGGCACCGCTAGACTGTCTCCAGAAGAAACACACACATCAGGCTGGCTGGGAGAGGTGTTGTTGACCTGGAGCTCACACTGATCATCGGCAGCTGCTCCATCAACTCCATCAGCTGGCTTGTTTAGTCCTGTTGCCTGTGGATGCTCAGGGTTTCCGTCAACGGTTGAGGCTGGTCTCTCCTCAGTGACCAGAGCTGGGTCTCTCGATAAAGATCCTGAATTTGAGAGTGTCACTGGGGTGGACAAACTGTCCACAGGTGGGGGCGGCGTGTTTAGAGGCTCATCACTTTCCATTTGTGGTCCACTATTCGTTGATGGGTTTTCTTTCCTAATGGAGTTCCCAGCAGCAGGTGAGTAGCTGACTAACAGTCTGGCTGAGCTGTTCTCAATTCTAGATGTTCTGCCATTTGAGTCCAAAACGGTTTTTCTTAACAAGGTGGATGCAGGGGATTTTCTGGTTTTACGCTCCTGCCCAGCTCTTGCCTTCAGCGCTCCTGATGTTGCATCTAAAGTATTTTCGTCACTTTGGGCAGGACCTGAAAAATAAAACAAACCAAACCTGACCGATTGTCCATGTTCTTGTAATTGTGCACTAGACAGATCAGTAAAAGCCAGGAATAAAATAGTTTCAAAAGAGGAAAAATAGTCTTGACATCAGATTCTACTTTGGAGAAGAGCTATAACTAAGGATAAATGATGATAATAAAGTTCTGAAAGGTTTACCACCCACTCACATCTATATTGACCTGTGCTGAAAGAGACTGAATACCTGGATCGCTACTTTGGAGGACCTGGACAGAAGGTGGGAGTCCAGCCGTCTCATTCTCTTCAGAAATACAAGCATTGCTGCCATCCCCTGCATCTCCATCAGCATTTTTCGTTTTATCTGCAAAATTACAAAAGAATTCTCAATACGACTTTCATATCCATTTAGAAACTTTGATTGTGATACAACTTAAAAACAATAACGTAGCGGATAGTTACGGTAATCAAAAAGGTCAAAGAGGGCCTGGAAAGCCGGGTCGGATTCAGTTTGCTCCAAAATGTCATGGATGGCATCATCGCTCATATGGATTTCTCCCTGATAATAATAATGCGCATAAAATTAAGGAAGACGGTGTGAATTTAGGAGCATTTATAGGAACAAATAGAGCTCTGTTAGATGTTTTAGTACCTCTAGTCCTAGAATCTCATCTATAGACTGGTCTGGCTCCACTGCACTTGAAGAAGCTTTGGATGTTTGTGGTACTGCATCACTGGCATCAGGAACAAAAAACATGTTTAGTACAGAAATATTATTTTAAGCCTGTTTGATAGGTATTTTTGTCACCATCAGCTTTGTCAAAATATTGAAAACAGATTCTCATCATACCTGGCAAGGATTTTGTTGATGTTTTCAGCAAGTTTTTCTTGCAGTGCCCTGTCCCCCAAAATCTTGTCACGTGCATTTTGTATCACGAGTTGCTGTGAAGATTTTAATGTTTTAAAAGTTAGACACCTTTAGGAAGAGCTCAACGTGTGATGTTTCAACTGGGGCTTTCATGCACAGGGAAAATATGCAACATGTATCAATATTTTATATAATATGTCACAGAAAAAAAGAAAAGAGAAACAAAGAGAGAGATAGCTAGAGAGAGGGAGAAAAACATTTAGACAATGGAACAAAAGTCTGAAAAAACTAATATTTTTCCCACTCCATACTATTATTTACAGTTTTTAACTATTTCTTTGTAAAAAAAAAACAAGCCTCTAAACGTAAACTCACTGGAAAATTCTCCTTGACGACCTCCTCAGGCTGGGCGTCTGCAGTTACGTTAGTGGCAGTTATGGCAGATTTGCTGGGACCACCTGACCCGGTCAGACCACTTCTCTTCCTGGGCGTGTCCCTGAATGCAGAAGATGGGTTGTAGTGAAGGACACAAAAAGATACGTGGACAAACATATTAACAGATCATCTGTTATCTTTATCTAGCAACAAACTGGGACGGCATAATATTAGGAAATATGTCATGTGTGACAATATTGATGAAAATAAATAATGATGACCTGCGATTAGTAATCAGTGTGTTAATGTGGGACTAGTATCCAGCCCTGGTCCAGTAACACATCCTTAAACCTACACTTTTTTATTTTTTTATCAAAGTTTGTTTTAATTATCAGTTGTGGAAAAAAAAAAATATTTTTTGTAATTCCCTTATTTGCATTCCAGAGGGAGAGAGAGTGAGAAGAAACAACTTCTGATCTTGGTGTAAGTTAAAAGTAAGTCTTTATGATATTAAATAGGTATTTATACAACTCCATTATGTAGTTGTTCTTTCCCATCCTTACCATTTCCTTCGACCAGGAGAAACTGGGCCTGAAGTGAGGCGGTGCTCTGAAACGATAACTTGTACAGGAGAATCTCCTGTGAAATACAACAACAAGGTACAATGTTCAAATACAGCGACTGATTTAATAGCAAAAACAGAAGCTAACGGAGTTTGACCCAAACTGACAAAGGGTTTTCCAAGTCAAAATGCACAATATTAAACTCATCCAAACAAATCCACCACAATACTGACGGGGTGTATTGAGTAATCGGCTCCCATCGTGGACCGGCTGCTGCGCCCCGCTGCTGACTGTGGGTCTGATCTGAGGGTTGGTGAAGCTAACAGGAGTGGAGTGACCTAGCATGCTGTGGGTGGTGTGGGCGGGGCTGATGAAGGAGCTGCTTTCAGAAACGGAGGAGCAGACCACACCGCTTGGAGACGCCACTGTCAGGACCCGCTGCCTCGCCATGTTTGCCACCCCGACGCGTGAACGTACTGCAACAGACAGAGACTGGTAAAATTCTGGATCGTACACTTAATGCAGTATTTACAGGTACATTGCAGGAAAACCACTACACGACTCTTTGGTCAGTGCATGCTATTAGATCACTGATATGCTTTTGGGAAACATACGATTTACACACTACGTACAAATGTAAAAACACATCACCTTTTAAATGTACAAGTCCAAAAAATGAGAATAATATTTATAAAGTTATCCTTTGTGTAATTAATCAATTATGTATTTTATTTTAATTTTGTATTTTAAAAAAGGTAAAGCATTAAAAAAAACTCAACTTAATAACAGAAGAAGGATTTTTCTTAAAATAATTATGCAGTTCAAAGGGAATGCACATACTTATTTTGCTCTTTAACTGAAACAAACACAATATTTCTCCAAACTTAATAAATGACCAACAATCAATGTTGAGCAAAATAATTGTAATTAAACTTCCCCCCCCCTAATCCATTAGCTTGATTTCAGCACATATCAAATTTTCATTTCTTAAAAACTGGTATTATAAGGAAATTTGACACATTTATGTTTCTTTATCAGCAACTGATGCGTATCTGTTCCGTATTATTTAATGATAAAATATTTGATCTAACAGCAATTAGAAAGCACTTACTCCTCTGACTTGCAGATATAGCGGGGGAATTCTGCAATGATCTGGAAAATAATTTATAAATATCAGATCAACAATAGTTAATCTCAAAACATGAACAGACTTAAATGTTGAAAGTAGTCAAATATTACTTGATTTGGTTGAGGGTGAAATCCAGCTTTTTCCACAAAGACGTCATCACAAGAGGGACTTCATGTCCAGAGTCTTTTAGAAAATTACAACACAGTTGTTACAATCTGCTTAAAGTGAACACATATAAACATATTGCAAAACATGAAAGTCACTTTTACCTTTTGCTTTCGCAGCCACATACTCATTCAAGATGGCTGTCAAGCCCTTCCCAAAGACAGACTGTGCATGCGTGAGGGAAGAGTTTGTTAATATCCTTGCATGGCAACCTTAACAATTAAAGACAGGAACATGTGTGGACAGCCTTTGGACTCACAAAAACACAGGCAGGGATCACCCCGTCTCCTGTAGTGTGCTCGGCATACTCCTTCAGGTTTGGACTCTCATGGATGAAGGCTTGGCTTGTAGCTGACAGCCCCTCTTCCTGGAGGTACCCTGCACAAAGCAAAAAAGAAGAAAAGACAGGTATTAAAAAGTTAGCACTGTGGCACAATAAATCTGCGCCGTTCTCACTTCGTTATGGCTACCAGCTAAAGCTACAAGCAGCTGTAGCTTTGTTAAGTCCGGCTTACCCAAAACAAGCCGAGCGACGTCAGAAGGCAGCAACATGACAGCTTTAAGTGTAATAAATTAAAGTAAAGAACGAATAAATGGCTACATATTCGATAAATTGCTAATAAAAGTCGCAACATAACCCCTGAATAAAGGACGTCACAGGTGTTATAATGAGGGCAACATCCTGAATAAACTCCTGCTTTCTCAAACGGCGGGGAACTCGAGAACCCGGAAGTAGCAGCTTAACCTTCTACTCAGATTTCTGGTAACTGTAGTCCATTCTGGATCTATGCACGTAAAAATATAATATAAGGGGTATATGAACATACAAACATGCAGTATGTTGGAACTTAATTAAATACTAAAACTAATTTCTGAACTGTTTCGTTCTCAAAACAACATTCATTCTATTTGTTGATGTCAAAAACCAAGCCAATAAACTCACTTCCGTCTTTCCTAAAACTAGGAAGTGAAAGGCACATCACAGCACTTGTCCTGGGGCGGGAATATTTCTGCGTGGTGTGCGTGAGTGTGCGTGAGCTTTATTGCACGTCAAGATGGCAAAGTTGTTTTGGGATGAACTGTAAAACGTCTTGTATTTTCTGCACCTGGTCCAGCAGCAGCAGGTTGTTGACTCCAGTCACTGGTGCAGACCAGTCAGGTCGGTGAGCATGCTTAGTAAAAGTTTAAATGAAGCTCTGTAAATCAACTCCAGAGCTGGTTTCGTTTCTTGTTAGTCTGCATGCATGATCAGATTACACGTGCAAATATTGTATTTCATTGGAAGTTATGCGTATTTAAGTGCTTTGACATTAGAGAATAAAGCTGATACCTGTCCTCCCGCTTACTGATTGATTATTTTAGATCCGCTTCCTACTAAATTATTATGATTTGATTGTCCATCTCTGGCCGGGGTGTTTTCCACTTCACTTCAAAGGCCACAGCACAGCAGATTGTACCCATTGCTCCACAGATTTGTTGCATCCCAATGTCAGAAGTGAAGTGTTCATATTATGTACACATTATAACTCCGGTTTATGCTTTGTCCTATAATTTAGGTGCAAGGAATATTTTTGCTCAATTCCAACTTTCTCATTTGGGATTTTTCTGGGTTTGTGTGAGGACTGACACCTACTGTGTTAGATGTTGTAGCTTTATACAGTCATGGCCAAAAAGAGATCCCTTTAGATCAGTTTTTTTAGATCTATTGTCTACTAAAGATTAATAATAAGCATCCCATGCATTCTGATTGATTTGAATCCCATTGAAGTCTTTGAAGAAATGGTTGATTTTGTGTGGTCTCATTAGCATTAGTAACCCCTTTTGGATGCTTATGACTAAAGAATGATTTCAAGCACCTGTAATGGGAAAATAATATAATACAATGTTGTTATTTGTGAGTGTTTGCTAATGAAGGATTGATTGAACTATGTATAGAAGTTGTTTCATTGTGGACTGTTATGTACCAAATTATTTTACTGATCTTAGAACAGATGGAGTTGCCTTGGTTTAGAAAGGAAGGTTTTTAGTTGATGTTTTAGAAAGAAACAAGGATTAGTCGTGAGGATCAAGGATCCCCTGCTGTTTTATGACACACTAAAGGTACATCTGTGTGAGATCAGTGTATGTGTTCTCCCTGTATTGGGGTTAATAAGTTGCCCATACAAGGTCTGGTCAAATATTTGCTTATAACCACATCTCCGCTTTCTTTTAAAGCAACTGTTTTGCTTTTCTAATTAAGTCAGAAGAGCAGTGGGAAGTCAACTCACATCAATCTGTTGTTAGCAATACTCCATGCTTATCCTCTCTGGTTCCTCTTCTTCTCCGTTTTTGTGGAAAGAGTACATCTTTCAGCAAAATGCCCTAGTGTGATCTGTTCATTTGTATTTTGGTTTTTAAGGATGTTGGTATTGTTTATCTGCCTGTTCCTGCAGGTGTAACCAGCTATAAGCTATTGCCACAATGAGTCTGGTTCTTCATGATCTCCTGGTCTGCTGCAGAGGGTTGGAAAATGACAAAGCTACAGAGAGGAAGGTAAGCAAACTAAAAAGATCTGATTACATTTAAGCCCTTAGCACCTGTCAATTTATCACTTATTTTGTGTCCCGATTTGTGGAACCAGAAAGAAGCTGAACGGTTTAGAAGACTCATTCGTTCTAATGAGGTTATGCAAGAATTGGATCGCACCTCTGGGAGCAAAGCTAAAGGCTCTAATCAGCTCACATGGGATGCTGTTTTCAGGTAAATCTCCACAGATGTTATAAATGTTTATCTATGCTAGATCATTTCTTGAGATACTGTGCTAAACTTTCATCCTATTTTTCTTCTAATATAATTTTACAACACTGATCACCTTGTTTAAATCATTTCCCCAATTTTATCTTCTTCATCTAGGCACAGCCTTCATCTAGGCACAGGTCATATTTTACTCTAGGAAAATGCTTCTATGAAATGACAGCTTTAATGTTTGTTTTGCTCAGTCCAGTTTTTTTTCCCCCCTCATCAGATTCCTGCAGCGTTTTGTCCAGAAGGAGACTGAGAGCATGCAGTCGAGTAAATCCAACGTCACGGCGACTACGTTGGCCACACGGCAGAAGAAGATGGCTGAAACGTGCAGCTTAGTCAAGTTTTTCATTCGCTATGCAAACAAACGTAAGGGCAAGATTTTCACCTTAAGTTAGAAAATGCAAGATTGATAAAATTATCTATATGAAAAAAAATGGTTACATACATTAAAACAATATTTTATTACCTCACCTACTTCCTGGACCCTACTTACAGGATTGGGCTGGTTTTAACTCTCTTCAACACAAAAATCTTTGAAGATGTAATGTGAACTCCATGTCTAAGGCTTGATTTGTGCAGGTGGGCCTCGTCTGAAGTGCAGCGAGCTGCTGAAACACGTCATGGAGGTGCTGCAAAGTTCATATTGCTGCTCAGCATATGGAGAGAATTACAGCAGCCTTCTTTTAAAGGACATCCTCTCTGTCCGCAAGTACTGGTGTGACATCACTCAGCAGCAGTGGCAGAGTAAGTGGCTAATTAGTATAAAGGTGTGAAAACTCAAAAATCCATTTATTCTGGGGGCCTTTACTAAGAGACAAGTCAAAACATCAAGATCAACGTTGGGTTTTTAGTATCACAAAGCTGATTTCTCATCACCAATGTATATGAACTGTCAAAACTGCTTGAGTCAAGTTTGCATCATATTTCTGTTTAGTTATTGACTTTTGATATGTTTATGTAAAACTCTAAAACTGATCACTCTAACGCTATTTTCTGTTGACTTTATAACTGACACAGCAGATTTGAATTTCTTTTGCAATAATAAAAAGTGAAACTCCTGCAGTTTTTCCATAGGAGCACACGACATATCCGCGCCCACTCACATATTTTCATATTGAATTCCAAACATTTATAAAATGTTATAAGTGTTAGAGTTAGAAGTCTCATACTCGTGATGTCACAACAACTTAAACTTTGTCACAAATCTTATACTTTACTGATCTGATTGTACATTAAGTTTTATAAAATAATAATTTAAATGATTAGATTTACATGTTTTTTTAAGATGGATTTTATTAATTTACTTTTCTTATGTTGCTGCTCTGTTTGCTTTCAATTATTTATTATTAATATAAATTCTAATCATACCAGCTACATTAGTCTCATCTGCTGCACAGTTTTACTAAACTAATATAAACCCAGATGAATAAGATTTCTATCACCACTTTAACACATGATGCCACTCACTGGAACTGTAAGAAAGTTTTAAAAGTCATCCTGATAACTTAGGTGTATTTGTACTTTTATTTTTTTCATCTATAGGCCTTTTGGAGTTGTACTGCAGCTTGTTCAACTCTTCATCCAAATCCATCAACCGTGTGCTGCTGAGCAGAGTCATCTATGCTGTGGTGAAGGGCTGCTGCACTCAGACTGACGGATTTAATGACAGTTTGTTCAGCTTCTTCTCTAAAGCAATGCTTAACGCCAGGTAGAAACCGTGATCATTATATGCATTGTCGGATAAATTGTTTCGCTTCTCTTGTAAGCTGTGGTAAACCCCGTGCACCTGTTTCTCCTGCCACCATCCTAGGCAGGAGAAACACCTCTGTGTCCTGGAGCATCTTGTCTTGACTATGAACATCTTCCTGAGATCTGCCGCCATGAACTGCCGGATGAGAGTGTGTCGTCTCGGAGAAGAGCTTCTTCCCTCTTTACTGAACGTCTGGGCGGACATGAGGCCGAGTGCCAACCTGAAGGAGGAGATTGTGGAGTTCTTCAACCTGCAGCTCCATGTTCACCATCCAAAGGGAGCAAAGTCTCCAGACACAGGTTTGGTGTTAGAATGCTGAGTTATCAAAAACGATGTCCTGAGTGGGATTTACATTAAAGTGGACCTATTACGTAAAATTTACATTCTGTGCATCTTTGCATTTCCATTTGGATCTCAACTGCTTCTAAAAACAACCCAACTGCTTAAAAAAAATACCCAAACATTTTTGGGAATAAGTTAATGTTTATTGGTTTCTGGAAAATTAGCTATTTCAAAGACCTTTCTATTGTTAAGTCACATTTGACGGTCACTGCGCCATTACCTAACAAGCTTAGCCAAGCCCAGCCCCGTTACCTAGCAACCCAGCTTGGGTTTTCAGCTTGGTTTTTCAGCATATAGTGTTTTTTTTACCACTGTATACTGTGTCTAATGGCTGCTGGAAAAGACAAGTGTTTGGTTGTAGACTCACCATCCAGAAACCACTTTCTACCATCTTATTTATTGTGCAGTAGGCTCAACTTCTGCTTTTCAAGGATAATGCCCTGGGCATCTGCCCAGGGCATTATCTTTTTAGATAAGCAGAACGAAGAGTTTGTTCTGCTTTTAATATTGGTAAAATTTATTTGAGCTCTAAGTATTTAATATCTAGGTGTTTTTATGGGAATGTAAATCTTTCAGATCAATTTGATTAGCAATTTTGATCATATTTCACATTTTATTGTGTCATGTAGGATGGGGCGCTGGCCTTGGTCTTGACTTGGTCTCGGACCCTAAAAGTCTTGGTCTTGTCTCGGTCTCGATACACTCTGGTCTTGTCTTGGTCTTGGGTTAGGTGGTCTTGACTACAACACTGGTCAGCAGCAACTTATTTGGATTTAAAGTGTTAAGACCCTAAAACAACTCGTTTTGAAAGGAGCTCAAAATAGACAGAAGTAACCAGACTAAAATGTCATTATCTAAGAATTACATTGTGCAGAAAATGTAATAAACATGTTTTGCCCATAGACCTACCCTAATCTGTTCAAGGAAGCATAGTAGGTTTCCTTTTAAATTTGTCTTTGACAATAGTTGGAATGTGATTTAGAAGAATTTAAAGTTGCCCCAAATTAACCTTAATTCAAATGATGATCTTTGTTTTTAGGTGTGCATGCAGAGGACTGGTCCAGGTGGCGCGGCCTGCTGTACAACCTGTACGACGGTTTAGTCAGAGAGATCAGCCACATTGGCAGCAGAGGGAAGTACGTCACTGGGACCAGACACATCGCTGTGCAAGATAACCTCATTGAACTCACTGCTGACATCTGTCACCAGGTAAGAAAACATAACTCCTGGTCTCCCAACGTTTGCATAAATGCAAAGCAGATCAGGTCTGAGTTTGAAGTTGCAGTCTAATGTATGTTTAACACCCTTACATCTTGTGTGGGATTGCCACAGCTCTTCAGTGTTGACAGTGATGCCCATATGCTGGAGGTCACTCAGCCCCAACACAGAGCCACACAGATGGGCAGTCCCTGCCATGGAGCAGCCAGCAAGCGGCGCCGCATAGAAATGGGCTGGGATGTACTTCGTGACCATCTGCAACCCCAGCAGAGTGACTTTGATGTCATACCATGGTATGAAAGTCAAAAAGCATTCAAAAAAGTTACCTCACATTTACTCAAACCTGCGTTTTCTTCTCTCAGGCTGCAGATAACTGCAGTGCTTGTCTCCAAGTACCCATCCATGGTGCCCGGTAAGGAGCTGGTCCAGCTGCTGTCGCTGTTGTGTCAACTTCTGTCTGAGCAGCGTAGAGGAGAGAGGGGGCCATACGTGCTGCGCTGCCTGAGGGAGATGGCCCACTGCCAGGCCCGCATCCTTCAGAGAGCTCAGGCCCACAGGGCGGAGCTGGGCAAGCTGTGGCTCCGGATCTGGCCCCTCGCACTGCGTGGGGTCAGTTCACCTCACACTGAGTCCCTCAGTCTAGACCTGCTGGCCTCCATAGTACACAGGCAGCTGATCGATGTGGACAGGGAGTTCTGGAAACTCTTCCGCGGATCTGCATGTAAACCCACCCAGTGAGTCGCAGTTGCTTTGTTCATTGCTGCATTCAATCTGGATTTGTAGCTACTATGTAACTAAATTTATCTGCACGTTTGTCTCGTCCTCTTTTTTTCAGGAGTGCTGCTCTCTGTCTTGCCCAGGCCATGCTAACATGCTCAATCCCAAGGACTTTTGCTTCAAGCTCAGGTTTTGACTACATGGTGACCTCAGAGGGGAGTCCCTCCGCTAACCTGAAGGAGAGCCTCATAGCCTGGCTGCTGATGAGTGACCAAAATGAAGAGATGGAGGATAGCTGCAAGCCCCACCCCATCATCTGCAGGTTGCTTTTTTTGTACCATTTGTTTGGCAATCACTTTGTATTATTATAATTATATTATATTTATGTTGAGGTGCAATGCTAGCTCTGCCTCACATGGTGATTTGCATCTCTTATAAAACAACTTTAAACAGAACTTTATTTGTTTTTCTTTCCTCTGAGACTTTCCAATTGTAAAATTTTTTCTAAAAGCAAAATTTGCAAAGTGCTTCCCCTGTAGATGTTTCTCTGGAGTACCAGGAGTCTGGTGGCTCTTTGTTTGATTATACTTTGCCCCACCTTGACAGGTTGGAGTTTTGTCATAACAAGATGATGGGCTGAGCTGAATGAAGCATGTAGCTTTGGACATAATAATATTCTCGGGATAGCGTTTTACGTACTAATTCTGCTTCAACGTCACATGAAAATGATGCCATATATTAACTCTAAAGGCGAATTTTATTTTAGAGTATCACACTTAAAATCTCTATAAACTACACTGAGTGGTAGTAACATGACAAAATATGAAAGGATTAGTGGATATTAATAAACTTTACTTTTTGTTCAGATGTTTTTTTTCTCCTTTTTTTGTCTTTGAAATCATTTTTTGTGTTGTATTTATGGGTTATTGTGTTCTTGTCTGCAGCGACTTTCCTCATAATCTTATTGCAAGCATCCTGGTCTCACTGACCTTCAAGGACACCAGTGCTGGGCTGAAGTTCCTGCTGGGTAGTGAAGGACTAAAAGGGTAAAAAAAAAAAGAGGAGAGATTATAATCTCGTAATTAGTGTAATTAGTGTACTTTAACTCCATTTAATCTCCCTGCTTTATTTTTTTTAGTGCCGTTTTTCAAGACGGTTCATCCGATGCCAAAGACAAGTTGGAAGACATAGAGAGACTGTACCAGCAGTTCAGCTTCAACACGCTGCCGTCAGAGGTCAGAGCGACAGACGATGAGTCGGTAAAGATGGCATCAGCTGACGTTCAGCTGGCCGCCGTCCCCGCCCTCAGAAACAAGCTGGAGCGGAACCTGCTCTCTGTGGCCGGCAGCCTGCTCAGCTGCTACTCCCCTGATGTGAGCAGAGGTTGATTTGTCCTGGAGTGTTTAACCTGTTCGCATGTTTGAAACTGACGCATGATCTGATTGATCTTCTGTAGTCTCAGTCCACGCCTCCTGAGTGCCTGGTGCGCTGTTTCAGCCAGCTGACGGGTGTGCTGGCAGGTTTTGTCGCGGCAGGGCTTGTGACTGAGGAGGAGGCCTGCCGCTCTCCGCTTTTCACCAAAGCAAAGGTCTGTTCACACTCACATCAGTTTGGAAAACCCAGCCTCAAGTGATATCCCTCAATGCTGATAAAACAGTATAGTCAAATATTAACATGAAGGTTTTAATGTCGTTGCTGCCAGGCTGTGGCGCAGGACCTCAGTGGCTTTGTTTCCAGCGTCAAAGTGAAAATGAACGAGGAGGGAGCCATGTCAGCGCTCAGATCACTCATGAAGCTTTGCACACAGTGTACCAACAGAGCATCCATGGTGACATCACCTGCCATTTTGATGGTTTTGATTAAAAGTTTAATAAATTAGTGGTTTTAATGAGTAAACTGATCATTTATTCTGCAGGACAAAGTTGGATTGATCTCCTCTGGTTTATTCCTGATGACTCTGCCTGCCAGCCTGCTCAGTGAGCTGGCAGAAATCTGCAAACTGCATGTGGTATGTGGCTCATCTAAGGTGATTTTTGTCGCACGGATTTCACAAACTGGAACCAGATCTCTGAATTTTTCAACTCTCCGCTTCAGTTGAACAACGTCTCTAAGCGAGTCAGTGTCACGGATGATGATGAACAAGGGGATGATGAGTGGGAAATGACAAAACATCCTCAGGCTGGTGATGGCATCGACCTGTTTGAAGACGTCGAGGAGGCCCACAGCAGTTCCAACGGGAGTCACAGACAGAAAGAGGACAACGCTGACTCCTGTGGCCCAGGTAAGAGGAGACCTGACCTGTAGGCAGAACTCTACAGGTTTTAAAAGTGTAAAAGCAGCTGCTGGAAAGTTGAAGGTCTGCAGCCTGTAAAAGATTTTCTTCCGGATTTGTCCTGTAATTAACTTGGATTCTGTGGTTGCTATGGTTCCTATAGCAGCTGCATTTATCAACTTGCACACCTGAAATTTGCCTTTTTTATACATTGGTAGATTTGCTCTTGTGCGATCCTCTTTCCTGTGTTGGAGAAGACTAAGTTAAAGACAAGACAGAATATTTTTTTTAGGTTTGATAAAATGAAAGTTTAATATTGGTCATTGGTCTAACTCAAACAGGTGCCAAAAGCCTGCTAACGGAGGACTATCTGGGAAAACAGGACCTGGCTCTCCTTGCTGTCTTGAACTTCCTGTGTGAATGCGCCTCTGCTCCGCCTCTCCACGGCCTCCTTTTTAAACCTCAGGAGGTGCGGCGCAGGCTGCTACTCCTGCTGGATCAGATTGACTTCAGCAAAGCTCTGCACCTCAACATGGTGAGCAACAGTCGGCCTGGACGACAACCTCCAGCTCAGCCGGCTTTAGCTGAACTCTGCTTCCGTTTCAGTATCTCGTTCTGTTGAAGAAGCTTCCTGCTGAAGACTCGCTGTCTCCGGAGGAGTTTGATGCTCTGCTCCGTCCTCTTGCGTAAGGAAAAGTTTCCATCTCAAAACACAAATAAATTTTACCTTGAGGTTGCAGACCAGATGTGAACGGTTGTATGTCCTTCTTTATCCACAGGGACTTGTGTTCTTTGTATCGTCAGGACCAGGAGATCTGTGCTGCTGTGCTGCTCAGTTTGTTACCGTCCATACAGAGCCTGGGGAAGACCCGTCACATGCCCGAGGAGATGAAACATGTTCAGGGATCTCTTCTGCAAGTTCTGTCTGGCTTCTGGTAAGAAGCATCACTTTATGCACCACAAACACATTTCTATTTAAATGTATCTATATAGAGAAATTATGTAATTAAAGCTTTTTTATATTTACTTGTGCTAATGGCGAATAAACAATTTACTGTTCCAGAAAAACTGTTTACCTGCCATCATTGGTGGCTATGCTAACTAACTGTAGATGCTAGCATTTCGTACACAAGCATGATTAACAGACCTAAGACCCTCCTCCTGGCTCTGATTGGTTTCTGACCAGGCGGTGTATTTCTGCAGGTGACAGTAGGACAGCAGAGAGAAGGCAGAGGAACTTTATTTTATTTTCACAGATTATCTCTCATATACTATCACAACATAGTGACAGTTTTAACAAAAATATAAAATATATATATATATATTTTTATAAGTGTTGCAAACTGGAGCTTTAATATTTGTGTTCCTCTCTGCTACAACTCTGCTGCGTTTTTTTTTTTTTTTTTTTTAGTTACTTGAGCCAGACGGGAAAATGTGTGGCGACTGTCCGAGCTGCGTTGGTTCAGTGTCTTGTCGCCTTGCTGGAGGTAAAGTTTAAAACCCTTAGGAAGAGTTTATTTTGTTCTTCAAACATTTCAGCCAGATACATTCTTTCTCTTATACATGTAATTCAGTACAAAACATATGAAAGCGACTTGAATTTTTACATCTTCTCACACTTAGGCTGACCCTCTGTGCCACTGGGCTGTCCTGACCCTCAGAGGGGCCGAAACAGGGAAGGACTCTCCCGTATCGCTGGTTCTTCCATCTCATCTGGCAGACGCACACCACCAAGTCCGCATGCTGGTAGCTCTGTCTGTGGAGAGGTATGCTTCAGCTTCATGAACCTTGTCTCTACTAGAGGCAGATCTGAATAATCTGGAAAAACAGGCAGATGTAAATGTATAGCTTAAGAGATTTGGGACAAATATAGGCAACAGATAAAGTTATGTAAAACTTATTATTGATGCAACATTTTCTATCTTTGCCCAATTTCTCAGTAAACTTTGTATTAATTTCCTAACCATTGTCTCCACTTTGTGTTGTTGCAAGATAAACTTGTCCGACCTTCTTTGCCACAGTTCCAGTTGTTGTATATTTTTTATTACTGCTCTGACTTTTGATATAACCAAGTTTAGTTGAGCAGCTATTCTCTTCTAGCAATTATTTGGACAGAAGGTCATATACGTGGTTGATGCATGTTTTCCTGTCTTTTCCATTCTGAAAAGTGGCTAAGAGAAATTGGTCTCTGTCTAACCCCGTAAAAACAGGAAGTCATGGAAAACTAACAAAGCGTTTCTCAACACTGATCTACTTGAAGAGTAAATTATAGAAATAAAATGCACAATTTCCTAAACAAAATGTAAATGATCTTTGGTATTTTCTGCTCTTTAACCAGGCTGTTCCTTGATTTGAGACCAAATCGCTCAGATAAGAGGAAGATGTTGCCACTAAAACACCAGCAAGCAGCATTTGAGAACATCTACCTGAAGGCTCAGGAGGGCATGAGGCTCCCGGTGAGGTCATGCAGCATTGCTGCGCTCCAAGAACTTCACTTTTGTTGCTTAATGTAAACTTTTCTCATGCTCTCCTTTTGTGGGTGATCACACAGAGGGGCAGCTCCTCAGAGGATCAGCTGGACGAAGTGTTGAATCGCAAAGCCACTCTGCTGAGGAGTCTGTCTGTGGTGCTGTGCTGTAGCCCTGTGTGTGAGAAACAGTGCCTGTTTGCGCTCTTTCAGTCCTACAAAGAGAACAGTGTTGAGGAGGAGCTCATCAAGAAGGTAACAGATTGAAATAAATCATCTCCATTCTCTTTTCACTCTTACCTTCCTGATATCTGAGAGGATCTCGTGCTCTGCTTGGTTTTCTATCGCAGATGTTGTGCAGTGTGTCCAAAGTGAAGAGCTGCAGGAGTGTGAAAGCATTCGTCACTTCTCACCTGTACTACCTGGTGGCGGAGTGGCTCGCACAGAGGCAGTCAGATGACCGCTACACTCTTGGATCTTTCCCCTACAGCCTGCTGGACCAGAACACAGTCAAAGATTTCTACAAGTCAGAAAAGCTTTGTTTCCCCTTATGTTTAAATTTAAACAAAGGTTTTCTCACACTTACCTCCTCATCCACTCTTTCAGCTCTTATTACCAGGTGCTGATCCCTCACCTGGTCTTTCTGGACGACTTTGAGCAGGTGAGGTCCATCGGGCGGTGCTTGGAGAGGGACTGGAGGCACTTATTAGCCGACTGTTTCCCCAAGATCATGGTGAATATCCTGCCATACTTCGCCTTAAAAGGCCAGGACTCTCAGGTGGCACAGAAGAGAGAGAAGGCACACCGAGTGTACGACCTCCTCAAAGACGCCAGCTGTCTGGGCAAACAGGTGAAGTGGAGTGTAAAACAGAAGAATAAACGTCTCATTTTGTTTAGTGCTTAGATTTACACACACCACAAATTCTTAAGCAAGAATAACTTTTGAAAGCAGGAAAAGGTAGAGATTTCCTTCAACGTCTGCGTCTTCCAAATGGTTAAAATTGGAATATGTTGTGGGCAGGATAATTGGCTTGATCTGATAAAGTGTTTTCCATGTGAACATTTTATAAATATCTGGAAGGCCTTTGCAAAAACCCCATTTGGAGTCATAAACTCTCCTCCATATTTGGAAATTTGCCCACAGCAAATCGACAGCCTGATTCACAGTAACTTGGCGGACATCGTAGTGGAGCTGCTGATGACTCTGTATGAAGGCTGTGGAGCAGATGGGGACACTGGAGACCTGAAACGCTTTACAGGGTAGTGACACTTTAACACACTTTCCTGTAACTTTTCTTTGCTACTTCATTTCATCTATGTCTCATTCTGTTATGCATTGGAGTGGCACCTGAAGGAGATTAGTTTTATTCCCCACAGAGAGCTGGATCCCGTACCAAACCCACCTCACTTCAGCTCGTACGTCATCAAAGCCACTCTGGACTACCTCAGCAAATGCCACAGTGCCAGCCACAAGTCTCTGGTGGCCATTCTGTCTAAAACCCCGGTATAGACGTCTCATTTACCATGTCAGTAAAATTTTGCTGTTTATAGTAAAGAAGGTTAATCCGTTCCCCTGTCTGTTGCCAGCAGATTTCCATCCAGAAGATCTTGCTGGCAGTGTGTGAAAAAGCAGCAGAGACGAGCAACAGCTACGAGCGCCACCGCATCCTCCTCATGTACCATTTGTTTGTCAGCCTGCTGCTCAGGGAGGTGAAGGACGGTCTGGGAGGAGCCTGGGCCTTCGTCCTCAGAGACATCATCTACTCTCTCATTCACCACATCAACAGCAGGTTAGTGAACACCAACACTCCTTTGTTTTTCACAAACCGAGAAAGTTAACAGCTTCATGTTCCTCCTGAACCACAGACCTCTTCACTGTGACGAGGTGTCCAACAGGAGCCTGTCTCTGTGCTGCGACCTGCTCAGCTCTGTGTGTCAGGCAGCACTTCAGTTCTGTGATGACGCTCTTGACTGCCACCTGCAGGTCATTGTGGGGACTCTCACTGCTCAGGTCACCAGTCAGCCGTTCATTTCTCAGCAGGTAGGTCACACATTGCTCTGGTCAACAGCCAAAAAAACTGTCTGGGGTTTTTCAACTGTCTTAGGGTAATTCTGATGTGCTGAAACCAAAAATGACATTGGTCTTGCTCAACCAGGTCAACTTTCTGAACTAAGCTAGACATTAGTTTGGGATGCTGGGATGCAGTCATGATGGCTGATTACTGTTGGGCGCTGAAGAGAGATATCCCTGCTGCTGAGCATACGAGGCGTTCGAAGAAATGGAAGTTCATGCCCTGAATTTTGCACAATGAAGACGTAAAGTTCAATTTACATGCACTTACCCTTATTATTATTTATTATTCAGTTTACAGAAATCCAAGTTTGTATCATTTCATTAATACACTCTGTTAGAAAACACGTTTTTTCTCCTAAAACCTTCTTTGGATGAGAGATATTAACGGAAATGAACTGATAATGTCACAAAAATGTCACCAATTTAGTCAGAAGATCAGATTTTCTAAATCAAATTAGAATAAAAACCTGACTTGATTGAGAAAAATGGATGCCATTTTTGGATTCAGTCCTAATTCAGGTGAAGAAACATAGACAACTTCCAAAGATATTTTTTTGTGACCCAGTGTTACTGATTCTTTACTTATGTAAGTCTCTCTTAAATTTGATGGTGTCTATGGGTATGTTTTCAACATGCCTGAGTTATTTTATATATCACAAAATAAGCAAAGTACTGAAAAAGTATTACAATGCATAAAATAAGCAGATTAATAGGAGCATTTGTTTCCCAATGCTGCAGTTTAAACCTGTTTATTAAATCAGGATGTGCCAAATCAAATGCTCATTCCTGTAGTAGTATTATCTGTCTCCTCCTTTTAGATTGTGTACTTTATAGTTCTGAATTGTTTTGTCCCCAAGGTGCTTAGTCTACTGCAGTTTCTGGTAATAGAGAGTCAGCAGAAACTAAAAGGAGCCATCAGCAGATTGGAGCCTTTTCCTGACATCCCTGAGTTCAGAGAGCTGCGCTCAGTGCAGCACAAACTCAAATATAACAGCGGCAGTTTCACACTGAGACAGGTACACATGTGCGACATTACAATGTGATTTTCTATTGATATAAACCACAAACATTTAGGGCAAGGAAAACAGATTTAGGTTTGTGGTTGCAATGCAAGAAAATGCGATAAAGTTCTTAGGCATTGTATTTCCTTTATCCTTTTGCAGGAAATAACTCATTTCCTATTGGCATCATCATGTGACTCTTTACCTCTGACCAGACTGGAGGGGCTAAAGGAGCTGACTCGGCAGCTGCATCGCAACAAAGACCAGATTCGAGAGCTGCTCAAAGAGTGCCATGGTGTGATGCTGCAAAACAGCATTTTCCTTAAAACAAATTTTAATGCTTGTCGTTATAAATATTGCTTTTCTCTGGATGCAGCTAACCCCACTGACAGTGTACTGGTGAAGCTGGTGCTCAGTCTGCTGCAGCTCTGCAAACTGGCTGCCAGTCACCCTGGAGGAATCGACATTCTGGGTAAAATAAAATTGGGTGATTTTTTATTTTTATTTTTTCCCCCAGTTGTGATTTCCCAGTTTCTTATATTCTTGTGGGGTCGTACTTTTACCCTTTGCTGCAGAGGCTGCTGGCTCCTGTCTTGGTGAACTGGGTCCAGTTGACTTCTCCACCATCGCCCTCCTTCACGGTAGAGACCCCCTCTACGACAGAGCCGCATCTCTCTTTGTCTCCAACGATTTACAGCATCTTTACATCATCCTGAACTGCATGAACGATGCTCTCATACAGCAGCGGTATGATAAATGCTCCGGCTCTGTGATCAGTTTGTTTATCTCAAGATGTCTGGGTAATGATGGTGTTCACCCTTATCTGCCAGCATTGAGGTGAGACGAGCTGCAGCTCAGTGTGTGAAGAACATCCTCGCCACTCAGTCTGGCGTTGACTTCTGGGACCGACATAAAGACAACCGGGACCCCATGCTGGCTTACCTCAATCCATTTAGAACAGCCAAAAACAAGGTGAATTTCGTTGTCTTATAAGCACTTTGAGTTTTCGTCTCTGTGAATGACGTTATGCCAATGAACCTTACAGTATATCTGACATTTTGTTGTGTGTGTTTGCCTTTATGTTGGTATCTTTACCAGGTGGCTGCTGTGACTGCTGAGGAGAGTTCAGAGGCCAAGAGGAAGCTAGAGAGCCAGGAGTTTTGGACCCCGCAGGCGGGGGCCCACCAGGCCTGGCTGAAGGCTCTGTGCACAGCACTGCTGGACAGCGGAGGGGTGAGAAGAGAGGCACTGCTGCTATCACGACCTCTGTGTCTGGTGAGTTCATTAGGTTTATGCATTGTTTACACAGGAACTGCCTCTTAAACTAGAGCTTTAGGTTTTCCAGTGTCATTTAGTCACAAGTTCTCCATGACATTAAAGTTTGAAATCCATCTCCAGGTGATGGTGGACTGCTGCCAGAGGCTGCTGCCCCTGATCATCCACTCCATCCTTCTGGACGACCCTGACGGCTCCTGGAGGAAGCTGCTCTCTTCACACATTCAGGACTTCTTCAGCTTCTGTTCCAGGAGCGCTCAGGCCGCCAGTCGATCCGCAACACCTCTCAACTCCGACTCCGGTGAGTTTGAGTCCGTTACAGACCAGTACAACGTGTCTTGTTCAATGTTCTGTGATAAAATGTTTATAATTTCTTACAGAGTCTGACTCCGCAAGCCAGGGTTTATATGATAAAACCTCCCTGCGAACCATGCTGGCTGTTATTGACTATTTGAGACACCAACAGAGACAAGTGCAACATGACAGGTTTGTTATTATTTAATATCCGTCTATTCTTCAACTTCCTCCTGTTAATTTAGACATAGAATAGAAGATGTGTGTCACAATAACTCATAGCACAAAAGAAGAGAGTCTTCATATTTTTTGCAATGTTGATAAAAATGTAAATGCTGACGTTCTTGCAGTAACTCCTGTGGCACTGTGTGCGACTCCAACTTCTGGTTGGAGCTGAACTACCTGGAGGTGGCCCGAGCCGCTCAGTCCTGCTCGGCTCACTTCACCGCTCTGCTGTACGCTGAGATCTATGTGGACAAGATCCGAGCCAACATGGAGGAGAACTGCAGGTTTCCAAGAAGATCTTTGTTTTTACAGTGCAGTTAATTTAACAATTTATTCATTTGTCTGTCTTGAACAAATGTGCAGGACCAAGTCCAAAGCCACACGCAAGATCAACTTCGAGGAGAACAGCCAGAACTTCACCATCTCCGGTCTGACGGAGAAGAGCATGGAAGACACCAACATCAGCCTCCAGGTCTGCTTTGCATGTCAGAGTTATGTCAATAACAATTGTATTTGTATAATTTTTTTCATCTCATTTGACTTTGTACATCCTTAAACTCAAATAATTTTAAATATTTGGTGTGTTTGTAGGAGCTGTTGATTGAGGTCTATAGGAGTATTGGGGAACCTGACAGTCTTTATGGCTGTGGAGGAGAAACAATGACAAGTCCACTCACCAGGTAGGTTTTTCTCCACTGCAGTGTTTTGTAAAGTATTCATACCCACTAGACGTTTTTCACATTTTGCCATCTAAGTACCACACATATAGTCTGTTTTATTGAGGCTTTATGTGATAGACAAACATAAAATGTGTAACTCTTAAGTTTTAGTTATTCAATCCACAAATGACATTTCTGAAACACTAGCAAGAAATGCTATTTGCAGTTTGCTATGAACTACCTAAGGGACACGGCAAACTGGTGGAACGTAACACTTTACATTCACATTCGCACATTCAAACGATGCTGGTGGTGGCAGCATCATGCTGTAGGGATACTTTTCTTCTCCAGAAACAGTGAAGGTGGTTAGAGTTTACGGGTGGATGAAGTTAAACGCAGGGCGATCCTGGAAGAAAACATGTCAGAGGACACTGAAGACTTGAGACCAGAGCATCTTCCAGCAGGAAGTTGAACCAAAACTCAAATCCTATGAAAAATATGTTTACAGACTGGGTTTGCACAATATAACATTGAAGATTTTCCAGTAATGTGCACCCAGACAATAGGAATATTTCTCAATTACAGACAAAAATCGTACTTGTAAGATTCACAAAAAGAGGTGAGATCAGTGCAGGTTAATTGATAATAGAAAAGATGACAGAAGCGCTGAATAACCCAATGTGCTATTCAAGTCATCTGTCGAAAATTCTTGCATTTTTTCATATTGTAATATACGTCATAGGGATAGCAAACATTTAAATGTCAGTTTTTTCCAATATCGTGCAGCCCTATTGCAGACAGTCCCTCATCCACTCTGACTGACATTGAACCGTTTAGCAACAAAGAACGAAACTCAAGGAGGACTGCATGCCACACTTTTGAGATTTTTACTGTGAACATGTTGAGTTGTGTCATTTTCCTACTTGCATAAAAATCAAAGTCTTTACTGCATTGAAGTTTGTAACTACAATATGACAAAATGTGGTAAAGTTCTGGGGGTATAAATACTTTTGCAAAGCGCTGTATCTTCCCAGTAGCATGCAGACATTGCTGTGCAGACTACAGTTTTTGCTTTGTTGTACTTTTGGTGCAGGATACGAACATACGAACATGAAGCCATGTGGGGGAAGGCCCTGACCTCATATGATCTTCACTCTACTCTCCCTGAAGTTACCCGACTTGTAGGAATTGTGGAGGTAAAATGGTTGAATCTGCATGAATTGATGCGATTTGTTATGATATTCAAATGCTACGAAACCGGAGAACGAGCTATGATAAGATTATTTCTTTCAATTTGATCTAAATGAAAATAATGTCTCATACTGGGGTGAAAAATTTGTCTTTGAATATATTGTTATGGTGATTTTTTTCACCCTCCTTGTCTGAACAGGGCATGCAGAACTTTGGGCTGAGCAGCATCCTCGCCACCTACATGAGGGGTTTGGAGAGCGAAGGCGTGGAGTGGGGGGCTGAGCTGCGAGAGCTCCGCTTTCAGGCGGCGTGGAGGAACACGCAGTGGGACTGTGAGCTGTCGGAGAGGTGAGGATGAGGCATGACCAAAAAAAGTCTCATCTACTGCATCTTTCACCTACACCTTTATTTTCTTCCTTAGAAGTGACAAATCCAACCCCGGCTTCCACGAGTCTGTGTTTTGTTCCCTGCAAGCACTGAGGGACAAAGAGTTCTCCATATTTGATGATACCCTGAAACGTGCCAGGTGAGGTGGGCACCTGAAACGTCAAAGTTTGGCCCAATTTATTACTTATTTATTCAACTATGTCCACGTGTGAAGGGCGGCGGAGGTGGAGGAGCTCTGCAGAGGCACCTTAGAGGCCGTATCTTCCCTGTATCCGGCCCTGAAGAACCTGCAGAGCATCAGAGAGCTGGAGAGCGTCAAGCAGCTTTTCGCTAGGTGATTTCACCGTCATCAGCAGCAGTGAAACAGAGCTGAGTCAGATTAACGTTCCTAAGCTGTTTTGTGTATTTCAGATCCCTCTCTGATGTGACTCTGAGGGACGTTTGCAGCCAGTGGCGGCAGCACTCCCAGCTGCTGGTGGACAGTGACTTCACCGTGGTGGAGCCTATCCTGGCTTTGCGCTCCGTAGCTCAGCTAACCCTGTTATCCAGAATGGAAGAGCCAGAAAACAACTGTCACCTCAGCTCTGTGCTCACCGACCATCTTATGGAGCTCTGCCGCTTGGCCCGCAAAGCCGGGAATACACAGGTAGCCTCCACATGCATCACTGCACTGCCTGGTGAAAGCATTCAGAAAACCTTTTTACATTACAATCAATAATTTTGGTATATTTCATTGACGTTTTAGGTGATCAAGCGTCAAAACAGTTTTTCGTTTGTTTCATAGTAATGGAAAACTGTCTGGGCTGAAACAATGAATCAGATATTTATTATTAAAATAATCGTAAACTAATAGAGTAATTGATTAATCATTAACTGGAGAAAACAGACTCTGAAAAAACAACAAACTCAAAGCAGTAATTAAGCCAAACTTGTCCAAAAAATGAATTAATTTAGCATTTAAGGTGAAAAACCTTCTTCGTTTGTAGATATATTTTTACCCAGAACTCCTCAAGTGACACAGTTTTAGCTTCACCTGCTTCAAATTCTGCTTAAAAATGACCTTTGGTTAAACAAATTATCAGTCATTTAATTCAAAATTCAGATCAGCCCTGAACTGTATTTGTGTTAAGTTGAGCAGAAAGACCTGAACTTTTCACTCACTGATATTAGAAGTGATTTCTTAGCTGCAGATGCATCCTTTGCTCCAAACGTCCACTAAAGGAATGCTATGTCATTGGATTTTAGGTAATAAAATGTTTATTTTTCTTATTTAAAGAAAGAATTCAATTATGTGTATTTATTAGCATTTCTCAACTGTATTTCTAGTATTCTATAAAAAACGCTTTAGTGATTAAATGAAAACTCTGCAGAATTTGCCAATTCTTTACTTTATCCATTTTTTTTATTACAAATTTTTATAGAAAGAAAGCTATTGACAAAAGAAAGTCCATTTAGCAGCTTGGCACACCACTTCCTTTGTGAAACATGGTGGTGGCAGAATTATGCTGTGGGGATGCTTTCTGTTTCAGCTGGAATAGAAAATGGGATCAAAATCTTGCAATGTGCTAAAATTTAAATGTTTCTTTGCCAAGGCTTCATATGTTAGCAGATTTAAGGCAAGTTGAGGTTTCTCCGTCTGTTTGAACATTTACGTTACGTTTCCTAATGGTAGCGTTGTCTCCTCTGTCAAGCTTGCGGAGCGTGCGGTCTGTCAGATGAAGCAGCACGGCGACGGAGGGAGCTGGGCGTCCTCACCTGTTCTGTCATGGCAGCTGGAGGAGGCCCAGGTGTTCTGGGCGAAGGGAGAGCAGGGTCTGGCTCTGGGCCTGCTGAGGCAGATGATACACAGACTTGAGGAAAAGGTCAAACACACAGCCTGATAAAGATGTACCACCACAGCTTTGCATGGATGAATTATGAAAAATTACCTGCATATAAGTTTTGTTCAATTCTGTGTGAAGGAAGATCCAACATGAGTGAATTAAAATATTGTTGTGTTGAATGTCGAGCAGGTTGATTTTAATCCAGCTCTGGCTCCGCTCTACACCGAGTGCCTCAGGCTTTGTGGGAACTGGCTGGCTGAGAGCTGCCTGGAGAGTCCTGGAATTATCCTGGAAAAGTACCTGGAGAGGGTAAGGGGCCACTGAGCGTTTCTTCTTAAAAGTTTTAGAGATCAAAAATTAATGTTAGACTGCAGGCAGCATTGAAATGTTGCTCCTTTTTCTATCCGTAGTTCATGGAAAATGAATATGTGTAAAACTAGTGAGATACCAGAAACCAAAATCTACAACTTTACCAATAATCATCTATTTCCTTCCTTCCTTCTTTCCTTCCTCCTTTCCTCCCTCCTTCTCTCCCTCCCTCCCCCTTCCTTTCTTCCTTTCTTCTTCCTTCCCTTCTTCCCTCCTTCCCTCCCTCCTTCCCAGCCAGTTTAAACATGATGAGTGAATCATTTTCTAAGACCTCAGCATGGAGTAAACAGGCACCAGTTCAGAGTTACAGTATTTTCTTTTAGGATGTTTGTCTTTCTAGGCTCAGAATAATCAGCAACATCAGTGTCCCTTGTATGTAAACATGAAGAGAAAAGAAAGAGACTATTCTAATAAGTGAACATGAAACCAGATGAGTCTCAGGTGTAGTATATGTTACCCTTTGCCCTTACTGAAGTAACAGCAGGCCTCCCTGAGAGACATGAATGACTCATTACCCGTCAGCCAGGCAATAACTAGCTTACGCACACACACATGAATTATTTATTTATGTCCAGATAAATCAGAAGGAGGCGATGGCATAAATATTAGATTTCTGGAAGTTTATGGTTCATGTCCCCTGGCTGTGGCAGATTAATGTAGACCAAATGGAATAATTCATATATACATGTTTGTGTGTCTCCCACAGTTAGGATTTGGTGCTTCTGCTGCTGGTTTTCTTTTTTTTCAGACTTTCCAGGAAATGGAGTGCTTATTTTCTGGCTCCTTTTCTTTAGTCCATAACTATTCAGGTCTTTCAGAGTCTCATCCTCGATGTTCTCTCTTCAGGCAGTGGAGGTGATAGAGGGGAACTCGGGGGGCCGGGACCCCAGGCTCCAAAGGCAGCGGACCGAAGCTTTCTTGTCTCTGGCGCGCTTCTCTGACGCTCAGTACCAGAGCATCGACAAGTACATGAACTCATCCGAGTTTGAAAACAAGCAGGCCCTGCTGGAAAAGGCCAAGGAGGAAGTGGACCTGATGAGGGAGCGGAAAGTGATCTCTAACAGGTTGATTCCCACCTTCAGTTTTCTCATGTGTACAGAGAAAAACCCCACAGTGGCAGGTCAGAATCGTCTTTAACAGATGAAATGGCTTCTCAGGTACACAATAAAGGTGCAAAGAGAGCTGGAGCTGGATGTAACGGCGCTGTCCAATCTGCGGACGGACCGACAGCGATTCCTGTGCAAGGCGGTGGAGAACTACATCCAGTGTCTGGAACAAGGTGAGGAGCATGACACCTGGGTGTTCAGGCTGGCTTCGCTCTGGCTGGAGAGCGCTGACATTAAAGAGATCAACGACATAATGAAGGTGAGTTAACATCTGCACTCCACCAGTCACTGCCTTTTTTTTCTGATAAAGTTCAGAGGTTTCTGATTGTTACAGCTGTCTTGTTTTCCAGAGGGGAGTGAAGCAGATCCCGTCCTACAAGTTTTTGCCTCTTATGTATCAACTGGCTGCCCGCATGGGAACCAAAATGGCTGCCGGCGTCTCTGAGGACCCAGGATTCCATGAAGTCCTGAATGATGTAACTCAGAAGTTTGTCTTTTCTTCAAGTTTGTCAGCGCCACATATAGAGTTGAAACCAGGTGTTTAAATGCTCTGTATGACTGACGTTGGCTCAGGCTTAATGTTTTTGGTCACTTAGGATTATCAAAAATATTTCTTATTTTTTTAAATGCCATAATAAAAAGCAAACACATTTTGGCTTTCCTTTCACAAACTTCTCATTGTTTCAGTTTGTGCCCATTCTTCAGACCTGGTGTAAGCAGAAATGTTTTGCCTTTCTTCTCATATAAAGTTATTTTCTGATGATTCTTTTCTATTTTGGTACGTCTAGTTGTCCCTTTAACACAAAGCAGTGGACAACTGAAGTAGAAGGAAATTGTTTTTAGATTTGTTTTCCAGTCTAAATATCTGGTTTCAACACTACTTGATGAGTTTGCTGCAAAGTTTGCTAAGCATGCAAAAGTGTTACACCTGAGCTGTCAAACTTTGACTATTTAACTTTTATTACACAGATAAAGTTATGAATTATCTGTGTTTCCCCCTTCAGCTCATCTGTAAGGCGTCTTTGGAACATCCTCACCACACGCTCTTCATCATCTTCGCCCTGGTGAACGCCAACAAAGACGAGAGTTTCTGCAGGACCCGGCCATCGAAGAGCGCACCACGGCAACAATCGCAGTTTGATCTGGTGCAACTTTCATTGATGAGTTGTTTCTTTTAGACATTTCGGTTTATTTCTTCATTATTTTGAATTGTTTGTTTTAAAGAAAAGTAAAAAAAAGAAAAATCTTACCATAATCTCCTTGGACTCACGTTAAGTCATTGCGATTGTCCTTCCTGGCCATAACAGGAAATGTCAAACCCTAACGTACAGTACAGACCAAAAGTTTGGACACACCTTCTAATTCAATGGGTGGATAGCTTTGATTATTAGAACCTCTGTCTCACCTTTGTTTGTTGTGGAGCCGAAGTATGTCACCCAGCTCTTCTCGGGGCCAGTGATGTTTAGATCAGCTTTAGGGAGACACACGGCTCTGACTTTACTGGAAGCTGCAACAGGAAGATGCTCAGTTTTAGGTGTAGCAGAGAAAACACTGATGCTGCGTTGATCAGAGTGACTCTTTAGTGTTGGCTTTCCAAGAAGTGAATTTAAAATGCTCTGTCTGGAGCCACATTTCTAATTCAATGGGTTTTCTTTATTTTCATGACTATTTATAAGGCAAGAAATCCCACTTATTAACCTGACAGGACACACCTATGAAGTGAAAACCATTTCAGGTGACTACCTCTTGAAGCTCATCAAGAAAATGCAGAGTGTGTGCAAAGCAGTAATAACAGCAAAAGGTTGCTACTTTGAAGAAACTAGAATATAAGGGGTATTTTCAGTTGTTTTACACTTTTTTGTTTAGTGCATATTTCCACATGTGTTATTCATAGTTTTGATGCCTTCAGTGTGAATCTACAATGTCAATAGTCATGAAAATAAAGGAAACTCATTGAATTAAAAGGTGTGTCCAAACTTTTGGTCTGTACTGTATATTAGTTACGTATTTTAATGTCATCACTGGACATTAGAATAAAAGATCAGCTCTCATAAATCTGTTTTTGGTCCAAATTGTTCGAGAATCAACGTGCCTCTTACTAAAAAAAGTCTGATTCTCATAATCTGTGCTGATCTGGTTGAGTTTGAAACACCAAAACAAGCTTATCAGAGTCGACCTCAAGTCCTTTTTTTGAGTATTTACAGTGAAACTGTTTGTTAAACATCCGCCTTGTCTTACTAACTCTTGCAGGAGCGTTCAGATGTGGCTCAAAAGATCATTTCTGTAATCAGGAAGAAGCGAAGCAGGTTGATCCGAGGGATGGAGCGCCTCTGCGACGCCTACATCACTCTGGCTTACATGGATGCTAGCCGGCACAAAACCGAGAAGAGTGAGTAATGATCTATTGTGCAAAACTCCTAAATCATCTGTCACGTTTTGCTTCCAATGAGCCAGACTGTATTGTAATAAAACGTCCTTAGTTAGTTGCTCTCTGGATTTTCTTAAGTGCTTCTTTGAGGTTTTCATGTTTAATTTTTGTTGCAGTGCTTGACCACTTCCTTATGGATGGTTTTCATTTGTTAAATCTAATCTGGTGTTATTAGAATCTTTTAATGTATTTTTAATATTGTATGAAAAAGCTTCAAATGGCTAAAAAGAAGATCTGCAGATTGTACAAATTTCTTTGAGATTATTCATCAGAATAATCGAAAGAATGATCAATTACTAAATTAATTGTCAGTTGCTTCCCTGTTTAGTGGTGTACCCTCTCACACACATTTGAAATCGCTGTACATTTAAAGGTTTGCGTGTGTATCTGTGTGTCCGTCCCTCACACCAGAGGCCATTCCCATCCCTGCCGATCAGCCCATCATGCAGCTCAAAGACCTGGACGAAGTGGCCATCCCCACCATGGAGATAAAGGTTAATAGATTTGCAACTCTGATCTGAATAAACAAGTTTGATTAATCGTCACTGACGTGCCAAACATTTGACTTTAACTTTTACGACGTTGGCTGGATTAAAAAAAAAATCTGTTTGTTCGGGTTGTTAACAGGTTGATCCGACGGGTTGCTATGAAAACCTGGTGACTGTTAGATCCTTCATGCCCCAGTATCACCTGGCCGGAGGAGTCAACCTGCCGAAGATCATCGACTGTGTGGGCTCTGACGGGAAGAGCAGGAGGCAACTAGTCAAAGTAAGCTTCTGTGTATGTTTTTTAATCTGTCATCAACTGATAAAAAGTTTGCTTTTGGTACTGTGGTTGGTGCAACAGAGTGACCTGCACCAACACGGGCACACACCAGTTCTCAACTAAGCAAACACACACTTTCTGACGAGAAGCTGGTCACTCTAAGCTTTGGCTATTTTCCATTAGGTTTGGTTTCAGGTAATAATTAATCAAGTTTTTATATAAAAGCAAACAGACTCTCACACCTTCATATTGGAAACAATCCTCATAGAGAGAGAGTGGGGAAGGTGTGTTGGATTACATGTGTGTGAAAGTGTGTTTGTGTTTGCAGATACATTTGAAAGACACTTAAAGGTTAACAATTCACCTGCTCGTTGAGTCATGCTGAGATCATGTTTTACCCTAATATTGCTTTTTTTTCTTGACCTGAAGAGCTGGCTTCACCAGAAAAAAGTATTTAAAAAAAGAAAACCCCTTTACTGCCTACGCACTGAGATGAAATAAATCTTTTTAATTTTTAGGCAACAATTGCTCCATTAAAGGAGTGAGTAGGACTTTCAGATTGACAACGTTTGAAATATGAAAAATATAGACTTGATCAATATCATGAATTAATAAAGACATTCAAGTCCTTATTTCCTATGATTTCAGTGATTTTGTTTATATCTTACAGGATCAATAAAAATAAATAAATAAATAAATGTTGGCACTGTACGTTCTTCCTGGAACGTACACATAAAAACTTACAGTAAAAGCCGTTTAAGTATGAAATAACTACAAGAAAGTAGCTAGCTGCCCATGTCTGCAGTCAGTAGTTCATAGAATAAAAGAACAATGTTCATTTTACTCAAACATGTACCTATTAAAGGTAAAATCAGAGAAACTGATCATTTTAAGTGGTCTCTTAATTTTTTTTCAGAGCTGTATATTTAGAGTGGAAATTTATTTCTTTAAAACTTTACCTATAAAGTAAAGTAAATATTAGTAAATGATCAGGATGAGCTACAAAGTAAAGGTGATTATTTTCTATTAGCTTCTCATGATAATGTAACTATGCAGAGATTTGTTGATCCTAAAGAAGTTTAAAAAGCTTCATGTCACCGAGGGCAGAGTAACATAAGCGTCCTCTTTGTGAACAGGGTCAGGACGACCTGCGGCAGGACGCGGTGATGCAACAAGTGTTCAGCATGTGCTCCATGCTGCTGCAGCGCAACACAGACACTCGGAAAAGGAAGCTGAACATCAGGCGCTACAAGGTGACATCAAGCGAGGGAAACAGAAGACGCGTCTCTCAGAGTTATGTGAACGTGTGTTTGCGGTGTTTTTGGTGTCGACTTAATTGCCTGGTTCGGGTGCCAGGTGGTGCCGTTCTCGCAGCGCAGCGGCGTGTTGGAGTGGTGCTCGGGCACGGTGCCCATCGGGGAGTTCCTGGTGGATCCCAGTAAAGGCGCTCATAAACGCTTCCGGCCTCAGGACTGGACCAACCTGGCCTGCAGGAGGAAGATGATGGTGAGGTGCTTAAGTAATCTGCTGTTAAAGACATGAAACACTTCAACTCAACTGCTTTTCATCACTGTTACTCTTTCAGTTGATGTTTGTGTTTAAGAACAGCTGTGCACCGTTACGTAGCAGATTCAGTCACATTTCTTTGAAATGGTTGGAAAAAGACTCCAACTTGTTTGTCTCCATCTCTCGGCTCGCTGCAGGATGCTCAGCAGCAGGGTTTCAATGAGAAGCTGGAGGCCTACAGTGAGGTGTGCAAGAAGTTTCGACCGGTCTTCAGGTACTTCTGCATGGAAAGGTTCCTGGATCCCGCGGTATGGATGGAGAAGCGGCTGGCTTACACACGAAGTGTTGCCACATCCTCCATAGGTATCATTGTGATGTTGGCTAAGATGGAGTTCTGTAGTGAAACAGCAAAATGGCACATAACTGGGTTTTATGATTTTTTTTTCACCTACAGTTGGCTACATTGTTGGCCTGGGCGACAGACACATCCAGAATATCCTGATCGATGAACAGACCGCTGAACTAGTGCACATTGACTTAGGTATTCCTTGTCCTCACCCCTTTGATTTATGGAAACTCATAGTTAAGCTTCATAAATTGTAACATATCTGATGTTTTGTGTTTTAAGGTGTAGCCTTTGAGCAGGGGAAGATCCTTCCCACCCCAGAGACCGTCCCATTCAGACTCTCCAGAGACATAGTGGACGGGATGGGAATCACGGGAGTGGAGGGCGTCTTTAGGCGGTAAAGATCAGCATCTGGGAGAATCTCTTTGTTACATTCTCACATTTATGTTGGTGTGTATCGGCTGTACAACGCCTTGCGAAAAATGTTCAGTCCTTTTCAACCTTGCTACATTTTGTCAAACTACAAAAACAAACGTAAATGTGTTTAATGAGGTTTCTATGCCGTACAAAACGGAGCATAATTGTGAGTGAAAAGACGAGGAAGTTTTCATTTCTCTGCCGCTACACCCATACTCAGGATAAGGGGTTTAATGCCACAGTTAAAGCAGCTGTCCACTGTCTCTACATACTGTATCAGGAAGGAGTCTCTAACAAATCTCTGAGGCCTACACACATTTACACTGACATTAAATGACACAAAGGTGGAGTGTAATTAAGCCAGGTTGGTTTTTGTCTGGTGTTTTGTATTTATTGGGATCAGAGTATTTTGGATTTTCAAATCCAAATCCAATAAAACACCTTATTTTATCCCCCCTCTCCCTATAAAGGACAATTTAGTTCACAGCAATTTAGTTTCAGTTTGTGGCATCAAGGTAAATACATACAGATGCAGGCCATGAGTCCACACTTTTCAGTTTTGTGTCCATAAAAGCAACAACTTTTCTGTCCTGCTATTTTTGGTTGCAAAATAAAAAACAATACAAAAGATCTGAAGACTTTTGTAAGGTACTGTAAATACAGAACACGAGCTGACCCCGACCCGATTCTGTGCTCAGATGTTGTGAGAAGACGATGGAGGTGATGAGGAGCTCCCAGGAAGCTCTATTGACGATTGTGGAGGTACGAGAACTCTCCATCAGCTCTCGGTGCAAAGCACAAAGCTTTTATATGAAGCTGATGTTTGCCTCATGTGCCGACAGGTGCTGCTGTATGACCCTCTGTTTGACTGGACCATGAACCCTCTGAAAGCCTTTTACCTGCAGCACGACGAGCAGCAGGAGCTCAACGCCACCCTGAGCTCCACAATAGGAGGCGAAGACCTCGACAACCACCGCAAATCCAGGTGATCAGATGATCGTCCGTTTCAGAGTCGTCGTCTATTTTTCTACCTTTCTTTGAGCTCTTCTCTCGTCCTCCGGCAGTGACAGTCAGAGCTTCAACAAAGTGGCGGAGCGGGTGCTGCTGCGGCTGCAGGAGAAGCTGAAAGGGGTGGAGGAGGGAACGGTGCTCAGCGTGGGAGGGCAGGTCAACCTGCTCATTCAACAAGCCATGGACCCCAAGAACCTCAGCAGACTGTTTCCAGGATGGCAGGCCTGGGTCTAAACCTGGAGGGAACCAACAAGACTCGGCAGACCAGTACTGTATTAGTTTTGGAAAAAAGTCTCCGTAGATTGTTGCACTTTATTACAAATGTACGAACTGATGAGAGTTCTGCAAAAGACCTTTGATTTTGTTTGTAAATGATGGTCTGTACCTGTGATTGACCCAGTTTGATGTGAATGTTTTCGTTTCTCTAACGCATGATGAAGAGACTGATACCATTGACTATCCAAAGAACAACCTTTATGATTGTATAATGTATGCATTCCTTATTTAGTGGAATTTTTATTCACTTCTGCCTTCGTCTTTCTACTTTATTAGATTTTTGTTGTTTTATTTCTAGCATTGAATAATTAAAAAGAACAGAACGATGTCATCAGTTTGTCCTTCAGAAGAGCTACTTTAGACAATTGTCTTGTTCGTATCTGTTTTAGCAGAAAGTTATGGTTTGCAGATCTTTGAAAATTGTCCAAGTCTGGAATTGGCTTTGCGTTCTCCATCCATTCATCCATCCTTCACTCTGCTCACTCACTCAGTCTCTCCATCTTTTTATTTATCCTCTCTCTCTCTCTCTCTCTGTATTTTGAAACTTTGACCACATCTGCCATAAATTTAAAAAATGCAAAAAATACTGGAAAAACTCTTTCAAAAATTGTAGCATGGAAAAGAATGGAACACAACAATATAACCTGAAAATGAGCAGGAATATGAATATCAAAAATTATAATTATTAACGAGCTTTAGATCCTTTTGAAGCTAGCTACAATTTATTTTTACTCTTCATTGCTTTGTGATTTGTAATGATTGTGAGTCTAGATTGCCACAGTAAGTGATGAGGTTCTTTTATTTCACTTGATAATTAACTAATCGGGGGCATAATGTCCGATTAGCTAGTTAGGGTCCTCATGAATATTACTAATTTACAAAAAACTATGAATTAAATGGTTGTTATGTGGAGCTATACATCTGACAGCTGTAATCTGCATCACTGATGCAGCAATGAGAACATGTTTCACAAAAACAACTAAAAACTCCACAGAGCAAATTTACCTATATAATAAGACACTCTCCATTTTTTCTACACCTGGTTGAAGATCTGATTGTGTTCACCTGGATTCCTCACACATTTGGTGTGCGATCTCAGAAGCCCCAACGAGAGACTGTGTTTTACCAGCCTTTGTTCTGCTCGCAATGTGTGTTCATTTGGGAAGCTTAAAAAGGACTGTGTGTGAAGTGCAGGAGTGGCTGCTCAAATAAAACACAAACTGTTTTATTGGATTATTTGCACTGAGACAATCCTGCAGGGCCGAGCAGAAAGTAGATGCTGAAGGTCCTGAAAGTCAGATCCATGCTGACCCTGCTGGTTTTTCTCCCTCTCCAGGACTCCAGGTCCTGACTGGGCAGTGTACCATTAGGTCCTCTGTTTAACCCTGCCTACGCTGTGAGTTGGGTAATAGTACATGAACAATATAACGGGCAAACTTGGCAAAATTATGTTGCTCTGATGAAACTCTTTGAGCCTTTGGACACCACAGGTACTAAAACACGCAGCAGCTTGCAAAAGTACAACTTTTAATTTTTTTCTTTTTCATTTTATCAATATGCAACCACAAACTGTGTATTTTTCCTGACAGACCAAGACAAAGTTACAACTTATTGTAAAGTAGAAGGAAACAAATTCAAGGTTTTTAATATACAGTACAGACCAAAAGTTTGGACACACCTTTTAATTCAATGAGTTTCCTTTATTTTCATGACTATTGACATTGTAGATTCACACTGAAGGCATCAAAACTATGAATAACACATGTGGAAATATGCACTAAACAACAAAGTGTAAAACAACTGAAAATACCCCTTATATTCTAGTTTCTTCAAAGTAGCAACCTTTTGCTGTGATTACTGCTTTGCACACACTCTGCATTTTCTTGATGAGCTTCAAGAGGTAGTCACCTGAAATGGTTTTCACTTCATAGGTGTGCCCTGTCAGGTTAATAAGTGGGATTTCTTGCCTTATAAATAGTCATGAAAATAAAGAAAACCCATTGAATTAGAAATGTGGCTCCAGACAGAGCATTTTAAATTCACTTCTTGGAAAGCCAACACTAAAGAGTCACTCTGATCAACGCAGCATCAGTGTTTTCTCTGCTACACCTAAAACTGAGCATCTTCCTGTTGCAGCTTCCAGTAAAGTCAGAGCCGTGTGTCTCCCTAAAGCTGGTCTAAACATCACTGGCCCCGAGAAGAGCTGGGTGACATACTTCGGCTCCACAACAAACAAAGGTGAGACAGAGGTTCTAATAATCAAAGCTATCCACTAGATGGCGCTAAGGTTCAGGACATAAAATCACTGTAGGAAAGCCTCTTTGAGGAGCGATACGCTCAGAGACGAAAGGCAGTGATGAGTAGCCCACCTGTTTGGTTTCTCTTTCAGATTCTGGTTCTCTGTACCTGATGGAGGCTGCAGTGTCTCTCATCCCCTCTGCAGAGTGCAACAGCTCAAAGGCATCCAGCGGCAGGATATTGCAGGATATGCTCTGTGCCGCAGAGTCAGAACCCGGAGCCGGCGTGTGCCATGTAAGAGTAACTCACCAGTAACATGATGCACATGTATCACAAAGAGCTGACAGAGTTTACTGCACAACTTTGCCCTGAGCAAAGCCAGGCAGTCGCTGCCTTGTGTTCAGGCATCAGTGGTGCATTTCCTGAGATTGTGTCGATATAAACTCACCTGATGCTGTAAAAGAGACAAATGACTGCCTGCTTTTTCAACCACAAACAGATAGGTTTCTGTTCAGGGAGGAATTTAAAGCATTTTTCTGCTCTTATGTAATTTGCTTTAAGGCACAGTTGGACAAGTCCCACATTATGCGGCACACATGGCAACAGATTAAAATAAACACATTTCTGTGTCTTATAACAAACCACTTATACAGCCAACCCTACAAGGCATGTTCAGTTAGAGCTCAGCTGACCATGATGTCACATTACTGAAACTATTCAGTCCTCTTCATTGATAAAAGAAATCCCTCAAAGAACATTTTTGAAAAAAATCATATCAGTCTGAGTCTTTGTGTTGCACATGCAGATCACAGACTGATTGTTTATGATTTGCACAAATCTCTAGTTGACCGCTGTCTGCTGTATTTGTCCTGAACTTCAGCCTGACAGCGGCGGTCACCTGGTTTCCCAGACGGATGGACTGTGGTGGCTCTCAGGTGATGGTGTGTGGGGCGAACACTGCAATGGACAGAATAAACCAGGTGTCTACACTAACATCAAACACCACCTGAACTGGATCCATCAACAGATGCAGGTAAAAGTCTCTCGTTGGGTGTTTTTTATTCTCATTTATTCAACTGTTTGACAAGTGTGTGACGGTAGAGTAGGAGAAGATGCAAACATGTGGCCATTGTTGTGATTTAATCACAATTAATCAGTTGACCCAGTTCTGCCAATAAATAATGCAGATTGGCTTTCTGATCTCCTGCTTTCTTAAAAATGTTGTTTGGAAGTTATTTAAATATTATTTAAATAATAGGAAATGGTCTTGTGAAACCAAGGTTCATAGTGATGTTTCTATTTTGCGTTTACAGAAGCATCAAGATGTCTGACGACAGGACCAAAGGCGATCAGCAAGACAAGTTATCTGCATTGTAACATTGTCTTCATGTTTGTCTATAATACTTTATAATGCAGATTGTTTTTTTTGTTTTTTTACTTCCTTAAAGAAAATGTTTTCATAGCCTAAAAGAAAAAACAGATCAGTCACAATATTACATCTCTGCTTACCCCCATATCTAGAAAGTCCCAAATGTCTTTTAACAGCGAAAGGATTTCCACAGGGAGGGCGGAAAAAAAGAGATATATAGAATATAAAACGATGATTCCATGTATTTTATGAAAGTATTAAGCTATTGTCTCTCTGTCTTTATTTAAATCAAGGGGTAAAAACTACCTGTTTGATTAATAATAACTATAATATTAGGCAATATATTTTATGTATATTTGAATATTACTGATGATTTTGATGATGGCCATTGAGAAAATATGCTTATTGCTTGTTTCATAATAAGTTAGTGTATTATGTTTTTATCATGTAAAGAACTTTGAACTGCCCTGATGCTGAAAAGTACTACACAAATAAACTTATGATTTATTATTATTATTTAAATGATTTAATACAGGTCAAATTAAAAATAAATAAAAAAATATTTCATTATTTGAGCCATTTGAAATTGGATGTTTTATCTAATTCATATTATCAGACTGGTTCTATTTAAATATTTTTTTATTCTAAAGGACAAGCAATAATCAGGCCACTGTGTGGCTAGCGAACGAATCCAGCCGTTCATAAAGATATTGTCAATCGCAGTTTTACTCATAACTTAATAATTTGGGATGATTAGTTTTTTGACAAAGGGTCCCATTGGTTTATATAATCTTTTCCCCTGTAAATATTAAGTCATTTGAAAACTGCATTTTATTTTCACTCAGATTGCCTGACGTTAAAATTAGCTTGATGATGTTGAACATTTATTTATTTGAGACAAAATAAAACCATAACTAATCTGTAAGCTGAGCTCAACTATCTAATGACTGCCTTTACAGCTCACAGTCTTCGATGCCCCAAGTTGTCTTTTAATTATTTGCTTAACATGAAACTGAGCCCAATTCCTCTGCCATCTCAGCCACTGCAAGCATTCAGCTTGCCAATGTAAGCAAATGTTCATCAGTGCAGACACAGCATCTGCATAGAGTGGCATAGAATTAAGTATTGTTAATAATGTACTTGTGTAGCACATTTAAAAATAGCAAAACAAAATCAGGTAAATTCATAAGCTATTAAAGCCCAAATAAGCTGGGCAATGGTGGGATTGAGATATAAGAAGGGAAAAAACCCCAAAAAACAACACAAGAGATAATTTTTTTGTCTTTGGCTCCCAAAATATTTTTTAATTTAAAATGATTGATTTGTCTCAAATGATTTTATGTACAACACAGTTACAACGTTTGGCACTAAAAGCATACACAGTTAAATAAATGAACAGTTCATGTGTACGTCGAAATAAAGTTTTACATGTTCAGGGTTCAGACATTGGGCAACATTAGTAAGACAGTAAGAGTGTACAGCTCAGGACAACTCACTGAAGTTTAAATCTACATTATTCCACACTGTTTTTTTCTCCTCCCCAGCTTTACTGGTGAGACGTCTTGTGTAGCATTAATCTGGCTGATGTGCAAAGACTTTTTATTTGGAAGCCATCAAGTCAGATTTACAAGACTGCTAAAAATAGTCCTACCCAGAATGATGAGATGTTTTTCCAACTTATGCACTTCAGGAATCCTTCACATATACTTCTTGCTTTGTAAAACAAAATGTGCTGTATAGAAACAGCCTTTGATATTAGGCTACGGGATTAGAAATAATAGCGCAAAAAACCCCAAAATAAACTCAAACATAAATCTGAAAATGTACAGATTTACAAAAATCATAATACAAAAAAAATCGTATAACATAGACATTGATCTGTCGCTTTGTATTATACTGTTGATCAGCTTTGGAAACAAAGTGCACTTCAGCAGAGTAAATCTTAACCTGCTGATACGATTTATCAGTTTGAGAAGAGCTAAGAAACAAAAGCACTGCAGGCAACGTAAACCTGTTGTTTTAAAGTATTAATAGCACTACCAATGGTTATCTGAGCAGCTTTATTTCCACAAACTTTCATTTTGCCCCACTTAAGAGTGGAGAGTCAGCATACAAAAGCCCCAACAATCAAATCAAAGAATTGGCATAAGGGTTGTAAACTGCAAAAAGGAAGATTTGTTGTAGATAATCGTCACTGAATTTTAAAATATACGTCCCTTAAATAATAAAACACAGAAGGGTCTAAAGGTGCTCCTCGTTCTCCTTACTTTTGTCTGATAATACTCATGGCTGTGTTGATGTGCAGCAAAGAGACAGGATACTTTATAGTTTGGCGGAGCTTCATATTTTCTGTCCTACATTTTACCAAATAACTTGGTTCATTTGAGATGTAGAGGGTGAGAACACACTCTTAGTGTATTCATCTTCCCATTAGGGAAAAAATGAGCCATAACCACAAGACTTCACTGCATTGAGGTTCATAAAAGCCATAGTCAGTGAGTCCTCCTTTCATCTAGACACTGTTCACTTTGTTTGATTAGAAGTAAGAGGAAGAAAAATTAAACCACTGGAGCACACATTCAGCTCTAGCAGCTGTTTTAGGCTTTTTTTTTTATCAGCTGTTTTTAGGTGGAATTTCCCTTTAAGAGGCAGCTCAACTGTCCGTCTACCTCCGTGGGCTAATAAGCTTATGAGTCCAGCCTAAAATCATTCTTATTCAGCATGGCTGATCAGTGCAAACTGACCTCCACCCTCTACTCCACAGCTCTGGACGGGCTCTGTCCGCTGTCTCCCAGTCTTTTGACCGTGCTCGCCCGTCCGTTTCCCCGCAGTCACTTGATGCGATGCCGCACCAGTGAGGACTCGTCTGTGATCTCCCCGCGGTCACGGTGCCTGCAGGGCAGCAGCAGCAGCAGCAGGCCGATGAGGATCAGGGCGCAGACTGCCACCAGGGCGTAGGAGATCACCCACATGACGGGCTCCTTCAGCATGCCGCCGGAGCAGTCTGCTGCCACGTCTGCTGCTGAAAAGGGCCCCGCGATCTCTGAGAGAGGCTCTCCGTCACTCACTGCAAACAAAGGCGAGACAGCTCAGAAGCAGGAAACCCTACTATCACCAAAAAAATTGCAAATTTATGGCCGCAACCAATGATTATTTTAGTAATCAATTATTCAGTTACTAAAATAATTGGCATAATCTGGAGATTTTTCATTTACAATGTAACAGAATGCATCTGCAGCTTAAAAATACTTCCAACGTTTACATGTGAAAAAGCTCAGCTCTTTCTGCTCAACTTAACCTCAGTGTGAGGCTGATCTGCTTACTATTTTTTTTCAATTAGACAATAAAAAATTAGATAGCAAAAGGTGCTTAATCTAAGTTTTTTTAAAACAAAATTTGAACCAGGTGAAGCTGGTGTTTCTTTACCAGAAACAGAGGGCTTGTCAATTTTGATGGGAAGATGGAGATGAATGCAAAAAAACCTTGAAACTGAGAGAGTTTCACCTCCCAGCTGGACAACTGGACAACTACACAGATAAGAGTTTATATCAAACAATATTCGTGTGTTAGAAAGGGGACGTCCACTTACAAATCTGTATCAAGTATTTAAAAACTTGATTTTCTCCATCCACTCTGAGTTTAAAATATGTTGAAAAGAATAATAAGGAAAGATTTCAGACTCCAGATGTGCAACGCTGGTAGAGGCAAACCCCACGAGACTGCAAGTGGCTCTACAAAGTGTTCACATCCCACTCTTCAGATTTTTATTTACAACAATCATGCCTTTCTTTGTGTAGGTCTATCACATAATCCTAATAAAATACATAGAAGTTTGTGGTTATAATGTGGCAAAATGTGGAAATAGTTCAAGGGGCATGAAAGCTTTTGCAAGTCAATGTAAGTTAAACATGCTACTGATGAATAAAAATTAGAATCCAATGATCGAAGAGAAAAGGGGCATTTTATAAACAAATGCAAAAGGAGATTCCCTTATACATCCTCTGCAAACTATCTGATATTTAGTAGATTATTGTGATAAACAAATGTACCAAATAGTGCTCATGCAGCTTCTTAAATAAAGCTGTCAGCTGGAGGGTAATATCCTTAGGTTCACGTTTAAAACTGAAATTCCTGGTTTCACAGAAGCTCATCAATAGGCCGTTTGTCTGCGCTCCAGAACAGAGAGGAAAGTCGGCAACTAAACGTCATAAGCCTGCATCTTCAGCCTTAAGCCAACATCTGTTTCAAGTGTGTTTGCTTAGTTTCAACAAGCCGGTCTTTGTACTTTACGATGTGAACGGGATACCTCTCCAAAGCTCATACAAACACCAAACCAAACTATTCAACTCATTTAATATCTGATGCAGCACATGAGCATAACTTGCTAAAAACACCTGAGGTGGATTCTGCAAATGGGACAATGTTGGCTGAGGATCTTCAGGTCAGCAAAGTCTTACAAAGTGTTGGTCAGTCAACCTGAACTTAGAGTCTGCTTGTGGACTGGTTATTAATTAATCCAAGTCTATTCCGTGTCTTTCTAAAGTATTGATATCCCTCAAACTTTCTGGACTTCAGCAACAGGTGAGGTGGAAGGAAAATTAAACTTGATTTTTTTTTTTAAATTTACAAATAAAAGTTTGAAATATATGGAGTCTTGTAGGGGACACAAAGAATTTTCTTTCTTATTGCATTTCCTCGCAATAGGTTGCATCCACTTGCAATAATATTGTATTTACTAGTCAGTTTGTAAGATAAGCTGAGCTTTACTGTCCAAAGTTACAATATGAGTATTTAACATGTACGTTAACACAGTTACTTGCAGATTTTACTCATTTTAAATAATATCTGCACATCTCTGCTGTTACAAAGTTTTTATTGTTCTTATAAATAGTTTATTGTCTTTAGATACACACATTTGCACATTTTGTAATTTTTTTTAATTAACCTACCTATTGCACATTAATTTGAAATGGAGTAAGCTATTTTTAATAACTACATTTTATTCTGTGCATGCATGTTATATTCTCTCATCTTTATGTGAATCCATGTGCTTCAACAGCCTATCACTTTGCAGCTGTTGTACCAAAGTTTCCCTATTGTGGAACAATAAAGAAATTTCTCATTTGTGAGATATCTTAAGTTTTATGTGTTTTTCTTTGGAATACAAACACCTTAAATTTATGTGCAAAATGCCAGAGAAAAAACAGTGCCAGCCAAACATGAGCTTTCCATCCCTGCTCTGGAACATAAACACGACAGAAAGTTTCTGTAAGAAGGAAAAAAAAAGCCAAACTATTTGGGCTATTTCAAATGATCTTTATGGGGTAATACTACCCTCTACTGACAACTTTAGTCAGTAAGGGTCTGATTATTAAGCAGGCTTGTAGTCTGAAAGGCCCCATTGTTATGTGCAGTCCCATTTCCTGCTATCAGTTATTTGTCCACCGAAATATATTATACAAACATGAACACTCAATTACCTGATATATATTGGAAATACGTTTCCACTAAGGATCTTCGTACATATGTGCAACTTTATATTGACATTTCTTATCACTGTGGCTGTATGTAAAATAGACCAAGATGTATTTGATAATTCATTGTGTGGGAACACAATAATAATGTAATCTTTTGCATCTCTTGGGGAGATTTGAGGATTATGGTCCACTATTCCGTGTGGCTTGCTTTATACTTTATACTTAGATTACCTTGGGCACAGGATGACTTAATTTAGTTACTAGGTGACATCTGAATGTAATTGGATGCATTAGGTTTGTTTATTGGTAAGTGGGTAAAGAAGGCTAAATACAAATGCATGAAAAAATTTTCAAATTTTTTTTGTAGGAAATGCTGAAAACTATTGTTTTCTGTTTCCACTTTACAGTTATGGACTAACTTGCATTGGTCTACAAAATCTTAATAAAATACAAGCTTGTGACTCCAACAGGATATAAGAGGAGAAAGTTCAAAGTAACGATTCCTCGAGTGATTCGAGTACCTCGATTATTAAAATTCCTCGAGGAAAATGCATCTGCCTCGAAGTTTCGTTAAGTTATGCTTTATTATTTAGCGGACGGTGTTCCGGCTGGGTTATTACTTGCATTGCACAGCGCTCTCACTTCTGCCTGAGTTGTTCAGGTTAACTAAGAAAGTGAGCTATTGTTACAGGTTAATTTTCTAAACTACAGAAAAGCTATTGTTGGAGAAACTCAACTGTGAAAAATTGGACTGATGTTAATATACAATATGATATGTTAGATTTACCAATGTTTTACTTCATCTTTTTTTTATCCTATTACTCAATTAATCGTAAGAATAATCAATAGATTACTCGATTACTAAAATATATGTTTACAACAGCCCTAGTTTAAAGTCACTGTGGGGAAATTCTGTGCGGAAATGTTTTGCATCATTAGGCTGCCACTGTACCTTTTTTTGAAATGTTGCTACTTATTAACCTTTAGTCTTTAAATTTTCTTTTAAAACACACTTAGAGAAGAAACAAATAAGTTGAATGATTTCAAGAGTGTAAAAACCATTATGAGCGCACTTGTTTACATTGCAACTTTTATTCCAAACATATCAACTTGTTCTGATTATACCAAACTCAGAGGGCAGACATCTTCTGACTTTGAAGTTTAGCACACATGATCAATAAAAATGAGATACCAAAAATAGGTCCACTGGTACCTGATTACCAATTCGACATATATGCTACAAATGATCATTCTCACATCTAAATAACACTAAAAAAAACCCTTCTCATAACAAGCTGTGATTCTATTTATAATGAGTGGAAGTCTTAAGTGCATAATTTTCTTACCTGCACAGCTGCTGAGTGCGAAGCCCAGTTTCTTCTGGGTGCGGTCGAACACAACATAGAAACCTTCCATAACAGTGGCGCCGATCACCAGGCCGTTCGATGATGGGGAAATACCGAAACGGAAGCATTCCAGGTCGTCTTCTGTGTCTGCGATCGGCTGGATGTAAAGCTGCAGAACGGCAAAACAATATGTCTCGTTAGTCAGTTTGAGACTGACATGGGCGAAAGGTGGAGCTGTGATTTTAATTTCTGTGCATATCTACCTGAGGCAGGATGGTAATGCGGAAAGACTGACTGGTGTTGGTGGCTCTCAGGTAAATTGAAAGATTTGGGAAAACCTCCATGGAGTTCTCGTCCTTCTTCCAGCATGCAAGCTTGGTGCCATCCCAGAACCCTGAAGAGAAATTCTCGATCTAAATCACAGAGACAGAGGAAGACAGAACAGAAGGTCACTACTACACCAAAGCAGGTTTTGATGTTGCCTTTCATCTATATCAGAGTATACTTGAAGAATTGTTGAAGTTGATCTTGAGTCTCAAAGGGCTAAAAAAAAACCCACATAAAAAGGATTGCAAATGGCTGTCTGCAGGAAGGCAAGACAATTATTTTCCTAGCAGAAAAACAATGAACTCTTCTACCTACAACTACTGCATCCTTAAACAGTGAGTGTGTGCTATCCTCCTCGGCATCCCTTTGCTCTGACAACATGTTTCATCATTGTCTGTGAGAAGAAGGCAGCGTACCCGAGAGCTGCGTGTGATGGCTTCAACCACCGCATTGAAGACATTGATAGGAAGTCTCAGCATTGTCGTCCCGCTGTCAATTATGGCTTTATCTGCGTTATACTGAAAGAAAGAGACCAACAGTGTTTTTTTCTTAGTTCAACAGGCTTCTCTGGAATGCCTTGAAAAAACAGAATAAAATACAAGGACGAATTTTCACAAGCAGGTAAACCAGATCACATTTCTCAACAGCACTGCAAGTCAGCTACATTTATAATTGTCCTACCGAGAATAAAAATGACCATTGACATCGTCCAAGTAGTACATCGTTTTCTATTTTAAATGTAAACACATTTACATTTAAATTTACATTTACATTTACAAACTTGAGGACATTTTTGTCCTCAAGTTTCTTTGAAGCTTGAGGACAACTATTGTGTGGGATCATATGCTGAAATAAAGATGTGTAAAAAAAAAAAAAGCTGAAGCTGTTGAAAACAAATTTTTCTTTCTTTTTTTTCTCTATTTGCAATTTTGAGATCCTAGGTCTCCATAACAATTATTACACAGAGTCTAAATGCCAATGAGAGTTATGTCCTGTCATCACAAATGTAAATATGTGGAGATTGTTAAACTCTACTGAGACCTTGACTGAGAACTATGTGCTTTGGACACGTGAGACTTTTCACCAACCAAGGTGGGTCTAATGTGAAACCAAGGATTAACATTTAGAAATGCTCACTATTAAGTAGGGTAGAGGAGCTGTGATGATGTGGGCCTGCTTCTCTCCCAAAACATCTGGGAACCCCAATAGAAGCATTGCTTAATTTTGAAAAATATAGTTCTGATTTTATGGTACTTATTGAAATCCCTTTAATTATTATTATTATTATTATTATTATTATTAGAATTACTATTTACACTTGAATAACAGAACATTTTTAAACACAATGATGTACCAGCAACAGAGAGTTATTCCACAGTGCTACTCCACAGTATGTAGAAAACAAAATGCTACGCTGAAAATTAATTATACCATCTATATAAGAATAAAATAGTGATTATATAATAAGTAAGATATAAATACATTATAAGGAAAATAGAAAACATGTCATTACTAGTAATAACGCTAATTTTGACCAAACAAATTTGCTTACATTTTGAGAACTAACTTAAAGCTCTTGTGTATGCATTTTTGTAAAATATATTCAATAAATTTAAGTCTCTTTCAGTATTAGTTGCCCATAGATCATGCCCTGCTTAAATTTCAGGCCCAGAACAAATCTGGGTATCACAACCCAAGTTTGTTTCATAAAATCCAAAGTGTTTCACTTCAAGTGAACCGACTCTGTCTTTGTTGTCTCTAACCACTGTGATTTCTCCTACTACTGTTCTAATCTATTAGCAATTTTCTGACAACAGGCCCATTTAAGACACGAGTTTATTCTTCAGAATGGGTCAAAGTACACAGAAAATGCATAAGAGCATTGTTCCAAAGAAGAATATGCCAGATAGTGACGAGAGCATTGGGATTTTATTAAAAACCTATTTCTCAACAGATATTTTTATCTTATTCATTAAATGTACTGAAATTAAAGTTAGGAATTTGTCAGATTTTTTCAGTGTGGGATCATGCTGCTAGAAGGCAAAATGGCTTTTTTATTAGGCTTTTAACACATCTTTACCAGGAGTGCCAATAAATGTGGGTGGCACTTTATATTAAAGTCAGCGACAGGACAGTTAGAGAATCAATACAGAGTTTAATGTTTACCTCCTTACAATCCAGATTCAGACTCTGGTCTCCAACTTGCAGTTTCAAAACTTCCACTTGGTAGTACCACTCCTCTACAATAGGCGTGTACCAAATCGACCCTTTGTACAAAGTTGGTTCAGCTCCACCCATTATCTAAAAAAAACAACAACAAAAAAAAACACAGGTTTATCCATCTGCTCACACTCTGGCACAGCATAGTACATAAACACACAGGGACATCCTGCCATCTAATCCATCTGTCAGCATCAGAGGGTCACATGATGGAGATGCAGAATGTGAGGTAGTGAGGTTGTGTGTGCAACAGAGACAGACCTGCTCTCAGCAGGAAGCCATCTTAATTTAATGAGTCACTCTTTAACCAGAGTGGGCATCCAAAGGGAAAATATGCTGACACACAACCACATCAACTATTATGTTTCTAAGACGCACTCGGCTGCTCTGATCAATTAGTGTTAAATTATCATGTGAGTAGAAACTGCTGAACAGCATTTCGGTGATTCAGCGCAACTGGTAGTGTTTATATTAAAAGAACAAAGATCCCAACTCAAAAGTACAAACTCGAACCTGACATCAAAAAACATTTTAAAGAGTAATCCGATTTCGAAATTAATTAGTATATTAAGTATTATTTAGGCAGATTTCTCCGGAGTCGTGCCGGATACTTACAAGACTGCCAGCAGGAGGGTCGACTGCGCTGCTGGCTGACAGTCCAGCCCCGCACATTTGCAGAGAAAACGTGTCGGGAATTCCCAGCTGCTTCACCACAGAGTTGAAGAACGGCTCCACGGAGGAGTCGGGCTGATCAAGAGACAAAAAAGGCATAATCAATCACCATCTGTCAATTTAAACACTGGAACATGAGCTTGTGCATCGTCTGGAGAGAATCGTCTTACCCTTTGTTGGGGTTTTATGTAATGCACTAGATAGCATATAATCGTGAAATGGATAGACAATGAATGTGTTTCTATTTTCTTACTGAATAAAAACAAAGACAGAATAGAACATATTTGAATTAAACCTCCTTTACATCCAATACTCGCAAAAGATCTAGTGCAATAGACTACTTTTATAAGTTACCTAATTAGTGAAATTTCCACCTGTCATGGGAACAGGCCTTTTTCCATTTAGAATACATAATGAGAAAAACACAATCATCAATAGCAGATCACTGTAGATCGAGACACGTAGTAATGAAAGAAAGTAATTGTTAAAAAATGTTCTGACCAAAAAGAACAACCACAGTATGTGCATGAACTGCAGGTCCAAAACAAGAGTTCTGCCCTTTGACCAAACAATGTTCTCCCTTTTGGTGACAAAGTTGTTCATGTCAGTTTTGTGTTACCCCAAGCATGACTAATAGTTCTCAGGCAAGTTGAACCTGATCTTTTCAGAGTCAACAAAAGCACAAAGTGGTCAGTGTGAGCATATCTGCTCTTTAGTCACTGGCATTTGATCCCAAAGGTTACTGCAGTCAGCTCAGGTAGAAAGAATCTCTTGTGTTGGACCCAACTAAATTATCATGTCGAAGAAAACCAACAAGGTCAAGTAATTTGGATTTTGTCACATTTCACATTTACTGTGCTGTGAAAAAGTCTTTACCCATTTAAACTTTTCCAGTTTTTTACTTTCTTGTGTATCACTTACACTTCAGATTATCAAACAAACATGAAAATCGGACAAAGATGGTGATGGTGATGACAAATTCTGCAAAGCAGAGTAAGCCAAGATTCCTTCACTGTGATGTAAAAGATTAATTACTGGTTATCACAAATAGTTGTTGCTACCAAAGTCCTTTGTTACTAGATTTAGAGTATAATTACTTTCAAAAGGAGGCGGATTGGTTTGGATAGTTTCTTTTCTTCCTTTAATTAATTAAACCATCATTGAAAAACTGCTTTTTGTATTAATACAAATTATTGTCTGACATTAACATTTGTACAAATGACACAAGAAAGCAAAAAAAAGAAAAAATCTATAAGGGTAAATACTTTTTCACAGCTCTGTATGCAAATTTTAGACACCTGAATGTCTCAAAAAGGAAGCAAGTTATCTGTATCAAATTCATTCAGAAAAAACATAATGATATAGAGGAAATTAGATTAAATCAAATTTTAAAAAAATGTTTTTTAAGAGAACAAAGCAGAGGCATCACAGTACAGGCTGCTGAAAATGAATTAAGAAAATGGAACCATTCTGTAGTCATTTGTGAAACATCAGTGACTACATTTAGATAAGATCTCACACTGAAGTTATGCGGAACCGTAAAAGATATGCAGAGCGGGATCTTACACAGTACTGCATGGAAGACAAAACATTATATCAAGCAAATCATCTTCCTTTGTACAGCTTTTTATTGTTACAATACCAATCTATTTTTAAAGTCATTTCATACATTGTAAAAGCTTTATGGCATCTTTCCTAGCCTATTTAACTGGAGCAGCATACTGAAACTGTATCTCTCACTGTCAAGAAAAACCGACAGAGGCCACAGCGTCCAGAACAGCTCTTGTGAGTAAATTAAATTGGACACAATCACAATATTAATGCAGACAATGTACTGCTAATAGCTGCACTGTCCAATTTAATTGATTCTGACCATTTTATATCCAACTCAACATTGTGTGCATTTATGTCTTCCTAGAAGCTAGGACCGAGCCTGACGGGACAGTTGTATGCTTGTTGTGATCTGCCTGCTGTTTATCTCCTTGTTTGAGACATATTTATAAAAGGTCTTAGTGGGTTAAAGTGAAAGAGTCTGCATCTCACCCGTGACAGCACTGGGTAGGCCAGCCCCAGGATGCCTTGCCAGTTGATTCCAGGTAAGAAGAAGCCGTCTGATAACTGGATGGCGGCAATGTTGATAGCAATGGTTCCATTAGGGCCCTTGGGCAAGGAGACGAGATCAGTTCCCAGAACACCTTCCCAGTTGCCTTGTGTGTACCTGACAGCTACTGAGCGACCAGTTGACTGGAAGGTACTAGAGCTGGGGAGAGGAAGGAGACAAACATGAAATAAAATAGTGTTTTTTTTTTTTTAGACAAAAAGAAAACATTAAGACAATGGGGGAAAAAAACCTAAGATAAAGAGCAAAGATTGCAGTTGCATTTTAAGAATTTAAAATTTAAAGTTTTTATTTCTGTTCATTTTGATTATTATTGTGGCTTACAACTCATGAAAGCACCAAAATATAATTTCTTAGAAAATTTCCAGTATTAAAGCCAATAAAAAAATTAGTCGTCCTACTGAAATGTATGTCCATGTATTACAGTATGAAAACTCAATACTTAATCTGATCTCCTTTTGTATGAATTATTAATCAATGTGGCATCGCATGGAGTCGATCAGGCTGAAGCGCTGGTGTCTCATCTTCCTCTTCACAACACACAATAGTTTTCTCCAAGTGGCTTAGGTCAGGGGTTAGACACAGCGATACTATGGTAATCAACACACGTATTCATATTTTTGGTTGTCTGGACAGGTGCCAAACCCTGCTGGAAAATGAAATTATCATTTCCATAAAGCTTTTCAGCAGAAGAAACCATGAAGAGCTCAAACATTTCCTGGAAGTGAGCCAACACCAGCAAAGGACTTAGCACCTTAAATCATCACTGACTGGAAACTTAACACTTGAGCTCAAGCAACTTGGATTCTCTAGTCTGTCTCCAAATACTGAGACCATGATTTCCAAATGAAATGCAAAATTACAAAATCTGAAATTAAGACTTTGGCTTACTGAGTCCAATCTTTATTTTTCTCTTAGACCAGATGATGCTTTTAATATCTTAATATCTTTAATATTTTAATAATGTTGGTTCAGTAGTGGCTTAATACGATAAATGCAACAGTTGTAGCCCATGTCCTGCATCTGTGTGGTGGCTCTTAAAGTCCTGACTCCCACTTAGGCCTGTCACGATAGCAAATTTTGCTGAGCGATTAATTGTCTCAAAAAACTATTGCGATAAACGATAATATTGTTTGAAGACCTTTTTACACTGATTTAATGGAAATGACGTAATAATGCATGCGATTTCCTGCCAAAGATGGATACACTTTATTTTCAAAAGAATATTTAACACTGGAGCTGATAAACAAAATAAACAAAACAACCAAAAACAAAATGGATTCTCAGTCTCCATTAACAAAAAATGTACTTGATAAAAATTAAACAACATAAAGCCAAAGTGGAAATAAATACTGCATTCAACCAAAAGAGTGCAGATTATGAAGTCTTTATTATGTTGCCAATCAATAATAATTTGATGTAAATAGAGAAAATGGGCACATCGACTACCTGATGCAATAGTTCACACTACATGATTTTTTGCTCCTATTTTTCCCTTTCTGACAATCTTAAAACGTTGATCTTTCTAAGATTGTGTGGTGTGTTACGGTAGATCGTCGTTGCCGCTCCGATCCAAATCAGGGTTTTTCCCCGACTGGGAGCTTTAACTACACCTGTTGAATGTGACAGGTAGCCAATCAGAAAGCGCGGATTCTCCTCGTGCTTTCTGAGGGGAAATTACCTCGGGGAATCCCAAACAGCTGACACGGCGCAACCCGAAGTGGAAACAACATTAATGTTTATTCAACACGCAAAGAATATAGAAATGACAAGAGGAGGAGTTGGAGCGAAATTGCTACCGCAGTTGATAAACCCGGTAACTTTTCAGCTGTTCTTCGTTAACGTGACGTAAATAGGTTATAATGATTTTCATTCAGTCAGGACTTTACGCTGACACTAGCCACATGCATTGCAGGTAGATTGCAGTAAAGCATTGATTAATGCCTGGTTTTAAAATTAGTTCACTGGACTTGTAGCCATTATTTGGTGCCCATTGTTGGACACCACATGGCAGGACCGAACCCGATCGAACCGTTATACCTAGGATTTCTGTCGGCTAATGTTTGGTCTGTCAGGTTTTGAAAATGAGCCGACAATCGGCCGACAGTTGTAAGATCGTGTCCTGTGCGCTGAGCTTTACACTAAGGAAATGAGGAAGGGAGGGTGAGTGGAGAGCACCGGAGTTGAGCCTTTTTTCATTCGGTGTCATCAACAGAAAGAGAAGAAGGCCGGAAGAGACGATAATGCCGATAATTAAAATGAGGTCGATAGTTTTTATTTATCGTACGATTAATCGATTTATCGTTTATCGCGACAGGCCTACTCCCACTGCAGTCCATGCTTGCTAGGCTGTTGTTGTCCCTCTACTTGTCTACTTTTTGATCACACTTTTTCCTTTCACTGAGCTTTCCACTAATATACTTGGATAGAGCACTCAGCTTCTGTGACTATGCTCTTTTGTGGCTTACCGTCTCCTTCTGGTGGGAGTCAATGACTGTTTCACAATTGTCAAGTCACTGTACTGTACAAGCCATAAAATGGATGTAACAAAGTTTCTGTATTAAAAACAATGTTTATTTTGGTTGTTCTATTCATGCTGAGAACCTGAATTTTAGGTTTCCATAAGCTGTAAACCATAATCATCAAAATTAACAGAAAGAGAGTCTGCAAATATAGCTCTCCATTTGTTATGTATCTAGAAAGCAAATTATTTCCGCTGAATTACCAAAATAATTCTCAGAAGCGCATGTATTATTTCTGTGATCTACAACTGTAGTGTCGTGTTATTTTCAGGAGCATGTGAGTTTTGCCACACAACGTGTTTGTGCCACTCACAGTGCAGTGTTGAAGTAGCGCGTAATGAATGGGTGTGGAGCAGCAGCCACAGCAAAGTTACTGCTGCCTGTATCCACCAGGATGTTGAGCTGAAACACACAAGGAAGAGTTTGCTTTAACAACTGATACAAGCTGCACGTCCTTACATAAATAACCCATAAAACAACACTGCCAAAAAACGACAGCAGACGCAAGCAGACAGTTTTAAGATGCATAATATTTTATTTAGAGGCATTAAAACAGAAAAAGAAAACCCTGTCTTAAGACTTTACTGTAAGTTTGACTTTGTTGTTGGGCGGAAAAAGAAAGATTAACTTGGCACATTACTCTTCCTGCAGACTCCGCAATCACACAAACTGCTGTTAAGCCACACGTAGACACACACACACAAAATACAGCACTCAGACTGTGACATAATTACTCTCTAATGTGCTATCTGGAAGACGAACATGACAGCCTCGAGCGCCTGACATGACCGTATGACCCAGCCAGCCATTTGGGTATGTGTCATATGGGGAATGGCGAGCAGCAGTGGATATAATTCTGTCTTCCAGGCATCAAGTCAGCGAGCATGAACTAATTAGCTAGTAGAGTTCTGTCACCTCCTCGACTAAAGCACAGGCCAAATCCACAGTCACTGAAAATCATTCCTTGCCATGACAAGGTCCCACAACCACCTGTTTCCTCCCACATCTAAAACAAAATCGCTGATCTCTACGGGCTGTGAAATCTTTAGTCCTTCAATCAGCAGCAAACAGATGCAATCTAACTAAGATCAGTCTTCTTTTACTGTAAACAGAGTGGACTAGCAGGAAGGAGCTAAAAATGTTAAAAGTGCAGAAATGTTAAAAGTGTAACATAAAAGATCAATCATGATTTTTTTATTAACTTGTTCTTGTAAGGCTTTGTTTAGGCTCATGTGTTTCTCCTTACTGGGCTGGCTCTGGTCCCATTACCATAAAAATTCCCCATCATCGCCTTGTCCATGGCAGCAATCCACTGCCTAAACAAGCCAAACAAGCCTGACTGGAAAATACTTGTGAGGATGGACAGTAAGGGCATTTTTATTCGTCTCCATGTCCCACATCTTCTTCTGGTCTAGCTCCCGAGCCTGAGGCAAATCTCTCTCTAGCTCTCTCATTGCAGCAGCCTGCAGTTGAACACTCACTGCCTAATTGGCAGCGGCTCCGTGGTGGCAACACGCATCTGCTACCTGTTTGTAGCAATTAGCAGATGTGAGGCTCTCCGCAGCCTCTCTCAGCCCGGCTGTGCCACATGTTAACAGATGCAGCAATTAGAGGCTGATTTGAATAGTGCCTTGTTTAACACTGCGGCCCTGTAATCACATCATGATTTAGTTAGTGTAATACTGAGAGCGTGGCCCAATCGTATTGAATTACAGGACATTCTGGCAACAAATAGCCAATTTAAACCGAAGTGGATTGAGCTCCACTGGCGTGAATAACTGATGTTAATGGACTTGCTGTAATTATGCCAAGAGAAGCAAAGTTTAATGGCCAGCTCATCTGGGCAGAAATATCAAAAGGTGGTGAAACTGCTTTTTTCTTTGCATTATAATCCCATCTATGTCACATAATAATGACCATCTTCACAGTATTCTGATTTTCAGAGACACTGAAGCTTGGATTTCCATTGTCTGTTAGCCAATGGAACAGACAATGTTCCATTGGCTGTTCCATTGCAAACAAGCAAACAAATGCTTGGAATTTATAACTATAACCAACTGAATAAGCAAAATTTTTAAATCAAAAACCATTTTTTCTCTAAAAAAATATTTGAATAAATAGACATGAGCTCAATACCATATTTATTGTTTTTTAGTTATTCAGACATCCGTTTGGTGGAAAGTGCAATTATACCCATTCAGCTTTTAAGCGTTTCAGAACCCTTGATCATTCATGCAATTTCTTTAAAATAAAAAACCTCTTTTTGGTACGGCTTGCACAAAAAAATCTTATTTTCCAGTATCCTATCAGATCGTTGTTTGAAGCAAAAATTGACCTCCAGTCGGCCAAGAGTAGTGGATTTGTCGATCATTACTTTTATTTGCAAATGCCACCTCTGCGTCAGATTTACAAGAACATCACGAACACGCAAAAACCAAGGTTCTGACTAGAACCTTTGTATGTAAAAAAAACAACCACAAAAAACAACTGATTAATAGCATTAACATTCTTTTTTTATTTTATTTATTTATTTATTTTGGAGGGAAGACATGCGGCAAATATTGCCGGGTCCGGGAATCGAACCCGCGACAGCTGCGTTGAGGACTCAAGGCCTCCAAATGTGGGTCGCGCTATCCCCTACGCCACCACAGCACGTCCCAGCATTAACATTCTTAATGAATTAAAATCTATGTAATTAATTAATCAAAAACAACATGTTAAAATATGTATTCTAGCAGGAAAAAACAGAAAGGTCCAAAGGGACCAAAGGGAAGAATAGAGGTATGATACGAAGATGGAAAAAGAGAAAGGAGGGACACAAGGAAAGGAGGTGAGTGCATGAGAAAGGAAGGAAATAAGGAAAAATCGAAAGGACACATAAAAAGGACAGAAGGCTGTAGCACTTACACAACAAAATAAGGAGTAAAGTCAAGAAATACAAATACTTTTGTGAACTTTTCCATACTACACAATGGTCATATCTACAATTTAACTGTTTAACAATAAACATAAATACTGCCAATAAGAGACACTGTAAGACCATACAACACAAACCAGTCATGTGGGTTAATTTCCTAAAACTATCATAGCAGTATTTACTTTTCACCCTGTTCCTTGGGTGTGCGTCCAGAGAAAGTAACCTGAAACAGGTGTTTGTTCACCTGTCACATCACATAACACATAGGTGTAACTACTGACATCACACTGACTGGTCTCTACATAGGTGGACTGGCTAATGTAATTAATACAAAAAAACCAAATCTGATTTCATAGGGCCTCAGTATGATCTGATGGTTTCAATTTTTTTGCCCACGGTGACACATAGGAACTAATTTGTGTGGTCTTTTGTTTTATTTCTACTAATAAATAAACTAATAAAATAACAATTGTTGATTATAAAGAGAGAAACCAGCTGCAGGTTTCCTCTTTTAGAAGTAGTAGTATTTAATTCAACGCCTTCATCGAAGAAAAGACGTTATGAGATTATCCCTTTAAATGTCGCTAACCCGCAGCATCTGACTTTCTTTTAGCTATACTCAAAACATAAAAAGTGCATCACATCGGAGAAAGTGCTGTTTATTGAGAGGTTTAAAGTTGAAGTTTTAACCAATAATTGGAAATTAACTGAAATACAACCAAATCAAAACCTGATTTCTTTTTTTTGGTAATTTTATCATCTGCTGGTTGATTTTAATCCCTGGTTAACTAATTGCTGCATGAAATCTTTAATGCTTATGACATCCAAATGTAGATTGTTAAACATATTTTAAATCAAATTGTTTGATTTCTGTTATGAAAAAGCATGGGCTAGCTGGATACAGAAATAGAAATAGTGTAATACCATAAAGTTGTGGTGGTTTTTTCAAGGTTATCATACAGGGAGTAACTTTTACCAATCCATGCATATGCAGAGCAATACTTTAAATGTCTGACTCTATCATTGCAGCGCCTGCCTATTAAGTGGAGTGTGAAACTACGAGGAACACTTGTGGATTTTATGAAAGATTCACATGACGGTACTGTAAGTGTGTTTTTCCAGTTATGTGATAACTGTTTAGAAATAACTATTCTTTTGTCTCGTCGTAATTCAACTAGAAAACGTTTTGCTTTTCATTCACTCCAAGAAGCCCTGTAGTAATTCAGCATTGCTTTTAATAGATTATAAACTGAGAAAAACATTAATTTTTTTTTTTTCCCCATTTTTTTCTCTGAAGAGTTTTTGCGGCGCTAGTGGCTCGTATTTTTTCGACAGTAGGCAGACAGGAAGGAGGGTGAGGAGAGGGGGAAGACATGCGGCAAAGGTCATCGGGACCGGGAGTCGAACCCGCGACGTCTGCGTCGAGGACTAAGGCCTCCAAACGTGGGGCGTGCTAACCCCCTGCGCCACCACAGCACGCCCCAAAAACATTCATTATAAATGCTTTGTATATTCAGATAAATGTCCAAAACTGTGATGTTCCTCATATTTTCTAAAAAGACAGTTTTGATTTCTCCGTCATGTTCTCTGTAGCCTCATACCAGGTAGAAGTGATAAGCCTCTACGAGCCTGAGAAACTAAAGCTTCACCACAGGAGTCTTAAAAGCTCTGATCTGTTTAACTTGAGAGGCCCGGGGGCAACAGGTCAACTTACTAATGAGATAATTCACCTTTGGTTTAAGCTCTGCTTCAAACGCTTCCACTCAGAGCACAATGGCAAATCGCTGCCACCCCTAAGGCCTCATGTATTCTTAATTCCCCACTCGTGCACATTTAGCCCCTCTTAATCATTAACATGCTCTTGTTAGGCACTTTACATTACTAGATGAATAAAATGATGACAGATTACACCTGGCAGAATTTCTTTGCAACTCAAAGAAATGAAGCAAGACGTAGGAATGGCCAATTACCACAGTTTATTGGTATCGAGGGGAAAAAAGAATCATAATTAGCACCAGCAATAATGTAATAATCACAATAAATTGTAAATAATGCTGGCAAACCCCCCCAAAAATGTGGTTAAATCTTGTTTTGGATTACTGCAGTGGTTGTTTGGACTATTTTTCCGCTAGTGGTGCAACGAGATCTTTATTGTAAGCCGTTTACTTTTCAAAATATTAATGAATACATTAATTGTGTTCTATTTAGCAACAGAGTTGCAACTGCTCAATATGTGAAGTGTCCCTTTTTCACAATAGTGTTTATTTCTGTGGGACTGCACATGTAGGTAGCTACAATTAACAGCTAAAAATTGAGGCTATTTTTCATGTAAAAACATTTAAACATTTCCCTTAATTTATTTTCTTTGAAAATGGTGGATTGGAGATTATGTCCGCGCCTGTACTGTAACCAAAAAAAAAAAGCTTTTATTTGCCTCTTTTGTTTCCAGTTTTAAAAAATATGTCCAATTACAATGTAAAGTAAACCTACCTTGAATTTCTCATTTTATTTAGCAACACAACTGGGGCTTAATGCTACAGTTGGTCCAATGTTTGATTGATTTGTTTTGAAAAATCAACCAAAAACATTTAGAGTCTTCAAGTGCTAATGTACAAAAAATCAGCTAATTTGTTCAGTAAGGACATAGTTATTTAGCCTAGGCAAGGTCCAGAATTGATAAAAAAGGATTAGAAATATTTTATATCTTATTTTCAGGATTGAGCATAAATGTTTAATTTGAAAAATATTGCAAGCTTAATGTGTTTTTGTTTTAAGGCAGAATATCCTCTGATGCTGTTTATAATGGTGAAACTATATTCTACAATAGCAAATGTGGTTTAATAAATCAAAGTCAATGGACTCTTATTCTAATCCCTAAAAACGCACAACATTGATCAAAATTATTGAATATTCAGTGTCAATGCCCTGAACAAAGCATAAAATTAGGCAGACTCTTGTGTCGTAAAGTTTCCCAGATTTTAATATAGACTGAGAAATATCCATTCGAATTGTAGCATTATAATCCTGCAACACTCCTCATTTATAACCTGCAGAAATTATCTTGGTATCATTTCAGATGAATTTGTCTGTTTTGACACCCAAATCTTTTTCAAGATTTTGTTAGCTTACCTACCAAGCTAACAAAAAGAGCTATCCCCTGAAACAAGGGAATAGCTCTTATTTTATTTTATTTTTTGACAAGTCTGGGGCTGCTCTTTGCTCCATGGGAGCCTCATAATCCCAGTCAGCTGTCTGGAAAGAAACACTGGTCCTCACAGGCAGCATCATGTGAGCGCATGTGAGTGGGAAGCTGTAGCCTACCTTACAGAGACCCCAAGGCTGGTAAAGCCAGCTGAAGCACAGCTCTGGCTTAATGGTCCCTGATTAAAAAGGCTAATAAAGTCTCATAATAAACTACGTCACTCCTATCATAAACTATTCCCTTCCTTCATGTTACACTGAAATAATTATTCAAGTATGTTCATTAACTCGCATGAGATAGTGAATGGACCGAGAGCAAGCATGACATCATTAAAAGCAAAGTACAATAAACAAAGTAAAAAAAACAACAACAACAACTGTTAATTAAAATGAGGCATTAAACAAATATTTACATTTTGTGAAGGTGATACAGTACCTTTTGGCCAGGAGTGCCAATAGCCATCTCTATGTAGTAGCCTCTTCCAGAGTCCCCTTGCAGGTTGTCGACCATGTCCAGAAAGTTGACCGTACCGCTTGGATCAGAGGCCAGAGAGAGACCTTCTCCATCTGATTTCAGCGCTACCACCCGGACAGAAGACAAATTGGCCTCAGCGGTGAAATTATATTTCCCCGGGTAAATTTTCAGCGGTATTGAAAAGTAACAGTCCGTCGCTCCGAAATTGAGACTTAAAACAAATGCCCAAATCGAAAACAAAGCAATGTTTTCCATTGTTGCGGCCGTTTTCCCCCTTTAACGTTAATAACTGAAATAGTTAGGACGAAGTTGTTGCTCAAACTTTGGCTCCTGAAGTTTTCGGCTCTGCTGTCATGTCATAGGAACAACAGCGGTGTTGTTGTCGCCATTGTGTAAACGGAGCCTTTTCTTCGTCATAAACAAACCGGACATGCTCCCAAGCCAGAAGATTATGATTGGCAATAAAAAGAAAGAGAAACTTCTCGACGAACGCTAGTTTGATCAAAGTTTCGCCTCCATCCACACCTCCAACCTTGTTAAGTCTGATAATACGGAAGAGGTGGCTTCCGTTCTTTTACTTTCAAAGTAAAGAAAACACAACGCTCACTGTAACGTGATGATAAAAAAACAACCTTGAGAAATATTATTTCTGATATGACAAATCGGACACACATGTGTACTCTAATAATATTAAAACTGTACCGCTACCCCTTTTGCACTTTGTGTAAGTTTCTAAAACTGAAATATTTAGATTTTATTTTGAAAGGCAACTAAATGGACAGTTGATCGTATTTTTACAGTCTTGATCCCATTGTTTTCACCTTATCTTGTGAGACTGGTGACACATTATTTCAACAAACTAATCTAGGCTGTTTTCGAAAAAGATAAACTAATATATCGAATGTTATTATTTGCCTTGCCTTGTGGCGCTTATTTAATAACAACCACCACGTCATTAAACACGTTTTAAAGTGTTTTTCTTTTTAAAAAATATTTTCCTTTAAGTAGAACAGGTTGTTCTGTTGTTGTGTCCCGAAGAAAAGGAAAAACACACCATTTAAACATATTGTCTGTGTGACTGGTTAAAGGCTACACATTTTTAATCAGGATAAACGTTACCTGAAATTTGGACTTCAGCATTGGAAAGTATGAGGGTTCTTAACTCTGAACTCAAAATCCAACATAGATGCTTTGAAAATTAGGCTAAGCAGCCTGCAGCCTGAAGTGACCCAAATCCGATTTTTTTTGTTGTTGTTTTGCCTCTATATGATATTTTTATGACAGTCTTAACAACACAGATCGGACTTGTTCTAATGCGACCCAGGATACTTGGATATGCGGTTCTAAATCGATACATATATAATCTTTTCAAATGTGGCCTGAATCTGTATGGCCAGATCGTATTCGTCCAACCTGAACGTCATTGATACTCGACAAACGTCACTATTCTGCGTCCTGATACGCGCAAGCGGGAATACGACAATGAGGATTTAGTAGCTAATGAGCTGGCTCCTGTCGGACACCAACTTTAAAATTGTAAGATATGCTCCACTATTAGTATCCGCAGTTACTTCCGCAAACACTGAGCACTTCTTCTTTTTTAGCGGTTAACAAAACACTGTGTGACGATATGTTTGACGTTTTTGCGTATGCGGGTTCACAAGTCGCATATGTTTGGAAGTGTGAACGGCCACGCACACAACAAAATCAGTGTTGGCTTTGATTTAATGGATTTTTGATTTTTTGAAATTTACTTTGACTAAAATTATTTTCTATTGAATATACTCTGCTTCTTTGGTTGTATCAAAGTGTGAAAAATTTCAGTGGCAAAACAAATTTAAAAAAAGATTAAGGTATCTTTTTTTATATTTATTTCAGATTAAGACATCAGTTATTAAGTATGTGAATGTAAAACGAACTATTATCACTTTTAGTGGTGGTAGTAGTAATATTTACAAGTTCTGTTTATTTCAGCACACGATTCAAAGTTTTTCTTTAAATGTTAACCTTTTTCCTGATGATGCTAACATATTTGTCCATAATATTAACTGAGTAATGTGGGTAATAGAAGAAGTGTAGAGTCTAAAATACATTTGTAGGTACAAAGTGGATGTGTCACTGAGAAATATATGTAAAAATCAGCCAAAACTGGACACACAGCCTGACAGATGCATCATCCAGACTACATTTTCTGTATGTCAACTTATAGCAAAAAACTCTTTGTAATATTGAGATTGGCATGGTTAAAATAATATTTTCTGTCTATCAAACGGTCTTGTCTTGGTTATTGAAAAGATTAAGCAAACAGAAATAGCATTAAATTATGCATTTTTAATAATCCAGGAAAATGACTGATGATGCAGATTTGGTCACAATTCTAATTTGCTTGTTATGAGTTATTATTTGTTCTCCCTTGAGGGTAGAAGTAATATGTAGTTGTGAATTGGAGGGAACATAATGTATCCTTTTAAAAAGATTCTAAACAAAAATCTGAAAAGTGTGATGTGCATTTGTTTTCAGACCACTTTACTCTGATATTCATGAAGTAGATCTACTGCAGCCAAATGCCTTTAGGCGTCAGCTAATTAGTAAACTGAGTAAACAGTCTACCTGTGTATAATGTAATCTCAGTCTAATCACAGCTGTTCTATGAAGGCCCTTACTCTTAGAGGTTTTGTAGTGAATGTTATTGGACTAACAGCATCACGAAGACCAAGAAACACAGCAGACAAGTCAGGGAGAAAGTTGTGGAGAAGTTTAAAACAGAATTATTGAAAAATGTCCAAAACTATATCAAAAATAAAATATAAACTAAAATAGAAAAGATGGGACACAACTTCATGCTATCAAGATATGGCTGTCCCCCTAAACTGTGAAGCCAGTCAGAAAGGAAGACCAGAGGCTCAAGTTAACTCCAGAGGAGCTATAGAGAGCATCAGATCAAATAGGAGAATCTGATGAAAGGATAAATATTCAAGTCACAATAATGTTATTTTTAGTTTTTACAGAAGATTAAAAAGATTTCTGTCAGTATGCTGCTGCTGGAAACTGAAGACCCAGAGGAACCTTCATGAGAGATGAATAAAGTTGTATCTAATCTAATCTAAAATAAGTCACTGTTGAAAGTAAGTTATAATAAGTATTTGCAGTTTGCTGAAAGCAAAGAATTTTAAAATACAGAAAACCTTGTATACCTTTCCTTCCACTTTACAATTATGGAATTTGTTGCGTATTATTAAAATACATAAAAAAATTATAGCTGTAAGATGAGAAAATGTGATTCATCTATGTGATTCATCCTTTTTAATGCAGTGTATTTTTTAAAGGAAATGTTTTCATAATAGTTTTTTTAAAATCACTTTATTATATATATATTTATATATACACTGCTCAAAAAAATAAAGGGAACACTCAAATAACACATCCTAGATCTGAATGAAAGAAATATTCTCATTGAATACTTTGTTCTGTACAAAGTTCCATTTGCACAACAGCAGGTGAAATTGATTGTCAATCAGTGTTGCTTCCTAAGTGGACAGTTTGATTTCACAGAAGTTTGATTTACTTGGAGTTATATTGTGTTGTTTAAGTGTTCCCTTTATTTTTTTGAGCAGTATATATATATATATATATATATATATATATATATATATATATATATATATATATATATATACTCACAACCTTTACAACAAAAGTGATATGTATTTCTCTGATGAGGTATCGCATTACTCTTAACAAACGATTGAAATACAGCATGTTACAGTTGCATAAGATGGTTATTTAAATAACATCCAAGAATTATTAGCTGCATATAAACACAGCACAAGACACTAAACGAATGCAATGTTCTCCATCATCAGCTCAATTTAATATGCACAACTTTGAATTTTCTTCTTTATGTGGAAGACATTCTGTCTTTCCTTTTTACCTCAGACAGTCTCATTTCCCACGCTAAAAATTTAGAGAAAGAAGAAGAAGATCCCAGTGGTAAGGCGAGATCAATGTTACAGGCCTTCTCCATGCTGCCTGTTTCACACAGAGACAACAGTGTCTCACACTGATAGCCGCATGAGTCCCTAGATACACTGTCACATGATTTCAACTTCTCTCATTGAAGTTAATCCCTATAGTTTGGATAACTTGTATAATGTGGGGAGAGACTGTGACAGATAGGTTTCCGGTGCTCCGCCTGTCATGCACTGGGTCTTGTGAATGACCCAATTAGGCACAATTCCTGTTTCTTCATTCCTTTGGCTGTGTTAGTTCCATAGCCTGAGAGTATAAAAACAGGGGAAGCACCGTGAATCTTGTGGGTGATCATGTGTGTCGTGTCCTGTGGCGACAAGATTTCTCCACTCTTTTTGTCTCCTGACCTCCTTGGTAGGTGACAGTAAGAATCAAACCTCAGATTCCTTTTCTCTTTTCAAAGGTTATGAATTGAAGAGTCAGAGGCTTGGTGAGTTTTCATGCATACATCTTGTCTGACTTCAAATACATTATTGCATAGTGCGACATACCAAACCTATAAAATTACTTTCACAATAAGAAAATAAAATTGTGATTATCCACAGTTGGTATTAAAGGCTGATGTAAATGAGCAAACTTTGCATTGCTTATCATTGTTTTAACGTTGATTCAAACAAATTTGTCAACCAATATAAATTTTGTCACAGCTTTGCTCCATTACTTTAATTCATAGGACATTTGATTCGGAGTTCTATTCTATGTTTAAGCCTTTTATCTGCTTATCCATTGTTTCCTATGTTGCTACCCAGCGTCTCCCGTGCAGTTCCTCCTGCAGCCACAGGAAGGCGTTTCACACCGTTCTAGCGCATTTAATCCAATCTGAGGAAGCTGTAGCATCTGTGGCTGAACAAATAAGGCAGATTAAGGGAGCCAGTGGTCCTACATTTGGCATCACAAAGCTTCTTTACTGGGACACTGGTACCTAATCCTCACAGCTCTGATCATTACAGCTGATAAAGAGGAGAGCACTCTACATTATCACATATGTTCCTAGGTCCCTCTTTTCTTGTCTTTACCATGTGAACAAAAGTACAAACTTTCTAGCTTGGCTTTGAGACTATTTGTCTGTGATTATTAGGCATGCTTCTGTTTATGTTTAAACTATTAAGACTAATATGTTAATACTAGTGAGCAGGTTTTTGCTCACTGAAAATGGATTAATCCATGTTTTAGAGGTGAAATGTAGGTCATACATAATCTTTCAAAAGTAGAACTTGTTAGATTAAATCATGTTACAACCCCTGAATTTAATGTGTTTTCTTGGGATTTTATGTGATAAGCCAACATAAAATAGTGCATAACTGTGACATAGAAGAAAATGCAACAAGATTTTCTACAAATTAAAATATGAAAAGTGTGACATGGATTTGTAATCGGCACTTTGAATCAAAACTTTGTGGAACCACCTTTTCCTTCCTACTCATTTCTCATTGAAAAATAGCTCAAAGCATGGAATGAGAAAATAAATTTTCAAATCAGATTCCCAGTTGGATTTCAATCTGAATTTTGCCAATTTGGTGATTTTGGAAGGCAAATCTTTTTTACCGGATTTTATTCAGGGACATTTTTATGTTATGATGCAGAATGATAAAAAGTGAAGTCTTTCAGTACTATTTTGACTACAGAAACAGTATTGCAACTCCAGCAATCCACCCCACCTCCCCATCCTTTTAGCGTCTCTGAGCCTCACGATAATCAGCCCCGTAGCCCAATCACTGTAAGTCTATAATGCCGATGAGAGATTTGCTGAATCTGCTGCCGTTTAGGATGTGGCGTAATTACAGCACAGACATGATAGAGCTGGATGAGCAGTAAATGGGGATCACAGTGGGGCAGATTGTCCACATGTTTCTGAGGAAAATCTCATTTGGGGATCCAATCTAGCATACTGTTTTATTAGCAGGGTGGATGGGGTCAATTAGGTTTAACACCGGTTTATTCAAATGTTTAAACAGATAAATTGTAGCTTTAGTTTTTCTTTGCTAATTGATTTTCAAATTAAGACAATGATAAAAACTTTAGCACTTTCATATTTTAAATAACAGCCATTGTTTATTACTCTTATGGTTTTGACATTTTCTTTACATGCTGTAGCTAGCCTGCTTTTCATAACGAGCTGCTTCAAATTCTTTCCCTCCCAGACCTGTCAGCTCTCTAACAAGGTGTTCATATTCACATCTGATTCTACAAGAAAAAATGAGAGTGTAGATGAGGTTTAAATGGATTAACAGTGAGTTAGTGGAGACACTTTCACTACATGATTCTTACTTCATGAAGAAGAGATGATTTGGATTATGTGTCTTTTAAGATTGTTACTTTTAACTGAATTTGTGCTCTCAGTCTCGAGGCAGGCAGAAGCATGATGAAGGGGATAGCATTCTCTCACAGGCTATTCCCACTTACCCTTCCCCCTGTGGTGGTAGTTTTACCCTCTGCAGGGTATCTGTTTTTTCATTGAGAGGAAAAGCCTTACTGACACATATGTGAGTCATATAGGCTAGCGTCTAAAAAGGCTGTGATGGGAGTTACATACTCCCATATTTGCTCTCCTCAAGGCACTAGTCATACCCACACCAGTCTCCCTAGTTACTCCACAGCTTGCACACACAAACTGAGACACACATGGGCTTTCTGTGTTTGTTCAAAAACCATGGATCCCACCTGATGCTCTGGGTGCAACAGAGCAGATGTTGCTGTAGCTGTGGGCGGGAGAGCAGTGTTAGGCTGTGGACATCCTCATTACCGAGTTGCTGTTAGGGCACTGCTCTCGAGTGGGATATGCTTAATGAAGTGGTCCTGTAATCATTCACACCGAGGCCCACATGGAACCTGTGAAAACCCAACTTGTAGAAATCAGTCTAAATCCACTAGAGTGATTTAGGAATTCACACAGATGCCTATTGTGGAGTAGACTAAGGACTAACTAAAATGGAGATATAGAAACCAGCAAAATAAAATCTATTCTTTTCATCATTAGTCAGATTAAACAACTACATTTTGGTTAGACCCTCCAAGAACAGATAGAAAAATCTGATTAAAATCAATTAACAAAATAAAAATATGTAGGTGACGTTATAAAAAATAATTGAAAGACAAAAAAAGAAATGTTGGGATGAGGCTAGAATGATCTCCATATACAAGTCTGGAACAAATTAAGAGACCACTGCACCGAACCCCATTGAAAACCTCATGGTTATTCCACCAAGTACTGATTTCTGAACTCTTCCTGAGTTAAAACATTAGTATTACTGTTTCTAAATGAATATGAACTTGTTTTCTTTGCATTATTTGAGATGTGAAAGCACTGCCTCTTTTTTATTGTTTTAATTTCTCATTTCTGAAAATAAATCCTAAATCTTTGTTTGGCATTTCAGAGACATGTTGTCAGTAGTTCACAGAATAAAAGAAACAATGTTCATATTACTCAAACATATACCTATAAAAAGTAAAATCAGAAAAACTGATCATTTTAAGTGTTCTCTTAATTTTTTTAGAGCTGTATATGCTGTGAAAAACTACGACAAGTTAAATGAAAAATACTTGAAACGTACTTTATTATGTTTTTTTCGTCAGTTAAATGTAAATTTAAGAGTACGTTATACCCACACTATAGCTTGCAATTGTTAACTGTAAGAATAGCCACATAGAAAACTAATACAATTTCCCCAATCTGCATTTGTTTTGGACAACAAATGCAGATTGAAGTCCAGAAGCTGGATCATTTCACCCAGCATGAACCATGTTACAACCTGAGCCTTAGCTATAATGTCTGCTGAGGCTCGATAGGATTGAAGACAAACTGACATTCCTGTTCATTATTTCCCAGTGCAAACGTTAGTTTATGAAATAATAAAATATTCCACAAAAGTTATATGTGATCTACTTCTGTGTAGGATGGACGCTTAAGGTCTAATATTTGAATTGGCACGTGGCGCCATGTTGATTGCTTTACTGTCTAATAACTGGAGTGAAATGGGTTGAGCGAAATAGCATGTTCCCCTAAATTTAATTCTGCACTAAGTGGGGCCATAAAGATCCCTTTCTGCTCCTGGAGGAACAGAGTTTGTGACGTAAACAAAGCAACATGGATGGAAGCGTCTTGTCCACAGTTGTTCATGATAGACATTGTAAATGTTTTCATTTCTGTGAAATGAGAGATTATGGTTCAGAGGGTAGGTGTTTGTGCTCTAATATGATCGGAGGGTTGTCGGCTTGAACACTGATCAGTCCAGCTCATTTTGTCCTTGGGCAAGATACTTCACCCACCTTGTCTGCTGGTGGGGGTGAGGTGACTTCTGTCAGTCTCTTTGCTTACTACTATCATTGTGTGAATGTATGTATGAAACGATGAAGGACAGATTGTAGCATAACGTGCTCTGAAGTCCTTGGACTTGCTTAAGTGCAAAAATTCGGGGCATTTGTAGTGTGATCTTACAAAATATTTCATTATCAAGTTCATAATGTACTAAGAGGTGTTAGATTTTGCACAATTTGTTTGCTTATACCTTACATATCCCAATTTTGTGTCGGTCTAGTGGTGTGGATACTTTATTTTTTAAATCTCTCTGATGCAGTTAAATTCTCAATCTATTTTTCTTTTCATTCCCGCTTTGCCCTGCGAAGAGAAGTTGCTTTTCTCTATCACAAGACCGACAGATGGAGCAGGTGTGTGTGTCACATTCCCAGTGTGACTCCCAGAGGTTGCATCCAATGCGACACCTGGAGTTTGCTCCCTCATTAGGATGGGCATCTCCAAGGTTTTTCCAATTACACGCACTGAACCTGGCTCTTTGGTCCCATGAGTGAATGGAGATCAGGTACACCTCATCTCTCACCAGCAAATTGCTCTCACACACTTGCCATGCAAAATTTGCAGGAGCCTCTACGTTATTCCCATACTCAGTTCTGTTTCTCTGAGAAGACACCACACTGAATGAATGGTGCGATGAGGGCTGGTGCACCAGCTCACCTTGCAGAGCGCTCTTGAGTCTCCTTTGCGCTTGACTGTGTCCCTCTGTTCTTACAGCTATCTATCAGTTTCATAGTATGCAATCTGCATCATCTCAGCCTCCCACCACCCACCCACCAGAGTAGGGGGTGTAGAGAGGTCGTAGGAAGGCCGGAACGATAGGAGGAAAGGAGGAGGTTGGACAGCAATGTGGTGGGGGGCCAGGAGGGGCTCCTTCATACATTTTTATGACCACATAGATAAGGTCAGTGGTGTGCCATCGTTACTAGGCAACACAGCGACCCTGAGTTGGATTGAGTTGTGAAGCTGAGAAGTCAGATATTCTTCTAACAACAGCCCCGCTTCAGTTGTGCTCTGTGCATTTGACAGCAGCCCGTCTGCCTCCATGTGTGCTCTGTGAGTCAAGGCTGCAGAACCTCTTCAACTGGACAATCGACTGCGACACTGGAATAATTAGAAGGTCATTGATTGGGTTATTATGTTACAGCCATGTTCAGGATACACTGATGTCTGTGGCCGTTGTCATTCGTGATGATGGTAACGGTGGTAAAAAATGATGATAAAGGTGTTTGATTATATATTTTTAATGATTCGGCTCATGTGGGGATATATCAGAGCGTGGGTGTATTGATTTTTCAATTTTTTTGAACAGAGAAAAGGAGGAGACAGAGACCAGGCGCAGATAGAGCTAGAGTACAAATGACCAAAATCCACCCTATTCTCTCCCTCCCTATACTTCTATTTTCCATCTTAACTCAGATTCCCCCACCGCTCCCCCTTTCCCGTTTTTCTCTGCCCCCACTCCTCCATCAGCCTCACTTCCTTATTCCTGCCACACCTTCAGCAGCTTTTCATTACGTTTTTTGGTTCCACCCCCCCAAACTCTCTCCCTCCTCCATACGCTCTCACTCCCCTGCACTCTTCTCCTCCAATTTCTGTCCCCTTCAGCGTCCTAGTTTAGCACGTCAAGGTTGGCTACAGATATGCTCCTCTGTGCCTTGGGGCTAACCAATGGGAAAGTGGCTTGGGTTGCTCTAGTAGACTGGGGTGTTAGCTGCAGAAACTGTGGGAGATGGGAAAGGTTACTGAATTGCAAAGTCTGTGGTCCATTCCTCAGACCGGAAATGTAATCTTTCAGACTGATTTGTGTTAGCAGTTCATATATAGGACATCTTTGAAGATAGGCTAAAACAAAGGACAAAAACATGCAATACTGCATTGTTGTCGTAATGTTAAGTAGCCAGGTGTTTCTTTCAATGTTCATCTTATTGGTCGAAACCAATAACAAAAGTGTGTGAAGAGCCGATAAAGCCTGGTAGGTTAATCAGCTGTGAGTTTCCTCAGTCCCTGAAACAGCTCAAATTTACTCTGTACGCAAGCTGAATTCAAACACAAAGTTTGAATTCAGCTTCTATTTAAATTGCTATTTAAAGCATGTGATTGTTTCTTCACAACTTCAGTTAGTATATTTTGCAAAAAACAAAAATCTGTATTCTTTCAGAATTTGGTAGCTTTTATATATTTTTTTCCCCCAGTTTCTGCTCTGGTGAGTTTTTCTTGGTTTTTTAGTGGCACATCACTGTATTAAATTAGAAACTATAATGCAAGAAATATAGTGCAAGACTATTATAAAAGCAAGATATGTTTAAACCAATTCCTGGAAGTATACCTTTTATATTCTGTCATTTCTGTTCACAATGATTTAACAGAATTATTTAAAGATTATCTGCAATTACACTCCACAATGTCTCAAGCCATTTTAGTTTGAATTCCTTATGAAATAGTGATGACTTCAGCTCTCTTGAAAGGTTTTCAGGGGAATTTAGATCATGACTCATTTGCTTTTCTTCTGAAAAGTGCTACACTTTTTTAAAATTTAAAACCAGCATTTTGTGTGAGTGGAGATTCAAATTAGGTTGTATATAAAAAAGGGTTGCTTTTGAATTTGTATTAAAATTACATTCATTGCATCCAATTTGTCCAATGCCTGACAAATTATGTCAAGGACTTTGGTTTCCTACAATTTGACATTGTCATAAAAATACTGGACTAACTGAAGTCCTGCCATTTGTGATGATCTTTGTTCATATTCATCTATACTGTATACCATTACTTGGTTAATTCTAAAGACACATAAAACGGTTTAAAATGAAGATTTCCAGTTCTTACAAGGACAAAGGTGAGTTTCTTTTATTAGCCATTTTATCTATTATCCATATAGGGTCACAGGGTTTGAACAAAGCCTTCTTGCTACAATGCAACAGAGCTAACAAAAATGGCATTGAAAGCGACAACGGAAAAATACTGAGGAGGTTTGTCTGAGACGGTTCAATTCCAACACTGAAAAAGAAGGTCTAAGTGGTTTTAGTCTGCAGAAGGAATAGCTAGATCACGATTTAACTTATTTTTTTAATAAAACAATATACATTAGCTAAATACATTTTCTTAATTTCTATAATAATGTAATATCTTGTGAAAAGCTCCACCACACAGGTATATATAGCATAACTGTGCAGCCACAACTACTTGATTCTTTTTCCAGAATACACTCTTGATCTCCTTGATTTTACCAGGCGATATAACCACACTAAGAACCCCTCTATATTCTTTTTACATGGACATCAAAACAAATGCATCTCATTTTCAGTATTTTGTCAGGCGTACCTGTGGCATGATGACTTCAAAAGACTTGATTGACTTGATGCAGTTGGCACCCTCTTGGTTGTAATTTAAAGAGTGTGCATGTGTCCTAATGCTGATTGACCTGCAGGTGTCTTTTCATTCCTAGGGGACTGTGCAGTGTAAAGCTATACCACACAGAAGTCTGTTTAGGGGACCCATCACTCTAGACTGGGCAACTTGTAACCTTACACTCACTTGTATCAGGAGCCACGAGTGTGGCTTGTCTTTTATCAATGTCATTGTCTTAGCAAACAAAGGGGATCATCATAGCCGTGCTTAGGATGTTTCTATTTTGAGTTAATGGGCCGCATATTGTAAAGGCAACCTGATCCTCCTCTGGGTGGTGGAAGAGTGAGCCAAGGGCCGACATTTTGCTGGTGATTGGCCAGTCTATGTTTTGTTTTGAGAGACACTGGTCTTCACAGGAGTTGTCAAAACAAGTGGCCCCATCCTTAGGGATTACCCCACCCGTCTGCACACACGCCGGTAAAATAAGAGTCGACCAGTGGACATACAAGGAGGGACGGATGTATGTGTGCACAAGCAGGTGTTTGGAGGCAGTGACCTACTGGGAAGACGATACAGGATGGAAGAATCCACAGCTGAATGAGAATGTCCTTCATCATTGGGACAAATTACAGATTTTTATAATAAATACCAGCCTGTTTGGTTTATGTTCCACTCAATCAACAGTGACAGAAGAGCTTCACTTCACTCAGCTAATACTACAAGTAAATGACTACTGAAGTCAAATATGTTTTACCTTTACGAAATATCAAGACAGATCAGTGAGCAAAGTTTCAGTCTAATATCATTATTAACTAATTCTCTGCAGTAGTTGAATAGAGTTTATTCGTTCACTTTGCCTGGTAATGAACAATTTTCTTGTGCACCCCCTACAAAATAGTTCTTCAGGCCAGGGACAGTATTTTGTTGAAGTAGCAATCATGTTGCCGAATCCTTGTAAGAAAAATAGAAATTGGAATTTTGACAAGCCCCTACGATACCAAATCATATAATTTGCTTAATAATCCATGCAGATGTAAGGGTAATGGAAGCTGTTGGACAGAGGTATATTTCTACGGGAGAACAAAAAATTTGCAAATAAGTACGTTTGGAACAAAAATAGTTATTATTATCAATCTTTCTTGCTGTTTCCCCTTTTAAAAATAATTCCAGCCCACATCCTTTATCTTGGCTTGGGAAACAGCAAAACAGAAGAAGTACACTGATGGAATTACTTTGTTTTAAGAACGTCGATAATTATTTAAATTTTTAAAGTTAGTTTGCATCAGTCTAGTTTTAAACCAGATGGCCCACTTTAGTAGCCTACAACAAGTCTGCAAAACATTAACTGGTATGTTAAGTCAAAGTTACTTGAGTTGGTAGACTCGGAAAGAACTAACAAAAATGGATGATAGAAATAAAATACCTGTACATGTCACAACTTTACATAAACCTATCTATTTAGCTGGTAAGACAAGACAATATCAAGATAACAATCTGGTAGAGAACCAAGAAAACTGGGCAGCATATAATCTTAACAAAACCAATGATTTAATAAACATTTAGGTGTGATTGGACAAAAGTGAGTAAAATAAAAGAATGAACCAGGTCATTGAAAGTAGGTGTTCCAATCACATGTATGGCTACAAATGTATAAAACTGTAGCACCCAGGCATGCAGACATTTTGTGAAAGTTGCTTTCATGAACTCTTTTAATTTCAGTGCAGTACTATCATAGGATGACACCTGTGCAAAAAGTCCAATGGATAAAATTTCCTTGCGACTAAATTTTCCAGTCAGCTGTTTGTGGTATTAACACATAGCAGAAGGGATTAGGAACAATAGTGACTCAGCCACAAAGTTTAGGTCACGTAAAATGACAGAGTGGGGTCAGGTCAACAATTTTCTGCATAGTCAGCAGCTATAAATTACCAAACTTTTTCTGGCACCAAGTATAAAGACCACAACCTGTAGACTCCAGAACAACACAGACAGATTATCCACAATGAAAAGTTATTCTTGTCTATATAGCAATCCAATGTATGAGTCTGAGTTTGGGATTTGCCAGGAGAACAGTGTTTGCCTGACTGCATTTTAAAGTTTAAAGTTTGGCACAAAGGAAATTATGGTGTGGTTATGTTTTTCAGAAGTTGGGCGAGAAAATATTTTACAATCCTGCTTCCAGCTTTGCGAGAAAAGCTTTTGCCAACACCTGTTCCAATATGTGCACCAAAGCACAAGGATTGGATGATTGACATTGATCTGGAACAGATTGACTCTTCTGCACAGCTGTAACCTCAAACTGATAGATCACATGCGGATGAACTAGGGTGGAAAATTTTAACCACCTCTCCTAGTCTAACAGCTTGTCTTTCCTTACCAATAAAACATAATCTTGAACCTTGTGGAAAACCTTCCCAAAAGAGCTGAAGTAGTTACAGTGGCAAAGGTCAGGTCAACTTCATAATAGGATATAGTGGATATTTGTGTGTCAATTAAATTAATGTTTCCAAATAAAACATCTATTTAATTTATACCCAAGTGAACGTTTTAAACCTATTTTACTTAATCAACTGATATTTATTATTAACATGTAATTGTGGACATTTACACAATTAAATGTCCACAATTACAATTAAATGTAATTGTGGACAATTTTAAGATTGTCTAGTCATTATCTGATCTTTGGGAGAACTCCTGAAGAGATTGGCATATATTGAGTGCTCTCCAATGGTAAAGAAGAAAAAAGGATTCGACCTCATGACCCTTGGCATATCGATCAGTAGCAAGAATTGCTTTTTAAAGATCATTACTGATTTCTTTTCTCTCTGGCATTGTGTTAACATGCTCTTTATTGCTCCAAACCAGCAACTTTCAGACATCCTGCTTAAACAGAGGTGCTAACTTGCAGATCATCAGTTAGTCAATTTCATTTATTTAGCAGCAACCGACTGCAAATTCACATCTAAAATCCTACAGAAGCAGTATAAGTGTACTGGATTTCACACACTAACATTTAAGTTGCTCCCTGTAACAGAACTTGGGTAGCTATTGGTGCTGTACTAGGGTTATTTGCCTCCAGGGAAGGGTATGTGGAGTTTCAATGTTCTCCCTGAGGATGAATGGTTTCTTTACGGTACTACAGTGTCCTACAACTTTTAGATGCATCCCTTCTCCAACACGTCAATGTCAACTGAATGACTTCATCAGCACAGTCATTTAGCTCTGGAGAGGCCTGATAAATGAGCCATTCATATGATTCAAGTGTTTTAGAGAAGGGATGCATCTAAAAGTTGCAGGATATTAGCTAATGAGGACTGGATGAGGGCATCGCTTATGCAAGTAAAACCAAAGTATGTTTGTTTGATTTGCCCACATTTCAGCAGCTTGCTCACTTTTTTCTTATTCAATAAAAAACAAAACACTGTGCTGTTCTCCTTCAGCATGTAATGGATAGATAAACAATATAAGAGGAACTTGTAAAAACACAACAACAACCTTTGTTCTAATTTTATCATTCACAGTAAAAGTGGGAATTAAAACAAAGTGGACCAACAGATTCAGTGTTGGCATACAGATTCATGTCCTCGGCTTATGAAGTGCCTCATATGTACTCTTTTGTTTTCTGTTAGCATACACGCACATGCAGACACACATGGCCACACAGCAAGGCCAGTACTGTCTGCAGCAGCCCAGGGCCCCATTGTCACAATCACTTACCACTGTTTAGGCATCATAGCAGGAGCGGGGTGGGGCAGGGAACTGAAAGGAACTGCTTACCATTTTACCACATGCTGGGTCCTTTGACTGCATCTTGTTTTTTAGCGATATGACATTGTCTATACCTTCTCAGCTGTGCCTAAGGATAATTGGGTTAGGGTTCACGGCTGAATAACTCAGCTTATTGACCACAAGGTCATGGCTCTTGCCTTCAGAGCGAAAATTAACGTATTGTCTTTCACATCAGTTGTACAGCTGTTCGACTGTTGTAAGAGATAAACATGAGCACCTGTTTTCTAGCAAGATTCTATCGGCAACAAACTCCAATGTCCGTTAAATACAATTTTCAAACCAAAACTACAACAGTGCTATAAAATGTTTCCTATCACTCCAATTTCTTTCACGTTCTGTCACATAGGAGCCACAAAATTCAATTTATTTAATTAGGATTTTATTTAAACACCAACTCCAATTTGTGCATTATTATAGGGACTGTTTTTAGGTAATAGGTTTTTAAAGTACTAACCCAAGGATTGCAGTGCGGATTTTTATTTTTTATGTCTCTACCAACTTTTTGCCTCAAAATGTGGAAAATGTTGTCCATTTAACTTTGTAAAATAGCTCAAGCTCAGAAGAAATTGATGGGAAACATGTGCAAACATATATTATTTTCAAGTCTTACCTAAGATTCTCACTTGTACTTAGGTCTTGACTTTGACTGGACCATTCTAACAGGCAAATGTGATAAGATTCCTTTCCTGGCTGTATTTTCAGGGTTATTATCCTGCACCAGCCTTGTCTTTTGTAACTGGTTTCATTCAAGGATAGCCCTATATTTAGCTTCATTATTTGTCTTCTCACCAACCCTAACCAGGGTTAACTCCTGTGGTGGACTCTAGCACATTTAGCATTTTTCTTGTAGGCCAAAAACAAAACAACCCCCCCCCCCCCCCCCCCAACAAAACAATGCAAAACATGAGATTCAGGACTTAGTTTGCGCCTTAGTGAATATCATGTTTAAATCAGGTGTGACCCAACAGCATCAGAACATACAAACATTAGCCAACATTGAAGTTTCAGCCATGGGTCATTCCACAAATCACCACGTCCCTAAAAATAATGGGCTAAGTCATTTTTTACCAAAAGTGATTGTTTGCCAAAGTCATCTTATTGCAAAAAGAGGCTTTTTTTTTGGCCAGAATCATTTTTGGCAAAAAATTGACTATTATTTTAGGAAGGTGACAAAATAATAGAATAATCACTGCAAATAGACATTCAGAGTATCCTACTATTAATTATTCTCAGTAAATGACATCTGCATGCTGTTAGGTCAGTTGGTCAGTGCAGATGTCACCACCTGTTTGCTGTCAAACACACTCTTATACTGAGACAAGTTATATGCTTGATGCATGTGTACACTGGTGGGAGACTGTATATACTGTACACACAACACATAACCCCCAGGAAATGTTCATTCGGCTGTGTGACTCCATGCCTAAATACTTTAGTTTTACAGTCTCATGCAAACAAACTTAGCCTGTTTTTATTTGCGTTGCTTTATTTATTCCTCCAAAAGTATTCATTTCAGCTTCCCATAAAATCCCATTTGCCGAGCTATATTACGCTGATGCTTAATTTCTCTGAAAATGTCAGATGGCACGCTCTAATGCCAAGGATCCTTCTGTCAATCCCTTGAACCCACATTCAGATCTTTCTCTTCCGTCTTTTGAGCTTGTTTGCCTTTGCAGGCTGTGAATGTCACCTTTAGTTGAAAAGAAAACAAATTTTAATTCTCCTAACACTGTTGAGGGGTGAGCTATGGAAAAATGTGTCACATTTGTTATTTTGACATTCTTTTTCATGCATCACATACTGTACATGTGGTCCTTAACAGAGAAATTAGGATCACAAAGGCCTTTTGGTAATTTTCACTGGGTAAAAGCTCCTATTGGAATCAAAAGCTCTTGATTGATTTATTTATTATTTTGTGAAAATTCAGCAACACTGACAGCGAATTTTAACTTTTAAACATCCACATATATAAAATTAAAATTTTTGCATCTCTTGATTAACTTACTTGTATGTTTATAACAGTTTAGAGTTAACGCAGAAGCACGCTCCTACTAATCCCCCGTTAACTGACTGAGGCAGGATCTCTGACCCACTGCCCTGATTTACCAGTGTTTTATCCTTAGCACCACAGAGACTTAAACTTATTTGGATTTATCGTACAGCTTAAGCAAATAAGCAAGTTACTTTATCCTCTTACTCAATTAAACATGCATTCTGGAGCAACAAAAGCAAGAAAAAAAAATCAGGCAGTATTTTTCATTTTTTTGAATAAAGGAAATGTCCTATTTGAACATCTGAAGAAAAACATCAAGAAGAAGGAAAACAACAAAGACAAAAAAAAGCATTTGAGGCATTCTGGAACAGTGTGTTCTGGTACAGACATCAGCAAATGCAGAGCGGCACTCCTGTTTGTCTGCTGCACCGGCGTGAAGAGAGCCAAGCAGACAAGTGGGCAGATATTGTAGACAAGAAGCCCCAACTAAACAGAAAAATGCACTGAGCACAACACCTGCACTCACACGGCCACAGAATTTATCCAACATCTGCAGCAAACACACACATTAGCCCTTTGAGTGATCTGTGTAAAAATCTGTCACCATTATACATCTTCATCTTGCTTTAGTTTTTTTTCTTCTACATTCAGAATTGAAAAGCAAAACAAAACAAGAAAAACAAAACAAAAGAGCCCTGTCCTCTCAGATCAGGTATAAGCACATAAATAAAATGAGTCGCCGGGAGATTTCACTCTCAGTAGCGTCCTGTCATGTGGGATAGGGAGTAAGCTGCAAACTGTGCTGCTGGTTAAATCACATTCAGTGTAACCCGACTGTGTGGACAGGCCCACAAGGCTTGCTGTGGAAGGCTTCTGCAGCCTTCCACAGCAATACCCTTGACTTCAAGGCAAGCATTAAAATGGAGGGGTGGTGGCGGGTTGGATTATGGGGTTCAGGGAGGCGATGTGCAGAGTGTGTGTGTATAAGTGCCTTTAGGGCTGCAAAATACTGTTTAACCCTTTTCTTCAGACTATGACTGAACACTGCATTTTCTTTGTCTTTTCCTAAAAAATATTTAAAAGTGAGGTTGAGTAAAATAAAAGAAAAAAACATTCCCATATTTTGTCTTTTAGCTGCAAAAAAATGTGCATTAATTGTTTATGAAGGTTTGCATTTCTACAAAGAGGTGTTAGAACGGGCGTTTTGTTTATTCTGAGGAGGACCTTCTCTATTCAGTTCTCATGGAAAGTTTATCAGAAATTGTTTTGTTGTTTGATTTGTCAACATTGAGAGCTGATCTAAATGTTTCCTTTTCCAAACTTCATTGAGCCCCAATTGAAAAGATGTGAAATTATTACAAAAGAAAATGAATAAGGAGCTTTCACCTATTAAAACACTTCAACTGATTATTGGCTCACACATTGCTTTAAATTCACAATGTTCGAACAAATTAATAAGCTGGTGCTAAAGCGTCTGGTGGGAGACGCTTCTATCTACGAGTTTCCATCTGTTTTCATTTTCAGATTCAAACTTCTATAGGGTAGGCAAGTGTAAGCCTTGGCTTCAGCCTATTCCTTTTTTGGTAAATTATTGGTTTGTAAAATTGTGTTTCATTTTTTATTTTTTATTTTTGCAATGTTATACATTTATCAAAAATAAATCTAGTCTGAGTCTTGTCGTTGCTACAAAGCATTACAAAGCGCACTGAGTTCTATACACCTGCACTCTGCATGTGTTCATGTATAAAACAGTAGTGTACTTGTTTGGTACGCCGAATTGACATGGCTGTTCCAGATATTTTTGGCACAAATACATGCACTGTTACAATTTGACCACAAAGGGTAAAGCTGGATGAACCAAGCGGATGAGGATCATATTTCAGTGTTCACCTCTAGGAATTAGCTGAAAGTTAGGACAGTTTGAGGTTCATCAACCTGAGCCAGAGAGCAAAACCAGTCAGTTTTTCATCAACTGCAGCTAACTGAAGATCAGCAAGTTAAAATAAAAATGTTTTTTTTTATTTATTTCTCTGTGTTCACTAATATTAGTAAAGTGTTTCCATACGTGTTCATTCTGCTGTGAATGAACAGATTCACAAAGGAATTTGTTCAATTCTTTGTCAATTTGGATTTATTTATCTTAAATCAGTTTTAGTCTGATATAGACAAAGTCCAGCTCATTTTGTGTTAATTGGTTCCCCTCTCTCAGTTTTCCTGCTGGCCTTATGTCACCGCTGTACCACATCTCTTCTGATTTGTTCATCTAGTTCCATTTTCATTTTCCACCCCTGCCTCAATATATTTAATCTCCTGATTTTTGTTTGTGCTTTGCTGGATGTGACTGTTGCTCTTGACTTCATTGTTCCTATTTTCCTCATGTCTCTCAACACAGCACTTATATCACTGACAGAAAGGGGCTAAAAATGCAAGTCCTAAAACAGGGGTGCAGGGGTGCCAAGTCCAGTTCTCTAGATCCTGGTAATTTTACAAGCATTCCTTCTCTTATGCACCTGAATAATATCACTGAATTCCCTCATCCACATGCTATTGAATCCTGCAGAGGTCTGGTAAGGAGCCATTCATGTGATTCAGGTGTGTTGGAGAGGGACTGCGTCTAGAAGTTGCAGGATAGTAGCTCCAGAACTAAACTTGAACTACACATAAAATATCAAATCAGCTGACTTTTGATAGGTGTTTGGAGGCATGACCTAGACAGGACTATAAAAACCTACACAGGATGTTTTTCCCCCTTATGTCATGACTGAACATAAATATTAGTTTCACCATAGTTATTAGTTATTAGTTTCACTATTTTGTGCGCCAGCTCTTGATTATTGGTGTCCCCCATCTAGATACCCCTTGCAAACCTTTATGGAGACGCCCCTGAGGTAAAATAAATACAGAAAGAAGGGAAAAGAAAACACACCCTGGAAATCTAGATCAATCAATGCCAGATCTGGATGATGAGTACACCTGCACAGAAACAGACACCGCCTTCTCCGTGAGCTGATAAAACCCCGTGCGTAAAAATCCTTGGTGCCTCGGTGCGTCAGGTGCCTTATTTCCTTAATGCAAATGCCCCGCTCAGCGCGTTCTCTCACACCTCCTCCTCCTGGTGTCCTGCCCTCAAGACGGACCGGTAGCCACCTCTGCTCCTTTAAGGCAATGAGGAATTAAAGCGTCTACAGGGGCAGGGGGAGAGAGTTATTCTGTGTAATGCTCAGAGACTCCGTGAGGCTGCGATTAGAGATCGACAGCGGGGAAGATGTGCTTGGTCGCTCCTTGCTGGACGCAAAGAGGCGGTGAAGATGGTGTGACTTTGGAGTCAGAAAAAAACAGCGTCCTTTTCATTGTCTTATCCTCTTTCCACTTTTTTTGCTTCATTGCTCTATTAGTTGGACTATTTTTAATTGTCTGAAACTATTTTTTTTTCTCAAGGATGAACCGAGAGTTTTTGTTTAAATTAGATAATCGAAGCTTTTGATTTTTTTTTCCTTCCCTTTTCTTCTTATTTGTTTTGGAGATTTAGTTCGGGGCTAATTTGGGAAATTATTTCTGGCACCAGGACCCGGCTCTGACTCAGCATCACACACACCTGGGCTTTACCACTTCAGCATCCCCTTTGAATAACAGGGAGAAGCAGCAAGACGCGGAGCACAAGAGGAGAGTCTGCGCGCAGCGCTCTCCCCAAGACAATCACAGAGCCTCATTTTGTCCAAGCGCAAAAAATAAAAGCATAGACATAGGTCAGCGACGCGAAATAAAAGTAGGGAAGAAAAAAAAAATTAATTAAAAAAGTATAGAGACCCGGACTGGTTCGCTTCAAGACACACGCAAATGTTTAACCTTACACTAGGCGCACTGAAGAGAAACCCAGGGAGGCACCGGTCGGAGGAAGACGAGAAAGCATAGCTTTAGGGGGATTGAACGGAGCAGGGCATGTGGATATTGGCTTTTACCTTCCTCCAGAGCATCTTGAATGGTAAGTTTTTAACATGCCACTTAAATGTCTGTCACCTTATGCAGAAAACAGAAACAAAACAAAAAACAAATTAGTGCCAGACTGCTAAATGACTGAAGGAGGGAGTATGGAAGGTCACCTGTGACCCACATGGAATGGATTTTGTACGGTTGTCAAAAGGCTTGACACCCCTGATGGAGAGGGAGAGACATGGGTGAGGCTTGAACTGATAAATCCCTCAAGCTCTCCTGCCAAAATACACATTTTATGGCCTTCAGAGGCACATTCTGAGCCAAACGAAACCACAATGTTGTTTGTGGGCTTTATGTCACAGATAAAACCGTAAATGCACTGATAAATTTGGTGATTTCTTTAAAGTTTTGATGAACTGAATTGCATCAAATTATTGTTTTGTTGCAAAACAGTTCTCATCCTGTCAGCTTACTTCCACTGTGGCCCTTAGTAATAAGTGACGTCTTTAATATAATGGACACTTGGTTTAACCCTTTCCCCCTCCCCCACTGTGAACATATTTTTCAAGTTCATGTTGGCTTGAATGAATGAAAAGGTGTTCAAATGGCAAAATTAGACACCTGGAGCATGTATTTTGTTTTTGCATTAAGATTATTTTTAAGTCATGCATCGCTTGTAACCGATCCTTTCCTCAAAACATTTTCACATTAATTTGATCAGTTTTATTATTTCCAAAATGCCGTTTAGAGATCTTAGCTTAGGATAATTAAGACAGTTAATTTAGCAAGTACAAAAGCATAATGTTTAAGGAGATCCTACATAAATAAATGTTGGTATCAGATTTCCCTTTTCTCTTCAAATAATGAGTAATTTTTACAACTCATGCTCTTTTTGCACTTTTGTGCAGCACTGCACATTGCTGTTAGTAAGCACAGAATTTTTGTGCACCCATCTAGTATATCCACAATCAATGGTGGAAAATTGATACAGTTTATTGCATTCACGTACTGGCCACAGTAGCTTCTACAGGGAGGGATTATGGCTGCCGGGGTGTGTACGAAAACAGGGGGAAAGCAAAGGGAGTGTTAGATGAAGGAGAAGGGAAAGAAAATGGAAACACATCCATAAGAAAAACACGGGCGACATCTTGGGGTTCGTTCCTGTACCGAAAGAGAACCAGCCAATGGTTGGCTGGCTTTGGATGAAAAAAGGGCTAAAATGAAAAAGATGAATTTACGAATCAAGAATAGCCAAAACTGAAAATTACAGGTATGAATATGTTTCACCGCATCAAGGAGCTGCGATATGTGTGTCCCCCAAAATGGATTTTCCCCTCTAGCCGGAATGATAAAATACGGCTTCGAAATTGATTTTTGTTTCTGTGTCGACTGTTTTTTTTTTTTCTTTTTCGGAGCCGAGGCAGCCCTTGGTCGGCGCTGTTTATTGACACCGACTCCATATAAAATGGTATCTCCCTCAGCCCAGCTTGTGCTGAAACTCATAAAGGAACAATAAGGAATCCTCATTAATCATAATCATCTGGCTCTGACATTAGATCAACCACCATGCAAGATTGTGTCCATTTATTGCGTAAGGGATTATTGAGGGGGCCTGTGGCAAATAACTGATAGGGATTAAGCCGCAGACAGCGCTCAGTGGCAGACGTCGTACTTTTCCAGTGCTAATGTGTCCTAAGATGTTGTATAAAGCGCATTTCCATCTATTGCTTTTACTTGAATTCTCCATCACTGTAGCAGAGCCTGGCTGTAAGACTTTGTCCTCTGCAGCTGGATGTTTTGTTGATTATCATGAGAAGGAGGTGTTCATCGGCTGAGCAGTCATTGTCAGAATGAATGAATGACCTTGCAGATTGAAGCCAGCACAGAGATTGAATTCCAGACAATTCTTGCTGTTTCCTAGTTGGGCCTGCTCTCACTGGCCTGTCTCTATGGTAACCTGTGTAATGGATGTTGCGAGCTTCGTCCAACATCCCCCCACACCCCCTACCAAATTCTATACTTACAATGCAGTCTAGAAAACCTATATGTTGCTGTGCATTTGATGATGCTTGCATGGAGCATTAAGAAGTTGTTCCTTGATGCTCCGTACTTTGATCTGGTTCTGCCATTTTGTTGTGGTACCCAACTTGTGAAGAGCTTTAATCAGATGCCTGCACAAAAAGCTGCTCTGCAAGTCTATGAATCACATCATATACTAAATATGTTGCCCAGGCAAATTGCAGCCAAGCATGTTAAATAGCAAAATATTTAAATTCAGGTGATGTTCAAACAAGAGTTCAGAAATCTTGTCTACATCTATTCATCTTGTGACCAGGCAGTTGTGCTCTGTTAGAGGTTTATTAAAAAAGTTATACACAATGGAAAAAGTATTCATGAAAACCATAAAGAAATTCTAAACAATAGAGAAAAGTCAGGAAACGCAAAGTGAAACCAGCGAATTCATTTTTTTTGTGTGAAAAATGTGATACTCCGATGTTGAATTGGTTTATATTGGAGCTAAAATTGAGAAAATCATGGATTGTAATGAAAAATGGTGAATATAAATACTTACTTAGATATCACTGCTATATATTTGGTGGGTAGAAACAGGACATTTTAAAATTTGAGTTGTACAAGCTTTCCTATGACAAAAATATGTCTAGACATCACTTGAGTAGATGTTGAGTTCATTTTACAAAGACAAACCATGATGTGTTCAGTGTGAACCATCATCTCCAATCGAAGAGACTACAGTCCTATCAGCCATTGAGATTGTCTGTGTGAATTGCTCTCGTTAGGTAGAAATGCTACATCTCTGACAGGAGGTCTCTTAGGCATCCAGAGAATGGAGCTTAAGTTTTATGTGTTAAAAATGTCTGGCAATTATACAGGAAGGACAACAAAACAATGACAGAAACTAATGAAAAGTTCTGGACTTAGTTGTGCCTCAAAACCTGTGCAGACATGTAACTCATTTGGTCAAAATCATGTGATTGCAACCAATAGGTTGAGACTTTAATCCAGCTGTTTCCTGTGCTCCTCACTACCACTAACATATGTCTAAAAAACATTAGACATCTTATAAACTTTCACTTTTAAACCAACACAATTCCAATTTACGCCTAGATCTTTATACACGTTTTAACAAGGCTAAAAATGCAAGCATATTGTTTTAATCCAGCAATTTACTCAACTAAACAGTCAATAAACCACAACAAGGAAATGAAAACAGGACATTTCATGTATATTTACTCTCTTTCAACCAACAAAAATTTAACCCTGGCATTCATCTATCTAGATACATCCTGTCAGCACAGCATCATCTCTGTGTTGTTAGGGCAATTTGGTGAGTTAATGTTGAAAGTTCCTACTGTATGGTATGGTTTGGAAAATGCAGTTCAATCAACTTCCTCTCTGATGATGCCTAGAAAGCATCTTGTCATCTTGATTTTACTTGATAAACTTTATTTTGTGGAGTTTGAATTGGTGACATTAAAATGAACCGAGGGCAAAACTGCTTGGTCTATATGTGTTCTAAATGTAGACAGAATATCTCCTGCTAAATCTGGATTATGTTTAGAGTTAGCTGTGACTCCTGTCTGAATGAAGGCTATATGTTGCAGGGATTCACACACTGTATTATAAGCCGGGCGGGCCACCAGGCTTAACTTGGGCCCCCACCAGGCTAAGATTTGTTTGTTTATTTCTAAGTTTATTTATACACCAGGAACAATGATAGCAAAGACGGGTTAAAGAATCAATTTGGTGAGAAGCACAATGGTGACATAGTATGGTCAGTATGTGAATACACAAGGAAGCTGAGGTCAGGTGTGTTTTTTAATTCACAGGATTACTGTAACCACTTCCTGTCTTCACTGGGCTGGATGCTAACAGCTTCAGCGAATAAAGTGACAAAACACAGATAAAGAATCAAAACATTTTGAACACTTTAATGAGGGTGAAACAACCGAAGTGCAAAAAATGTATATTTATTTGAAATGTATTTTATTTTTTTACGTTTGCCATTTTTTGAGACTTTTCAGTTGGTGTTTGGGTATTGTTAATAATGTTTTCCAATAGTACAAAATTACCTGATCATATCCTCAAATTTCCTGTCAACTTTAAACATTTTTTTAAAACTCAAAAACACGTCAGGCCGCTGAATGACTGACCTACCACTATTGTTATTATGTTTTCTGGAGTAAACCCTGTGTTGCCTCAACATTGAAATCAGGTTTATTGCTCAATGATTAGACACAGTTGTAATTCAGATATTACGTATGCCTTGCATACTAAAAATTCCAATAGCTCTCTGTGTTATACTGCAGTTTAATTTAATACTGGCCAGTTACAGAAATTACAGCTATTACCCACTTCAATCTGTTGTTTAAAGATTCACATAGCACCATTTTAAAGCACAATCAAGTAACAGATGTTATAAGAATGCTGTATATATCAAACAAGACATGAAAATTTGACTTTGTAATTTGACACCTTGAAATTGGGCCTCTGTCTCTGACACTCCGCCTTCAGCACGTCATCACAACAATGCTTCTCCAGATGCTGTTTACACCTGTTCTTAGGATCATTGGACTAAGAAGTAGTTTGTATGATGAGCTGAGCAGGCACACATTTCTACCAGGTGTTTGCTAATTGTTGCTGGCACTAGTCTAGAGGGGCTTTGCTCTGTTAGGTGGAAGCTTGTCTGGATACTGCGGAGCAAGTGTTTAGGCATTCCCAAATGGCTACCATGGGAGCTTTGAGGATTTCTCAAATATGCATGAAAGAATCAAAGCAACACTCCAGGTATGTTTTTAAGGAGGGAATAACATAACATGATATAAAGCCCCAAAAAAGTACATTTCTATAATACCCCTTACTTAAAGTTTAAATGGCACAGAATGTAGTGTTTTAAACACAGGTGCTCTAACTCTGTCATGTCAATGTCACAACTGGTTCAGACCAAAACTAATGTTTTATTATATTCTTGCATTAACATGTTTCGTAGCCTAAGATTACTTAGAATAATTTTTAATAACAGCATTTTGTAAATTACCTAAACCAGATGAATAAGCAATCATCAAAATTTGCATAAAAATAAAATACATTTACAATGTTGACAAATAGGCAGAGATTCCTATGAGGCTGTTGTATTAGAATGTAAATTGTCCTAAATGTACGTTATTTAGTTGCTTGTAATAAAGCTAATAACTATTAATTTTAGTAGTTCTCCATTGGGTTAGTTATTAGTTGGGTTATCTGCTGTTATATACAGACTACAACTGTCTGCTTTAAAGATGTGCCACACAAAGCTTGCCATTAATGGTTTTAAAACAATACAATTTAATAAGAGTGATGAGTGATGCTCCTTTAGTTTTCACATCATGCGCGTCAAAAGTGACTGGAACCAAACAGACAACTCTGTCTTAATTATAAACACAGAAAAGATGAAGAACTTAGCTGACCTGCAACCTGCAGCATCAAGTGGAGCTGGGGCAGTGGTGCACCAATCTATGCTCAGCACTGCCGGCGAAAACTCTTTTCACTCTGACACCATCTCTGGTGTCTCGTTAAGAAAGGATTTTCAACTGAGAAAGTGCGATTTTGAAACAATAACTTTTCCAAACCTTGGTGTATACATTGATACTTGGAACTTGACTATTTTTTTCTGTTAGTATTAGCTCTATTCTCATGACAGGATTGCATTTTATTACAAGGCTTGGGTCTTATCTGACAGACACTCACAATATGTCACATTTTTACTTGTGCTGTCGCCTGCTCTCACCAAAGTTGAGTCTACAAATGTAGTCATCAGCACAGAAAAAAAACATGAAATAGCTGCCTGAAAGCTGCCTCTAGGCAAAAGCACAGCAAGGTAAACTGGCCTATTCAGACCCTCATTGGAAAGCTATAATGAGACAGGGCGTTTCACAGAGCCCCCACAAAGGCTGTGATGATTTGTGCACATACACGGTGCTTCAGCCCGCTGCTCGTGGTTTAAAAAGGACTTATCTCTTTTGCTGTCAATAAACGAGCATTTATGCAGAGGTCATGAAATCATACAATCAAATTTTGATCTCAATTAGCTTTGACCTTTAGACACACACATACACGCATACACTCTGAACTAAGGGAGCTCTTCCAGAACATCCAGTCCTGTTCAGCCTGCAGCACACTAAATAGCTGCCAGCCCCAGTTAGCTTGCCAATTTTACATGACCTCACATTATTAGCAACCTGAAACTATGGATGGAGATGTTGGAGGGAATGGGTGGGATAGATGGATTAAATCTGGCCCCAAGTAGAAGGAGCGAGCTGGACTTTGCAAGGTGATAAATCTACATGAGGGTGATGAAGGCAGTGTACTTGTAAAAGCTCATTTGTTGGAGTTTAGAGGTGATTCTCAAGTCAGTGTGAAGATGCACAGTGATATGTAGCGCCCATAGTTAGACTGCTGCTTTACAGCCACACTCACCATCATTAGACTGTTTGCCAAATAATTAACAACTGGACTTTGATAGCTGCCCACTGAAATTAAATTTACCCATGAAAACAAACAGGGTACAGTCAAGTTGTGCAGTCTTACTTCAATATCAATATCTAATGGACTAAATTAGGTTTATAAGCACACTTACCTCTTGCTCACTTGAATGAGTTATACGATGGTTTGTTGGGTTACGTTGCATGATTTCAGCTGAAAGAGCTGCTAATGTTGGATAATGGACACCCTGATGTGTGATCATAATAGATATCCCCCAGTTCATACATCTTAGCTCAGTAATGAGGGCTACTCTACTGTACAGTTCCTCCTTGAGTCTGTCTAGCTCTCCAATTAGGAGCAAGCTTTGGTGGGTTTTTGTGTGTGCGTGTGCATGTGTGTGTATGTCTTACCCAATGTAAAATCTAATTGCTGATCACACTGTGTCTGTCTGGATTTCACTGAATCAGAGGTGTAATTGCGCAAGCCCGTGTGTAAATGTCTCTTGCATTAAAATGTTAACGATATCATTTAGCATCTGCGGGGAAGAGCGGCAAAGCCCTCGGCAGCCAGATGTAGGTGTTTGATCATGCGTGCAAAGTGAGGTTGTTGTACATCTGGCGTGGGTTTCCCTCTCTGACAGGGTTCCTCAGCAAAAAGGATGTTTTTAATTCACTCAGCACCTGTCAAAGTGACATGTTATATTATTGTGCTGAGCTGCACAGGTACTGTAGTGGAGGAATCCAGTAAAAAGCATCATCTGACAGGTAGGAACAGTCCAGATCAAGAAAGATGTACTGCCGCTCTGTACAGCTCAAGTGCTTTTTGATATATTTTCTAATAACCTTAAAGCAGCCAAATGCAAAGAGTGAGATTTTTTACTAGTCTCTGGAATGCCTGGTATGTCTGCACTATAAATAGTGTAGCGTTAAATGACACTGCCACTAATGTTTGTAAAAAAATAAATAAATAAAAACAAATACAAAATAACAATTTTTTGGCACAGTCAACTGACTTAAATTTTTTTTATTATAAAATTTGCCTTCTTATTTTACTACATGATGCACACAAACACGGATTAGTAAAAACACATTTTATTGTTTTTTTTGTATTATAGTTTGTAATATCTTTGATTTTCTTCCACAGGTTAGCAATGAATTATTATTGCTTATGTTACTGCCACTCTTGTAAGCACAAAAGAGACATTAAATACAAAATACATTCAAATTAAGAGAAGCAGAATAGAACATTTAAAAAGTAAATGATAAAGCTGTAGTTTTTTATTTCACAAGAGCAGTTTTTGTTGCTCTTGTTGCTTCATTTTACCTCAAAATGAAGAGGTAAAATGACCAGAACCTGCTTTTGTCAGAAAGGTTTATTAACTGGTGCTTTAAATGACGAACTATATATTCCTGGAATGTATGTAAACAGTGTTTACATTTCTCTCGCCCATTCTTTGCAGAGTTACTATAGCACTTTAATTGCTGTTTTTTCCAGCATGAATGGCTTTTTAAGATCTCAACTAGATTTTGGTCCAGACTTTGAGTAAGCCAATTTCAAAATGTTAATTTTTCAGTTTCGTTGGCATATTTTATTCTACTTTATTTTGCCACAAAGGTTCTAAGAATATTTCTTGATTGAAAAAGTTGAAGATAAAAAAAAGAATACCGTAAGAGCAAATACGTTTTCACTACATGCACCATCGTTTTGTCATTACTATTATAGCTGTTATTACTATTATTTTTATTTTTATCCATTTAGATTATCTGCTTTTCCCATGGTTTGTTTATATAGTGGTTGTGTGTACATGGAGCACACAAAAATCTCTCTTAAAACTGAGTTTAAACACACATTGACAACAACTGGATGGAGCTCTCTTGGCATTTTAATATCCAAAGATTTCTGATTATACCCCTATTTTTCACCATTCATTGTGAAGGACACCAGATGAAAGTATTATGCGTTTCCTATCTATCAACCATACAGACAAACATTCGCGCTGCACCTCATAAATACTGCCTCTTAATCCAGTCCTTCACATAGCAGGACCAGGCTTTAAACTCAGCGGCCTAAAGGCAGAATTGATCTCTGCCACTCAGGCCTGAGCATGATGCACGACGCCAGTTCTGCAATCCAGCATCTCCAACACTAATTTAAGTGAGCCTTTCCACACACACCACATATATTGTGTGCAAATATCCATTTATCCATAACTTCACTGCAAGTTTTCATTCATTTTGTCATCATCGCTGCTTTTGTCATCCTAATATTCAGGGCTGCTTTTCCTGTGGACATTTCACCATCACGTCTGCCCAGCTTCCAGATATTAAAGTAGGCTAAGGGATAATGGAAGAGGCAAAGCTGGATAGACAGTGTGACAGAAAGACAAATGAGTCCAGCTTGGTTTCTCGACACTGCTCTTTATTTTTAAACCTGGCACAGATGCTAAGATTTAAGACCAAGTTGGTGACGGTTATTTTTAGCCCGCCATTTTTAAAGTGCTGTCATCTTGTTGGTGAGGTGTGAGGATGTGTGGATTAGGGTGTGTGTATATATAGAAGAAGTGTAAATTAGGTGCTTTACTTGTGTATTTGTTGCTGTTTATGTGACTCTCCAAACACTTTTTTTTAGCTGTATATTGTGAGGTGTGTGTTCTTGTGTGTACATGCTGCTGTAAATGTGAGCTTTTAATTGGGGACCTGGAAGAGCGGGTGAGGGTGTGACATCAACTGGAGCCACAGGAGTCTGATTTATGCCCTTCCAGCCACCCATCGATCCCTCAGCCCGGTGTGAGACTGAGTGCATTGTCAATAATCTTAGCACTTTGTGGTATTCCTAGATTCCCAGACCTCCTCTGCTCAGTGCAAGGTGCAATGCTGCAGTAAGCCATCTTGTGCAAGATCAAATAAAAGGGCATGGGGCTAGGCAGCAGTATGTTTGATTGCTGGGTAATCTAGCAGTGAAAAGATCGTTTTGCTGTTGCTGTGCTGTTGACAAAAATAGAGAACTAGTGCTATTGGTTGTACAAAAAAGGTAATTTAGACAAGGCCCTGCAGGGGTCTCTTGAAGCATGTAGCAGTGATGCACATTGTCTGTGTTGCTAAGTGTTGACAAGACACTTGGCAACACATAGATGAGGTCTTTCATGGGTCTTTTTATCTGTACCATCCATTCCCAAAAGTGATTATGCTAATAAGTGTTTGATCAGATGATTAAATTGAAACTCAATTTATCTAAAGCACTAAATGCCCTGAATACATTTGTGCCTGATTCACTGCCAAGCTTCATATGGCATTAGTCCCTTGGTGGCCTAGTCACAGACAGAAAAGATGACCGGAAATGAGAGAAGAGAAACTGTACATAAATATCTTTTTATTCATGCAGTGCCACATAAAGAAGATGGAGTTTATATAAAGCAAGCTGCAGGAACTGAGGGAGTAAGGAACAGAGAGAGATAACGGAGGAAAAGGAGAAAATAAGAGCGTCTTACGCTGGGGATAGGGAGGGGGTGCTAAAAGGAGCCGTGCTGTGGTCCCTTAAGTGTTGAATAAACATGCTTGGTTTAGCGAAATTGCAGCGATAAATGTTTAATATGATAAGTCCATAAAGACGATCAAATGAGTCTGGAGTATTAAAATGAGCACGGCACACAGCGGCAGTTTACAGAAGCAAAGAGCGAGGTGAGGGGGCGGGGGCCGATAATAGCAGGCAGAGCTAACAGGATGAGAAAAGCCAGCTGCTGTGACATCAACATTAACACACCCGGCCAGCTGCTCGTTGTGCATGGTTCCTGGACAAATCAGGGAGCGGTGCTGGATCGTCAAAGGGCCACAGCGGACCTGTAATTCTATTATTACCTGAGAGATATTTGCACTAAGAGCTGCATAGTTGTAACAGACTCCAGAAGTGCAGCAAAAATTACAGAATGGTGTCAGGAGAAAGAAACCTGGAGGAAAACAAGGCTAGAATTGATCAAACTACTCAAATACAGTTTAAGTAGATATATGACCAGAACAATGTAATACAACATGCCAATCTCATTCTTTATCCATAAGGTGCAATAAGATGTCCATCTAGTATTTGTTTCTTTAACTCTTTTGGGAAGGATTTTCATGAGGTTTAGGTGTCTAATATTAGATGAGAAGATCAATAATGTAACTTGAAACATGGGAACCTTTTTTCTTTTCTCTTTTTTTTCTGTGCCCCAAACTTTACAGAGCATCTTCTTAGCCATAAGAACTCATTCCATGCAGTTCTCTGCTCTCTATTTAAACTTATATGAAGGCCAAATTAATTTTAGAGGTCTGTTTGTTTACAAACTGATGACCTCTGCACACTATACACCTGAACATCCACTGACCGTGCTCTTTGATTGTATGTGACTTAATATTCTTTTGTGGTTGAATTCTTGTTGTTCCAAATATTTTCCGCTTTAGTATAATAATACTAAGAAGTGACTGTGAAATATTTAGTAGAGAGGAAGTTTTTATGACTAGATAGGTAACATCTTGTCTGATCCACTCCTTCACGAGTGTTTGCAGGATCATTCTGCGTGCCTGTGCTTGGTTTTTACACACCTGTGGTCATGAAAGTAATTGGTACAAAGTAATAATTTGCTCTACAGTGATTTAGAGGAGGAAATAAATACTTTCAACAATATAGTCTATATCTGACATCCTTTCTGTCTTTAGGAATGTCTGGGGATTTTCTTTTTTTGGATGAGATTTATTTTATTTCTTCACAGAGCTATGAGCTACCAATATGCACCAACTGGAACACATTTTTTAGAAGAGAAATATAGGATCATTTAGTCATAAAGTACATTGAAAGTTATAATTAAACATATAAAACTGAAATGGTAAGAGTCTGTCTTTGAACATATTAGCAAACTAAAATGTTTATCCTCCACTCAACCTGTAATGCTTCAGCTTGGCTAAACTGTAATTAGTCTTACAATTTTAATGGAAGTGTGTTCTCTTGTCCAGTCACTGCTGGTGTTAGGCTCCAGCCCCCTTTGGCCCTGAAAACATAAGCAGATATAGAGGTTGGTGGATGAATAGAAGATTGATGGTCTTCCAAGGTGTTCAAAATATATTTTAAAATAAACTGAAGGAGGAGAATATTTAGAGTTGCCTAAGCGAGTTGCGGTGCGTGGAGTCAAATTCAATTCACATCAGCCACTAATGGATGCAGAAATATTGAAGCTGTGGCTCTAAGCTCTATAATTACACAATTTTAAAAAAAAATCAGATGTTCAGATTATTGACTGAAACTGAGTGACACAATTTTCTTGCTAACTTTCTACACTGAATGGCCTGTCAGGAAGGAACAAACAGACCCCCCCGGTTTATTATTGTTTATGAAAATAAAAAATACCAAAAAATGACTAAGTGGAACCAAAAATAATATTTTTACTTTGAGCAGCTGAGCAACTTTGTCAGTATGGCTTTGTAGAGGAGAACCTGAAAAAACACAAATTTGAATCAAATGTTTCATGTGAAAAATTTGCTTAGTTTACCGAATAGGAAAAAAAAAAAAAAATTAATGCAACATCAAATCCGTGGTTGTTCATTTTATGCCTTTGAGTGATGACAAAAGTATGAAATAGTCTCCTAAGTCAGTGCTGTGGCTGTTTTAATAGTAATTTTACATCTAACTAAAAACTCTAGCCTTTTTTCTTGCTTTAGTGACAGTTTTGCATTTGGCACTGCTTAATTGGATAAGCTCACAATTCAAGGTCTGCAGTTGTGCACTCCTCGCTGGCCTTTTTATTCCACTTGCAGTATTTAAACACTGCACTTCCTTTTATCAAAAAGAGATGTAGCTGTGAATATGTTTTCAGTTGTAACAAGCTGCATATACAAAACAGTTTTTTCTGGGGGCTCTGAGAACTGGACTTGCCCAGGGCAGCTTTCATGGAAGAACTGTCTCTGTCCAGGAGTATGATAGAGGCTCGTTTGTAACACTGAATTATTTGGAGTGAATCAGTTGCCTCATTTAGCTCACAGTTCTACTTTCAAAGGAAGCAATCACTTCAGCCTTCAAGCAAGCACACTAAATTTCCTTGTACCACATTTCTCCATAGAGAAATGAGTAAAAATATCACTAAACTGAAAGAGCTGGGTCATCCTCTCAGAAACCTCAGTGGAGATGCTCTTACCTTTTGTAACATGCAGGTGTTCAGCAGACACCCACGACTGCAGCATCTGTGACGGCCCTTAACCCAATGTCTGGTGACATAATAAGGTTGATCGTCCGGTATGTGACGTGTCTAACTAAAGGAGAGCCTTTCCTAATGGGCATCTGTTCAGCAAGAATGCTGCAGTCTAATCATGTTATAAAGGCAGGCAGTGCAAGCTGACCATTAGATTATTTTTGAGGCAATTTAATTGTATATAGGTTCTTGTGTCTCCATCAGAGTTGTTTAAACGTAGTAGAGGACTGTACTACTGCAAGTGCAACCGCTCTGCTATTACGCTCAGTTCCAGTTACCTGAGAAGGAAGAACTCAGAGCTGGGTTTGACGTCAGACCTGCGGTAACAGCTTTCTTGTTAAGAATTTGGAATTTCAACATGGTGACACTGTTAAACCTATGCACACTGCAATAACTCTTATAAACATCATTTTATTCCCAGTGGAAAATTCAACTTCAGAGGGCATTCCAGTTGATTTTTCCAACTGGGAAGTCGGACTTTCCCACTTCTGAGAACAACTGGAATTCAATATAATATTACAGGTTAAACTGGGACAGCAGTGATCTAATGAGCTGTACATTGCTTTGCAAAAGTGCTCATACCACATTTTGCCACAGTGCAAACACAAACTTCAAGTTATTTTTTTTTCGTAGTACTGTTTATCATAGATTTGTAGATGTGTGACACAACTACAAACCTCCCAAGACACATAAAATAGTTCAGAAGAAAATATATTTCCCAAGCAGCCTGGGTCACTATGGTGTCTTTAGAGGAGCTGCAGAGATCCACAGCTCATATGAGAGTATCTGTTGACAGGACACTATCAGGTGTTCACTTCACTTTTCTTCCCGCTTCTTTATGGAAGCGGGAAGAAAAGAAAGCAGTGGCAGCATCATGATATGAGAGCGCTTTTCTCCAGCAAACTCTGTTTACTCTGTTAGACTGGAACTAAATATCGGAAAATTTATGAAGAAAATAGGTTAAATATAAAGGTGTAAGATGAAAGTTTAACTTCCAACAGAAGAATAACATGCAGCAAAGAGTTACAGTGGAATGAATTTTGATCAGAACACAACGTGTTAGAATATAGCCAAGTCAATCCCCCAACTTAAAGCAAATTGAAAATTTGTGGAAAGACCTTATACTGATATTCACAGACAGTCTCCATCCAGTTTGATGAAGCTTGAGCACTTCTTCAAAGAAAAATGAGGCAACATAGCATTTCTAAATGTGTGAAGTTGGAAGAGATAAAACCCAGCAGACTTACATCTGAAGGTGTTCCTACAAAATATTGACTTAGATTTGATGAATACAATTACACGCCACACTTTTCATGTACATTTTTTCTTTGAATTAACAATTCCAGATGCTGTTGCAAGGCACTGCAACACAAACAAAGACAGCAGATTTTTTCTCATTTCTGCAAGAAAATATGTTTACTGCTCAAACGGTTGCACTATGAAAGTGAGGATTTTCTTTCATTGTACACTGCTTCATCCTTTACACAGCAGGGACGCTAAGAAATATGATGCATTAAAGATGCTGCAATCTTTACTTAAATATCTTCATGGCTGTTTTTTTCTGATCTTCACAATCAGATTTACAAGTTGTCAACTGCCACTAAATCTTGTTTATGGCTCAGATGATTAAATGAAATATAAAGCGCCTCTAATATGCATTTGCCTGTAGATTTGGCTTTATTGTTTATAAGTAGGTTACATCAAGGCAAAAAAGCAATGTTTTTCTCCCAATTTCTTGGTAATATTAGATATATGTTCCAATTGATACATAAAACTACATGTATGGCAAACAAAAAAAATTGAAATAGGTTATTGTCATTGCACTATCTGTTGCAGTTCAGTAGCAGCCTTTTCTTTCATGCTGAAATCCAACCCAGAATAAATATGCAGGGAATCATTGCTGCAGCTTGAATGCAATATTTGCTTTATTTACTCTATCACAGCCGCGGATTTCCCTCCACCTTTCAGCGACTTTCTTACATCACACAGCAATATTAGATTTCCACTAGTGGAGGTTTTTATTCATCATCATCAGCAGCAGAGGGAGCTGCTATAATTTGCTACAATATAATCTCTCATCAGATCCAATCTTCTGCACTTATCATCATCATCAGCTGCTGGAGCATAATTTAGACATCAATGTCTTTATTGCTCAGTTTCACTAAGAAACAGTCCAGGGTCTCTAGCTTCCCCTCTTGATGAGATGGGCAGTCACTCTGGTTCATATGAGACATGAAATAGACTGAGGTAAAAGGAGGCGGAGGGGGAAGAGGCTCATCTGGCGTGGAGGCCTCGTTTTACTGTTACCCGCCCCTCCAAGACATCAGAGGACAGATCTGTCGGTGTGGATCAGCAGCTTGCGTACAGCCAGCCCTTTCTACTGTCACAGCCCTGCTTAATATTCATGAGAGCAAATTGGTAGACCGTCATTTAACTTGCGTGCATGGTGTATTGCCTCTGGGCAGATCAGTTCAGGGGAATGCCTACTCATACTGCACTCTGTGGCCCTGACTGGTTATCGTTTGCCCATTTTAGAATTTCAAACTGATCAATTACCTTCATTCTAACTGACTTTCACGTAAAATTACATTTATTTTGGTGAAATATAGGTTTTAATTTTACAGGAGTGTATGTGTGTGTAGCCTGTATTTTAAATTTGGGTCACACACAGGTCATTGCTATTTTTAGCTGCTGGGAACACAGCTTTATCACATCCACTGCATATATCACACTAATGCTGTTATCCATAAACACACAGTGGGAAAAGAATATTTGTTGAGGTTGAAAATTGCCTCAGCTTCTGCTGAGTGTGAGTGGGCCAGGTATGATCTCTACTTCCCCGGCAGACTTGCCCTACGGGTATGAAGCAGAGAGCTGCTTTAATTACCCAAGGATCCTGCTGTCACGCTGTCACCACAAGGCGCCCGGTGCCACCAAGCAGTGCCGAGTTCCCGTACCGAGGTGGCGATGACAACTCATACAATGGATCTGCTTGCTGTACAGATGCAACACATTCATTCTCTGGATTATTTCAGGCTGAGTCACGCCCACTGTCTCTTTGATTCCCTCTTTGCCTCTTTTTGTTTGCTAGTCCCCCCTTTCCATATCAAAGAGTACGGTAATAAAAGTCAGTAGCGCAGTGAAAGTAGGAAATATGGTCACGATATATGAGCATATGGGTTACATATCATACAGACCTGAAGTGACGTTGGCATGTTTGCATAGCCAGCTTTTTGAAAATAGCTGTAAAAACTTTGATTCCAGATTCAAGCATGGGACACTGCTTGAAGCTCTTCTGCAACCATTTTTCCACAGCACTGATTTCTAGTTTATCAAATAAAATCTAGGAGAATAAAATCTTTGCAATTTGTCACTCAACTGATTGATTACCAACTATAAAGTGTTCACAGCCCAGTCAAAATTCAGTTAAAATGTTCATAAAAGGTTAATATATATATATATTTTAAATTTACATATAAGCAAGAGAACTTGAGCAAATCATTTTCTTATTGGCTCTAATGACCTTTGTTTGAGAGTGGTCAGACAGGAATGTGGGAAATAAGAGAGGGGGATGACATTAAAGATTATCAGGCTCGGACTTGAACCCAATCCATGCATGGGTTGTGCTGTACACCTATGCCAAGGCAACACCCCAAGTAATTACCTGTAAACATAGTGTCTTCATTTGTACCTGTAAAAAGACCTTAACAAAAACGTTGGAACTTGTGTGATTATTTTGTACAGATGCAAATCTTTTTGACACACATAATTCTTATCTATGAATGCACAAAAATTCCCAGCCATTTTATTCCACAAATTTACAAAACGTAATTCACAAGTATGTGTTGTGATTTACAAAAGCCAAATATGTCTGGAAATTGTGAATTTGTGCCTATATTATTGAGCATGATTCTTACACTTAAATTATCCCAAATGATAAATTTTGAATAAGACAAATACAATAAACGAGTTGCTCCAAATCAGCCATTTTTGATAAATTATTATCATTCTGCTCTTTCGTTATGCAGTCTTCCATCTTCATTTTACATGGATATGTTGTGAGAGTGTCCTTTTCCCATTTGTATTCTAATTTTGATGGAAATTGTTTAATAGAACACTATGAGTCATAAAAAAGTATTTTAAATCATGTATTGTTGCTGCTGGGACACAGGTAATTTTAGCAATAAAAATCTAATAAGTTGCACTCTCCAAGAAAACATTTTCAAGTACATTTCCAATATGCTTCAGGGTGAACTGCAAACATCTTTCAAGAGAAATAAACATAAAAACAAGAGGATTAAACAGATTATTTAACAAGAACGGATAAAAAAAGGCATATTCACACCTCTCTTGATCACCTTTTAGGTGAAGCAGCTTTTTTCTTTTTGCTCTGAGTATATCCTGGTTTAGAAAAAAAATCTCAACCAGTGATAGATGCATATGATACATTATTGAACAGTGTCATTTATTTAACCTTTACAGTTGAGCTCATGAAAAATGATGTCAATTACTGATTTTCTCTGAGGCAATGTAGTAAGTGGTTGGGCCCCGAGGTCATTTGTTGGGGCATGACATGGTGCTTTCTGTGAGGTTGGAGGGAGCGCTGTACCTTCGTCATCAGAACGTTTGCTCTCTGGCTTCTGGGCTTAGTCAATTAGTAAATTGGGTAGTGAACTGATTTGCTCTCTTTCACCAGAGTCCGTTTCTTTTTTAATTAAATCAATCAAGCTATTACTCAATCAGTCTAAATTGAGTTGCTCTCATATTCTTTTTCATATGTGACATACTTGCATATGGAAACTGCTGTCATTTTAATCCTGGTCTAGTTTCTTCATACTTTTATAAAGATTTCTTAGCAACCACACATTTCTTTGACCTTTGCTGCTCTGAAGTAGTACGTTGTATGTGAAGTATATATTCACCAAGAGACAAAGTTTTATGGGAATAAAACTGTTTTATGCTTATTCTTTAACTAAATTATCATCCATCCATCCGTCCATTTGAAAATAACATTCAATATGTTTCATTGAAGAGGGAGAAAAATAATACACTGTTTTCAACTGTGGCATACATTTGTATCCAGCCATTGTTACTCCTATACCTTTAAAAAAAAAAAAGAAATCAGTGTAACCATTTGCCTCTAGACGTCTCTAAATAATTAAATGGAGTCTACGTGTGTATTATTCAACCTCTGTGTAAATCCAGCTGTCCTGTGAAGGCTCAGGTTTTTTTTATAGAGAAGATTAGTGTATAAAAAGCATCTTGTTGGCAAAGAAACACAGCAGACAGGTCAGGGATGCAGTCGATTTAAAGATTAAAGCAGGGTGTGTTAGTCAATCCAGTTAAATTCAAAAATACTTTATTAATCCCAAAGGGGAAATTGAATATTAAATAAAAATAAAATATAAAAAATAAACAAAATATACTTGTTATAAAACAAGTTTTGAGCATCTCACGTAGCATTGTTCCATCAGTCCTCCAGAAATAGAGTAACAGTCACAACCTACAAAGACATGGCTGTCTGTCTAAGCTGACAGGAAGGGCAAGGAGAACATGGATCAGAAAAGAGGCCCATGGATCAGAAAAGAGGCCCATGGTGCCTCTGGAGGAGCTGCAGAGATCAAGAGCCTAAGTGGTTCACTTCAATAAAATCCATAGCCAAGCTGTGGAAAAAGTGATCTGGTCAGATGAGACCAAAATAACTTTTTATCCTACTTCAAAGTGTTGAACCACAATTGATTATCCCCCTATATCTACTGTGATGGATGGTGGTGGCAGCATTATGCTATGGAAATACTATTATTCAGCAGAAACAGAGAATCTGGTCAGAATCAATGGGAAGATGGATGGAGCTAATTATGGAAACTCTGGGGAAAAAACCTTCTGAAGGCCATGAAAGAGTTAGAATTATGTTCACCTTCCATGTCTTAGTCAAGTCCAGGCCTAAATTTAACTCAGAATCTGTATCAAGGTTTGAAGTAATGCTAAGCATAATATTGCATATTTTATTTAAACAAATAGGTAAACTAGTACATTTTAAATCTGAGTCTCTGAAAATGTGCTGTCCTTCACACTCACCCTGAGTACCATTCATCAACCGGTACAGTTCTGACCCCTCAACCCCTCCCACCTCCGGTCTGCATTATCTACGCAGCATGGAGAAGATTGATACTCCCTGAGGCTGATGGGAAAAAAGAGAATGAATCTGAATTTAATATGACTTTGATGTATTATTTTCATCTTGGCCAGTGCCACAGGCCCGCTGAGAACCCTTAACACCATCCTGCTGCATTTTAAACTGTTCACACTGGCAAAAACTTTTTTGATTTAAGAGACTGGAGACAGGACTGTATACATTAACTTCCACAACCCTGAGTGTTCTGCTCTTATTCAAATAATCTCATGGTAAAGAAGCAACCTTCAGTAGTGAGGACACAGTGGATATTAGTCATGTATTTAAAACATGAGAGAGCTGTCACAATTAGATTGCTCTTTTGGGTTTTGCCAAATCACATTCTGCATGCCTTCATCATGGATGGATGGATGGATGGATGGATGGATAGATAGATAGATAGATAGATAGATAGATAGATAGATAGATAGATAGATAGATAGACAGACAGACAGACAGACAGACAGACAGACAGACAGACAGAGACAGATAGATAGATAGATAGATAGATAGATAGATAGATAGATAGACAGACAGACAGACAGACAGACAGACAGACAGACAGACAGACAGACAGACAGAGACAGATAGATAGATAGATAGATAGATAGATAGATAGATAGATAGATAGATAGATAGATAGATAGATAGATAGATAGATAGATAGATAGATAGATAGATAGATAGATAGATAGATAGATAGATAGATAGATAGATAGATAGATAGATAGATAGATAGATAGATAGATAGATAGATAATCAGAGCACCCTATTACAGGACCCTTGCAGGCTGGCCTGCAGGATGAGTCACAGTTGACATGTTGAGGAGAGTAATTATTTTTCAATAACAGAATTTCACCTTAAAATACTACACCGGGTTCATTTTTTTCCCAGTAGAAATACTGAAGACACCAAAAAGTTTCAGGCTGTAGATTTTTATTTTTGTACCTAACTGGAGTCCTCAGCAGCTTTTGTCTTGCAACTTTTTCATGCATCCCCTGCTTCAAATATTTGAATTACATCCTCAGCATTCTGCAAAGGCCTGTTAATGAGCCTTTTATTTGATTCAGGTGTGTTGGACCAGGAATGTATCAAAAAAAGCAGGTCTGTTTCTTTCAAGGACTTGAGTTAGAAACTGTTTTAGATTAAACCAATAATCCAAATGTGACAAAGTTGTGACATATTTTGATCAAATTAAAAATATTAAAAATATTTCACACCTCTAATTTTTCTGTCAGTGTTAAATAATTTTAAATCATTGATATCAGTTTTGAAATTGACTTTGTTCAAAGTAACATTTTAGGTTTTGAAACAGTTCATGCCTTCAGTCAAAATTAAATACAGTCACAATTCTCTTGGATCATTTTAAATCAAGAAATTAGGTCACCACATGTTCTGATTAATGGAAAAGGAATTCAAAATGAAAGAATTTGTGATGTAAAAATGTGTTTATGTTTAAAATTAGCATATGTCGGGGGGAATAACTGATAAGTTGCTACATCCTCCATCACAGACACCAGCAGGGGCGCTGCAACCCTGGCAGCAGCTACTTCAAACACTAATTGTTGCAGATGCTGCCTTCTGCTTTCAGACCCATAACTTAGTTCACATTACTTGATGATTTATTTCCTTGAGTTTACTAATGCATATGTCAGCTTTTTAAAAGCGCTATTTCCGGATTTCTACAGCAGCAATAAGTCAACCATTTTTATAAGAAGGAAAAAACTGGTGTATCGATCAGGAGCAGCATTGTAATAATTGTAAATGATCCTTTCTAATCTGTAACAACAAATAAAAGTAGAGGGACGTGCCTGCTTACATGACGAGGTCACTTGACTGTCTCATTGCTGGTACAGAGCAGCTCGAGCAGAGAAAAGGATGGAAATGTCTGCAATTTGAAACCTTGTTAGGAATTTATGAAGTGCTAAAATGCTTTCTCCCCTGAGAGCCAAGCCAGCTGCTAGTGCCACTGTGAGCCGTTTAGTGCAGAGCCTCGTCACCAGGCTGAGACGGCAAGCGCGATGCACACAGTCACTGTGCTTTTGCCTGAAATGCAAACAAACTCAGCCTTTCATGTCTGCTTGCCTAGCTTTTTCATTTAAAATCAAACAGCTGTAGATTTCTATAAAGTTAATTGGCCCAACATTGACATTTATTTCCCTCCGTTCCTCCAGAGAATAGTCTTGCATAAAGCGGAAGAAGATGGATGGATGGATAGATTTAGTAGCATTCACTTTATTCTGATGCAGGACTAAATTGAAACTTGTATATGAACAAGAAAATTGGCCCTAATTCATAACTCATAATCGTTTGTTGTTAATTTAATGGTCCCAACTTCCAAAAAATGATCTTAACCGATTGTACCTGGCTGTGCAGTGAATGATTTTGAAGAATACTCAAAAAATGTCTAATTTATAATTATTTATGTGTCCAAATTGAAAATGCTTCAAATTTTTGGGATTGCATCTTCTTTTGGTTTGGTGCTTTTAAACTTGCTATTATGGGAAACAAAACCAAGATACAGGTATAACCCATGTAAACAGAAATACAAATAATAAACTTGACAAAAATACATTATCCATAGAAGGGGTTAACAAGAGTCTTTGTTTAATTTTGTGTTTTGTCTCTTCCAGTTTTCGGTGAAGATCTGCATTCCAGCCTATACTTTGTCAATGCATCTCTGCAAGAGGTAGTATTTGCCAGCACAACGGGGACTTCGGTTCCCTGTCCTGCTGGGGGAGCGCCGCCTGCTTCGCTGCGGTGGTATTTGGCTACCGGAGAGGAGATCTATGATGTCCCGGGCATCCGCCATGTCCATCCTAATGGAACTCTTCAAATCTTCAACTTCCTGCCATCCAGCTTCAGCAAGCTGATCCATGACAACACATATTACTGCACTGCCGAGAATCCTTCTGGCAAGATCAGGAGCCAGGATGTCCACATCAAAGCTGGTGAGTCTGCTGTGGAGACACAAGAGAGAGCGGTTTTCATAAAGGTGGGGTAAATGAAGCAGTGATAACAAAGAGAGTAGAAACTGCAGACTTTATGCATACATTAAATCTACATATTATAGTTGCTGCTTTACTTGCTTTACTCAATAAATTAGTAATTAGTTTTTGTTGTGGTCCAAATGAAAAAAAGGCGTATGGCCAAGATTTTGTAGCAGTCTGAAGAGAGATTTTAATTATCTGCACATTTTTTGCTTTTCATCATATTAATTAAAGCTGCAGTATGTAACTTTTATAAAAGTAATATGTTTTTTGCATATTTGTTAAAACTGTCACTATGTCGTGACAGTGTAGCATGAGACAGATGATTGGGGGTAAAAATGAGCTCCTCTGCCTTCTCCCAGTACTCCGAGTGCTACTTACAGAAATACAATACAGTAACAAACAATCAATCAGAGCCAAGAGGAGGGTCCTAGTGCTGTCAGTCACGCTTGTGTACATGCTGCTCACAACCCTCCTTCTCGCTCTCTGCTAAACTACAGCCAGTTCCCCACACTGAAACTTACCATGAATGTTCAGGTTTGTTGGCATGGCCACCATCGACGGAGGATAAGCAGTTTTTTCCGCCATTAATATATTGAGCAGCACATACACAAGCATGATTTACGGATTAATCCTGGCTCTGATGGATTGTTTCTGACTGAGAGTGATGCATTTCTGCAGATGGAAATAGTAACCCTGAAAGGTGGAGGCGCTTGACTTTTTTTTCACAGATTATCAGTTTCATATCATACTGTCACTACATATGATAGTTTTAACAAATATAAAAATATATATATATTTTTAATAAACGTGACATACTGCTGCTTTAAAGGTTAATTTGACTTAAATATATTAATTTATTAATCTTGCTACCCCAGATGAAAGCTCACAAAATTTGTGAATTTGTCCAATTAGGATAGACATTTGCTGTCCAGATCACCCACATCTGATATAAATGACAGTGGCCAAACTACCCAGGATCACCGGATGGTAAAAGGACCTTCTCTTTTTGAAGAAAGCATGGCTCATATCTTGTTCCTCCTACTAAAACTAAAACTACACACAAAAAAATAAGTCCCTTTTTTAAACAGGGCCAACATGGAATAATATTTTTATACTTTACATCTGCAATAAATTATACTCCTTTTCTAAAATTGTTAAATGTCTCATTTAAAAGAAGTTTGTAATTTTTGTCCTCAACTACTTCCAACTTGACAGTTTTGGACCGTTAGGCGAAACCATCAGCTGTGGTTCACTTCTATGCAGATGATGAAATTATTTACTCAGTGGAAGCAACTTTATAAAGGGAAATCTGTATACCATGTGTAATCTTTTTCAAAATTCTTTGGCCAATTTAAACATAGGTGATGATGTCACATGTATGACCTCTTTACAGACATAAACAGGTCAAATGAAAATCCAGTTCATTCCAACTCAACCATGACCATTTAATTCAGTCACAATCGATGCTTAAGTACAGTACTTATAAAGTACTAATTTGTAAGCTATTGGTTTGCTAAGAAGGATAAGTGATGACACAAGATCTTTAATAATGCAGCATTGTCATAGCATACTGAAACAAGTCTTTAATGATCAATAAGTTACACTGACATGTTTTTGTACTTTCCCTCGTTCATTAGTTTCACGGGAACCCTACACAGTCAGAGTGGCTGACCAGAAGGCTATGCGAGGCAGTGTGGCCGTCTTCAAGTGCATTATCCCCGCTTCTGTGGAGGCCTATGTCTCCGTCGTATCATGGGAGAAAGACACAGTTTCACTCAGCTCAGGTATGACAGGTTATACTTCTGCAGCCGCATGCAAACTGCCTGAGGTGACAGGAAGAAAAAAGTTGATTGTGATCTGCAAAATCTGAAGGTATAAAATACATGAAATGGAAGCAAAGTCCTGTAAATTTTGTAGGGAGTTTAACATAAAACTGGGCAAAATGTAAACTGCTATATGTGGTATTAATATCTGACAAAGGAATAGCTGACTTATCTCTTATTGGTCTCTACTATTAGAGCAATATTTGCTGAAAATCATCTTCTTACCTGGTTGTTGTTGTTGTGTGCCGGGGCTCTGCAGGCTCTGCAGCTCAGTCTCTACACTAGCCAGAGGATGTTGATAACTGTCAGATTGAATCACTGGCTTTCTCTCTCCTGTACACACTCCCCTCTCAGCCAACTCCATTTTGACTCCAGCAAGGGGGTAAAGTGGCTCAATTTACATAGCGTTACATTACATTGACCTAGTTACCTTCCTTGCTTGAATCCAGAAAAACAACATGATAACACAGAGCACCAGAACATTCAGCTGGTTGAATTTTTACTCATCTTAAATGGGATGCATATCTCTTTGATTGCTTCATGTGCTGCCCGCTGGCTGATTCCTGCTCCATACTGAGGCGTTCGGGGACCTGTAAGCGAGCCCTTAATGTCATTTGACTGAGGGCAGAATCTGGGACAACGTTTTGGTGGCATTTTAAATGTGTCTGCTCAGGCATGAAGATGTGTCTTCTGATCCATGCTGCAGACTTATTTACTTGAGGTTACCCCAGCTGTTCGCAGAGAACTGCAGGTTGAAGACAATGCCTGATGTCACGGAGATTGAGCAAATATGCAGCATGCAGATATGATTATGCTCTGCAAATGAAATCAATCATGTAGACAAGGTTTTCATGTTGTGCTCTGCAGTAGGTGGAAAAAACTGTCCAATGTCAAGCTGTAGCATACAAAACTCCATTTCAGCTCTTTAAAGACAATGAGAGTTTGTTGTTAAAAATTTGGCCTTGGAAAGGTATTCATGCCCCCTTTTTGTCTTGAAACCACAAACTTTTACTTGTTTTATAGAGCATACACTAAGAAGTGCCAAATTCTGAAGTGGAAAAGAAATATGTAGAAATATTAAAATTGGTTGTGTCCAGCCCTCTTCAAATTGATGCCACTAAATAAGATAAAGTGAAAACAATTACTTTTTCTTGTCATCAAGTCAGCAAATAGAGTCTACCTTTGTGTATTTTAATCTGGGTATGAATCCAGCGGTGTCCTGTGAAGGCCTCTGAGGTTTGATGGAGATTAGTAGGCAACAGCATCATGAAGACCCAGAAACACAGCAGACAGGTCAGGGATATGTGTCATGTGTCAAGCCTATGGTCTGCTCACAGGCATTTTAAAGTTTTTTACAAACCATGTTTCAGACATAAATATGTAAAAGAAGATACTGTGGTAAGATGAGACCAATTTGCCTATGCTATATATGAAGGAAAACTAACACTGTGCATCACCCTTGACTCAACATCCCCACAGTACAGATGGATGGAGCTAAATAAAGCCATTATAATCTGCTATATAAAAAAGTCTGTTATAATCTGTAAAAACTTGAGATTGGGATGCAGGTTCACTTTGCGACATGACAACAACCCTAAACACACCACCAAAGCTAGAACTTGTGTCAAGACTTGACATCTGATGCTCACAAATGCTTCCAATCCAGTCTAACTGTGCCAAAACCTATTTTGCAAAGACAAATAGGCAAAATATTATCTCTAAATGTGCAAAACTTGTAGAAATACCTGAAATACTTGTGACTGCTATTGGTATGGAGGTTGCATATAGTCAAAGCATTGACTTGGAATGGCTAACTACTTGTATAATTTTATTCTCGACTTCAGGGTTATGCTGTACTTTGTGTTGGTCTGCCACAAAATCCCAAATTAAACACAAAGAAGACTGTTTCTTTCATTTGTTACCAATTAAATCAGCCCCTCTAATGATGTGTTATATTTTCAAATGCAGAGATATTTTAATGAACCCTACTGTATTCCTCTAGCATGTTTTTTTAATTTATTTATTTTTGCAAGTGTACAAGAGAACAACAATATTGTATTGTCCGTGTTTACTCCAATAAGCGCCGCAGCAGGCGAGTGCTGTCAAAAGCATGAGCACACGGTCAAAATCACTGCTGCTCGGCGATAAATATTTGATGGGAGATTCTGATGCATGAGCGGATTCACCTCGCACTGTTATGGAGAGGGTATGTTGACTCAAGGAGTGTGCGGGGGTGTCTATTGGTGTGTGGTGGCGTGTGTGTGCGTGTGTGTGTGTGTGTGTGCAAGCAAAGAACTAGGGAGAGACACAATCATGAAGAAACTTGACAATGGTAGCAGCGTGCAATTTGACCCATCCTAGTTCTCTGACTTTTTAAAGCCTCTTTTTTCTTTTCATAAAAGAAGATTCAGTCTCAGTGGAAACAAAATAAAGCTATCCCACAGATGCACTAAATTATTAATCTGGGTTTTTTGTTGGGAATGGTAGCGTCAAGTGCACTCCTCTACACTTGCATTGTTCATCAGAATAAGAGCAAAAACAGGTTGGGAGATGTTGCTCAAATAAAATGAAAATAAGAGCAGATGCTCTAGAACAACTAAACCTTAGGTCACCTCTGTATTATTATGAGTTGTAAATGTGTGTTTGTGTAAAGTCTATGACTCACTAACTCGCAAAAAATGAATGTGGCTGCTAAAATCTTGGACTAACAAGTGATCCACATTAGAAGTAAAAATAGATGCATAATTACAGACCAGGGCTTGTCTTAATTAATCAGCTGTGATTGAAAAGTTAATTACAATATGAATTACCTTTCCGAATGAGGACTGCTTAGTAGTCATTTGAAGCGGCCTGCTTCAATGTAAATGAGCACGATGCAGGCTCACCGGGTCCTAATGTTGCCACTAACATACCATTAACTCGTCATGAATTTTAAAGCGCATCTCTCTGCACGAGCTTTTCAAGTGCCCGGCTCCGATCGCCTCCTTGCCGCTTTTAATAAACAATTGACAGAGCTAATAGAGACATGAAAGGGGGAATTGAAAAAGACAAAGAAAGCAGAGTAGGGGCAGAGGAGGGGGCCGTAGCCTACTGTGTTCATGCCAGGATTTTATATGGCCGACCTAGACAGCTCATGTGTGCATGTTTGTGTCTGTGCTGGTTGCTTTTGTTCATATGCCCTTGTCTGTTTGTATGTGAAGTGTCTTTGCTTTTAAAAAGGGATGGAGCTGGCACAGTGTGTGTTTTTGTGTTTACCATCTACTTCCCTTTGTTTCTCATCCTTCATGATACAAGACAGGAGTAATGAGTTTGGTGGCCTTGGGTGAACACAAGAGCTCAGACACGGAATGAGATGCAAACTCAAGTTGCTGCAGGAACCTTGTGCTACTTGTAAATGTTGTGCATAAATTAGATGCCTGATTGCAGAAACATCCCAAATGCTCGAGTCGTCCTGATGGACACTGTAAATTATCAGACCAGTGATTGATGTAATTTTGTTAACCAGGATTTCATTCACCTAAACTTTAGGTAGAAGTTTCTGAAAAAGTCAATAATAACAGTTCTCTGCGAACTGCAATAATATCCCTCACTTTTGTCAATATCTTTTTTAAAACTGTGCTCAGACTTGTGGTATCAATACTAATACTGTGATTTATAATGTACAGTGAAGGTAACATAGGAACATATAATTTGGGGCAATGTTGAGACTCAACAAAACTGAACATGCAAACACCTAAAACTGGTGGCACCACTAAACACACCATCTCCTTGGAGAAACATACTATTGTCAAGTTGTGGGGATGCTTTTCTTCACGGGCAAAAGAAAAACTGGTCAGAAAGAACAACACTACACTAACATGGCAAAAATATTAAGTTTGATTTACAATCTTGAGACAGTCTGCAACATTATGAAAGTCTTCATGCATCTCCATCCAAATAGGTATATATTTTTTAATCTAAATGTCAATTTTTAAACCATAGATGAATAATTAACATATAATAATTAATGCTTTTGCTTAGACAAAAATATGTCAAGTAATGCATAATGGAAAATTAATATATTCTATAAACTAAGGCTTTCTTGTCAACCCACTCTACATTGCAATGCCTGTGACAATAAATCTAATTCTTTTGTTATCTGAAAAAGACACACCATCACCTGAGGTGCTCTGCACATATTTTATGCATAACCAATAAACTGACTGAAACATGACAGGCTGAGGAATTAAAACAGACAAACCGTATGATGAGGACGATACAATGGCATGATTCATTTCACTGAAACCATCTGGCCAAATTAACTGAACCAAAGGTAAGAAAACATTATGTTTCATATAACTTTTGAGTGACGGGGAAGTGAAGTTTCCTTTGTCATTAGAAAGGTCTCCTCCTTGAATTAACACGCTGGCCTTTCAGCTTCAGATTTGAGCGCTAGCAGTGGACAGAAAGGTTTATAGTGTCCTTTACACCATTTCATAATTCCTGATGATAGCTTTGCAGAAATTACTTTACATGAACTCGTAACCAGTTTTTTCAATATACTCAGGTAGACTGTGGCATTGTTGGTACTAGAGTTTCCAAAGTGTGGTGAGAAAATAACCCACCACCAGCCTGACCCATTAATATGAGGACTTCCTTGATGTTTACATCAATGTCTGACCGTTCCTTCTGAATGTGCAATTTGAAACTAACTTATTGGACCGACCAGGGTTTTTCCAATCTGCTACTGCCGAGATTTGGTGAGCCTATATGTGAAATGTAACCTCAATTTCCTATTTTTACTTGACAGGAGTTGCACCATGTGTGGTCTTCTCCTTCAGTAGCCCTTAAGATTGAACATTAATGTGTTCAGAGATGGTGTTCTGCCTATCTTGCCGTTAAGGAGTTTTTTTTTTTTTGAGTTGCTGTTTCCTCTCTGTCAAACCAGTCTGCCCATGATCCTCTGACATCAACGAGGTATTCCTGACAACACAACAGTGACCCACTGAATTGCTTCTTTTTTTTTTTCCCCCCAGACCCTTCTTGGTAAACCTTAGAGATGGCTGTGTATAAATATTCCACTTGAACTGTGTCTGGCACCAACAATCACTTAAAATTTAAAGTAACTTAAAATCCTTGTCGTCCCCAAATCTATCGAGGCATTCTCACTGGTTCCTCGAACTTTAATGTTGTTATATACAGCAAACACCTCCTGGCTAAGGTTTCTTTTGAGACAAGTCCCTGCAACCTGAAACACAAGAAATTATTTTTCAAGAACTGATTACGCAGCATTATACAATGTGTCCTGACATCAAAGATCTGAGTCCTGTTAAGCATGTTATTTTACACCATAAAAGCTGGTGTCTTCACATTTTTTTTGTGAAATGAAACATTAAACTATTGGCTAGAAAATATAAACCTTGCTTTTTGACCTTTTTCTTTGTATACGTGTTTCATTTCATTCTCAGGTTCTTAGTCCTTTCCATCCTTCTTCTCTGGCCTTGAATTTTACTCATATTCAGTTTTTTCCTCCCATCTCATTACATAACCTGCTCGTCCCAGTGCCCCAGTCAATTTCTAGCTTCACAGAAAAATGCAAGATTTATTCCTTTTATGCAAATAAGTAAATCCAGTACCTAAAGCATTCAGTGAAAAAATAAAAAATAAATCTGCAAGCACTTTTTCAGCCATGTTCATTTCTCTTCAACTCTCACACATTCTGCGATCTCCTCTGTCATGGGTTTGTGTGAGTTCTTATATAGAGACTAATTAAACAGTTTGCTTGCTAATAGCATTACAGTCACAGCCATCCACAAGCCGAGTTGCGTGATTGTTGTAGTTGTCTTCATAGGTGCAGCTGTAGGTGCTTTGGCTTGAGGCGTTGCTGTTCGGGCAGCGATTCATCATGCCAGTGATGTGCCACCGCCTCCATTTTTTTTTTTTTTTAACTTAGATTGACAATGAGGGCACTAGAAGGCAGGCAGGGACAGGGCTGTAAATTCAACACGCCCAATGTCAGGCCAACCTTGAAAGGAGGGCACAGTGGTGGGAACAAGCTTTGAAATTTAGAGAAGGAGAGAGCAGATTGAGAAAACATAAAAAGCAAAAGACTTGAAAGGTAAAAAGGGGAGTTCTTTGGTAAACTGCCTTTGTTTTAACCACATAAATTGTAATTTTGTCTTTCCTGCATCACTCTCAGACTTCACTTTGTCCTGTTTGCTCAAATTGTGGTTTGTTGATCTTGCTGTTTGGAGGCTGAAAATTGGGTCATGGCTCAAGCAAAAATGGCTGATCGTTGCATGTAAATAAATACCAGCCGGACGGTAGATCTGAGTATCACCGTAAACGTGAGTGTATGTACTGAACATATAGGTTTCTGAGTGTGTGTTAGTATTTTTTGCACTACTCCACCCTTCCTGCAGTGAAACCTTATGAAAACAACACAGCATATCATTTCACTTCCCCCGCCATCCCTCCTCCTCCCACACAGATCAGCAGTTAGTGAAATGCTGACCCTTGTCTTTCACTGCACCCCTTCTCCCTGTCCACTCACGCACACATGGTGTGTCTTTCTATCTTCACAGGGACTTTGCATTGACTTACATTCATTTTTGTAACTGTATTTATTTCAAATCTAGATATTTTCTCTAACCCTAACCTTCGCTAAAACTTCATTCACACCATACCTCTAAACCTAACCCTTATTGATAAACAGGGGGGTCCATTGAATTAGGGACGGCCTTTGATCCCCATAAGGCTCATCGGTCTTCAGAAGGTTTGTAAAAATGCCAAAAATGGTTCTAAGAAGAGTAGCTAAACAAATACACACACACGCCCACGCACACACACACACACACACACACACAGAGCTGCCTTAAAGCTAAAAGGTGTGGGAGGCTAGTTCTTTGTGTTTTCTTCCAAAGTTGACATTTTTTGCATTTATAATCCACAGCTGCACAAATCGGAGGTGTTTTGGGGCTTGGGGGATGGGGTGAGTTCTATAACAGAAAGAGAAAAAGAATCCCTTCCACCGCCCTAAAAATAAAAAATCAATAGTTGTGTGCATTAATCACGCTGCTGCCACAGAGAATTATGGAAACGTGACCTGAAGGATGCATTTTCTGCATTTGCAACATAGGAGTGTCATGTGAAGGGGAGTTTGGGGAATAGGAGGACAAGACAATACCCTTTTAGCAAGAAGCAACATTAAAATGGAGATAGGAGTTGGGTGTTTTTTTTTTTTTTGGTGTTCCTTTCAATTGTGACATTAAACCTATTGTAATTTCCAAAGCTCACTACTTACTTAATTCAGTCTTATGTCTTATTTTAAAAGCTTTGCTGATACAGCTTACATTTTAACTGTAAAACTTGTGGTTTCTTGATAATGTGGCTTTCCCTTTTTCCTTTTATTATCTTTCAGTTTCTCATCTTTACTCAGTAATGAGGTTTTCTATTTGGAAAAAAAGTAAACCGTGCTCTCCTCTGACTTTCTCTTTGAGCCGCTGGTGTTTGAAGTCTCCGTCTTAGCTGGGCTGAGGGTTTGAGGATGTGATACATATTTGATAAGGATCGATTGCAGGGTTACTGAGACTGAGATGGAGGGAAATCGATCTTGGACTGGGCTTCCCAAAAGCATCTTAAAGCAAAGGTGATCTTCGGAGCATCCTTCTGGCTCAGCAGCAGAGCCATAGACTTGTAAATTTTTATTGAAATGCAATGCAAATTGTAGGCCTTGGTTTCATATCCTCGTGGGGATTTTTTTTTTTTTTTTTTTTTTTTTACGAGCAGAAAGCTTTTTATGAGTTTTCAGATTTATTTAATGTTTTATCTAAGGCTTATGTGTTCTAAAACATTCACTTACAGCCATTACGCACATGAAACAATAAGGCAATCTGTTTAGTGACGGGAGACTGAACAGCAGACAACATTCTGGCACGGTGGCTGTGATTCCCAGCTGATAGTCCATACGGATAGACAAAATCAACAACTGTTGAGCCGGGCATCCTTCCATCAGTGTTTACTAATAAACAGTGGCAATATGGCAGCCATTAGGTTGTTTAGGCAGGGAATGATTAGGGTGGTGATGGCTGGGCGCAATGGGAGACTGAACACGCTCTCATCTTTAATAGGCAATTTGGCTGTGAAGGATGGCTCTTTGTTTTTGACTTGGAATAAACGCAGCTGAAATGAGCACTGATTTGGAGGAGTGCGCTGCACTAATCTGGCTTACAGTGATGTAAATTTATAGGATGCGCACCAGTGAGTTTTACTGAAACGAGGTGTAGAATATGAGGACTAAATTCAATTTTGGTCTAGTTGATATTGTAAAGATCTGGTACCAATCATAGTAACATAATGAAGAGAATTAGATGAAACATTATACTTTAGAATAAAGAAATTCCAAATGGTAATATGTGAAATATGTTTAGAGAAAGGTTGAAATAGGGATTTAAATCAGGGGCAGAGCTCAGTTACAGTGGAGGGTCTGCCAGAGTTTAAAGATTTCTGTGGACTGGAACCAGGCCAGTACCTCCCTGGCATCAGATCAGTAATATGCATAGTGTGAGCTAATTACACCCTGAACCTTCAATATTTCTGTTTATAAGCTCTCCTGTATGTAGATTTTATTTTGTGACAGGTGGTGGCGTTTAGGTCCATGTGTTCCCAGCTGAATAACTGGGATAAATGGAGACATACTGGTGTGCTTAGTCACATAATGCGACAATGTCTGATCCCATCTTAAAAGTGCCTGATTAGAGTAAAAAAGGCACTTAATAACTGAAATCACCCTGCTGACCCTAATAAGGATTTTTCGCTCAGTTTTTTCTCCCTCATCGTCTATCCAATCAAGGATTAATACGTGCTCTTATTCCGCTCCCAGGGTGGTAAATCTGGAAAAATACAGTAAATCACACTGAGCCTCTTTAAACTTTCACACTGAGCCTCGGAGCCGACGGCCCCATGCTAAGCATCTGTAACACTGATTAGACATGAGTATGGTTTTAGAACACCTGCTGGACACCAATCAGAGGAGGAGATATAATTGGGTGTCTTTAGTGCAGAACAGCGAGATAGATCAGCTCATATTACATTTAAACCTGGACGTTTTATTTGAATGTCCAGTTTTATCATCCAGCCCAATTTTTCCTGCGAATCAATCAAGTGGTGTGAATACAACCATATTCTCTCAGACTGTGTTTTTACCAACACTGGTTGAAATATAAGGGAGCTAACGTAACAGCATAAGACTGACCTGAACAGTATCATATAAAAAGTTGTTTTATACATAGTATTTTCATAATGCTAACATTCATTTTTGAGTCCTCAATTCTCAGATGTCTTTAGGTTTGACTGGACGATTCTCACAAATTAGTAAAATAAACCACTTCATAGTTTCTGTGACTTTATGTTTAGGTTTCTTGGCTTGCTAAATATTTTATTTCTCTGCTTCAGGATCAAGTTTTCTGCAGTCTTCAGTGTTGCCCTTCATTTAGCTCCATCCATCTTTTCAGCAGTTCTGACAACCTTCCCTGTGCCTGCTGAAAAAAATGATCTCAAAGCCATAATGCTGCCACTGCCATGTTTCACGGTAAAGAAGCCAATCCAGGTGATTTGGAATACTAGTTTTCCTGCTACACATAATATTTCCCATCGGACTCAAAAAGTTTACTTTTGGTCTGCTCTGAGCAGAAAAACTTCTTTTGTTTGCTGTGTCATCTACATGTCTCGTGTTGAACAGCAAATGGGACTTCAGTGTCTGTCTTCTTCTCTTGAGTTCATCATTACTGCTTCTCGAATTGCTTATTTTTTAGAATTTTAATTGTTTTTACCTTTGTTTTTTTTTGTCCAGCACTTTAGTTGCTACATAAACAGAAATGATAAAAATAATGTGATATAACTCATGTTGCTGCTTCTGGCAGTAAAATGTTATCAGTAAATGCTATTGGGTAAGAAAACCTATTTATTTGTTTATTGTTTATGCCTAAAATATTAAAGTCTTATTCTGCCAGCTGGTTACAATAGCCTTTGCTTGAATTCTTCACGAGCAAATGACCAGCTAAACTTGCTGCAAGGTGACCCGCCATATAATTTTTGATGCAGGAGGCACAAAGCATCATTATTTTTTTTTCAAGGCTCATTTCTTTCTTTTTGCTTTTTCTCTGGCATACACTCTCAGTCCCACACACTGAGTATTCTTGGAGCCTGTCTTTGACCTCACCTTCCCATCACACATTCAACAACTTAGATCCAAACGCCAGAACTCCCAGCAGACTGCTGCTAAGTGGCTGTGGTGAAATCAACAGAGCTGGATGGGCAACAGGGAGTCAGTTTCTGCCTTATCCTCACTTCAGAGTTTAGATCTGCTCTGCTCCTATGTAAGTAGGCAAGTCCGTTTGCCTGAGATCCTCATAATTATTTTTGTGTTTATTTTACAAGGAATTTATTATGAGAGGACCCACCAGCGCTATTCCTGTTAGGCTCATAAATATAGAAATAGAGCCTAATACAAGAAACATTTAAATCAGTGTTTGCACTCAGACTGTGGTCGGTTGATTGTTTGCAGCAGTGACGTCATGAGGTGACAGCCATGTGGCCTTTTGACAGACGCAGCCTGCAATCTTCCCATCGGCGTAGGAGTCGAGCTGGCCAATCAGAGCCAAGTACCCATCGCTGCACACGCTTATCACCTGCATACAGCTGCTGCTGCCCCTCTGAGCGAGCGAATAAGCAAGTGAAGGGGATGGAGAGAAAGAATAAGGATGAATGGTGCATCCAAGACAGAGGCTGATTTATGTTCTGTTGTTGAACAGTCAAAGCAGCACCTCTCAGATAATTTTTAGAAGTGGATTTGAAGCCTTTTTGTTTTTTTTTTTACTAAATGGCACAATCCACATTTGTAATTTAGAATTAATAAAAAAGAACAGGTTTTGTTTTTGTTACACTTATAGCTGCAAAGTACTGCAATAGTCAGAATGTGATTTAGAGTGGAAGCATGCTTCGTAGCCCTTGTGAAATGAGAAGGCAGCGAGTAAGAGAGAGAGATAAGCTCAATCTGAATTGATTTTTGTGTTACTTTCTGCTGTACTTGAGTTTCCATAGCAACGTGGTCAGGTTCCCTCGGCCTCCTAGGGCAAGTGTAATTGTCTATTTCTCCCTGGCAAGCTTCCTTTCCTTTCCTTTCCTTTCCTTTCCATTCCTTTCCTTTCCTTTCCTTTCCTTTTTCCTTTCTTTTCTTTTCCTTTCCTTTCCTTTCCTTTCCTTTCCTTTCCTTTCCTTTCCTTTCCTTTCCTTTCCTTTCCTTTCCTTTCCTTTCCTTTCCTTCCTTTCAGCGATATATAAAGAAACTGAATTCATCTGAAATGATTTGAAATTAAGCATAAATTAGTTTTTCTGCATCTGAGACAAATTCGCAAAGATGATGGGGAAGAGAAGGCAACTAATTGATGTTGCATATGTGTCCATAATGAATTTATATATGTTTTTCCAGCAACTGGGCCCAATGTTTGAAAGAACCAAGAGTAGAAAGAAATTAGCACTGTTTGGTTATTGTTGTTTATTGCATTGACCAACATTATCACTTATTGAATGTTTTTCTAACACTATACAGCCTTATCCCTAAGTGACATCTTCTTTCTCTCAGAATTAACATGCAAATCTACTATACAAAAGCCATTCATAGCAAATATAGGTTTATTGGTGTAGTAAGACTGCAGCAACTCAGCAAGTATAGATGTGTTTGTTGCTATTGATTTGAAAATATTAACATTATATCAGAATACTGGAGAAGAAATGTGGCAAAGGTTCTAAGAGAGAAAGCTTAGATCATGACTGAGAACATGAGTGAAGCAGAAAATCAGACTAATTTCCTTGATATAAGGTAGTGCATAGCAAAAGATAAAGCAACATTTAATTGAACTGTCTTGCATTGTTGTAAAAGTCTGCTTAGGAATGTCCGTTGCCTGAAGTGTAAAGTGTGTTTAAAGTAAGCTCTTGCATCTATGATAGCCTTGGACCTGCACCAATCTGCTCCTTGTTTTTTGGTGCCAGATCAATGCTAATTAATGCACATATCCCTCAGGGACAGTGAAGAAGCTACACTGAGAATCAGAGATACCATTAGAGGCTGTAATAAACCTGAACTTTACTGCATGTAGCAGAAGAAATAACTTAAAATATGACCAAACAGGAAGCAAATGGTCTGTGTCGTGTGTTTCTTACAGTGAATTATGCATGTAGGTTCATTTTCTGATTGAACAAATAATGATCACGAAGTTCACGTTCTTGAACAGTGTTTGGTTTATGAAGAACTGTGGTGGGGCCTTTTACAATCATCATCTGTAACTGCAAGCAAGGTCAAGTTCAAAGTTCAAACATTTTGTACCAAAAACACACAACACCTGGATGCAGAAGTGTTCACATTATTTGTTGGAAGACACAAACTGGCAGTATCCACACACCTGAAGGCCTCTTGGTTTGGTATGAGCTTTGTGACGTCTCCTGTTTCCTTGCTTTCTTCTCCATCTCTTTCTGAAGCACCGTGTTGAAACAAGTAAGAAAAATTAAAAAAAGGAGGCGACATGGCTCTGTGCATGCCTGGCGGATAGATAGGCGCTGCATAACTAGCAGTTCTCCTCTGAAGTACGGAGAAATCTATTTGCTTGTAGAAGCTGCTTGCATAATCCTTTAGTTACACTTGCCAGCTGTGAGCAAAGATACGGCACTGTGGGATTTGGCATGAATATCATTGGGAGGACAAAGAAATGAAACTGATAAGTGTTTGTGCGCAGGGTCCTTTGCATAATCCAGGATAACCCATAATCTGAGTAGTCTGAAATCACTCTGGAGTAAATGTGGTGAGGAACAGTTAATGAGAGCATGCTGTTTCAAAACATTTGCCTCCTCTAAAAATAATCCAAGCATTTGAGGTAATCTGAAATCAGAGATAGGTCTTGATATCCTGTATTCAGACACATGCTCTGAATGCAATCTTCATGGAGACACTGTTTCTGTCCTAATAGTCCATAAATAAAAGTCTATGCATATTTTCGTCAACACAGCAGGAATAAAAGCCACATGAGAGGGTTGAAAGGATTTTTTCTTACTTTAGCATCTCTCCTTTTTATCTGCTTGATATTCTTCTTTCCTTGTGTCTCAGCCAAAAGTGTTCACAGCATTAAGAAACCCACCCACATCACTCAACGGCTTTCAATACCTCCATCCCTTCTCTCCCCACCTTTTAGGGTATTTGTTTCTTTAGACTCGTCTGCCCTGATACCGGCATTTTACAGCTCTGCCAAAGTGTTATTGGACAGTAATAGACAGCTGCTGAAAGAAATACTGCCTGCATGCTACAGTGTGTGGACCCCATGTTGTCTAATCCACAGAGCTCTCACATCTAAAGGATGTGGGATGTGATAACCAAGCTGAAGGATAAACTGGTAAATTTTCCCCCTTATTGGCGCAGTTTTGCTATCAGCGTTTTCTGCCGTTTAGATCCGCCACAACAGCTTTACATACTTAAAGACCTAAAAATATTTCCTGAAGTGTGTGACCCACTTAAACTAAATATTATTATATTGTGTTTTTAGGCTGTTAATGCAGCACATTCTGTAGCTGATGTTGAGGGTGAGTGGGGGGAGTTCAATGAAATCTGCACTTTATGTTGTCAGGGTTTTGGATTTACTTTGTATCTGTGAAGCTTTGTTAATTCTTCTCTTGATGAACTAATTGATGTCAGAGTTAGCTACAAAGTCTGCCTGTTGGTGATATGTATTTATATTAGGGAAAACCTGGAATTAGACTCTCATTGGATCTCAACCTTGAGAATAAACAGCAAAGTTTCACAATATGATGGTGTTTACTCAGACATTTGAGATGAGATGTATTACATTGTATAATTTATTGATTTGTTTTTATATGAAATTACTGCTAAGGTTATACAATATAAATTTTATATTAGATGTTGTAGTGGCTTCTTAGCTGTGGGCACTAAGGATTTCGTGGGCCGTGTTGCGGTGGATCTGGTCCTACTTGCAATATTTCTATAAAACTCAAGTTACTACATATATATGTAAAAAATAATAAAGCTAATTTTCAACAGATAATGAGGGACTATATTGTACTGAGCTAACTTTTTAAAGCATAAAAACACAATATTTTCACCATCTTAAAATAGTGGTCCAAGTCATTTTTTGCCAAAGGTGATTTTATTTATTTATTTTTTGCCTAAAACATCGTTTGGAAAAAGAGGTAGAGATTTCTATTTTTTCTATATCACTTATGGCAAAAAATGACCCAGGTCATTATTTCAGGAAGATGACAATATAATAATTTTTTTAAATTTTATTTTGAAAAGCAGACAGGACTGTGACATTTTCTTGATCTTGTTGAAGATAAAGCAACACTAACACCGTTCTTTTTCTTCAGCTTTAATGCTATTACTTGAAACTTCAACAGATCTTTATATGTCCTATAACTATTGACAAAGATTAAACAAGATAAGAGCTTCCCAATTCTTCATTTTCTCTCTATGAAAGGAGCTACCTCTAGAAGAACACCTTAGTTTTTTTTTTAATCTTGGTTGTCTTGTGGTTACAGCATACCTTTCATGCCCATGTAACATTAACTTTAGAAGGAGAAACAATAGAAAAATGGTAGCCTCCCCATCCGTTGAGGCTTAAATATTTATGAAGTAGCTGGTAAATGACTCAAAATCTGAGTGCGATGAGGAAAATGGGAACTATGAGGAGAGTGAGTAAGGCAAAGATGGGAAGACATTCCTTGTAAACCTGGACTCTGAGGGGGCTCTGGCGCATAATCAATGAAGCGAAATGTGTGTTGTATCTGTGGCATTGAGTCGGCTTCACACAAGCCAATCCTATTTTGACAGCGGAGACAGGTCTGTTGCTATGCTCTCTGAGAAGGACTCCTGCAGCTTGAAGCAGACAGAACTCACACTCAGGGTTCATGTCACACCTCCAGGATGGACGAAACAAAAGGGAAGCAACCGAAATGAGGCAAGTTGCCTCTAAAGCCCCACAAATTCAATTGTTTATTGATGATTTGATCCATTAAACCATTAAAGCAACGTGTTGACACCAGCAGAAATAGACTGCACACTTTCATTTCTGTTTTGACAGAGGTGTAAATGCACTGAGACCTAAGCTGTCTGAAAAAAAAGACGAGGCACACATTAGGACTGAATTTTAACAATTTATTAGCTCTTTTCTTATTGTTTAAAAATTGAACCAAAACCAAAATCAATTTTCTAAATTATTATTTGTGCTTGGCTTGACAAAAGGAAGCCAAATGCTAAAGAAAATCAAGCACAGGTGAAACAATATCTGTGGCATATATTAACCATGAAATGGTTTCAAATCTTTGCTATTTCTGTGAACAAAAAGTGAGAGGCGGCGAGAAATTGAGGAGACATGCAAGAATCTTGCCAGGTCTGGCTGGTCTGCCAAAATTGCTCCAAAATCATACAATAACTCATTGAAATGTCACAGAGAAACAGGACTTCTACACCACTGCACTTCACATTTGTGTCTGTTAAAGTCAGTGTTTAAGATTAAAAAATGGTGGGAGAAATGGCCTCTGCTGTACAGTTCAAAGGTCCAAGCAACTATTGAGGAAAGAGAACAAAAAATCTTGTTTCACATTTTCTCAAATTACATCTTGATGATCCTGAATACTTTTTCCCAAATATTCATAATATATAGACTTACGAGGTAAAACTGGAGTGTGCTTCCTGTTATATAAACTAACACAGCATTTTAGAATAATGACTGACAATCAAACGTGATGGTGGATTTGGGGTTGCTTTATTTCTTCATGAATCTTTCTTCATGAATCTTTCTTCATGATCTCAATGATTTGCCTCAACTGATGGAACAATGAATTTTGCACTCAACCAGAAAAATGCTAGCAGAATGTCCAGCCACTTCAAATTTTGAGCTCAAGCGCAATGAGGTTCTCCATCCATCCATCCATCCATCCATCCATCCATCCATCCATCCATCCATCCATCCATCCATCCATCCATCCATTTTTAACACAAGGGTCCCTCATGGGGTCAGGAGAGGTGCCATCCATCCATACATCCATCCATCCATCCATCCATCCATCCATCCATCCATCCATCCATCCATCCATCCATCCATCCATCCATCCATCCATCCATTTTTAACACAAGGGTCCCTAATGGGGTCAGGAGAGGTGCTGGTGCCTATCTCCATTGAACATTTTAGGTGAGAGGTGTGGTACCTCTTGCTAGTCTGTCGCTAGTCTGTCGCAAAATCATGTCAGTGTGGTTAGGGTGAAGTGTTTTGATTAAACACTTGTTCTTTGTATTTAGCTCTTTTAAACATTGTCTATAAAATAAGCCTTCCAGTGTTATTCCTTAGGAAACATGAAGATAAACTAATGCATACATGAACTAACTCACTAAACAGACAAGATGATTATTCCCAAACAAGTCAAAGTCTGTCTCCTTGTTGTGTGTTTTTGTGTCTTCTTGTCCAGATGTCGCCTATTAGACATCAGATTAAGGAGAGACTGGTGTTGGATTAGCCAATCCTGAGCCAGAATCATTTTAGATTAGATTATAGTATATGGACATCTGGGTCGCTGCGATGGCTCTGCTTGCATGAAATAACATTAAGTCAGTGTTACGGAGCAAGACAGTACACAGACTGTAATCAGCTGCCAAGCAGAAGGAAGATGACAGCATTAAGACATGGACAGACGAGAAATCCTTCGGTTTTACAACTTCCCAATTACAGAGGACAACAAAAGCTCCACTGCTGCTCATAGCTGTCGCTATGAAGTCAAAATTACAAGGGAAGACAGGAGGTGTTTGTCTGTGTGTGTGTGTCTGACAAACTGAGCTTGTGCAAAGAAGGTGATCAGTACAGAGAGGCCTGCCTGCTAATAATTATGGTTATTTTCTCCTCCTGCTCTCTCTTTGCTCAGCATTTGTGCTCAGGGCTCCTGGCAGATAGATGTGCAGAGATTACACCTTCTAATTGGTGCTAGTGGCTGTGGGACGGAGTGGTTCACTGTAGTTTAATGCTGCGTAGACAGGTTCTTATACATTGTGGGTTAGTGGTAATGATGATAATGGCTTTTGAATAGTGTGTTTGTTGTGTGGCCGTTAGGTGAACTAAAGCATGTAAATGTATGTGGTAAGCAAAGGTTCCAAAAAAAAGAGAGAGTAAGTCAGAATTATCATTATTATTTACAAAAAAAGAAAATTAAACAGACCAAATGTGGCAAATGTTTACTGTTATTTGTTAGACTTATTTAAAGAAGATTGAGAACATTAAATTAAATGCTAATTAGGCTTAAGTCAAAAAATTATTTCCTTGGTGTATATTTAAAATTATTTGGTCCTTCTATGTTGAATGAAAAAATGACTAACTTTAGTAGAAACAGAACGGAGCAAATCATACTGTTGCAACATTAAACAGTATCCTGCTGTTCAAATATTTATTGTTTGTGTTGCATTTGTGGTTATATGCATCAATTTAGTCAGATATTTCTCTGTATTTATAGTTTTTGTGTTTTGTTGAATGAGGTCAGATTGTTATTATATTTTATCCTGGATTTGTTTGTTGTGGGCTACCATACAACTGTAGATTTGTTAATGTTTTCAACTATCTGTCATCTGTCTCTATTTACTGAGCACTTGCACATGAACTGCTTCTGTAAACACAAAGTATCTGTGTTCACTATGCTGAAAAAAATTAATCAGGCTGCTCAAACATCTGACATAAGTCATAAGTTGTTAATATATGGTAATCCTGGAGATGTCAGGGTGATAGGGATGATGCTGGGAATGCATCACAAACTCATTTGCTCGTTTCTCTGTCTCACAGTTTTTGGTGAAGTGTAAAAAAGTGATCCAAAAATGAAATATGACAAAGAATTTTAATTTCTGCACATTTTGCAAATTATATTATGATGCATACATGCGCGACCGTGGCCTCCAGACAAAGACGTGTATGTGCGCATAATGCTACTTGTCATCTATGTGTATAGAATATGTTTGGCAGCCAGCCTCTCCCTTTGCAACTGTATCTATGAAAATATGAGATTCTGGGTGCAATTGTTCCTCTTTTTTTCCTGAGGTCTGTGTCATGTCTGATTAAAGTTAACCCCTGTGAAGTGGCTGGTGCACCCCTCCTCTGTATCCACCATTCTCTTCTGTTTCTCCTCTTTACCCCCACGCCTCTGCTCCTGCACCCTTCAATCACTCCATCCCTGTTCTCCTTCCTCCTGGCACTGTGACAGCACAGGAGAATATGCACCCTCAAGGTCCCACCCTCCCCTTCTGGCTCCCATGGGTGGCGTTTCCTTGGAAACAGTGTCAGAGTTGATTGGGTGGGTGCAGATAGATGGCTGCCCTTTATCGGACTACACCACCACTCCATCAAAAGAAACCAGAGAGAACCTTCTTGCACACACCCCTGTGTGCTCAGCCTGAATGGAGCGTTCCACCTGACACGCGTGAATATTACCTCAACCCAGGCTGAGGGTGCATGCATGGGTGTGTGTGTGTCCTCTTTTTTCCTCTGTGTATATTGAATATCTGTGTTGAATACTGCTTCTGTGCACTGCATCTGTGGATGAGTGTGACTGACTGGCAAAATCTCTCAGTGAATTGGACATACAAGGGGAGAAGCTGTCTGCAAGTGTCTTCCCTCCTCCCTGTCCTTGGGAAAAAAACAAAATGGAGACTGTTTTTTTCCTGCTTTTGTCTCCCGCTGCTCAAAATGATGTAGCGAAGAAACTCAGATCCTTCCACAAGTAGCTTTAGAGAAACAGAGCATGACAGAATCTTTTAAATACCTGAACTACACCTAAAGATAAACTGCATGGTGAGAGTAATTGATTGTTAAATTATCTATATTGGAACAATTGCAAATAGTGTTGTGGCCATACATCAGCAATGCAGCACTGATGTTTTTTTAATCTAAAAATGGACTGATATAAACATCTCAAGGCTGAATGTGGCAGTAGTAAAGGAAACAGAACAAAATGTATGTTTTTGATTACTCCACTGCTCTCTGAGCATTATCCAATTTAAATTGATGTGAGAATAATTTAATATCCATAAGAATGTTTTGGTTGCATTTGAATGAAGAGATACAGGGGCGAAACATATCAGTGCATCCCACACTTTCTATCAAACTTAAGTAAAGATCAGATTACAAAGCACTGCATTATCAGCTGAAGACTAGATTCATGTCAGCTTCTTTTTTTAATTAGCCTCTGATCTTTGGTAAATGTTTTACCATTACCACTGAAATTACAACGAAAACTAATCTAAGATATAAAATATGTTCTACCCTTTTTTCCATAGAATTAATTTTTTTTTGGGGGGGGGGGGGGGGGGGGGGACTGAATGTAACCAACTCAACAAAAATAAAACTGAGTTACACATTTCTAGATTCAGCAGTTCAGACAAGCTCACACTTAAATGCTGTAGCAAAAGCACACATGTATTCAGTCATTGCCTCAGGCCTTATCTGCTTAGTAACCAGTGATGATCTGTGTAATCAGTGTATGGAAGAAGGTAAAGAAAAAGTTCAGAATACATGAAAAAATTAAAGTATTCTGGTAGTTGTGGATTAACATGATGTTTTTCGGTGTCTTTCCAATGCTGGATTGCGTGTGTCTGAGTACATCTACGCATGTGGTAATAAAGGTGATACATATTGTTTAAGTACATCCAAACAGTCATGTATGTAATCTGCAATGAGGATAACAGAGGACTAAAGCAGGATGATGTATAAGAGTATTAGACAGATGGCATTATTAGTGACATCACTGAATACTGAGCACATGGCTGCACGCTGCTAAAAGGGTCATCATAATATTATCAGAGGAAACCTCAAACGTCTGATAAGGAGTTGATGAAAAAGAAAATCAGCTCCATATTGTCAAAATCACACACTAATTTGGATAACCTGCCCCACAGAGACTTTGTAAATTGATTGAACTGCCACAGAGCCTGTACTTTCGACAAATTCTCATCCAATTTCACCTCCTGTTTTCTTTGGCACCAGGGTATCTTTTCCTGGTTGATTTGCATCAATAAACCTCAGTAAGCAAGGCATTGTAATGCCTAATTGGGCGGTAATGAGCTGTCGCATTATGCAGAGTGCTGAGGTTCAAGCTTATTAGTTGCTTGGTTGCCCATAACATTTTCCTGTCTTCCCTCTGCTTCTACAGTGTTGCATGATTGTCAATGCAATCTTCCTTTCTGTCTCGCCTCCCGTTCTCTCGCTCCGCTTTATCCTTACACATTTCACCCCACCCTCTCCCTGGTAGTCTAAAAATAGCAAATTTTTGTCCAGGAGGCCTTGGTCATGTACAGTGAGGCAGCAATCAGCATGATGGCAATGCACAGGAAGATTCACAATAGCCATCATTCTGCTAATGCTAGCTAATTTTCTTTGAATTACTCAAAGCCCCAGCAAAGGGAACACGAGGTGATAAGCCAGGCTAATTAAAGGTCTTAAAGGTCTTGTCTCTCCTAAGTTGTCAGAAATATCTCACAAATGTTACATTTGTTGTACCTGTCCTTTTGTCTAGCAGAGCTGGCACCATAGGCGCCGGAACAGGGGGGGCAAAGGGGCCATTGCGCCTCCCCCTCCCCACACACACACACTTTACGGCCCTGCCTTGTCCGTCCGCTGGTCCCGCCAGACATTTACACAGGCTGCACACAACTCTGACAATTCGTGACTGACATCTCTCTGTGTTTATATGCAGACAGAGATACACATAAAACCAACAGCATTGAGATCTGGACCAAATCTAAGGCTCCAGACCGCATAACAGTCACCCAAAGGTTTACGCACATGCAGCAGCTCCGGGTCGGGCTGGGATCATGAACCGTTCTGAGGTCTGAATAAAGGTTTTGACTCCGATCCGGTCCAGGTCTGAACCAATTCTGCCTAAAAATTCAAAGAGATTTCTGTATTTGTCACCATTTATAGAACTGTGGCGATGTTTTATTTCTAATGGCGTTGGGATGAAATAAAAGGACATCGGGCCCATGTCCGTTTATGGATCCGGACCAAATGCTCACCCACAGTTTGCCCAGAGCAGATCATTTTGGCTCAGGTCAAAAAATAATTGCGTGAATTTGTTTGTTTGTTTTTTCCTCGTTGCTCTTCCAAAAGCCAATCAGCCATCAGTATCCATAAATATCGATGGCTACTGACGGTTTTCAAGTCTCTGTTGGCTTTTGAAATTTATTTTTGTCCTCTAAAGCACATTAAAGTTTATTCATGATGTTTTTCATTTTGTTTTTCATGCAAAAAGATTGTCAGCAGTCTGGCTGGTTATTTGTCCCACTCAGACATATCTTTCCTGCACAATTTGTGGAACACGCAGCAAATAAAATCTGCACCGCCTTTTGGTTTTAGACCCATAGCATCCACATAGCGCTGCTGCGCCGTAACGTGATGATGCGCTGGAACCATCAGGTTGTCCTGCTGCTCTAAATTGGCATTGCTGGAGGATATTTGACATCTATTTTATTACTATTTTTTTAATGTTCCAAATATTTGACCAGTCGTGATTCTTGTCATGTATCCTCAGCATAGATGTATCGTGCGTATTTTGGACTTTTAACAAGTAACTCAGCACAGGGGTGCCTGCAGCTGTGCGGCTGTACGCACTGTGTGTACCTTGAGATATTCCTTCAAGTAAAACAGAAAATAATAATTTTTAATTTTTTAAATTATTATCTAACCCTCTTTACTATTAAGATTTAGGAGAAAAAAGATCTATTGTGTCAAAACATCTTGTACGAGGCAAGTCTGTGTGAGTTCGTGGAGGTGCGCACGCCAAAGCCTAAATGTTATAGGTCAGTTTACTTTTGTAAATTTGGCGGCCTGGCGCTTTTTCTGTAAGCTAAAAATGAATGAGCGAAGTTTGAATCCTCCCGTAGTTCTAAGAGCGGTCGATTGGATCCTGTCAGGATTCTTTTACCGTGTGCGCGGTTCTGGCGGGTCGCCGGTTTATGAGTCTTTTTGTGTGTGTGTGGGCGTGCGTGTGTGTGGTTTGGCGAACTGAAGAGCTGACGGGTCACCCGGTTGGACAACTGTTTCACCCGCTACTGGTGCGTTCACACCAATGATGTAATGATGACAAAATCTTCATACAAACACGGTGTTGTAATACCGTCGATCTCTGTATTCAGCTGTTCTTAGGTCGGCTGCAGGCATTTATCCGTCTTTTACATTTTTCCACACTCCAGTTTTGAAAATGGAATAAAGTCCATTCCCCCATCTAAATGCTCTGTGTAAAGCTGCCTTCTGCATGCTCCCCACTGACAACTTTTGACATTTTTTTCTGATTATTTTCCACCAAATTTCTATGACCGCAGCGCATTTAGTAGCAAACAATCATCAAATCTAGCCAGACCACAGCGCATGGTAGACGTTGTCCTCCAGGTAAGGGGTGTTTACTGTTTACTTCGGAACAAATTGCGGCAAACCCACTGAATTGATTGACAGGTGCCATCATATCAATTGAACGCGCATGACATTCAAAGTGCGTAACAGAGATGACGAAACACCCCATGGCCCCCAACCCCAACTCAAAAATGAATCCGGCGCCGCTGGCTGGCACTTTGGTGCAGTGTAGATATGCTGAGTCCAAGATGTCTGGAACTAGGAGATGAACAGCGCTACATTAAAAGAGCAGTTTGCTAGATAGTTTGCTGCCACCCATGGGTAAAATGGCCCATGTTTGTATTAAAAAAGGGGGTAAGACTGATTTAAATTAACCAAATAGAGAAAACAACATTTTCTTACTTCTGCAGTTGAACTGGGTATTTGTACTGATCAACCTTGTTTTCAAGGCTCAACCAGTTTCACATTTTCTGTCAAATTACCCTAAAGCTTTTTGTGTCAAGAAGTGCGGGTGGTGTTGGTGGTGAGGCAGATGCAGCGGACCCAGGTTAGATGAATTATGATGATGTTTAATTATAAATAAGTCCAGCAACAAGCAGCAGGCACAAGGAAACACTGACGAAACATAGACGTAACAATGATGAACATTGACGAGGACCCGACGAGGAACAAGGGACACAGGTGGGGTTAAATACACGGGAGGGTAATCACAGAACGAGACACACCTGGGAACAATCAAGGGGAGGACAGGACAACGAAGAGACTAAGGACACAGAAAACTCTAAATAAACACAGAAAAACACAGATCCTGACAGTACCCCTCCCTCAAGGGCGGCTACCAGACGCCCAAAAAAAAAACCACAACAAGGGTGGGCGGAGGGGCGCCGGATGGGGGGCCAGAGTCCAGAAAAAACAAAAACACAACAAGGGTGGGCGGAGGGGCGCTGGACGGGGGGGCCAGAGTCCAGAAAAACAAAAAACTACCCACCATCGTGGGCGGAAACACAAGAAGGGCCAAGAGTCCATAAACAAACAAAAAACTACCCACAGGGTGGGCGGAGGCAAAGGAGGCGGGAACCACGGAGGTGGTCCGGTGGTCGTCCGCGGCGGCGGGAACCACGGAGGTGGTCCGGTGGTCGTCCGCGGCGCTGGAGGCGGGAACCACAGAGGCGGTCCGGCGGCCGTCCGCGGCGCTGGAGGCGGGAACCACAGAGGCGGTCCGGCGGCCGTCCGCGGCGCTGGAGGCGGGAACCACGGAGGCGGGAACCACGGAGGCGGTCCGGCGGCCGTCCGCGGCGCTGGAGGCGGGAACCACGGAGGCGGTCCGGCGGCCGTCCGCGGCGCTGGAGGCGGGAACCACGGAGGCGGTCCGGCGGCCGTCCGCGGCGCTGGAGGCGGGAACCACGGAGGCGGTCCGGCGGCCGTCCGCGGCGCTGGAGGCGGGAACCACGGAGGCGGTCCGGCGGCCGTCCGCGGCGCTGGAGGCGGGAACCACGGAGACGGGAACCCCGGAGGCGGGAACCACGGAGGCGGTCCGGCGGCCGTCCGCGGCGCTGGAGGCGGGAACCACGGAGGCGGTCCGGCGGCCGTCCGCGGCGCTGGAGGTGGCGATGAGTCCCGGGGGCCGCCCACAGACGGCGACGACGAGCCCCCCGAGGCAGGGTCTCGGTCGGAGCACAAGGGGTCTCGGTCGGAACGCTGGGGGTCTCGGTCTCGGGTGGAACGCTGGGGGTCTCGGTCTCGGGAGGAACGCTGGGGGTCTCGGTCTCGGGAGGAACGCTGGGGGTCTCGGTCTCGGGAGGAACGCTGGGGGTCTCGGTCTCGGGAGGAACGCTGGGGGTCTCGGTCTCGGGAGGAACGCTGGGGGTCAGGGTCTCTGGAGGAACGCTGGGGGTCAGGGTCTCTGGAGGAACGCTGGAGGTCAGGGTCTCTGGAGGAACGCTGGAGGTCAGGGTCTCTGGAGGAACGCAGGGAGTCTCGGTAGGAACACAGGGAGTCTCGGTCTCAGGTGCGCCGGCTGGAACGCCGGCTGATTCGGCCTCGGGTGCGCCGGCTGGAACGCCGGCTGACTCGGCCTCGGGTGCGCCGGCAGGAACGCCGGCTGACTCGGCCTCGGGTGCGCCGGCAGGAACGCCGGCTGACTCGGCCTCGGGTGCGCCGGCAGGAACGCCGGCTGACTCGGCCTCGGGTGCGCCGGCAGGAACGCCGGCTGACTCGGCCTCGGGTGCGCCGGAGCGAAGCCTTGGAACCGGCCGCGTAGGCGAGCCGCAGCGAAGCCTTGGAACCGGCCGCGTAGGCGAGCCGCAGCGAAGCCTTGGAACCGGCCGCGGGGGCGAGCCGCAGCGAAGCCTTGGAACCGGCCGCGGGGGCGAGCCGCAGCGAAGCCTTGGAACCGGCCGCGGGGGCGAGCCGCAGCGAAGCCTTGGAACCGGCCGCGGGGGCGAGCCGCAGCGAAGCCTTGGAACCGGCCGCGGGGGCGAGCCGCAGCGAAGCCTTGGAACCGGCCGCGGGGGCGAGCCGCAGCGAAGCCTTGGAACCGGCCGCGGGGGCGAGCCGCAGCGAAGCCTTGGAACCGGCCGCGGGGGCGAGCCGCAGCGAAGCCTTGGAACCGGCCGCGGGGGCGAGCCGCAGCGAAGCCTTGGAACCGGCCGCGGGGGTGACAGCTCCGGAAGGCGACGAGGGGCCGGCTCACGTCGCTGTCTCCGGGCTGACCGTGGAGGTGGCGGCTCCGGAAAGCGACGAGGGGCCGGGTGCACCGGCGGCTCACGTCGCTGTCTCCGATATGGCAGCGGAGGTGACGGATCCGGAAGGCGACGAGGGGCCGGGTCCACCGGCGGCTCACGTCGCTGTCTCCGAGCGGGCAGCGGAGGTGGCGGCTCCGGAAAGCGACGAGGGGCCGGCTCCACCGGCGGCTCAGGTCGCTGGCTTCCCGGACGGAGGTATCGACGGGGGCCATATCCGGGGGGTGCCAACACCAGTCTTGTCCCCCGGAATAGCTCCCGCTGCAGGTCGGCGAGGGCTTCAGCCAGCTCCCTGTCCTCCCTGCCGGACCTCCGCCTCGGGCCGCTCTGCCCTTTAGGAGGTAACCTCCTGAATGCTGGGTCCATGTTAGCAGCCTCACCGATCGGTCTGGTCGGGTCCTTCTGTCAAGAAGTGCGGGTGGTGTTGGTGGTGAGGCAGATGCAGCGGACCCAGGTTAGATGAATTATGATGATGTTTAATTATAAATAAGTCCAGCAACAAGCAGCAGGCACAAGGAAACACTGACGAAACATAGACGTAACAATGATGAACATTGACGAGGACCCGACGAGGAACAAGGGACACAGGTGGGGTTAAATACACGGGAGGGTAATCACAGAACGAGACACACCTGGGAACAATCAAGGGGAGGACAGGACAACGAAGAGACTAAGGACACAGAAAACTCTAAATAAACACAGAAAAACACAGATCCTGACATTTTGTTTGAGATACAGAAACTTAACCAGATAAAAAATCGTTGAATACATTTCTCATTATTATTGTTGCATATTTTAATAAAACAACAGACTATTATGTACATTTTTCCTCTAAATTGCAGTTTACTGCATGTATTAGTTTTATTTTTATATATTACACAAAAAATATGAGTATTAATAAAGGTCACTGACTAAAGTTGTCTAGTTTTGCTTTTGCTTTTGTAAAAGTAGCCTGCTACGGCTTAAGAGCTTGACATATATTCACAATATATATAGTTTTTTCTTCTGCACTGAAGTCAGAATAAAGTGTTTGCTGTTCTGTTCATTCAGAGATTTGAAATGTCTGAAAGAAAATTCTGTTCAACAAACACTTCTTCCTGTTTTTCTTCCTCTGATTTTGTTTATTTTTTGTTCAAAATATTTCCACAAAAATCTAGAAATGCAGTTTTCAGTCAGCCTAAAGGAAAATTAAGCTTCATCTTAAGAAAGAGTTGACATTTCCCAGTTATTTCATTATAGAGTACTTTAGGCATAGCAAGTTTCTGTAATAAAGCAGCTTTAAATTTTCTTTAAAAACAACATTAATATTTACATGCTCATAGTCTTTTGAACAGCATTTCTTGGAAAGATCTCACATCTTAATTAGAAACACATGACAACCTAAAATTGTGATCTGGCTGCACGAGGGCACACAGTTTGTTAGTTAGCTGTGTCTCAACATATAAGAGCCCTGTCAACAAATTATAAAATCTCAAAAAAAGAGATTTTATAATATACCCATCTAAAAGGCCTCCCAATTAGCACTGAAAGGACTGTGTTTGCGTGTCAGGGTGATAGTGGTGGGTGGAAGGGGTTGGTGGGACTTTGGGAAATATTTACATCTTGCAATCTGAATGTATTAAGAAAGAAAAATGTGCCCTAAGGCCGTTGACATTGCGTACAGAGCTGCAGTGTGCTGAGCCTGGGCTCAGTATTGTTTTAATGTATTTATATAATGCTGCTAAATGGCAAGACTTGTTCCACATTCATCTACATAAAGCAGCGCTGTGTTGCCTTGGGCTGGGAAATATGCACAATCACACATTCACGCTCAGGCAAATAGACACACGCAGATGAGATCGTTAAGCGTAGCCCTCCCATTGCTACCCCCGACCCAGCAACACACCCTGCGTTCACTAGTGATCCCTCTGCTCACTTGTCACTCATGATTGCCAAAAAGCAAGGCGCCATATGCCATTCTTTTTGTAAGCAGGACCACCTCCTGTGTCATCTTAAATACACACTCATGCACAGCACAGACGCTGACACAGACACACACCTATGTTCACCCCCACTCGCGTGCAGACGAACACACATGCACACACCACAGACACAATTTTTCAGTCACAGTCAAAGACAACGGCAAACTGCTACTCCCCTCAGCAAACGGCTCTCAGATGATGAAAGTGAGCTTTTTTTTTGCCTCTGATTTTTGATGTGCTTCGTGGATGTGATCAGAAAGGCCTCGCATCGCCACTCTTCTCTATCTGCCTCCCTTTCTCAGCATAATGCTGTCTGTCCCACCTCCCAGTCGAATTGGAGCACACTTGCATTAGACGAAGAGAAACGATTCCCAAGTGGTTGCTAATTCTTGATCTTTCTAGGATGGCTAACAGGTGTTTTCCAGGGAAATATTGTCTTTCCCCTCCAGCTGCAGACTCAACTTTCCTTTCTTCCCTCACTGTAGATTTTGAACATCTTTATTTCCAGTTGACAGTTCAGTCGGCTTGATCCGTTCACATGTTGTCAAACTGGAACAGAAGATCCAAAGAAACATCTGGCTGTGAGATCCTGCTGTCATTACCCTTCGTGAGCTGCTGGTTCATCATTCTGTCGACTGGCTGACTGACGACAGTCACTGATTAACATATTGACTCTAATTAACTGTCTGGCTGGACATCTAAATGACAGACTCAAGCACAGCCTTACTCACTGGCTGGCCTGTCTAATAACTAACACAGCCACATGCCTGGTTTACTGACTCACTAATTAACTGAGTGACCTACTAAAGTCTTGGCTCTCTCCTGACTGACTGATTGACCTGCTATCTGCAGATGACCAAGTGACTGTCTCGCTGATTCATCTATCACTGGATATGTTTTCATTGCTTTTATGAGGGTAGCCTCACTCCTCGCATCAGCAGGAATGTCAGAGTGACGGGCCTGTTTCCATTTTTTCCCCATTAAGTCTGATATGAAAAGTAAAGTGAAGAAATGATGAGATATGAAAATGGTCTGGCACAGGTTGCTCTGCCTCTTTGTTGGTGTGTGTATGTGTGTGTGTTTATTCGAAACGAAGCCTCCGACCCTGCGGTCAGTTTCATCTGTGTTGACAGAGTTCTGCCTGGCTCTGTTGCATTTGTCTTTAATGTGGAATCAGTGTAAAAGGAATTTGGAGCTAGTTGCTGATATTGAGCTGAAAGTGATTTGCATGTTCAGTTTCTAGCTACTAGTTGACTTCCCGTTGTCTGTTTTATTTCTAAATCTCTCCAGTTAATTCCCTTGGCCACTTTGTTTAATTTTAGTTAGGGTTTGAAACGTGAACAATAAAAAGAGGCCCAGATAAAGATGCTTCGAGGCCCAAATGTAGTTAGCAGGTGGTTGGGATTGATCAAGTGAGCTAACTAAGTCATTTAGGCTAAATTTGGACAGGACATAGGGGCAAATATAATTTATGCTGGACAATAATTAAGACTGTTTCTTGGAGAATTTACATCAAAATGATACTTTATATTTTTTCTTAACATGTTGTAATCACCCTAACATCTTAACCACAGTAAACAACCCTCATAGTGTCTTCATTTAGCATAAACCAGATCGGCCCTGGCAGCTAATACAGCTAACAAATAGTCTGAGACTAGACAAAACCAAAACAGACTTCTAATGTCTTAAAAAACTCCTACTACAAAAATTGAGTTTATCTGAGTGCAACCTTGTGAACCTTTGACAGTTCGTCATTTTTGCACAGAGAACTTACGTACAAAACAGCTGTTGATTATTTACACAGGAAATGAAGGTATGAAGCAGTGTGCAAGTAATAATGGTCCTATTTAAACTTTACAGAGATTATTTAAAGCTTTTTGCATCAGAGTAATGCTTAGAAATAAAACTGAAGAAGTGCCAAATGCAAAAATGTTTAAATTTAATTGAAGGTCATTGTATTGATTATTACATTTAATTTCAATCAGACAGCTAGTCTGACTGGAAACCCTTAAATTTGTTCTTCTTCTATTTCTTATGTAAACAATAATCAACCTCTGTGTAGATAACTTCATGCAAAAATGTAACAATTAACATCACTCTACAACAGGGGTGTCAAACTCCAGTCCTCAAGGGCCGGTGTCCTCCAACTTTTAGATGTGCCTCTGCTGCACCACACCTGAATAGAATAATTAGGTCATTAGCAAGGCTCTGGAGAACTGATCTACACAAGGAGGAGGTAATTAAGCCATTTCATTCCAGTGTTTTGTACCTGTGGCACATCTAAAAGCTGTAGGACAGCGGCCCTCGAGGACTGGAGTTTGACACCTGTGCTCTACAAGCTTGTGCACTCTACAAGCTTCTGATTACTGTGCACAGTAATCAGAAGGATATAATTTTTTGACTGTCATCCATTCATACTCTACAGATTTGCAATATGTTGGTCCAGTTGGACAGACTCAATCTGTCACACCAGATGTGGATCTTCAGTGGCCCAGACTGTTTCTAGAAGCAGTAGAGACCCAAATGGAAGAACAAAAACATACAGAAAGTGAATTTTGCTTGATAGGTTCCCTTTAGGACATGCTTGTCTATGAGTCTGTGACTATAATCGTGTGTGTAGAGACTCATAAAGCATGGCTGTGGAGGCCATCTGTGACAGCTGCTACATAATCAAATTACTACTGCTTCAATTTGGCTTTGTCTGCATGGTGGGTCTGTCTACGTGGCCACAGTCACTCAGTCTGATACTGTTTCCTTCTCTGTCCTTCTAATGATGTCGCCAGTGCTGTTGTGCCTGTGCGTGCGTGTGTGTGTGTTGTTAGATGTTTGTGGCGGCAGGTCAGTTCACAGGAGGTATCTGAATCAGAACAGCAGAGCTTAAAAGGAAGCGCAGCGTGTCAGTGTGTCACACAATCTGTGCTTTTACATCTTCTGCTCCATTTATTGCAGACACAGAGGCCTTCTCATCTTTTCCTTTCATCTTTAATTTTCTACATTCCTCCTCTCGCTCTCCAACTCTTGTAGAATTCCCAAAATCTAATTAATGATGAAAAGGACAATTTTTTAAGCAAAGTCCTTGAAATGTGTTTTCTCTTTCCGCTGAGGCCATCTTATCACAGATTCAGATTTTACAAAAATTAACTAGGGTATGTTTGAAGTTCTGTCTTTTCAGCATTTACTGCTGCATTAGTCATTTGTATTAGTCAGGTGAAATACTGAATGATTTCTGATCTGCATGTGTAGCTGCTTTTTCTTTTTTTAGTGTTCTGGACATCCTGGTTTTTTTTATTATAATGCATTAATAAAGGATCATCATTGGTCCAGTTTTATGCCTTTAAGCAGGGTTTGGCAGTTAATTTTCTCAAAGGATTACAAGAGCAACAATGTTTCCTGTTGTGGGCCAGATCAAAACCTGAGATAAGTGAGTTCTTGATAATAAACCAAGTATATTTTATACTGTTGGGATTCACTGCACAACTGCATTCTCAAAATAAATAAGTAAAGAAGGAGAGAAAGAGACAAAGCCAAAAGAAAACTGGTTTAGAGTTGCAAATATTACATGAGATTAAAAAAGAAGAGCCACTAAAGGAAATCCGTTTTAATTTTCCGCCAAATAACTATATTATTCCTATTTTTAGGCTTTATATACCTGAGTGGTAACACACATTATTGATATATAGTTAGTTTGTGTTGTATGACTCGATGCTCTCTCACCCCCCAGACTAGCTATTAGTTTCCGCTCTCTCAGGACCAACTAATCTGGATTAGTTGATATTAACTACTTTTAACCTTTTACCAAGACCTCACTTAAAAAAGAATCTTGTTAAAGCACCTTTCATAACCCATCATGGTTGCAGGGCATCACAAATCTTCTTCCAACCCAGTCCCTGCTGCCACGTATGACTGTAAATATGCCCTGCTGTCAGAAACTGAATGTGAACCACTGACCTCAGTCAGACTACATTTCCAGGCCAGCTGGTTGCCCCTGTGTGTTTATCTCTCCTGTGTGGGTATTGTGTCTCCCACAAGGGCGTTTTGTCACCACCCAGCTGGTCTTATCAGAGTCTTGCAGAGTTTTATGGGGCTGCAAAGGTCATCCACACCGTAGGAAGCAGTAGAAAGAAACTTGCCACAGTGCCCTATCTCTTCAGGCCCACTCAGACCCCTACAATCTCTGTCTTTGTTTTGTTTCTTTTTTTTATCTGTTTAATTTATGAAAAGAATCAATAGAGGTCACAGGTAGACAGCATAGCTAAATGACGCTTCATCTTGTTTACTGACATCCTTGAAACACAGAGCAAGCCAAACAGACAAAGAGCAAGGATTGCATAAAATGTCCCCAACTTTGTCATTATCTTTGCTGCTTATGCCCTTGTGAGGAGCTGGTGCACTCTGCTTCATTACTGTAAGGAGACTATCTTAAGAGAGGGGTGGCAGGTTTCCAGTTGGCTCTATCAACTTGTCAATCACTGGGGTCTAATCTTAGCTCTGTCCCTCAGTGCTGCCCATCATTTCCTGGCACTGTGCAGCAGTGAGCAGATCCAGTGTGCCTAATTCCCCTGAAACAGATAAGGACTTTAATGGATGGCCTACTCAATTATGCAACTGTGTTTTGTTGTCTTGCATCTTTCTTGCTGAGCCGCTTTACACTGCTCACCTCTACTCTGTCCAATTTTTTATTTTATTTTATTTTATTTTATTATTTTTTTAGAAAAATATGAGCAAAGTTTAGCTGCTATACATGTCCAACTCTTCTAACATGAAATACAATTAAAAAACAAAAATGCATTCATGATCATTCAAGCCCATCTGCTCACAAACACATGCTGCACTTGCCCGTCATTCCCTACTGTTGTCACAGTAACCATCTCACCTTCCCCTTGCAGTCCTGCCCGAATGAGACCACTGGGGGACAGCAAGAGGAGCAGGGGAGTGGAAGAGAGAATAAGGCACATTGCAAAGCAGAGAGATATATCACTGGGAAGATAAGCAGCACGCAGGCAGAATCACCATCGCCTTCTATCTGCTTTTTGCACACGAGCTTCCCTCTCCATCAAACTGCCAGGATCATTCTAGAAACAAAAGTCGCCATCCTGCCAGCCCAACATCTGCTGATTACACTGTCTGCTCCTGATCACGCCACAGTTTGCTGCCTGGGCATTTCCATATAAATCCAATAACATCGTTAACAGATAATTACTCTACGCTACATGGTTTGTGACCGTAAACAGAGATTAAAATTCAATTAAAGGTAAACGTGTGTGTGGGTGCTGCCAGCTCTGCTTTGCTGAGTGGCTCCTATTAAATTCAATGAATCACGTTCAGCAATTATATCTGATGCACGAGCCTGCAATAAGGCCAAGGCTGGAGAGCAACCAATTTTCAGCACGGAAGTTCAAGATTAGTGAACTTTTTTTGTGAAGAGAGCGAAATCAAACAAATTGAAAAAGAGATTAAAATGTTTACACAGGACTTATGCCAGCACTTCAGTCACAACAATTTCTGGAGCTTTGTTGTTTTCGGCCACATTGTCTGTGATTCTGAGGGTTTTTTCTTTTCAATGCACATTAGCATTAAAGCCTTTGAGTGCTCCTGAGTCAGTAAGCTTTTTAACATCTTCTCTACAAGCTTTGTTAGAGAGAAGCCTCTCACACTGACCACTTAAGTGAGTTAATAAAATAAGGATTAATACAGTTTAATATCTCATACTTATAATAAATTCTGTTTGTGCAAATTTAAATTATAGATGCGAAAGTCCAACCAGAACTTATCGGAATACGCTTATTCTAATAATCATAAACGCTTTTGTTATCTTTTGAATGTTCAATCTAAATATCAAAATATAACAGTTTTAAGTAGAAGCAATTGGTGAGCAGTGTGTATATGCTTATATTTACCTTCTTGTTTTCTGTGGTTGTTTATCTCCTTTTAGCAGTCAGATTCAGTGTGTCTAATTTCAGACTCATCATCATTCTCAGCAGGGGGTTGGGTTATTTGCAGCTTAAAAGCTGGAAGAACAGTAAATGGATTATTTTAACTCCAAAAGAAGAATGTGCTTTAAATGGTTATATATTTTTTCCTTAGAAGAGATTTGCCGACAGCTTCTGTTACCAAAAATTACATATTTTACATATACATATAAATAATCCAACCTTCAGAATTCAGTTTTGTGAAAAAAAAAAATGCTAAAGCTTTCATGTGAAAACTACTGTATACCCACAATTGTAAGTGAAATATTGACATAAGCAACCAGCAATGTTGATCAGTTGTCTGTTATTCCAAGCATGTGCTTTTCACTCTTTACCATTAAGATGCAGCAGAATCTTATGACTTTCTTAGCATAAAGAAAGTCCTGTTTGTAAAATTCTGCAAAGACCAGACCATTTTAGGAGAACCTCCCTTTATTAAAAGGGCTTGTTTTGTCACAACTGTCACAATTGGCATTATCTTTTGCACATTGTTGGTAAGCTCTTTTGTGGCGTATATAGAATACAATGAGCTTTCCATTTGACAGGATAGACCATAATCACATCCATCACAAAATTATGGTTGTTTATGATTGTTGTGGCAGCGTATCGCTGTTTTGGTTTTAGCATGGTGGAATGTTTCAACAACAGTGACAGTGCATCCATGACATAGGCACATATAATCTGGTCTGACTTGATTGTGGAGAATTTGAAGCATGAAAACAAATGTGAACTTTTTAGCATTGTAACATTTTTAGCATGTTAACATAACTTTTTAACTTGATTCCAAAATTTCTAAAATCTAGAAAAGTGTGATCTATCCTGAAAGCGCTCTAAAGCTATGCACACATTTCCACCAAGTGTTCGCTAATTGCTGCTACCCTATAGTCTGGTGGAGCTGGGCGGGGAAGGCGCAGGGGACGGGTGGTCTGTGAGGTGGAAGCTCGACCGTAGACTGAAGCTTTGTGGAAAAGGCGGCACTTTTTGGGAATAAGTGTTTATGCACCCAGAATGGCTACCACAGAAAACTAAAGGATTTCTCAAACATGCATGAAATAATCAAAGCAACAATCCAGGTATGTTTTTGATTAGACAACATTATTACATGATGTAAAGCTCAAAAACGTTTATTTTACATATATTTTACCCTTCGTTAACGCTCCCCCATGTTAGCACTCATGCTCAGGAGAAGCGCTTCAGATGTCACAGTCAGACAAGGGGGAACCGGGGAAGCACAACCACACGAAAAAACTTGTAAAGGTGCACGGAGTGAAAAGCTTGTGGGGTCTGCATAACCCCATATTTTAGATCTGCAGGAGAGTTAGTTGCACTTTTTCAACCTGTTCATTGATTTCTACAATAAAATCATATTAAATATTTCTACAAGACAAAATAACCTATCTTTTTGCCACTCATTATATAGCTATGCTATAGAGATACAGTATGAATTTAAACAGCCTTTGCAGTCACGTAGTTGCTGTTCAAGTTGCTGAGTTTTATGTCTTTCTGCAATCTTTAAGTGATTTTCACACCTCAGCTTCACTCCTTACATGTCTCACTGTCTAATTTCTTTTTCTTATACCTGGAAGAAAGGATAATTGTGGAGCTGGATCCAGGCTGATTGGTCTTGACAGATTTATGTTTTCCTGAGGCTTTGAATGCTTTCAAGCACTTTAAGCATTCAAAGTAGAACACGAGAATCAACCAAATTAATTGCTATATTCGCGGTTTGTTTTTTCCAGAATGGCCCGCATGGCCAGTTTAAAAGCACCTTAACAATAATAAATATGTCTATTCAGTGACAGCTGCATTAGAATACTTCTTAATTTCATTAGGATAACTGTGACAAAAACCACACAAACATAGATCCAAATGCTCATTGCATTCAGATGCAAAGAAAAAGAGCAAGCCAGAGCAGACAACCAGAATTACATTGACATCTGTTCCTTTATGTACATTTAAAGTCTCCCCAGCTGCTGTGTTACTATAAAAACCTTAAAAGGAGTTAATGAGTCCTCTGGGTGTGGAACAGAGTGGCAATTACTGATTCAGAGCTGACTACTTCATATTGAGAAACTCAACTACCAGATGTTAACTGGCAAGCTATTTGGACTATTAGTGTGAGCAACAGGTTTAGAGGCTTTCTAATACTGGTGAATATGTAAAAGGTATGTATTGATACACAGGATTGATAACATTTTACCAGATGTATATATTATTTTCCTGGTACAGTTCAAGCCCATTTCCACTGATAGTTGTTTCAGGTACAATTTGCTGAGTGATAGAGAAGAGGTTGTAGGACAAGACAAATAATCCAAGACAGAAATTCAGCTAATGTTAAAAGCTTAGCACTATTGCTCCACAAAACTCAATCCAAAGGTTCTTTGTAAATTAAAAAAGTACTACCTTCCGGTAACTTTCTACCCTGTTTTCTCGTTGTAAATACAGTGGAAACACACGGAAATAACAAGATATTTAATTTGTGGATCATTTTACTAAGAGAGGAATCTTTAAAGTTATCTATTTAATATAAAAGGGGAAATGAAATATGAAGAATTTCAACAAGAATTGTATTAAGAACAAAATGAAATTGAAAAAAAAAATGCATGTGAATATTTATCACTCTCCGGATCTTTAGTAATTGGGTTGGGTTGGGTATTACCTGCGATATTACCTCTTCATATCGCAGGTAATATAATACCAGCTCATTTTGTGGGACCTTCGGACAAAAATAAATACTTGCTTAACAGTTCTTATTGCAAATTAATTTTGTTACAACAAAATTTTAAGCTGAGTTTTCACCTTAAAATATTACAATGGAGGCTGCTGTAATTTATGTTAGACTCAGGGCATAGTCTAATATAAAAATCTTTTTGTCCTGTTTATTTTTTAGGTTTGGGAAGGGAAAAAAAAAAGTTTTTAATCTTTAAATTGCATGGTTTTGCAGTAATACAGATAAAATGTAAAATAAAACACTGGGTTCAGTGCCAGAAACCGACAAGATTTTTGCAGCTTTGTAATTTTTTTGTAACTTCTCACTTCATGGATATGTGAGTTTAGATCATTGCTTTTTCCACCTCTGCTGCGTTGAATTAGCATGCTCCTGGGCCCAACGCTGCACGTACTAAACACAATGTAGACATCCTCTTTACCAGTCATGAAAGCTCATTATCCTGACACTGTTCCAGCTCTTACAATCTTCACCCTGTCATAGTGTTCGCTCCCAATCAACTTCCCCTGTCAATATTTACTGTCATCTGCCTCTGCTGTTACGTCTGTTGTCTTTGCCTCACTCTCGTTTCTCACCATCGGCCTAATTAGTCACATCTCTTGGTTTAATTACATCAAGTAGAAGGAGGTTGCAATCTCAAGTAGATCAAATTAAGCTCTATGCAAATGCCGGAGTGTCTTGCTCCAGGTCACTGTGGCAACAATGTCTCTATCTCACTGATTTCTGTTGGGAGGACGCACATAAGGCTTGTCATCAGTTGCTAAATGAAATCTTACACTGGAAATCACCCCTATTAGGCTGGTTAAGTGGTTGACTGTCTGTTTAAGTTCCCGGAGAGAAGTGACTAATTTCCACTAAGACTGTGCATGTTTGAGAAACAGGTACATTCTAAGAATAAATCAGGTCTTATTTTGGAAGCAAAAAAGCAAAGTTCTGGAAAGTCCTGTGGAAATTAATAATGAATCAGACTCCTCATGCAAGTAGTTAATGATGAAAGTTAACTTTAGATAAATTTGAAATCAGATATTTACATGCACAATCAAAAGACATGTAACCTTTTTTCTTTGTCTGACAATACATATATATTTATATAGAGAAATAAATATGTCATATATTTGAACACCCTCATGCATCTTCATAACATGGTTTGTACCTGATTTAGCTCACTTGATGGTGTACCAAGAAAAATAGTAGTCGATTAAAACAAAATCAGAATAATCAGACAATTTTTAAAATAAACAGTTTTATTTTTTGAAAAAAGTTGGTTATTTAAGCTAAATGTGAGTCATACAAATGTAATTATAGATCACTGGAACAATGCTAACTGACCTCTGTGTCATTTAGATCCTCCACAGTGAGGAACCTCTAATTGTGAATTCCTAAAAGCAAACACCCGCGCTGACCTTGTTGTAGGCGTGATGCTCTCATCGGTCTCAACCTTGTGTCCCATCAGTGCCATCATTAAGATTTCAGTCAAGGTATAAACCAGAGTCTCCTAGTGCCTCACCCTATTCTCACTTCTTTACCCCCACACATGTGATAAATGAAGTAACCTTGTGTTGCCATCAGAGACTGTAAAACTAAACCTGGGAAGGACGATTTCAATTATGATAGTTCCTTGCTGCCTTGCATTGCATGTTAAGATGCTTCTTTTCATCTTATTATTTCCTTTCAGTCAGTAATTACTGATTTATTTCTGCTGATATGATGTCATGTCAAATTTAGATATGGATAGATCAAATGAACGTGGTTTCATTTATTGTGTATGTAAACTAAAGATTCACTGCCTGAAAAAACAACTTAAACTTTCAGTGGCAAATATTTATTAGTGTTCAGATTATATATAAAGTGTTAATAGTGTTCTTTATGCTAAACCAGATGTTTAATTTCTGATTTAATTCTGGCATTTTTTTAAATTACAATTTTATGTGTGGCCCTCTATAGAAAAAGCTAGCCATTGTTTGCTTTGTTCCCCAGATGATCCCCAACATTGAATAATGCATTATTTGGCCAGCTGCACAAAACTCAGCAGGAGGTTAGCAGTGTTTCTGTGCTAACATTATTGCACCAGAGCTACTGCAAAGGACACCGTCTGACTTTACTCATCTTTTAAGAATATTTGTATGAAGATGATAGAAACAAATTCACAATCAAACAGATGAAGCATTTAACACTGATGTTGTACAGTATATCTAAAAATAAAGACATATGGGACATATTTTTTTTACAAAATCTCCTTTTCTTCTGCAATCTACACCTCCAGTTTATTATCCAAGGCATCAATCATCAACCCTCCCATGCAGACCATTACATAAAACTGTCAGGAAAAACCTACACCAGGGAGCATGATAAAACAAACCCTGTGGCAAACAGTTCTGTCTCTTTTAAAATAAGTCAAGATGAGAAGCCGGTTAACATTTACAAGTTTATCACAATAAATTACATCATCCAAAACTTTATTTACTTAGTTGAATTCAAAAGTAAACCTGGTATAGATTCATTATTCATTATAGAATCTACTTCAAACTCTTTTATGGGTTTTGCTTTGCAGTCCTCTAAATGCTGATGATATTCTTGTTACTTGTGCACCATTTTCTACCAACATTTTTCCTTCCACTCAACTTCTCATGCTCAGATGCATCACTCACTATGTGAACAGTCAGCGTCTTTCCAGTGATCTATTGTTACTTAAAGCTGAGGTATGAGTTTGCCAATTTCCTTAAGAGAATTAATTTCCACATTTACTTTTCGTATGAAAACTGTATTTGGTTAATTTAAAATTACTCGTTGAAATAATTTATATATATACCACTCTGTATTGAGTCTCCGTTTTTATTTTAGGATAAAATCACTGAAATAAAGTCACCTTTCATTGATTTGTTTTTAATTTAAGAAAAACCTTTACATCGTCTCTTTAGCTAAGACTCTAAATTTCTGAAATAAAAAGAGGATGCTTAATGATCAGAGTAGCAAATCGTTCTGGAACAACAGCAAGAATCAATAGTTTTGTGTTCACTGTATGCATTATGAATTAAACTGTAAGAAAGACATGAATGAACATTTGTTATCTATTTGAACACATTCTTATAAACTAAACAGTCCTTTGCAGAAATACTGAGCTCAGAGGCCATCCATGTTGATTTTATGGGTAAATGCAATTGTTTTTAGTTTGGTTAGTCATATTCATTTCTTCAAATATTACTCTAAGTTAACAGTCTCTTTTATGCTACAGTTACAAAGATTGGAGTCAATAAAGCAACTCTGTTCTTGATTATATGTCTCCCACATAATTTGATCAAGAAGCATTACAACTTCATTTAAAAGGTTTTCTACTTATTATGTTTGCTACAGCCAAAGAAACACTTTAGTTGTGGCATGATGATGTGGTAAATCTTCTTTCAGTGAGATTTTACAGTAGTTTGTTCTTAAGTAAAACCACTCTTTTCTTGTGCAGCAGTCAGGCATTAGTTGACACTAAATAGCTCCCATTACCCATCAAATAGAGGTAATTTGTGCCACAATCTGACATCAGTGACAGACCACATCAGCCGGTGCCCACTCTTTAAATTCAGATGAGCTTAGAGAAGCAGAGAGAAAGAAGACAAAGGCGCAGGAGAGGAGGCAGATGGAGGAAAATGGGGAGATTGTGCAGCTTTTTCAGACAGATGTTGATGTGGAGCTGTCTGGAAGGCTGGATTACTCCCCAGAGCCTGACGTTTCAGAGAAAGGCGAGAGGTAAAAGAATAAAGCTCAAAGAAAAGAAAGAGATGAAAATTCAGACTGAGCTGTGAAAAATGGAAAAAACACTACACAGATAGCAACTACTAAAGGTAAATAAAACACTTCAAAACAACAACAACAACAAAAAAAAACCAGTTTGAAGTTGATGAGATGGATAAGAAGTGTGAGGCAAACATGATGGGCTGAGTGTGAAGAAATTCTGAAAAGTTCTCTATATGTACAGTATTGATTTTTTAAAAAATATTATGCTTATGTTTTTCTTTGTTATCTTTACCTTAAGGTTCAGGGAATATCTGGCAAAGCCAGACAAGTACATAAAGCTAAGAGTGTTGACAGGACCTCTATGTTGAGCCCTGAAAACAAACCAGAAACAAAAAAACTTAATGCTTAATGGATGAATATTAATATTTTTCCTATATTTGCCTTTAACATTAGGCCTTCTTGGTATTTTTTTTACAAGTTTTCTAAAACTCTTTAAATTTTTTAAACAATATGTTCTGCTTTTAATAATATTTTCTCAGCATGATGATCAGTATGCTATGCTAAAATGTAAATAAAAAAAATACTAATCAACAAAAATATAGCAGGATTAAAAAGATATTCAAAGTCCACCTCCTTTCATAAAAATAAAAAGCTAAAAACATAAAATAATGGTTTTATAAATGCCCAATAATGATCCCTGACCATCGGAGTGAAAACTCCAATGGTCAATAAAACAGTCTCTTACATGGTCACATGATTTTATTATTAGCAAAATTGAATGAAAAACGTTTTGGATGGCACCATCAACAAGCATTTGGAATGCTGAGATGAGTCCACCTTTGTCAGTGCAGACAGAGCATTTGAATAACATAGGATTACAATAGATCAGGCAACATTGTTATTAGATTGTTACTGTGACATTTATGTAGATTTTACAGTAGTGCTGTGTAGGTGCAGTAATTCTTGCCTGTTGAAGTTTGAGGTTCATGTCAAGGAAATTTGACATGTTCAAAATATTGGTGAAAGCCTGTCTGAGCTGCAGATGGCATTATTTGTGCAGATGTAGAGGAATATGCTGGAGAATTATTTACATATAGCAAATATTCATTTTCTATGGGTACAAATAGAAGACTGGTGACACTACTTTAGTTCATACCTTACGTTTGGGTAACATGCTTGGATGGCTTATAGTGAAACAAAAACAAATTTAAACATTCCCCTGAAAATGATCAAATTCAAGAATTTGACTGGAGAATAACCCCCAAATTATTCCAGGAACGACTCTGTCATGGAAGATTTCCTGGCCTTTAGTATCAGTTGAAGGAAGGTTTGATTGTCATTAAAGTGAACATTTTACCCTCTCCGCCTCAGAAGATAACAGAGGAGTGAAGCAGGGAAATACTGGCTGGTGATCTGATGCAGATGCTGCCTTAAGAGCAGAAACAGCAGCAGGCTGCTATAATAATCCGACTGTCTTCTGCCTATGTGTTCCCCTCAGACTGAACTAATATAGTTTTTGCTGGGTAATGATACAGAGACGCGAGCTCACATTCTCCCGTAATTGATCCTGCCGGCTGCCTCGCACTAACGAGCCAAACGAGGAGGAAAACCCTCCCAGCAACTGGAGGCTAAGAGAAGTACAGACACACAGAGGGAGAAAGGGAGAGGAGAAGGATGGTTTAGACAAGCAAATAAATGTGTACAAGTCAAACTAATAGCAATAGAGGGAGAAAAGCTTCAGATATGAAGGTACTGAGATTTTGATCCGTTACTATGACTGCAGCATGCTACGGAGATCAAAGCAGGTGGAGTAAAATGGTTGAAGCGTGCAGGAGCTACTTGAGTATTCACTTTCTTTTTTTCCTCTCTGTTCCAGAGAGAATGAGCAGAGAGAGAAAGAGAAAGAGAAAGAGGAAGAGAGAGCGGTGCGGACAGAGCACCAGTGCATGCTACCTCTTTCATCTCTGACAACATCCATGGGGAGATTGGGCTATTGTGAATTTGGAGTGAAATATTTCAAAGGGATGCTGGCGCAGAGCGCGGGCTGGGCTTGTTTTGGTTGGTTCAGGCTGTGAGATGAAACACACCTGGTTCCCAGCCCTTTCCTGGATTAGACCACAGCTTGTCCCCCAATGCCACAGGGCCACACTGATTAATCTGCTCCTAATTTAACTTCTGACTGATCATATCCTATAACCACGTTTATATCTGGCAAAGCTTAAAAGGCAGATCATTCTACTTTTCACTGAATCGTTCTTTGTTAATTACATTAACTTTTCTTATTAGTTTGTGTTTTTCAAGGATGGAATTTAAACACTTTGTTTTAGTCTGGTTTCTGATCAGTGGATACAACCAGAGGTTGAATCAAAAGATCAATTGTTAAGCAACAATTTTGATCACAGCTTATTATTTTTTACGAGAAAACATTATTACGCTAGTATATACCAGTGGTTCCCAAAGATTTTCTTCTGGGCCTATGGATTACAATAAAATCCCCCCCAAAAAAGATAAAAAAATTAAATCAACTGGGCACACACATCATTCAACCAGACATAAACCTATACACGTATTTTGTTTTCAAACTCCCAAGTTTATTTCACATTTCAGGTTGCAACAAAACACACTACAAACCATCTTTACAGTTTTTACAGTTTACTGTTTTTTTTTCTTTCATTCATCCATACCACTTTGTACGCCCCACCTGCAATGGCACGGCGCCCCTTTAGGGAGCGCGCCCCACACTTTGGGAACCACTGGTATATACTGTGAAATATTGAGCTGTTTCACATTTCTATTTTATAAGATAGAAACAAAATGTCATTTTTTTAAAGTAGATTAAGAAAGATTAATAGTTTTCAAGCTTTACGCAAAAAATAATCTGAAATATGACTGACTGGCATTTATAATAAGTCTTTTGCTATGATACAGTTTAATGAAATCCAGCACCGACATTCAGCAATTATTAAACACATTTGTGTAAAATTATCTCAAAATAAACCCAGGTGTTCTGTGAAGACTTCAGATGTTTGTTAGAGAACATTTTTGAACAAATGAAGATGAAGTATAACAGTAGACGGGTATGGCAAATTTATTTGTATAGCAACAGGTAATTCAAGGTGCTTTACATGATGGCAACATAAATCAGCAAACAAGCAACAAACCTTGCATTTTCACAAATGTCACCATCAAAATGATAAAAATTCATCAGAAAATATTGCAATGAAGACTAGAAATAATCTGTGCTCCAATTATTGTCAATCAATGCAACTCTGTTGCTTCTTCAGAACCAGAACCAAACATGGAGAAGCTGCATTCAGTTTTTATGCTCCACTAATCTGGAAAAAACTGCAGAAACACTGAGTTCCTTTAAATTTAAGCTAAAAACCCATTTGTTAACTTAATCAGAAGATCTGAGTGGAATGGCAGTTTGATACAATATCAAAATATCTTTAATGTATTTTAGTATTAAACCATTCAGTGATTTATAAACTAAAGTCTGTTCTCTGAGCTACAGGAAATCAGCGTATGTGAGGAGCGGGTTTGCCATCAGGAGGTTCATTAGGTTTCCTGAAAGGCTGGTCTGTGCCAGACCGAACCAGCTAGTGGTTCGAATGGGTTTTGCTTCCTTTTTTTGTTTACCCCATACAGTGTGCCAGTCAAAGACCAAACATAAATCCAATTGAGAGATTTGTTTGAGCCTTTGTTATGAGCAGAAAGGAATGGGCAAGAATTTCTGTGTCTAGATGAACGAAGCTCGTAGAGATATATCCCAAAAGACTTGCTGTTCTATTTGCAGCTAAGATTGGCTCAACAAAGTATAAACTCTGTTTGAGTGAATATAAATGTTCACTACAAGTTTCTGTAAAAAAAAGAAAACCTTGTGTGTTTTCACTTCAGAATTGAGCAGTAGTTTCTGTTCATCCATTACAGTAAAATTCTTGTTTCATGCTTTCCTTTGATTGATTCAGGTAAGACTCAGGTATTCTACGATGAAAATAAGTCCATTGCTAGCCCACAGAACAAGCTTAATAACTACACAGTGTGCATCTATGGACACACCTTGGATTTTAATCAATTACTCTCAGAAATACATTGTTCATACCAGAGCAAATGAAGGTAAAGTGACAAATGAGCCAAACTCAGCAAAGCGTAAACAATACCCATTTTGAGACAGTCGGTGATGGGGAAAGGCCCTGTTTGTGTATGGCAATGTGTATATTTATACATTTTTGTGCTTTTACCCATGTGTGTTGGTGTGTTTGCATGTGTACTGGCAGTTGTGTGCATGTGCTTACTGTTGTCTGCTGAAACGGAGATGGGAACTGCTGAATATTCAAGCTCCCTGTTCGGTTAGGGCCAGGAGATAAGACGTTTATGTTCTGGCAGCCAAAGAGGGAAAGAGCGTGTATGTGTGTGGGGGTGTGCGTGTGTCTGTGTGAATTCGGCTGTGGAGGTGGGGGGAGCAATGGGTGCGGCCAAGATGTGTCGACATCAGTGGTTTAATGGTTTGAATCTAACTTAGGCCAATTAAAAGGCACGCTGTGTGCACTGGGGTGCACTCCCATTCATTTCGGGGGAAATTGAGGTTGAAATGAGCCATTGTCAGGCCACGTGGCCACTGTGCATACTGAGTGGCAGGCCTGCAGTGGCTTTCCAACACAGTGCATAGAGGACAGAGGAGAGTCTTTGACTGTAGACAAGGAGAGGCAGTGTTCGCTTTGAAAATGGGAGGAAGGAGAGAGGAAGGGACGCTTGCTGAGAGGAGGGTGAAGGATGGAGAGAGATGAGGAGAGACAGAGCGAAAGAGGAAGACGTAGGGAGAGAATAACAAGAGGTAAAAGACGAAAGCACAGAGAGAGTATATTCCATAAGAGAAGAGGACATTAAAGGACAAAAAATGTGGATGATAAAACTGTTGTGGAGGCACAGATGATGTCGGAATAAAAGGGAAGAACATAGCAACTAAACGACAAGAGACAAAAACAGAAGGACGTGACCATATGGGTGCGTAGACACAAAGCCATCATGGGACTGCAGATGGAGGTTGCCTGGCTGTTTGGTACAGTAGCTATTGCCATCCTGACGTCAGCTGGACAGCAAACTGTGGAAGTGCTGACTGAGCCTCAGACACACACACACACACACACAAGGAGAAAATGCCTGCCAAGACAATGCCTGAATATTGTACATCACAGCATATCAAGCAAATGTTTGTGTATGTGTGGGGGTGTGCGTGTCTATGTCTCAGGCTCCAAAATAACAGATGCCCTAGCTGATAGCATCCAATGAGAGCTCAGTCCTTATCCGTGCTGTTGCTCCCTATCTTCTGCAGTCCACAGCATCTTTTCCTTGTCACATTCCCAGATGAACATGGCTTTCCGACTGCTAACAAGCCCCCTGTCAAATAAAGCAACCTAACATTTTTCATCATCGTGAGAGCTCGCTGTCCAAATCCAGATTTGAGTTGCCAGAGGCGATTATGTCACAACAGCGCCCAACGGAGAAATGGAGCAACACAGCTCACTTCCTGTTTGGCTACAAAAGTTGCCACACTACTGGAGAATCACTGTATAACTCAAGAGCCACTCCTGCTGTGGCAGTAGTCTACATGTGACCTCTGGTTAATGTCACATGTCACACAGACTTTTATCTCAAGCCCCGTGACAACGTGACTTGCCAAAAATCTTTGACTGGAGTGTGTCTCTTTCACAATGATGATACTTCAGATGGAGTAGCTGATGGGGAACACTAGCTTTCTCTGTGCTCTCTGACTCTTTTTTTAATAATAAAAGTGAAATCCCCCTTGTATTATTATACTGTAATCTTTCTGTAAGTGTTTATTTGCTTAAAGTTTTGGCATTGGATATGTTTCATTGACTTATATTTGACCACACATTGATCTGAACTTGTACTTTTATTTTTTTTCTTTTGGACATGTATCGTCTTGAGGTACATTACCGGGAACCAACCCCTTTAACTTTAATCAAAGTGTGAAGAAATGTGCTGCATCCGGCGGGTAACTCTGCCCGCCGGATGCAGCAGATCCATCACATTGAAATGTTAAACCTCAACACTAGAAGGAGAAAGCCCTACAAAGCCTCTGTAGACAGATGAAATTATTTTCTCTCCATTAACTTCAATGTTAACATACATTGCCTTACAAAAGTATTCAGAACTTCTGAACGTTTTCACATTTTGACACATTACAACTTCAAATTTCTATGTGTTTTACTGGTATTTTACAAATTTTTATGTAATGGAACAACACAAAGGTGGTGGTACATTTGAATTAAAACATTAAAAGTTACCCTCCAGTGTAATGAAGGGTTACATTTGGGGCTATATTATGAGCGACTGTGTCCAGTACCTGCGACATTCCACCTTTTCTCAAAGAACCAATCGATGAACAGATTGAAATGGGTGCAGAACAACACCTGAATTCGTCCAGTAATACAGAAGTTGGATGTGAAAACTGTTTTAATTGTGATGAGTGCATTTTAAACATTGACTTAAGATGCTTTTGAGGTTAGAAGCCTAAAGCATGTTGAAGCATCACAGTTTGCTCCTCACTGCATGGTGAATTCAACTTTAAAAAATGTCTCAGAAGAGAGATTAAGGCAAGAAGATCTTGGTATTGGCTGGCCCCCTCGGCAATGAGTAACGTCTGAACTTGTGTCTCGTTAGTAAATTTTTTACCCCACCTACCATGCACTCTTGCAGACTAATGATTTTCAGTGATTCTTTGGTAAGATCGAGCTCTGTAAGTGTCTACAGACTGAATGCTGGAGGTGAAGAAGATACACAGTCGTTAGCTTAATTTGCTGAATCTTTTGAGCAGAACACGCCTTTCTCTGTGGTTTGTTATAGTTTTTGTGTGGACGGCTGTGTAGGTGGGTTAGCCTTGAATGTTTGGTAGTGTGGGCTCGCATGTCGTTGTGCACTGGATCACTTCCAGGTGCAGTCTGTCTTTATTATAGTCTCTGTGTATTTCACTTTGTCCCAGAATGTGTGCATTTTCCTTTGCAAGGCAACCTAAAGAATCGATTAGTGAGGGGGGCTGACAACTCTGCCCGCCGGATGCAGCAGAATGCGTACTGTAGCAGGGGAGCACCATCAGTTGCCCTGACAACACCAGTGCCTGTCAACACCTCCGTCTTAATAGTGACAAATTGTCCTTATTACATCAGCGTTAATTCCCCCCGATCTCCCTCAGATGAAGATACTTAGCCCCGCACTGATCAAATTGTGTCAGCATAATTACTGGGAACAGACCCTATTAAAAACCAGGGCTTCAGACGCACTGTCCAGACTCATCCGCAGGCCTATCACTCAACATGCATCTCTGCGTAAGAAGTAAGGGATGCAGGGTGATGGGGCAGAGAGAGAGAGCCTGGGGGAGGAAGAAATTAGGGGGGTGAAAAAGAGCCGGGGATGTTTTTTCTGATTCACTTGTGTGCACAAAGATTGCTAAAACATCCCACTTTTAAATTGATGTCACACTGTTTCTTATCTTGCCACTTATGTTTGCATACTTATAAAAAATCCCTATTTGGGTCTAAAAATAAAAAAGTTCATAGTATTTTGTGAAAAGTCAAGTGATATGATGTTTATAAATTGCATGCCCTCATGGATCCAACCTCATTTTGAATCGCATTCATATAGAAAGGTGTTTTCTATTCTTGTTGACTGTTTTACAATTTTTGGCTGAAAATTCAAAGTTCTATGCATGACCTCTGAGAGTCCCCAAATGGTCAAATAATCATTACCTGAATAATCATAAAATAGGGCAAGCACTCTTACTGTCTGAGCAGCTTCAAACTTTCAGCTTACGTTTAGTAAATCTTTGTCGTTGTTAAATTTCGGGTGATTGTTGTGACATTTAAATAGCATTTAAATTTATTTCCAATCAGTAACTGATCATGACTGACATGTGTTGCCTCTCTAAATTATTATGGTCATGCCAGAGCTTATTTATTTGTATTTACAGCCCATGGCAGTCTGACTGAGCTGGAAATGATGAAACATTATATTCTGGATGTACTGTATCTTCACATGCAACTCTATGACAACAGTATTAGTGAAGTAAAATAATTTATTTGAAGATTTTCTGGAAAACCTGATGTGTTTGGGGTTTTGTTGATTGTAGATGCATTGGAAAGAAATTACTTGAAAGGAAGCCAGGGGGGAAGAAAGGAAGGATTAAATTAGAAAAAATAGAAGAAATAAATCGTTAGACAATATTGACCCTAATTAGCGATGCAGAACACATTTAATTAAAGTTATTGTATTATCTGCTATATCACAAACACAAATAGCTGCTTGGAAAGAAGATTTCATACACTTTTGCATTTTTAAGGACCATACATTCACACTGTGCATGCCAAAAATTAATTTGTCCAGTTTGATGAATATTTAGTGTCACAACTTGGCTTGTGTGATAATAATACAAAGAACTGACTCACCAGTTTCAGAAGCCAATTAAATATGGTTTGATAAATTAAGTTTAACCAAACATCATAAACTACAGTGATGGTAGCACAGGATGTGAGCATTGGTAAACTATTAAGGTATGAATGTTCAAGAAAGCATAAATCTTAAACTTTTGTTTCAAGTAAAACAGTCAGTCCCAAACCTAATGGAGAATAAAAGGAAGACTTGAACCAAGCCAACACTCTGGAGCAAAAACACCAAAGGGTTTGAGAAGCAGACAGGTTTCAGTAGAAGATCAATCATGATGGAAAAAAATCAAAGGGGGAAAAGACAGAATAATCACATTTGATTTTATTATAAATAATAATTTGCCAATTGCCCCTTTTTCTGATATTATGTAGCACTCGTCATAATTTATTTCTTGTGATAAGAATATGCATTATACACTTAAGCTGTTTCAAAAATTAGATTCTCTGCTCCCTTAAAGTGGGAACTTTTATTTGATAGAACAATTTTGTCTTTGAGGGATGCTGGGAGAGGAATCATGTTGGGTTGAAGAAACAATGGTTCCCGAAAGGGACAAACTGTGTGGACTATACAAAAAACAAATGATTAAAATTTGAAATTTCATTAAAGCGTCAGCCTAGTTTTACAATAACTGGAATTACCATAAGCAATTTTCACAGCTGTATAGATATGGATTTAGCTTTGCCTTTAGCTCAGCAGTGAATTAAGTCTCTCCCTCTTGCACTGCGCTCGTCCTAAATGGTGCTGAAATGGAATTCACAAATTAGTGTCGTCTGATGGAAATGTGCTAATTGCTGTTGTTAAGCCGCTACAATAATTAGGTTATGATGGCAGACTGCTACACATGTTGCACGTGCATGCACACGTGCACACAACTACACATATAACACATGCCTTATTCCGCGAATGTGCATCTGATCAGCCTCAAGCCAACAGTCATGCTGCAGTATAGTGGAAATGGGGGGGCTATATTTAATTAATCATTTTAGAGTATAATAATCCTCCAGACATAAAGTCAACACAGAGTGCAGCAACTTCTCTGCTGTGGCTTAGGGAGATTTTTATTCTTTTACCATTGGAAAATAAAAAAATAAGACTTGGCAAATTATTAGATTAGTTATCTGGCCATTTGGCTGTGAAATATCTCTCTAATAACATGAAAAAGACAAAGCACAGATGCAAGAGGATAAAGGTTGGTGTAATAAGGGCTTTGGTAATCCCCCTTTCTTGAGGTTTATGGGAACAAAGACAGGGTGGTAGAAGTGGATCTACTTCAGCTGTGTGCCTCCCTCCTCCAATTAGTAAGCTTACTTCATTAGTGGAACTCCAGCAGTGTAGACTTGGAGTAAAACTGTTGTTTTGGTGAGCTGTTTCCAAACTCATTTTGTACAGAGCTACGTACAGTGGCCCTCAGCAATTTTTTATTTATTTATTTATTTTTTTTTCAATTAACAAGTTTACTTCCATTGAGCATTAATTCACTTTAATTTACTCAGCTCGTATTGTGCAGATTCTCAATTGTCTCAAGGCTCTTTACAAGAAAACAAATCCAGTTTATATACAGAAATATAATTCAAGCCAATCCAATCATGTAGACAGATTCAAAGCCAATTACATTCATTTCAGTTCCATCCTTTTACTATAAAACCAGTCAAGTTCAGTTTTTTAGGTACCAGTAAACTGTAAAAATAAATTCTATTTTGAAAGAGTTATTGATTTTGCACTAACAAAACGCTAAAACAAACACATGGAGAAATGTTCACATTTGCATACAACATTTTTTATATGCTGTAACATTCCTTTACTTTCTGAAAGCATCTTCTGTCTTGCTAGTCGTGTTGCTATTTTGATGCACCTGTCCTGACGTGCTTTAATGTGCCAACGTTCTCATCAACATGCTGCTTAATGGCTCTGGGCTTCAGCAGAGATTACTGGATTGCCAACCTCATCAAAGACATCAGCACCCCCCAGTCTCTTTAACCTTGGAGACCTGACTCAGTTTTTCAGCAGTTCTTGTGATGTACTGTATGTGTGTGCAGGTGAGCGCCTGCAGTCCACCTCGGCAAGCTGCTATACATAAATGTAAAATTAATCCTCTCACCATGTGGTCCTGTACAAAGGTGCCCTCCCATTGTGAACACAAAGATCTTCTTAATTTATTTGCAGTGTTGCTTTTTCTTTAGCTTCCTCATCGTAGCATGCTCAACTTTATGTCTCTGAGTTCTTAAAGAATTTAAGGCTACAAGCCACAATGTCATTTTTACAGCATTCATAAAAGAAAGAAAATCTGTTTTTAAATAAAACAAAAAAACATTATGGTAAAAATTTTTTGTTTCTTTAGCCCAAGGGATATGTTGTTATATTAATTAGAACTTTAAATACTATTTGGTTCTACATAGTTTGATTACTTCTCTTGAATCTGGATGCATTCATTCAGTATAGTTTTATGAGATACTTTTGAGCAGTCAACATTTAACAATAGAAAACATCAATCTAAACAATATCTATTAAAGAGCACAAATTTTAAACTTTCCAGTGCCATCAAGCACCTGTCACTTTTCTAAGATACATTTCTATTTGCTGTATTTTTGTGGCTGGACACCATTGTTTTTATACTCAAATATCGTACCTGGTCTTTGCTGTGCAATCTGACTCATGTAGACATTTCTTAGGAAAAGTATCTTGTTGTGCTTTCATTCTTATTTAATTCACATACTGTTGCAGTTTGTAGAATTTTGAGCATTAAACTGCAATATCTGCTAGTCACTGCAGATTTTTATACGGCAGAATAACAAAACGGGTATTGCTCGGTTGAGAAACCTATTCTAGAGCAACAATGATTCATAAAATAATTAATATGGGATTAGATTAAAAAGTGACATATCTGAAGGTAAAGTGACTGTTTATAACCAATCTGCTCAATCTCACTTAAAAAATAAGACTAAAAAACACTAATTAATTCAGCAAACCCCTGAACAAAGTTAATTTCTTGGTAGAATTGTTTATTTCATTATTCCACAGTCAATCATGAGAAACTTACACAACAAAAATATATTGATTTATTTGCATATTTTCCCCGAGAACCCTATAAAATTCACACTTAAGCCACAACTCTTTGTTTTCAGTCAACAGGCTCCACCTCCTCAACTTCAGATGCATTTATCTAAATAAAGGAGTGGAAGGCATTATTTATTAAAATGACATCTTTCACTTGTTTTTGTACTTCATTAAAAATGTATTGTTCATCTCATGACAGTTGGACATTTTTGCATGAATTATAAAGCACAAATTATTCATAAAAAATGAAAAATGAATGATGAAATTCTGAGTATGGTGGCCTTAAAATACCATTCAGTGTATTTCACTCTGTTACCTTTTTGGAAACTGTTCTCCCTAAAAGCATAGGAAAATACCTTAGTTTAGGTCATATGATTTATGTAATATTTTTAAGTACAAAGTAAATAATTGTGAATACAATCTCAATTATATTGCAAAATAGAGTCAGTTCATACAAATAGGGGGAAAAAAGTACTTTTATGTTCTCGTATTCTGTTGTGTATATTAAATATTGAGAAGAATGTCTCATTAATATGGACAAAAATAAGTGTTTTTAGACTTGTATATTTGATCAAAATTTTCATAAGACGGCTTCGAAAACTTGGACCAAGCCATAATATGAATGTGGTTCGAGGGAATGTCATACTATTGCACATATTTTGCATGTTTATTTAGGGAAATTTATAAAAACTGTTCATGCTCTGTATTTTATTGGTTTGTTTTATTTAGGGACTACATATTTATAAAACTTAAAATACTATGCTACATAATACTATATAAAAGAAAATTATATATAATATATTTAAATTCAAATAATTCCAATATAAATAGTAGAAAAATGTTGGACAACATTGCTTATTTGTAGCCTGATTATTATTATTTTGTTTTGGTAAGACAAGGTGATTGTTCCATGCAGGACTTTTGAGACTGCAGAATTTCATTGCAGTGTTCGCACACAGCCAGCCTCTGTTTTAGGATTCAGCACACAGAGGGAGAGACGGGAGAGGCAGAAAGAGAGAGAGAAAGAGAGCTCAGGAGAAGGAAGTAAAATGAGCCAAATAGGAACACAGAGTTGTTTTGAGGCTGACAGAGAGTCTCTTTGCATTCTAGCTCTGATGCCAAAACTTTCGCTGAACCAAGGATGCCTTCTTCATTCGGCCTTCAATGGCAGCTCTGTCATTTACTTGTATTTTGGACATCTATTCACAGCGCAGGTGCATTGATAAAAAGAAATTTTCAGATGACTTTTACAGGTGCTTTTTGCAGCCTAAATTGTATTTGAACTTTCTGCACATTATTATTGCTTATCTACTGTTCATTCAAAGTATATATTGCATTTGTCTGACTTTTTGTCAACAATTGTATGAATAGACATTGTTCCTTCTCTAAGGTGTCTTAAAACACAAACAATAGATTCAAATAGTGTTTAGTCAGATTTTTGATGATGTAGTACCAGAAGTGTTACTGCATATTGACTAACTGTTTACAGCAAATACCTTAGGTGTACTCTAAAAAGCAACAAAAGCTTGAAATTTTCTAGGTTAAGTAGATACTCTGAATTGCCCTAAGGTGTGAATGAGTATGTGCACTCAACATGCTACAAGGTATAGCATGTTGTAAAGTCATGGTGGTTGGTGGCAATCTCTAGCAGCCATTAGGTGAGAACAGAGTATATCCTGGGTCTATTAGCAAAACCAGGACTTCCATTAAAAGAACTGAATGATGATAAAATGAAAAGATGAGAAAGCATCATTTCAAACAACTGCGGCAGGTGATGCATGGTTACGCAATGATTTACATTTAACTTAACTTTTGTCACTATCAATATGGCTTGCTACTGAATATTCAAATAATTAGAAAGTCAGAGTTTAACACTAGCTGTTCTGCCTGCAGAATAGTCATTGGACTGATTTCAGTTTTTTGCATGCAGCTATGCATCAACCAGAGGAGCCTTAAGGTAAAGAGTTCAGTCCAGGGATCTGACCTCAATCAAAGCAGATTAAAGCTGGTATCTGACTTGTTGCCCCCCTGTGACCTGTTTCACAATGTAACTCAAAGCTGGAAGAAATTAAAGAACTGTTTCCTTCAAAGCGGTGTATCTCCTCTGCTGCTTTGTCAAAGAAGGAGTAACATCAGAGGGTAAATTAAGTGGATATTTCTAACATCTTCTATGCTTGATGAGAGCCAGTGACAACTACTTGTAAATAATTGGTTTGTCCAAACGGACACTGAAAAGTTGAAGTGGGTAAAACTAGTCGCTGCACAGACCTAGTACATTCATGAGACCATTCATCATCTCTGTGGCTTTGCTGGCCCGACTGGAACTGGAGCCCTCCTCACTGTGTTATGTACACAATATACTGAGAAGCAAAGCTGCCATTGTCTTTAAACAACAGCAATAACTCACCAAGCCTCTACAGAAGTGAATTCCTGTTGTTAAACTTTTTAAACCTGTTACTTTCATACCGAGCCTGTAGAGCTGCTTTAGATCAGGAGTCTGCAGCTTCAGGTCTCGAATAATCAGGTCATTAGCTCTGGAGAACTTGACTACATACTGAGGAGGTAACTCAGCCATTTGATTCAGATGTGATTTACCAGAAACACAACCAAACGTTGCAGGACACAGACCCTTGAGGGCTGGAGTTGCTGAACCTTCAAAGTTCAATGCAATCTTTTTAATAGGATTCTTAGTGCCTTAGAAATATCTTAAATTCCCTTGAATTTTGTCTTGTTACAGCCACAGACATTATGTCTTTAATTGAAAATTTTAATAGCTGTAGATAAAAACCAATGCAACCAACTGTCTTCAGAAGTGACCACCTGTGTTAATGTCCTAATAAGTATGGCTGTCCTGTGAAGGCCTCAGTAGTTTTAATGAGAACAAACAGCATCATAATGTACCAGAAACAGAGCAGACACTTAGGAATAATGTTGTGAGAAAGTTTAAAACAAGGTCTAGTTGTAAAACAATATCAAAGCTTTGGTCCCTTAAAAATATGAAACCTAACTTGCCATTCACTGTAACTAATAGACCAGTTATCAGTTATTAATGCAAAATGAGCGTTAGTCAAAAAAGCAGCAAGGAGACCCTGCAGCGATCTGCAAAGTATTTGTATTGCACTCAGAACCATACAGCTGTAATTGAGAGCACTTTGCAATGTATTGATTTAGACGAGCTGAATGCAAATGCACACCACACTTTTCAGACATTTGTGGGTAAAAGAAAATCTTTAAAACCATCCTTCTCCTTCCTCTTTACAGCTATGTAATACTTTGTGTTTGTTGAAGTAAAATGCACTGAAGTTGGTGAGGCTGTCATGTGACACAATGTGAAATGTTAAATGGGTGGGAATACTTTTGCTAAGCACTGTAAAGGAACTTGAAAAATAATGTTATATATTTATTCAAGTAAATATGTTTTTCACATCCTGCCAAGCTGTTTTTAAAGCCAGGATAAACACTAAAAATATGTTTATTTTGGGGCATTTTGGGAGACTTATGAATCACTTCTGGTCATGAAGAGCAACAGATGCAAACTGCATAGCCAGTTAGGCTAAAAATGCTGTTAGTTTGTCTAATTTAGTCTTAAAATTGTCAGCTGAGATCAAACCAGCTTGACATTCATTTGAATCACAGAGACATCAGAGCGCACATTGGCAGTGTGACACCAGTTCATCTGTATGTCCGGGCTTATTTAGCCTGCTGAGAAGAAGAGCCCGCTGTTTGTATTAGATCCTGTCTCTGGCAAAGTGGAGATGATTAGATAAAGTGTGTCTGGTGCAGTGGAGCACTTTTTCACTTTGCAGCGGCGCTGCTGTGTATGAATGGAGAGAGGGACTCCACTGTCTGACAATAGCACCAAAATATCTTCTAAGAGGATTTTTAATGCATCTGGGTACTTGGACTTCTATTAGCTCCTTAGTTAAGCCAAAGCAGTTTATACATCGTACTGCATCACAGTGCATTTAAGGTGTTTAAATTACTTTGTACCTTTTTCCAACACCTACTCCTGTGTGCAAGAAAAAACCTACTAAAAGCTGATGCTGTAAGCAGGTGAAAGAGCAACTAAATTAAAGAAGAGAAGCACAATAGCATACATTTTGAATCTCTTTCCCTTCTGCAATGTCCTTTCTGCCTGCACTTTATTTTGTCATAACACAATAACTGAGCTCTGATGTCTTAAAAGGTATTGCAGGAGCATAGGGGTGCTTGACGAGAAAATTGCTGCAGCTCACAGAGGCTGGAGTGAAATACCATTTTGTCTCACTCAAGATGGATTCCACAGTGAGATTTCAGAGGGCCAGTACTGAATCAAAATGGAGAAGCCAGAAGCGAGAAAGAGAAGTGAGGCATGGATGGGGATAGATTTGGAGGAGATGCCTAAATTTTGGTTTTGCTTCTGAATCACAATGTGTATTTTTTAGGGATTTCGCTCTTTCGAGATGTAGTTATTTCAGAGCAGACATGAAGGAAATGATGGGAATAAAACAGAATATCAAAAATAATTATTAAAAACAAGCCTTCCTAAGCAGGGAAAATGACTCCTTTTACCAATTGTATGGCTTTCTGGTATGCATACATGGCTGCTGGGCACACAGATACACATACACACACACACACACACCCACGCCTTCAGTCACACCCTCCATCCCTCTGTTTATAGATTTCACTTGCTGGTTGCCCGTCTAACAGCCCTGTATGTAAAACCCGTGAAACCCCTTTAGGACATCATATTCATGGAATCCGTTGTCGGTTCTATCTAGGTCAGTCCTTACAATAGCTGAGCAGTTTCGTCTCGCTTCTCCCGCCCTCTGTGTACCCCCCACCTCACCAATCCCCCCACTTTGCTGAACCCCACAAGGATGAATTCATTTTGCCTGTGTAAACATAAAAGAAATGCACATAAAATGCTAGCAGATTAAACATGTTTTGCTTCTTTTGTAAATATTAGTCTCCGGATGAATATTAAACTAAAGCACGGTTTGTTAAAAAAGGTGCAAAACCCTTCAGTGTTTTTCTTTTTATTATTTCAGCAAATTTGTCCAGACGGTGTCATAAATTGACATATCCATCCTGAAATGCTATAATGCAGTGCAGTACAGCAGCCTGCCTCAGAAACATGAAACATAGAGAAAGACTGTAATTACAGCCTGACATATGGTCTGATCTATAGGGGATGATGTTACAAGGCCTAAATAAGCCTGTATGTAATTTGGTCACCCACACAGAGACAAGATTACCATCCACTTGCTTGTTCATGTCTGTTTGGAAGATGTTGGGGTTTTTTCACGCACACAAAAAAGATTAAAGCAATAAATGTTGTTAATTTTCGCTTTTGTTTTTAGTGTCTTGTTGGAAATTACACAGAAAATAAAATTAATTATTACTGCTTTAATGCTGTCTACTGTTCATCCTTTTTAAGTCTAACTGGAGTGCAGTCAGGAAAAAAAATATAGATGACTGCAGAATAATGATGCAGAACATGTTATCTTAATATTGTACAGAACTTTACAAGATGCATGTTTGTTCTTATCTCAAAAATCTTTCTGCAGAAAGATGAATATACATTATACCTCCAGTCTTTATGTTCAAATTGATGCTTCAGCAATCAGTATAGACTTTACTTGTTTCAGTATAATAACACCAATTATTATCCTAATCTGTCATCCATTGTTTGTGTTGGTCTTCTACTAGTTCAAAATTTTAGGTAGAAATGAAGTTTTTTTTTTTTTTACAGTAATAAGCTGACTTAATTGGAGAAACAACTTGTTGATATAAAATCCCACCAAAAAGTAAAAAAACAAAAAAAGACTGATCAGAAAATGCTGTTATTTCAGTGATTTTTAATTATTATTTTTTATTTAAACAATAAAACAAGGTGCCTTGCTCTAAGTAGTGTGCTACTGCTTCAATCTGTCACCTTCTCTGTAGTTATCAAAGTTTCTGAAACCGTCCCTTCTCCAGCCTATAAGGCCTTTTGTGCAGTTTCTGTCTTATAATACTCACCTTTACAAAGCACTGACAGTCTCCTTAAAATTGCATTTTTCAATCAGTTCTGACATCAGTCTGCTCCCATGGGAATGTGAGGATCCATTTGATGCTGCAGAGGAAAGTTTATTTCCTCATGGATGTTGACAACCCCACTCAGCCTGGTTTGATCTGTTGAATTAACATAATGTTACTGCACTTAAGGAACTGGCAGTGACAGCCGAAGAAAAATTGGCTTTCTTTATCAAACGGTGACACTGGGGAGGTTACACTGTAAGCAGGAACACAAAGACAATTAAAGCTGCAAGCAGCCTCGAGCGGCCCTCGCAGCAAGCGCCGCTCCGGCCTATTGGCCACCGCGGGGGTTCCGGCCACCGCAGAAGCTCTCGCACGTTTTCCAGAGCCGCAGCCCGCTCCCCACCGCAGAAGCTCTGCCGCAGTTTCCAGCACCGCCGTCCGCTAGCCGCCGCAGAAGCTGTCGTGCATTTTCCCCGCCCGTCCACCGGGCGACACGCGTGAATGCGTTCGGCGGCGCTCCCCGACGACTGTCAAAAAATCTGGTGCAGATCGGTCGATGCGTCGAGGAGATACGGCCGATGTATTAACTTAGGGGGCGCAGTGGAGTCAAATTACATTTCAACCTCGTCGGGCTCTTTAGAGGTGAACAAAGGTCATACATATCCAGTTTGGCGCCAATCGGATGATCTATGTGTGAATTAGAGCCAAACGTATGAATATGGCGAGGGACTGATATTCGCCATTTGGCCACGCCCACACGGTTCAGCCAGAAGCGAGCATTGACAGAGCTCATCATCCGAATTACCTTGATTAGGTCAAGAGAGCCATAAACGGAGCTTTGAAAGGAAAAAAAAGACACTTCCTGTTGTCAGGGGGCGTGGCCTACGTGATGTCATCATTTAACCATTGGATATTATTGGACACAAGATAATGATCAATAACTGAAGGTTTGGTGTCTCTGTCAGTTTTTGTGTTAGAATTACAAATTATTTAATTTTTTCCTATTTAATTCAACATTGAACTGTCATTCCGTAGGGCAATGCTGCCCTCTGGTGTCGAATTACTGAAATTACTGAAATAGTTTCATTATTTCAGTAATTCGACACCAGAGGGCAGCATTGCCCTACACATGACAAAGCCCTTTGTATTACACAGTCGATCACAGGGGAACTTTGAGCCTTGCTAACTCCCCTTCCACCTGTTCAAATGTCACCATATTGATAACTTTGAATCGGACATGCCTTATGATCAGACTGACCGAGTTTGAAGCCGATCAATCGAAATCCCTAGGAGGAGTTCGATCAAATACGAAGGCTGTAAAAGTCAAAATCGAGGTCAAATGAACTTCAATCTAAAATGGCCGACTTCCTGTTGGGTTTAGAGCATGGCTCTAAGAGACTTTTTTGTACGTCTCGACAAGATACACATGTGTACCAAGTTTCGTAATTCTAGGTTTAAGCATGGCTTGGGGCTGTTCATTTAAAATACTCTGGGGGTCGCTATAGAAAAATTAGGCCACGCCCACCAAATATCGCTATGGATTCCTGTTCAGGGATGGATAAGGATCCATCCTAGTGAGTTTGGAGCAGCTCACCCCGAAACTGTGGAATTCAGAGCCAAACGAAATTCGATGGCGTTCGCAACGCCGCCACGCCCACCTGCTTCATCGCAGCCGGTCGGGGTTGGAATCCACAACACACCAACATGTCTTCTGTCTCTGGACACAGTTTCATGTTGATTAGGTCAAAGGGCTAAGATAGCGACCGTTCACAGTAAAACATTACACTTCCTGCTCTCAGGGGGCGTGGCCTACATAAAAAAAAAATTTCACTGCAGGGTGTTTTAGGACACCTGATGTCGATCAATCACTGAAAGTTTGGTCCCTCTATGTGTTTTTGTATAGGAAATATAAGAGGTTTTTGTTTCATGGCGTGTAGGTGAACTTTGACCCCTGCTAACCCCCCTTCAACATGCTCCAAAACTCACCAATTTGATAACTTTAAATCAGACATGCCTTATGATCAGACTGACCGAGTTTGAAGCCGATCAATCGAAATCCCTAGGAGGAGTTCGATCAAATACGAAGGCTGTAAACGTCAAACTCGAGGTAAAAAATGGACCTTCAATACAAAATGGCCGACTTCCTGTGATAGTTGCACTATGACATTACTTGTAAATTCTGAGCGTCTTAGTACGCTCTACAACTGTACCGAATTTCAAGTCTCTACGATGAAGTAAGTGAATAGCAATGGGTCTTTTGAAAATTGCTAGGTGGCGCCGTTGAGCCAATTTGTTTGCGATTTTTGCGGCGACCTTAAAATACGAAATTTTTAAACTGCCCGTATGCATCCGCCAAGTTTGGTGAGTTTTTGAATATGCTAAAGCCTCCAAAAAGGCGCCTCTTTGGGGGGGCAGAAAAATAAGAATAATAATTAAAGCTGCAAGCAGCCTCGGGCGGCCCTCGCAGCAAGCGCCGCTCCGGCCTATTGGCCACCGCGGGGGTTCCAGCCACCGCAGAAGGTCTCGCACAATTTCCAGAGCCGCAGCCAACTCCCCACCGCAGAAGCTCCGCCGCAGTTTTCAGCACCGCCGCCCGCCAGCCACCGCAGAAGCTGTCGCGCATTTTCCCCGCCCGTCCACCAGGCGACACGCGTGAATGCGTTCGGCAGCGCTCCCCGACGACTGTCAAAAAATCTGGCGCAGATCGGTCGATGCGTCGAGGAGATACGGCCCATGTATTAACTTAGGGGGCGCAGTGGAGCCAAATTACATTTCAAACCCGTCGGGCTCTTTAGAGGTGAACAAAGGTCATATATATCCACATATCCAGTTTGGCGCCAATCGGATGATCTATGCCTGAATAAGAGCCAAACGTATGTATATGGCGAGGGACTGATATTCGCCATTTGGCCACGCCCACACGGTTCAGCCAGCAGCGAGCATTGACAGAGTTTATCATCCGAATCATCTTGATTAGGTCAAGAGAGCCATAAACAGAGCTTTCCAAGTAAAAAAATAGCACTTCCTGTTCCGAGGGGGCGGGGCCTAAGTGATGTCATCATTTGACCATTGGATATTATTGGACACTCGATTATGATCAATCACTGAACGTTTGGTGTCTCTGTGAGTTTTTGTGTTAGAATTACTAATTATTTAATTTTTTCCTCCATTACAACATTGAACTTTCATTCCGTAGGGCAATGCTGCCCTCTGGTGTCGAATTACTGAAATAATGAAACTATTTCAGTGGGCAGCAGAGGGCAGCATTGCCCTACAAACAACGAACATGGACTGTTTATTATGTAATTACACAGAAGATCTCTCTAATTCATTCTGAGGGGGCGGGGCTTAGATGACGTCATAATATGATGACATAGCATTGTCAGGCATCAGACCAGGATGAGTCAGGCCAAGTTTGGTGCAGCTCGGTCGAAACATGTGGAATCTAGAAGCAAACGTATGGCATCGGCGTTACAGGTCACTTCGCCACGCCGCCACACCCAGCTGCTTCATCGCAGCCGGTCAGGGCTTGGATCCACAACACACCAACATGTCTTCTGTCTCTGGACACAGTTTCATGTTGATTAGGTCAAAGGGCTAAGATAGCGACCGTTCACAGTAAAACATGACACTTCCTGTTCTCAGGGGGCGTGGCCTAAGTGATGTCATCATTTGACCATTGGATATTATTGGACACTCGATTATGATCAATCACTGAACGTTTGGTGTCTCTGTGAGTTTTTGTGTTAGAATTACAAATTATTTAATTTTTTCCTCCATTACAACAGTGAACTGTCATTCCGTAGGGCAATGCTGCCCTCTGGTGTCGAATTACTGAAATAATGAAACTATTTCAGTGGGCAGCAGAGGGCAGCATTGCCCTACAAACAACGAACATGGACTGTTTATTATGTAATTACACAGAAGATCTCTCTAATTCATTCTGAGGGGGCGGGGCTTAGATGACGTCATAATATGATGACATAGCATTGTCAGGTATCACACCAGGATGAGTCAGGCCAAGTTTGGTGCAGCTCGGTCGAAACATGTGGAATCTAGAAGCAAACGTATGGCATCGGCGTTACAGGTCACTTCGCCACGCCGCCACACCCAGCTGCTTCATCGCAGCTGGTCAAGGCTTGGATCCACAACACACCAACATGTCTTCTGTCTCTGGACACAGTTTCATGTTGATTAGGTCAAAGGGCTAAGATAGCGACCGTTCACAGTAAAACATGACACTTCCTGTTCTCAGGGGGCGTGGCCTACTTAAAAAAATAATTTCACCACAGGGTATTTTAGGACACCCGATGACGATCAATCAATGAAAGTTTGGTCCCTCTCTGTGTTTTTGTATAGGAAATATAAGAGTTTCGTGTTTCATGGCGAGTAGCTGAACTTTGACCCCTGGTAACCCCCCTTCAGCAAGCTCATACAGTCACCAATTTGATAACTTTAAATCAGACATGCCTTATGATCAGACTGACCGAGTTTGAAGCCGATCAATCGAAATCCCTAGGAGGAGTTCGATCAAATGCAAAGGCTGTAAACGTCAAACTCGAGGTCCAAAATGGACCTTCAATCCAAAATGGCCGACTTCCTGTTGGGTTTAGAGCATGGCTCCAAGAGACTTTTTTGTACGTCCTGACAAGATACACATGTGTACCAAGTTTCGTAATTCTAGGATAAAGCATGGCTTGGGGCTGATTTTTTAAAATATTCTAGGGGGAGATGTAGAGAAATTAGGCCACGCCCACCAAATTTCGCTATGGATTCCTGTTGGCGGGTGTATAAGGATCCATCCTAGTGAGTTTGGAGCAGCTCTCCCAAAAACTGTGGAATTCAGAGCCAAACGAAATTCGATGGCGTTCGCAACGCCGCCACGCCCACCTGCTTCATCGCAGCCGGTCGGGGTTGGAATCCACAACACACCAACATGTCTTCTGTCTCTGGACACAGTTTCATGTTGATTAGGTCAAAGGGCTAAGATAGCAACCGTTCACAGTAAAACATTACACTTCCGGCTCTCAGGGGGCGTGGCCTACGTAAAAAAAAAATTTCACTGCATGGTATTATAGGACACCCGATGCCGATCAATCACTGAAAGTTTGGTCCCTCTATGTGTTTTTGTATATGAAATATAAGAGGTTTTTGTTTCATGGCGTGTAGGTGAACTTTGACCCCTGGTAACCCCCCTTCAACATGCTCCAAAACTCACCAATTTGATAACTTTAAATCAGACATGCCTTATGATCAGACTGACCGAGTTTGAAGCCGATCAATCGAAATCCCTAGGAGGAGTTCGATCAAATACGAAGGCTGTAAACGTCAAACTCGAGGTAAAAAATGGACCTTCAATACAAAATGGCCGACTTCCTGTGATACTTGCACTATGACATTACTTGTAAATTCTGAGCGTCTTAGTGAGCTCTACAACTGTACCGAATTTCAAGTCTCTACGATGAAGTAAGTGAATAGCAATGGGTCTGTTGAAAATTGCTAGTTGCCGCCGTTGAGCAATTTTTTTTGCGATTTTTGCGGCGACCTGAAAATTCAAAATTTTTAAACCGCCCAGTCGCTTCCGCCAAGTTTGGTGAGTTTTTGAATATGATAAAGCCCCCAAAAAGGCGCACGAAGAGGGGGTAAGAATAATAATAATAAACAGTACAGATACAATAGGCCTTCGCAGCGCTTTGCTGCTCGGGCCTAATAATAATAATTAAAGCTGCAAGCAGCCTCGGGCGGCCCTCGCAGCAAGCGCCGCTCCGGCCTATTGGCCACCGCGGGGGTTCCGGCCACCGCAGAAGCTCTCGCGCGTTTTCCAGAGCCGCAGCCCGCTCCCCACCGCAGAAGCTCTGCCGCAGTTTCCAGCACTGCCGCCCGCTAGCCGCTGCAGAAGCTGTCGCGCATTTTCCCCAAATTACATCTCAAACCCGTTGGGCTCTTTAGAGCAGAACAAAGGTCATACATATCCAGTTTGGCGCCAATCGGATGATCCATGTGTGAATTAGAGCCAAACGTATGTATATGGCGAGGGACTGATATTCGCCATTTGGCCACGCCCACACGGTTCAGCCAGCAGTGGGCATTGACAGAGTTTATCATCTGAATCATCTTGATTAGGTCAAGAGAGCCATAAACAGAGCTTTCCAAGGAAAAAAAGGCACTTCCGGTTCCGAGGGGGCGGGGCTTAGATGACGTCACAATGTGATGACGTAGGATCGACGGGCAAGCCTCCAGGATCACTCAGGCCAAGTTTGATGCAGCTCGGTCAAAATATGTGGAATGTAGAGGCAAACGTATACGAACGGCGTTGCCGCCATTGAAAACTCTTGGCACTTTAAAGCAAGCGAGACCAACTTCCTATCTGTCATCCAACACAGAATCACCTTGATTAGGTCAAGAGAGCCATAGATGAAAGTTTCCAAGGAAAAAAATAGCACTTCCTGTTCTGAGGGGGCGGGGCTTAGATGACGTCATAATCTGATGACATAGAATTTTCAGACATCACACCAGCATCACTCAAGCCAAGTTTGGTGCAGCTCGGTCGAAACATGTGGAATCTAGAAGCAAAAGTATGGCATCGGCGTTACAGGTCACTTCGCCACGCCGCCACGACCAGCTGCTATCTCAAAGCCGGTCAGGGTTGGAAACCTCAACACACCAACATGTCTTCTGTCTCTGGACACAGGTTCATGTTGATTAGGTCAAAGGGCTAAGAGAGCGACCGTTCACAGTAAAACATGACACTTCCTGTTCTCAGGGGGCGTGGCCTACGTGATGTCATCATTTGACCATATGGTATTGTAGGCCACCTGATGACGATCAATCACTGAAAGTTTGGAGTCTCTGTGACTTTTTGTGTTAGAAATACCAATTTTTTATTTTTTCCTGTGTATTACAAAATCGAAGAATTTCATCTGCAGGGCAATGCTGCCCTCTGGTGTCGAATTACTGAAATAATGAAACTATTTCAGTGGCCAGCAGAGGGCAGCATTGCCCTACAAACGACGAACATGTACTGTTTATTATGTAATTACACAGAAGATCTCTCTAATTCATTCTGAGGGGGCGGGGCTTAGATGACGTCATAATATGATGACATAGCATTGTCAGGCATCACAACAGCATCACTGAGGCCAAGTTTGGTGCAGCTCGGTCGAAACATGTGGAATCTAGAAGCAAACGTATGGCATCGGCGTTACAGGTCACTTCGCCACGCCGCCACACCCAGCTGCTTCATCGCAGCCGGTCAGGGCTTGAATCCACAACACACCAACATGTCTTCTGTCTCTGGACACAGTTTCATGTTGATTAGGTCAAAGGGCTAAGATAGCGACCGTTCACAGTAAAACATGACACTTCCTGTTCTCAGGGGGCGTGGCCTACTTAAAAAAATAATTTCACCACAGGGTATTTTAGGACACCCGATGACGATCAATCACTGAACGTTTGGTCCCTCTATGTGTTTTTATATAGGAAATATAAGAGTTTCGTGTTTCATGGCGAGTAGCTGAACTTTGACCCCTGGTAACCCCCCTTCAGCAAGCTCATACAGTCACCAATTTGATAACTTTAAATCAGACATGCCTTATGATCAGACTGACCGAGTTTGAAGTCGATCAATCGAAATCCCTAGGAGGAGTTCGATCAAATGCAAAGGCTGTAAACGTCAAACTCGAGGTCCAAAATGGACCTTCAATACAAAATGGCCGACTTCCTGTTGGGTTTAGAGCATGGCTCCAAGAGACTTTTTTGTACGTCCTGACATGATACACATGTGTACCAAGTTTCGTAATTCTAGGTTTAAGCATGGCTTGGGGCTGTTCATTTAAAATACTCTAGGGGTCGCTATAGAAAAATTAGGCCACGCCCACCAAATATCGCTATGGATTCCTGTTCGGGGATGGATAAGGATCCATCCTAGTGAGTTTGGAGCAGCTCACCCCGAAACTGTGGAATTTAGAGCCAAACGAAATTCGATGGCGTTCGCAACGCCGCCACGCCCACCTGCTTCATCGCAGCCGGTCGGGGTTGGAATCCACAACACACCAACATGTCTTCTGTCTCTGGACACAGTTTCATGTTGATTAGGTCAAAGGGCTAAGATAGCGACCGTTCACAGTAAAACATTACACTTCCTGCTCTCAGGGGGCGTGGCCTACGTAAAAAAAAAATTTCACCACAGGGTATCTTAGGACACCCGATGACGACCAATCACTGAAAGTTTGGTCCCTCTATGTGTTTTTGTATAGGAAATATAAGAGTTTTCTGTTTCATGGCGTGTAGGTGAACTTTGACCCCTGCTAACCCCCCTTCAACATGCTCCAAAACTCACCAATTTGATAACTTTAAATCAGACATGCCTTATGATCAGACTGACCGAGTTTGAAGCCGATCAATCGAAATCCCTAGGAGGAGTTCGATCAAATACGAAGGCTGTAAACGTCAAAATCGAGGAAAAAAATGGACGTTCAATACAAAATGGCCGACTTCCTGTGATAGTTGCACTATGACATTACTTGTAAATTCTGAGCGTCTTAGTGAGCTCTACAACTGTACCGAATTTCAAGTCTCTACGATGAAGTAAGTGAATAGCAATGGGTCTGTTGAAAATTGCTAGTTGCTGCCGTTGAGCAATTTTTTTTGCGATTTTTGCGGCGACCTTAAAATTCAAAATTTTTAAACCGCCTAGTCGCTTCCGCCAAGTTTGGTGAGTTTTTGAATATGATAAAGCCCCCAAAAAGGCTCCTCTTTGGGGGGGCAGAATAATAATAATAATAATAATAATTAAAGCTGCAAGCAGCCTCGGGCGGCCCTCGCAGCAAGCGCCGCTCCGGCCTATTGGCCACCGCGGGGGTTCCGGCCACCGCAGAAACTCTCGCACGTTTTCCAGAGCCGCAGCCCGCTCCCCACCGCGGAAGCTCCGCCGCAGTTTCCAGCACCGCCGCCCGCCAGCCGCCGCAGAAGCTGTCGCGCATTTTCCCCGCCCGTCCACCGGGCGACAGGTGTTAGTGCGTTCGGCGGCGCTCCCCGGCGGCTGTCGAAAAATCTGGCGCAGATCGGTCGATGCGTCGAGGAGATACGGCCGATGTATTAACTTAGGGGGCGCAGTGGAGTCAAATTACATCTCAAACCCGTTGGGCTCTTTAGAGGTGAACAAAGGTCATACATATCCAGTTTGGCGCCAATCGGATGATCCATGCGTGAATTAGAGCCAAACGTATGCATATGGCGAGGGACTGATATTCGCCGTTTGGCCACGCCCACACGGTTCAGCCAGCAGCGAGCATTGACAGAGTTTATCATCCGAATCATCGTGATTAGGTCAAGAGAGCCATAAACAGAGCTTTCCAAGGAAAAAAATGGCACTTCCTGTTGTGAGGGGGCGGGGCTTAGATGACGTCATAATGTGATGACGTAGGATCGACGGGCATACCACCAGGATCACTCAGGCCATGTTTGATGCAGCTCGGTCAAAATATGTGGAATGTAGAGGCAAACGTATACGAACGGCGTTGCCGCCATTGAAAACACTTGGCACTTTAAAGCAAGCGAGACCAACTTCCTATCTGTCATCCAACACAGAATCACCTTGATTAGGTCAAGAGAGCCATAAACAGAGCTTTCCAAGGAAAAAAACGGCACTTCCGGTTCCGAGGGGGCGGGGCTTAGATGACGTCATAATGTGATGACTTAGGATTGACGGGCAAGCCTCCAGGATCACTCAGGCCAAGTTTGATGCAGCTCGGTCAAAATATGTGGAATGTAGAGGCAAACGTATACGAACGGCGTTGCCGCCATTGAAAACTCTTGGCACTTTAAAGCAAGCGAGATCAACTTCCTATCTGTCATCCAACACAGAATCAACTTGATTAGGTCAAGAGAGCCATAAACAGAGCTTTCCAAGGAAAAAAACGGCACTTCCGGTTCCCAGGGGGCGGGGCTTAGATGACGTCATAATGTGATGACTTAGGATTGACGGGCAAGCCTCCAGGATCACTCAGGCCAAGTTTGATGCAGCTCGGTCGAAACATGTGGAATCTAGAAGCAAACGTATGGCATCGGCGTTACAGGTCACTTCGCCACGCCGCCACGCCCAGCTGCTATCTCAAAGCCGGTCGGGGTTGGAATCCTCAACACACCAACATGTCTTCTGTGTCTGGACACAGTTTCATGTTGATTAGGTCAAAGGGCTAAGAGAGCGACCGTTCACAGTAAAACATGACACTTCCTGTTCTCAGGGGGCGTGGCCTAAGTGATGTCATCATTTGACCATATGGTATTGTAGGGCACCCGATGCCGATCAATCACTGAAAGTTTGGTCCCTCTATGTGCTTTTGTATAGGAAATATAAGAGTTTCGTGTTTCATGGCGAGTAGGTGAACTTTGACCCCTGCTAACCCCCCTTCAACATGCTCCAAAACTCACCAATTTGATAACTTTAAATCAAACATGCCTTATGATCAGACTGACCAAGTTTGAAGTCGATCAATCGAAATCCCTAGGAGGAGTTCGATCAAATACGAAGGCTGTAAACGTCAAAATCGAGGTAAAAAATGGACGTTCAATACAAAATGGCCGACTTTCTGTGATAGTTGGCTTATAACATTAAATGTAAGTTCTGAGTCTTTTGGTGAGCTCTACAAGTGTACCAAATTTCATGTCTCTACGATGAAGTACGTTCATACCATTGTGTCAACAGAAAATTGCTAATTGCTGCCGTTCAGCAATTTTTTTTGCGATTTTTGCGACAACCTTAAAATTCAAAATTTTTAAATTTTCTAGTTGCGACCGCCAAGTTTGGTGAGTTTTTGAATATGATAAAGCCCCCAAAAAGGCACACGAAGAGGTGGGAAGAATCGTAATAATAATAATAATAATAAACAGTACAGATACAATAGGCCTTCGCAGCGCTTTGCTGCTCGGGCCTAATAAACAGTACAGATACAATAGGCCTTCGCAGCGCTTTGCTGCTCGGGCCTAATAATAAACAGTACAGATACAATAGGCCTTCGCAGCGCTTTGCTGCTCGGGCCTAATAAACGCTATTAAAGATCAGAGATGCGTGAGATATGCAGATCTGAATTTATTGCTCTGACACTGCTGGTACGCTACGAAGAGAGTGTGTGTTTTATGTTCCAACACAACTAACATTACTGGTTTAAATATGTACATAACAAACTCTGTTTGTCTTCAAAGAAGCTTCCTAACGGTTTTGTTTGCTTTGAGATTTATTCTTAACTGGTATCCCATGGAGAAAAAAATCTTTGAGATATGCCTGAGTGAATGAATGTTTTATGATTTAAAAAGTTGCTTTGATACTGTGTAGCAGTCTAACAACTGCTGCTCTTCATGTCTCTCACCTTGTTCTCCTATCTGCTCCAGGACAAAGATATCTCATCACATCTACGGGAGCCTTGTACATTGTGGACGTCCTGCCTGAGGATGGCCTAAATAACTACCGCTGCACAACACGCCACCGGTACACCGGTGAGTCACGGCAGAGCAACAGCGCGCGTCTCATTGTGTCAGGTCAGTATGCTGGTTTCACCCTTCAGTCACGTTGACCAAATAAATTAAAATGTGTCTTAGTTTGATTTATTACTAGATTGAAAGTGCAAAAGTCTTCAAACCCCTTGAACATTTTGTCACATCACAACCACAGAGGCAAGGACATTACCATCAGAAAGTAGGGCATAATGGGAAAAAGAAAATTAAAGAATAGTTTTCTATATTTTTAAAAAAAATTAAGAAATATCTGAGAAGTGCGGCATGCATTTCTACTCATCCTACTGGAGTCAATACTTTGTTGAACAACCTGCCATTGCCACTATTGGTGCAATTCTTTGCTTTTATGTGTCTGTCAGCTTTATGCATCAATGAACTGAGACTGTTGCCTCTGTTTGCATCATAGCTAAAGCTCAGTTAGCGAGAACAACATCTGTGAACCAATCAGTCTGCATTAGGATTAGCTTTGGATTTTAACTGGGTCATTTTAAAACTTGAACATACTTTGATCTGAATTATCCCATTGCAGCTCCTGGTGGCATATTTAGAGATGTTGTCATGCTGGAAGGCAAACCCTTTTCTTCATCTCAAGTCTTCTGTAGGTTTTCTTCTAGTGCATGATACCATTTTGCTTGACCCTGGATTGGTTGATGGTATGCTCAGGAGGATGGAGGACTTCTATCACAACTGTTGTCTACAAGTGGACACAATTCAAAACCACATTATGCTTCTCCGATAAAAAAAAGTATATTGTTGAAATGAATGGTTGTAACATAAGATGTGAAAAACACCAATGGGGCGTGAATACCTTTTCAAAGAGCCACAGATGATGTTGGAAAAAAAAAATTTACCCCAACTATTTGTATTAGCGTCCAACATTCTGATTTGGCGACGCTCACAACTAATTGACCCAAATTATCTCCTCTGTCCAGACCCCACCAACGCTGAGCCAGCCATCTTGGACGGCTTTGACCACAAAGAGGTGAAGATTAATCATCGAGTGCAGCTGCCCTGTAAGGCCTCAGGCTTCCCCACACCCAAATACCGCTGGCTGAAGGACAACAGCCCCTTGGAGCCAGACAGTCGCTTTCGCCAGACCATCTCAGGATTGCTCATAGAGAATGCACAGCCCAGTGACTCGGGAACGTATGTATGTGAAGTTTGGAACAGCTATGGCAACGCAGAGGTCATGGGACGCATGTATGTTAAGCGTAAGTCTTATCAAAGAAAACTGCCTTTATTGACAATCTTTCTTAACACTTCAATTTTACCATCAAAGTGATAGGAAACAACTTTTCTGCAACAGTAATTCTGTTTTCTGTTTCTGCAGAGCCCTTGAAGGCAATGGTCAGTCCTCGAAAAGTGAAAGGCAGTGTGGGTAGCAAGGTGTCTCTGTCTTGTAGCGTGAGCGGTTCCGATGAATACGAGCTGTCTTGGTATCGCAACGGAGAGATCATCTACCCTGGAAACAGTGTTCGCTTCACGGGGCTTAACCGGGAGAACATAATCATCGAGGGAATGACGAAAAGTGATGGCGGAGCTTATCAGTGCTTCGCCAGGAAGGGCAAGATGTCGGCACAAGACTTCGTACAGGTTATTCTCGAAGGTAAAATGCCCCTTTAATCTAAGAACCCATGTGTGCAAACGAATTAGCAGCTGCTCTATGCATAATCAATGAGTTGGATATTAACTTAGAGTTTATGCAGCAGTGACTCCAATCCACCACAAGTACGATCACGCTAGATTTAACACAAACGCAGACAAAAGCACATGCACGTGAATCCTCATGATCAACCTTGGTGCTGTTGCTTAGGCAACTGTCCTCTGTTGTTGGGGCGGCATGAGAAGAAGATATTGATCATCTATAATCACATAGAACAAACCTGGATTATCAGGGAGAAACTGCAGGTAGGCAGAGAGAATTCAAAAGCCAACTACACTGAATGTGTGAGAGAAAAACTCCTGGAACAAAAAAGAAAAAAAGAGGGTTTGATTAAATACAAGTTGTATAAATACAACTCAAGAAGATAGCTGCATCTAAATCCACAATAAATTTGTGCTCTCAGACTTACATACAAAGTTTATTGAAGTTCAATGGATGGAATCAGTTCATCTTGAAAAGAGAAAAGGAGCTCAAATGCATCATCAAAAGCCAAGAAATTATCTAGAATTTACATTCACTTCTGACCAGATGTGTACTGTACATGCATAAAGTTATTGAATTTTCTCTTTATATCCTATGTTTACACACTTTAAAATACAGTCAAATATGAATAAATTCATGCTACACCTTTATTAATTTATATTTTTTTGGTGCAATTTTACAATATTTCCAAAGTTGTATTTCTATCTCCTATTTTCAGAAGAAAGACTTTCTGACTTTTTTCAAGCAAAATGCTGACACTGGAGATAGTGAAGATGATCTGACAAACCAGGTCGCTGCTAATTGCTTGTAATTTAGTTGAATTGTTTGAAGGGGATTTTGCTAAAATAATTTTAAAAAGTTGTGTTCAATGAATGAAACTATCTTAAAATTAAATTAAACAGTTTGGGTCTTTGAGTGTCTAAGTTTTACACTTATGTGGTTTAAGCATGCAGAAGGATCTAGAAACAATTTTATTGAAGTCAAAACATACTGTACCATCTGGAGACAAGTCAAAAGACAGATGCCAAACACAATGCTTTGATTGACTGACCTTCTGTTTCATTCCCACTGTGCTCTGCCTCATCCCCCAACGCAGATGGGACCCCCAAAATTTTATCTTCTTTCAGCGAGAAGGTGGTGAACCCCAAAGAACCTCTGTCTCTAGTCTGCAACGTGAAGGGAACGCCGCCTCCCAGGTGCAGCTGGTCGCTGGATGATGACCCCGTCATCAAAGATGCCCATCACCACCTGGGCCATTATGAGACCCATGAGGGCCACGTGGTTAGCCAGCTCAACGTGACCCACACTCAGGTGCCGGACGGCGGGTTGTATCGGTGCACGTGCAGCAACTCGGCCGGGGTCGTGTACCACCAGGCTCGAATAAACGTAAGAGGTGCTTGTCAAATCAGCTCCTCCAAGAACAACAATACACAAACTGTGTGTCTCTTTGTGTGTGTCTGCAGTGAAGGAACAAATGCTGTTGTCTGAAATATGAACTGTAGCTTATTTCCTTTTAATTTTTTTGATGTTCTCTAATTCCCTAGGCACTTGTCTGAAGGTTTCTTTGAGTTTGTTTACGCAGTACTTTGCACATTAATTTTATTTGCCTTATTAAATCTTATTACGTGGTGTTCCCTTTAAATCTTCACTCAATAGCCTTAGTTTGTCTCTTTCTGTTTCTTTCAGCCTTGAATAGTATATAATATTATTGTCTCTTTGAATTATTACAGTTTGATCACAGCTGTATTCATAAGTTAACATAATTATCTGGGTTTTTAGCTCATAAATTTATCTGAATATGGTTTGTAAATAGCCAGAAGACAAATATATTTCCTCTGTCTGAGTACATTCATCTGCAATGTGGTTGTGAGTACAAGTGACTATTCATGTGTGTCTGTGTCTGCATGTATTTACTCAAGCAGCCAGCCCAGCTTTTCTCTAACAGATGTTAAAGAGATTACTCTGTTTCCATTTTAATAGATACAGGATGAGACTCTGAATACTTTACATTTTATTTGACGCTTAGTGTATTAAAGAGCGAGTGTTATTTAAATGTTACATTTCCTTCAGATAGTTAGGGTACTTTAATCTGCTTGTCATTTCACCGCCTCACTGCATAGTTACACTTAGAGCTTGTGCAACAGAAGCTTAAAACAGCAGATTTACTGTATACTTGGTAGCAAGTAGCAAAACTGAAACTACACAGAAATTATATTGTGGTATGTCAAAATATTTTCCCACCTACAGATTTAGGTACACAGCTAAATGTTTCTCATCAAACACGTTTTTGCATAAGAGAAAACCAACCTGAGTAAATCTTTGACTGTGAAGGAGTTTTGGCCAACTCTTTTTTGAAGAATTGTCTTGATTCACTCCCACTGGAAGGTTTTCATGCTTCTTTGTGATCTTGTCACAGTTAGACCTTTCCTGGTATGTGCATGAATTTAAATGGTAGACAGAAGAATTGATGGCTTTATCAATAAGGGCAAGTCGTTCAGATCGTGAAGCAGCAAATTTCAGGTTATTATCTTATTACCTACAGGTTTGACTATCAGTGTGATCTTTTTTTTAAATGCTGTGTTAGTTTTACACCAAATATACCAGGATGCTTACCTTCAAAATATTTCATTTTTTACTCCTCAGTCTAAAACATGTTTTCATCAGGATGATTTTTGGGATGGTTTTTATGGTTAGCCGTGGTTTTGGTCTTGCACTGTTCTTATTGTGCAATTATGAATTTAACTGAGGCAGGTGAGGCCTCCCATGACTTAGTTGTTGTGACCTTGGTGATGAGTCGTTAATGTGCTCTAGGAGTCATTTTGGTTTGTTAATAATGTCTTTCACTGTGAATCACTGGCGTGCTAAAGCATTAGAAAAATCTTTGTAACATGTTCTAGACTGACTGATGTAAATGCCTTTTTTCCTTGTCCGGTCTTGATTTTCTTTAGGTTTCATCTCATGAATTTTCAGCCCTCTTCATGTTTCCAGTCAGGTTCTCATTTTTCAGGGCTAGGATGAAACAAGTCAAGGTGTGGTCAATGGAATTGAAAAGAAAAATATGATTAATCACAATTAATTCATGACTTATCAAAGGGGCATGTTGGTAATGGTAGCCTTTTTTTGTTCATTAAATATACCATTTCAAAAACTGAATTTTGTATTTAATCGGATTATTTTTGTCTGATATTAGAGTCTTTTGATGATTTGAGGCATGTGTGACAAAACTGTAAGTAGGACAATTACTTGTTCCCAGTATACTTAGTTATTTTACAAAATAAAATAACAAGGTAGAGCCAATTTATCAGCTAGTTGGATGTGATATTAATACTCCAGTCTCTTTCAGTATTTTTGAACTGAGAACCAATTCTCACTCTCTGTCCATTTGTAGGCCTAGCAAGCATCCGCCCAATGAAAAACATCACAGCGATTGCAGGACGGGATGCCTTTGTTCACTGCCGTGTGATTGGCTACCCTTACTACTCCATAAAGTGGTACAAAAACTCAGTTTTGCTCCCGTTCAATCACCGACAGCGAGCTTTTGAGAATAACGGTACCTTGAAGTTGAGCAACGTGCAGCAGGTGGATGCTGGGGAGTACAACTGCAGGGTGATGGTTCAGCCCAACAAGATGGAAAACCAAAGTGTCCATGTTCAGGTTAGAGGTGAGTCTTTTACAGGTGAAAAGGTTTGCTCAGTTTCATGTTAATGTAGGAGGCTTCAGTGTGATGCTTTTAATAAAGCAAAAGGTTTTAATTCGGCTATTGTATCTCAAATTGCTAATCTCACCTGGAAAAGGTATCATTCAAATTTTTCAAACCCCTTTACGTAATCTGTCAATGCTGCCTTTAAACTTGCATTAAGTGGTTTAAGCAGGTGTTTTTGAGGTCTAATGTGACACAAATATTTTTTATCCTGTTGGATCTAACTTTTCAATACAAACAAAACCTTACCCTTGTTTTTTTCTGTTGCACATACCACCTTGCTGACATATATGAAGCTGAGGAGAGATTTGTTTATTTAGTCTATTTTTTGTTCATATTAGATTCATTTTTTATCTAGTATGTATTAGTTCAAGTGGGATTTATTTGTAAGGTAAACATCAGTAAAAAAAGTCCACTCTAGATTCTACAGTTTTAATGGGACATTTTTATATATTTATCAAGAGGGTATTAACCTAAAGATGTAGCATATTTTAGAAAGCAATTCTGTTTTAAAATTTATTATTTCACATTTGTGCATTAAAGCACTGGTGAGCTTTTAAAATGCTTTGTTTTTAGTCAAAATACAATCAATTGAGTGTAAAGCAAACTATTTCCCTCTTTTTTACTATCTCCTGCTGAGGGGGTTTATTTTATCATCCAAATTGTTTTTGTTTTGAACAATATTGTTGTCATTAAATGGTGGTGGAGGGTCCTACAACATGACCAGAAACAAAATAGTTTGTTTTTGGCCTGTGTTGGTAATAATAGCCTGTTCATTCAGCACAACATTTTGTTAACCCCACTGTATTTCCAACAATTTGAATAAATTGTTAAGGTAGGTATGAGATCATGTGTTTCCATTCACTTGCTTTATTTGATAGAGCTTTATGATGAGCACGTGTCAGTGGTCTTTAACCTTTCTACTCCCAAAAGCAGCAACATGCAATAAACAGACATGATTGAATTTGTAAATTAAAATCTATGGGATAAAATTCCCAGGGGAAGAAGTTGACTTTATTAGGCAAGTACACTCACTGTATCAATGCATATAAAGATGTTTAATTCATTCATGATATTACTGGGCTGAACGACTGATCTCCTCTGAGATCTTACAACTGTAATAGGTAATACTAAAAAGGGCTTCCCCATTATGCCTCCATTAAGGTGCCTTGTTGTCACTATAAAACACTTTCCCGTGGAGCAAAGAAAACCAGGGCAAAAAGAGACTGATAGCATAGGAGAGAGTGATGATATAAAGCAAGCCTTCCCTGTGGTGCTGTAGCGAGCAAGTGCATTTGTTAATTTACTCTGCTCATGCTTAAAATGCGGAAGTGTTTTGGGGGAATCCCTGGAGTCCATTATCTCCACTTTGTTTTGAATTAAATAAGCTGCTAAAGTGCTGAGTATTTCAGTGCTGTTTGAACTCGCTTGGACACAGTAGCTGATGACTTGTGCGATGGTCGGAGATTTCCCAGTGAATACAGAGCAAGCAATTTGAATACATTATTATTATATAACTGTGTGATTCTGCAGCCAGACTCAGTTTCCTGACCCACTCAGCAGTGGAGTCATCTTAGGAATCAGCCTCTACTTTATAAGACTTGAGTATATGCACTGGAATGAGACCATTATGTTTTACATCTACATTAGACTCAATTACTGTATGATGAATGAACAAACAAAATGTATGCATAAACCAGTTGAGTTTTTGAATGTTTAGAGCTTAATGGGGAGAACTGATAAAAAAGAAAATCTAATGTGAAATTATTGAAAATTGTGTCCAGCACATTTTATATATATATATATATATATATATATATATATATATATATATATATATATATATATATATATATATATATATATATATAAAAACAGAATTTATAATTTTTCTTCCACTTAACATTGGTGAATTATGTTGAAGTTTGGTTGTAACATAATAAAAATGTGTGAAGGTTCAATGTTTGTAAGTCCTTTTCAAAGCGTTTTATCTTCTAACGAACATATCCCTTTCTTTAACCTGACTCACTTGCTCCAGACATGGATTTTTTTCACAGACATCAGACTTCACACAGTATTTTACACTGTGTCAAAATGATCCAATTTCAAATAGCCAAAACAATAAATGAGTCGGTTAAGATTATTTCTGCAGCTACAGTAGATCAGCACCTAAAAATGGCATTTGGTGTTTTCTTTTTCCTCTTTTCTACAGTCCCTCCATACATCCAGCCCTTCGAGTTTCAGCGCTTCACTATCGGTCAGCGTGTGTTCATACCTTGCGTGGTCATGTCGGGCGACCGGCCGCTGGATATCACCTGGCAGAAAGATGGACGGCCAATCCCCGCCAGCTTGGGTGTGACGGTCGACAACATCGACTTCACCAGCTCACTGCGAATAAACAACCTGACACCTGACCACAACGGCAACTACACCTGCATCGCCCGAAACGAGGCCGCCGTTGTGGAGCATCAGAGTCAGCTTATTGTTCGAGGTAAGAAAGCAAACCAACTTTATCCTTGGTATGACCCTCAACTGCGTACCTGCAGTCTTTCACTAGAGATTCACCAATGAGTCTTGTATAGTCTATTTCTGAGAGTTTACATTCTGCTGCCAATTGTAGACAATTAGAAATAGTTTTTTTCCTAAGAGTGATAGTTATTTTATATTAGAGCATAAGTTATGTCACATTGCTTTCTTAGTAGGTTTAAAGTTCAAAAGTATTTCAAAGCGCTGTTTTCTACCACATAACGTTCCTATTGTGTACTAAGTTTTCTATCGTTTTCTGACTGAACTTCAAACATGCAAAACATATTGGGTGTCTAACATATATTCTATGAATTTCAAGTTCAATAATATATTTGCAAGCACCCAACTTAGCATACATGTTCAGAGGAAGTAGTTTTCTTTCAAACACATTTCTTCTTCTCTTTGACTTAATTTTTAAATACTTCTGTAATTCTAAAAAACAAAAAATATTTTAATTTTGAGTTTCTGACCAGTCTTTGATCAAATCTGTGCAAACAAAAATAGCATGTGTCTGTGCATTTCTTTGTTTCACTTTCCCCAATGAAAGTATTTTGTTGTAACAAATATTCTAAAAATACACTCTTCCCTATGTTAAAGACATCAAATGTATGGTGCATAATAAAAAACTGTTCTTCGTTTGTGTTTGTGTCTGTGTATAGTTCCACCTCAGTTTGTGGTTCAGCCTGAGAATCAAGATGGGATCTACGGGAAAACTGTGACCCTTAACTGCTCTGCTGAAGGCTATCCGCCACCCACTATTGTTTGGGAACACTCCAAAGGTACATTAAGCACAGATGATTTGAGGGTTCGCAGAGTCTTCACCTTAATCAAGAGAAAATCAGGGAGAGACGCAGGCTGACTGAACAGATGGAGTGGGAAACAGCAGGGCAGCAGGTGCGTTCAGCCACTTGAGCAGTGCAGATGAAGAGGGGGCCCAGATGTTTGCTTCATCATTCATATAACCTGGGATGAAAGAAGGACAACAACAGAGTAGAGTGACTTTGAATAAGTGTGTGTGCGGGGGTGTGCGTGTGTGCGTGTGTGCGTGTATGCCGGCCAGCTTCAATGATCAAAGGAATAAAAGAATCGGATGTGTTTTTCTGTCTTTGATGGGGTCTGTCTGTCTGTCTGTGAATTCATGAGAGGCAGGCGTCAGGCCTTGCTTACTCTGAATCACAGTGAATGGTTAGAGCTGACTGAGTAATTAGTAAAGTAATTTGTAATATTTAAAATAAGATCTGTAGGAAATTATTACAATTTTTTTTGCTTTAGTTGTGTTCTTTGGAATGTCTATCATATTTTCTATAGATTCAATAGTTCAATAATATATTAGCAAACACCCAACGTAACATACATTTTCACTATACATTGTACACCTAAATGAAAGGCATAACTTGGTTTGTATTTCTATATGGGCAGATAAACATGGCAGCAATGCAAATACTGGACTGCGAGAAGTCTTTCCCCCTTATAGATTTCTTTCATATTTCTTCTAAAATGCTTTAGATCTTCAAAGGAGATAAAGTTATCCTGAGTAAATAAGCAAAGCTTTTGACAAATTCAGCCATTTTTATAATATGACAGCAAAAATACGATTATTTAGCAGCACACAAAGCTTTTATTCCCAAATTGATTAAAAGACAACAAAAACAGAAGACTTGTCCATCCAGTCCTACATGTTCAAGCCAGAAAATTTTACCACAATATGAATAAATATGTCTTGACGGCCAGATCTCAACATATTTAGCGAGTTATCTAACACCAGCGTTAAGAACATAACTAAATGAATTTGGAGCATGTGTTCCCCGAGACAAAAAACAATACCAACCTGTTTATGTAATAATACTATTGAAAACAGGCGCTACGGTTTTGTGTTCAAGGACCTGAAATCGAGCTCACAGCGCTTACATAAGCAGAAGGCATGATGCTACTGCTATCAAAGCAACAAACAGTCAGGACAAAGAAAGTTTGTTGTCATTTCTATGTGACTTGCTGCTTACCGCTTTGTTGTGTCCATTGTTTCCATAGACAGAAGGAACTGACCCCTCAACCAGATAGAGATTTTCAGCAACTCCGTCTTAATACTGGCGGAAGTTGCTGAAGCACTTATTGTTGAAGTGCTTCACTCAAACAAAGAGGACTTTCCTCTTTGATGTGGCTACATTTCCAAGAAAAAATACATTTAACCAGGCACTTTGAAAAGGTTCTGATGTTGGGGGACAGTGTGAGGAATTGTGTGTTAATACAGCCAACAACATTTTGACTTTGGCAGTTTTGGACTTCGACTAGAAAATCATTGTAAGAAATAAAAATGGCAGATTTGCAAAACTGGTAAGCGGAAGTCCTTGATATCATTCGTCAGTTTTTCAGCAAATACTGTGATGCAAATAGAAAACACTGAACTGATTGAAAAATTTTACCCAGTCAGAATATAAGTACATCTATGCAGCACCAGAAGAGACTAAATTCAACATTTCTGCACTCATAGAGACTTCAAGTACACAACAGAATGTGTTTTAGGGCTAAAAATATGTATTCTGATATGATATTTTGCAAGGTTATCAGCCATCACTTTATGAGCTTCAGCTCAAATGCAGTAAGGTTATGACAATGATCAAAGCACAATAGGAATTCAACCTCTGGAAAATTGAGGTTTTGGAGTGGCCTATGTCTGAACTTACATCCAATTAACATGCGTGACCTTAGATTGTGTGTTTCTGCTCAGAAAATCATTGATGTTGCTGGATGAAACAACTCTTTATTGGGCTAGAAATTCCTCCACACAGAAGACACATCGGTAGTTTTGGCAAACGCTTGATTGCAGCTGTTGCTACCAAACATGGCACAGCCAGTTATTAGGTGGTTTGGATTCCCCTAATAATTTGAATCATTATTTGAAAATAGCTTTTTTAGTTTAGTTTGTCTGATGATGTAAAACTTTTAAATGTAACAGAAAATCTGTAAGATATGTTCTATGTATGGTATGAGCTACACAAATCTTCTTTCCCTAAAAAAAATTTTCTTCTTGCATCAGGTGCCGGCGTCCCCCAGTTTCAGCCCATCCTTCTGAACAGCGGCTCTCGAATCCAGCTGCTGAGCAACGGCTCGCTGCTTATCAAACATGTTCTGGAGGACGACAGTGGCTTCTACCTGTGTAAGGTCAGCAACGACGTCGGAGCTGATGTCAGCAAGTCCATGTACCTCACCGTCAAAAGTAAGAACTTGTGTTTAATGATGAGCTGTAGTTTCTGTTTGTTTTTTTCATGGTAATCATCACACCTCCATTGGCAAAATTAGATTATGTGGTATAGTTTGAGTAAGCCTAGTTAAACTGTATTGGAGTTCATAGATCATTGGATAACAACAAGGAAGAACAAACTAATTCTGCTCTACTACTTTGGACTGTAAGGGGTAGACTTGGGAATTAAGATTTAAAATACTAGTTTAACTGATTGAAGTTCATCTTTTACTCATGATCTTGAAGAAAGGGGTTTTAGATAATATAATCTCTTTTTCCTTTCAAAATAAGGAAAAAGAGATGATTATAGTTCAGAACCAGCTTTGGCACCAGAATATCATGGCGGGAGACAAAAAGAGTGCCCTATGCCCTATTTTAGTTTTTGCCTAATTTTAGGATTTTTTGGACATTTTGAAGGAATAATGAGCTTTATGTTGGTTAAGTGTAAAATCTGAGGAGTTCGTGTGTTTTGCAATTGTTATCAACGAGTATAAAGTTTAATACATATTTTAAATGCTCAGAATCAGTTGGATTCTGATGCCATGTAGTAAAAAATAAACTTGATAATGATCACCACTTTTAAGCATATTAGTAGAAAAAGAAAAAAATAATCTAAGACTCAAATTCAGGGTTTTGAAAAACTGTCAATTTTACAATGGCAAGCGCAGCAATTCCTTCTTCAGTAGTTTATGTGATAAAAATCACAGACTCCACTTAGCAGCAGCATGTCCCCCCCGGTCCTCCCTGCAGCGCCAGGAGTGGCTCCACATTTTCATGGTGCTTAGATGTGAGGAGAGCTTATTTCACTTACAGTCATCAAACTGGAGTATGAGCCTCCCTGCTGATGGGCAGTCCTGTCTCTGTTTTATCTTCCTCTCTGTCTCCTTCTCCCCTCATCCGTCTGATATATGGAAACGCGTACGTTTTACTAATCATCACCACAATAGAGGAGATTTTATCTGTTTAAGAAATGGGTTTCGGTCTGACCCGGTGCATGGTCACTCTGAAAGAAGAGAATATGTTTGGAACTTTCCTCGTGGGTAAATCTGCATTTTTATATCAGTAATATCCGTTGACATGCTGTAGATGCTTATGTGTCACTGTGATTATGTCTCCCAGTGTTCAAGGCTGGGAAGCTGTCAGCACTGCAGAAGCCCACTCAGAAACAAACATACTGTGTTTTCATAGGTCAGTTTTCTGACTGTGGCATCCAGTTGCTATGCAGCAAGCTGACCTATGGCTGTGCTAACCTTACTTATCTACTTTCTACCACACACAGAGAAAGAAAGCTGCTGTGTACTCGACTTGTAGTTGCATATCAAGCTTAAATTATACACACAAAATGGATGTAAGGTCATAAAGACCTGCAACTGAAAAATCATGCTTATTAAATAAGTATACTTTATATGTTTAACAGTAGGATTACAAAAAGCAGCTGTAATGTCACATAGCCCTGATATTCTTGGCACATGGTTGGTTTTTATAGACCAACCTGATGTGCTTTTCTGCTACTGTAAGAAAAGCACATCAATTTTTTTCATGAGTTTATTCATACTGGTGTTGTTTGCCTCCTGCTGGTGAATGCACATGCAGTTTACACGCATGTAAGGAGGGTGGATATGACGATATGTTTTTCTCACTCTGCTCCATTGCCTTGAAACAGTATCTCTGTTGCGAAAATGTGTCTATCTCTGCGTTTATATAGGTTTATTTGTTATGAGGGGCAACAGAAAGTGCTGTTAAGGTTTTTTGTATTTCAACAGTGTTGTAATCTCTGAACAAAACCTTTAGCAGGGATCTAGTTAAAGTTTTATGGTCCACTCAAATAACTTTTTCTTACAACAAGGCTTCAGAATACACTGTATATATATATTCACAGATTTTCAACATTAAGTACAGTAAGATTTAATCAATAAAAATAAGCATTAAAAGAAAAGGTTGTTGTAGAATTTTAAATATTGCATACAATATAATATATGATTAAATAAAAAATCTGTTTTAAGGTAAAACTTCTCTGATCTTAGTGCTGTTTATGTTATCTATGCATCATTAAACAGAAATAAGATTTAAGTGCACTTTGCTGCAGCTGCTTGCTTCAGTTTCTATGCTTTTTGGGGCATGGATAGGTTAAGCTGCATATTGTATAATTAAAGTAATATGGATTGTGTTCATTTAGAATCATTATGGTTCCTGTTAAAAAATACAATTTTGTCTTCCTCTTACTTTTATTAAATTCTGTTGCTTGCTCATGTGGAGATGATACTACGTGTCATTTACTAATAATTTAGTTTTACATTAATTGTGTTTACAGATGCAAAGCTAAAATTGTCCTTTAATCACACATAAAAGTACATTATCAAATTTCATCAAATGTTGCAATTTATGCCCCGCATTTAGACTTGAATAATACTTTTTTTTTTGCAATATTACGTCTTTTATGAGTTAGTTTAGCTCAGATGAAGCCTTATTTTCTTGCTGCCCTGAGATAATACTCTACGTGCTATTCTAACGCTGCTGTTATTGGTGTCTGTAGTCATTACATGCTGGCTCAGCCACACTCTTTTCACTCATCAGCAGATCACATTTCACATTTCAATTCCCAAAATGTACTTAAGTATTCAAGATGCTTTCAATAAAGGAGTACTTACTCACATGAGCGGTTTGAAAAGTGGAGACCATTACTGTATTTTTTTTTTTTTCATGTGTGTCCTTTCCAACAGTGTAGCACTCAGAATTGAGTGCCCAGGAGAAACCCGACACATTTACCTTCACAACAGTACAACAAAGATTTATACTGCTCTGGAAAAAATTAACAGATCACTTAAAATTATCAGTTTATCTGATTTTACTTTTTATAGGTATATCTTTGAGTAAAATGAACATTGTTCTTTTATTGTATGAACTACTGATAACATGTCTCTGAAATTCCAAGCAAAGATGTAATATGTATTTGCAGAAAATGAGAAATGGCCAATATGGCAAAAAAAAAAAAAAAAGATTCAGTGCTTTCAGTTTTCAAATAATGCAAAGAGAACAAGTTTATATAAATTTATAAACAACAATACTAATGTTTTGACTCAGGAAGAGTTCAAAAATCAATATTTGGTGGAACAACCACGAGGTTTAATTTTTTCCACTGTTTTATATATGTGTGTTTATTTCAAATGCAATTTGCAGAGATGGACAAAACTGAAAAGACAAAGAGGGAAATAAGAATAGAGGCGAGAGAAAACCCTCTTGAAGTCTGTTTCTACTCCTGCAGAAAGAGAGAAAAGGATAAATAGCCGTGAAATTGCAGGGACAAAACAACATATGGATATGTAACATAAACAACATCACTAAAAAGCACATGGTACTATTTAATACAAGATGTATTACTGTATTCCTGGTCACCAACACTATCATGGCTGTTTTTCTGTTTTCATGTTTAAACAAACATTCCTTGCATGGACATATTTTAGTCTTTATACTCACTGAGGGTGTTTTTTTATTGAGGATATTGGTGTATCCATGCGTGGTGCAATCTGTGTATTCTGGCTCCATGCAGTGTGTGCAGTTGTGTATGCCAGCATGAGACGATTGAACTCTTGAGTGCATTTCTGCCTCATTTAAATCAGTCAATACCTCAATTAGAAGCTGCCATGGGGCTCAAGGGAAGAGTAGTCTGCATGTTTCCCTGCTTTATTTGCACTCTGTCTTTCTCTGTTTATACACCACCATCTGGTACAGAAAGATTCAAAAGGTAAAACAACACATTGCTTGCTTTGTTTGAGGAAAAAGTTTAAAAGTTTGTTTTTAATGGTGATATTCATATATAAAGGAAAATTTTGGATTGATGTGCTGACAATATTCAAAATTAGCAGATTTTGAATAATTGCAACATTTCTCAAAGTCAGTAAGCATTACTTTAATGTAAATTTCTTTCTTTAAACTGTAATCTGATATAGATAATCATTGCTAACTGAAGTTGTTTTAGGTCATACTTGAATCTTTATTATAAATATTTCTGCAATTATCTGTTGGAATAATAATTAACAAAAAACATCAGTGTGATTTTTTCCAAAAATAATTACAAATTTTCTACTATGGGACCTATAAGGAGTCAAGTTGAGTATTGGTAGATTTGTGAATATTATGTCCTTCATACCTTCACAACAGAATGTGTGAAGTAAAAGAAAAAATACAGTTTGAAAAGCCTAAATTATTGTTATAATTATAATTTTTCCTGTGTACTACAGTCAATCAATCACATGTTTATTTGTACATAACGTTTCAGCAACAAAGTGCTTTGCATCATAAAAATATACAAATACAAAGTCACAAAAATCATCATACAGTCACCAATGGAGAAACCAATAACAAACCATATTTACTAAATTAGAATATGAGTCCTGATGGGGCTCATTTGTCAGATTAAAAGTTCAACCTTTAACCAGTCTGTAGCATACTTTTCAGTAAGCCCTCATTTCTGAATTATTATTTTTTGATCTGATGTATATTTAGCTATTGAATGTTGTTTTAGCTGTAAGCAAAGAATTGTCATAATTAACAAAAATAACATCACCCTGTGTTTAATTAAGCTATAAAATTTGTTTTACTTAGTTAAATAAACTGAACTGAGTTAAATAAGTGAACTTTCCAATAATATTCTACTTTATGAAAAATGACTGCATAGTTTCTTTAGGCCAGTGAAACACTTTCTAATTTTTGATCGTTGCCTTATTTTTCTCATACTTTTGGGAAGGTGAAGAAGTTTGTATAATTTTCATTAACGTTTTTATATCTAATTTAGCTATTAAATTCATTTTTATTGGAAGACAAAAAGAAGTGTAAGAAACCATGTGTAAAACTGATCAAACTACTATTATAGCCATTTGTGAAAACAAAAATCAGAAGTGAAAAATGTACTTGCTCCAGAGATCTATAGAACTAATTGTGTTATAAAATTGATGTTTTTGTAGATAATTGATGTTTTTTGGTAAAGTAAATGTTTCAAGCGTTATTCTTTTATTGTGTTACAGAAAAAATGGCAATGTCTGACACTATGAGGTGACTGCGCGGTCATAGGAGATGAACACCCAAACTCATCCCCAATTACTGTTCCGGCCTGATCCCTCCATACCTCTCTGCACTTCCGTCTCATTTTTACCTCTTCTCCGTTCCCTTTTTTTCTTGTCTTCCTACTCACACTTTTTTCTCTTCCCATCTGCTTTTTTTTATTATCAGAGCCCTGTATTACTGCTGCATTTTAAAACATACACATCAACGGAGCAATTACAGACTATGAAAACATTTAGCCTGGGGCAAAATGAGTGCTGCCTGGTAGATGCAGGGAGATTAGATGAGAAGATGAAAAAGCCTCACCTTAGCGTGAGGCACTGAAGCACAACTAAGATCAGTAAAGATCAGATAACATGTTATATGTGATTCATCCACACTTGCACAAACATATTGATACAAGGTCAAAGAGAGACTGAAATGTCTCTTATTGCACAGATAAATTAATATAGTCACACTGTAGTGTAGGCAGCAAAACATTGAAAATTTTCATTGGTGCTATTTTTAAAATTGCTCAAATGAGCAAACATGATCTTCACTGATGCAAACTCGCTTTGCCAAGGTCTGAGATTTGGATGGGGAAATAAGTTCCCATTAAGGAGCAATAACATTAGAGAAGGGGCAGAGGAAACTACAGTTATAGGACTCACTTAAAATTCATAGTTGCTATGCAAAATAAATCAACAGCTTTCTCGGCGGGGGCAGTGAGTAAGGCAATGATGGTGTGGGGATTGAGGGAGAGGGCGGGGCTGGATAGGAATAAGAAATGAGGTTTAAACATAGGCAGTCCCAAGTCTGACACACAAAACAAAAACCACACTAACATACAAGTACCTCACATGTAAATATAAACATATGAAAGCAGCACAACTCTTTGATTTAGTTCTTTTTCTGCTTCTAGCATGGAAAGGTAGCGTGTGGAAACAAAGGCAGATCTGTGTGATTGTTTGTGTGGGTGGATGTTGTGCGTAGGATGTGTGCTTGTGTGTGTGCAACATGTGCTTCCAAATTGTTGATCTGAGTTTAGCATACAAAGTAGAGACCAACTGTTACATTTTACTGTTATCAATAACTTCTTTGTGTGCAGGCACCGGTCCATCCATTGTGATCAAATCTAGTCAACTTTGTGTGGTGCTTGCATGTTTTCCGCCTCAATGAGTTGTTTTTCTTCAAGGACACTATTCTTCTTTGAGAGTCCAAAAACATATTTGTTAGGTTAATTGCAAACTCTAAGCTACACCTGGGTATTAGTCTTGTATCTCTCAATGTTTCCTCATTGATGGAAGGGTGACCCGTAGGTTGTCATATGGTTGGGTGGTTCCAGGAAATCAAAAGTAGTGCAAAATAATCTGTATGTGGCAAAAAACCCTAAAAATACTGCAAAACAATAATGGAAGACATGATATGTTTACATACTGCTCAGTCTGACATTGTCCTTAAATCTCCAAATACACTAATTCTCTTTTGAGTTTTTACAAATGGTGGGTTGGATTCTTGTAGAGTTGCTCTTGTGAGGCAACCAGTGACTGTCTGTCTTCAGATGCTGCGTTTCCAACCTGATTCTGCACACTTCACACTTACAGCCCCAAAAAAGTAGGTCTTAAAAAAATGCTGGGACAATGTAACCATTATTATCGGAAAACCCTTATAAACGAGTACAGTCAACCTAACTTCTCCATTAAAATTAACAGTTTAAAAAGAAAAACCAACACTTTACAGTGTCTAATTAGAGTTGAATTTAGATAATACAATTATTTTTGACCAACGCTTTGGTCAAAATGTGAAGAATAAAAAAAACCTAGCACTAGCTTTTGCTAGTCACTTATCTGGTAAAATGCTAATGTTAGCTTAAGTCATCCAACTTTCTTATTTTGTGTGAACTACGGTCATAAAGAAAACCTACTAAAGTTAACATTATTGTACAGCATAATTTTACCACTCAATCATTTCTCATTTCCTCCTGTGGAAGAGGTTCAGTGAAGTCTGATCAGGGTGTTGCCAAGTCCAAAATGGCTGCTGGAGAAAAACAATGAGGCTCATTCTGTCCTCCTTCTTATCATAACAAACTGTCAAATGGAGTCAGTGATTAGCTAAAGCTATCCAGCTTCAGTCCAAACATCATATGTGAATTAAAGAACTAACCTAGTATCTTTTTTGTGTGTAAATATGGGATAAAATACAATCTTTAAATTATCAGAAGTCTTTTGAAATTGTGTTTACTGTAGCATCACTAAAATAATCCACAGCATTTATTTGGCCAAATGAAAGATGTTACGTCAGGCAAACAAATTCAGAATACATTCTTTTCTAATTTTTTGAAACTATGCAACCTTACACTTCACTGCAGCTCATGTGTAGAGTCAAAATAAATGCAGCTTGATCCATGAAACTCCTGGACAGCATGTGTCTTCGACAGTGTGAGCATGTCTCTACTTCTATTTTACTTTTTTTACTTGCATGCATTCTTTCTTTATCATTGCATACAGATGCACAGCACAGAGCAGCCCAGGAAGTCTTTGTTTGTCATTGTGTGTTTCTGAATGCGAAAGTATCTGCTTGTCTCCGTGCGTGCATGTCCGTGTTTGTGCTTGTGAGAGACAACGGCACGGCCAGCGGACTAGTCTGCTGTGTACGAATAATCAAAGTGGTCTCTCTCATCATTAAATCATGGCTGTCCTGGTGGGAGCCTAAGGAGGGAGATAGAGGGAGTGAGTGAGGGATCATAGTTAACGCTGCAGGGGTACATGCTCTCTCCCTCTTCTCCATCGTGTACCGAGGCTGAGATGTGTCATGAGCACAAGTCTTTTCTGCTCCCTTTGCTCGCCCACTTAGCTCCCCCAGACACAGCCACTCACACACACACACACACACACCCCTGCTCGTGCATATGCACACATAGTGAAACACTCCTGCTCACTGATATGTTATTCAGGAGTGTACAGACATTTACACTGACTCAGACACACAAACTGCATCTTTTCTAGGAAGCAAAGACCTCTAACCAGTGCTGCACAAGGATCTGCCACATGTAGCTGACATTACTGTTCTGTTCAGTGACACAGTGTTCCCTACATCACACTGGCTCCCCAGATATCATAAACATTAAATGAATATCATAATAATATGTTCAAGTTATAGCAATCAAGTGTCAGACTGTCTTCTACAAATATATGTAAAGGTGAACAATGAGTTTGGCTGGAGCCTTTTTTTTAAATAGATGAGCCATGATTTTTCATTACGTGTAACTTGGCAAAGGAATACATAGTTTTCCTAAACCTAGAAGACCCAAAGTCTAATTGAGCATTTCAGGATTTTTAAAAAAAATTTTCATTGAGCTTGATAAAAAAAAAACTGCAAATTCCCAATAACTGTGAAGCTTTCTTTTTTGAAAAATCTCTAATAAAGAAAAAACTAATTACTTCTCATAGCACAAACACTAAATAAGTTTCATACATTTTCTGTGCAGAAGCTTTTGCACATCAAACCAACAAAAAAAATATTATTTGTGTCATAACCAATGACTTACAACTGTTTTACTGAGCTAATCTCCAATGATTTGGGAACAAAATGAGGAACATTTTAATTTATGAAGACCAAGACAAAATAATTAGACTCAGTTTCAGGTGAATAGCTGGGAAGTGAAAAGTAAATGATTAATGGTTTTAAATTCAAGTGTGACATGCATTTATACTCTGAAATCTCTACATAAAACTCGATGCAACCGATACCTTCATAGGTTATTCACTTATAAAGGAACTCCACTTGTGTGTAATGTATTTAAAAAAGGACAAATCCAGCTTTTCTGTGAAGGCTTCATTAGCAAGCAGGGATATTATGAAGACAAACAGCAGAGAAGTGAAGAATAATGTTGTGGAGAAGTTTGGAGGAGAGGTAGGCTTATTGTCTGGTCAGGTAGTTTATTAATCTGAGAAACAGATTAATATGGTAACTCTGGAGGAACTGCAGAGATCCGCAGCTCAGGTGGGAGAATATTTTGACTGGGCAACTTATTAGTCATGCGCTCAACTAATCTGAGCTTTACTTAAGACTAGGAAGAAGATTTGTAAGCAGCTTAGCATTAAGCATGTAAGAGACGCAGCAACAGTGGGGGGAAGAAGGTGGTCCGGTCAAAAACAACAATCTGACATAATGCAAAATGTTGTGTGGCTAAAAAACAAAACAAAGACAAAACTGCACATCACTCTGAAAGCATCCTTCACAACATAAAACATAGTGGTGGCAGTACCATGCTCCTGGGATCATTTTCTTCAGCAGAGACAGGAAAACTGATCCCAGTTAGATGGAAGATGGATGGAGCTCATTACAAAATAATCCTGGAAGAGAACCTGTGTTGTGGTGGCAGAAGACTTGACACTGAGATGGAGGTTCGTCTTCCAGCAGGAAAACTATCCTAAACACAGAGTCAGATCAAAGCATGATTACTGTATGTTAGAACGACCTAGTCAAAGTACTTAGATATTGCTGTTGATAGATGCTCCTTGTCCAAGTTTGAGCTTCTTTATAATGCAGAATTTGTAAAAAGAAAAATAAATAAATAAAATCAGTGTTTAGATGTGAAAGCTGGAAGAAATACAGCAAACACTTAGCACAGCAAAATGTTCTAAAGTGAACTGACACAGAAATGCAAGAAAGAATCGAATCATTCCTCTTAATGATTTACTGCAAAGAGCTAGATCTTAAAAATAGTTGTGATATTCAAAGTTAATTACGACTAGTGACAGACATATTACTTATACATGTGCTGATGATGTAAGTCAAAGTTGTTATGATGAAAAAAAGAAAGTATTTTAATGGATCAAATGTTTTGAATGCTATATTGTTTTACATATTCTTTGTGAACAGATGGATGTCTGAGTGATCACATTTGTTGGCTATAATTTGACAAGAGAAGAAGAAAAGATGAAGAAAGTAAATCTTTTATATTCATCAATCTCCACAAGGACATAAAACACAAATCCAATTCAGTATTTAAGAATTAAAAAAAACCTGAAAGCATCATTCAACAGTCTGTGTTATGATCAGAAGTCAGCTTCAAAAAGAAAAAAAAAAGATGAAGTAAGAAGAATGCATGTGTTTCAGTGTTTAGTGATTTCAAACTGAAAGAAGGTGAAACGTTCACAGCATACGTTCATGTCACTGATCGACACACACACTCACACACTGACTAGATCTGCTGCTAATGAGCTCGGTGTGTGGTTACGGCATAGAGCCAGACTGGCTCCACTCTCAGACTGATGGGAGTTCACACAGTAGTCGAATCTTTTTTTCCCATCCCTCTGCCTCATCTTCAGAAAAGCAGCGTGTTACCGTTTGCTGTCGTTATCAAAGCAGTCGCAGGTTCACCTTAAGGGCTCCTTTTCAATCTCTCAGCATTGGGGAAGACAGGCAGACTCAAACATGACTTCATGATGGTCCCTGGAGTGTTTTAATGGTTGTCACGATTATCTCAGAGAAAGTGAAGCCGTGGATTTTTTTCTGCACAAAGCAAGATGTAAATGTTAAGCGTTTCACACAGATTTATCTCATTTCTTTTATTTTGTGTAGTAGGTCACTTATGTTATTCGCCACTTCTTTCTAATTTTATTTCATCACCTTCTGCTCCCCAGTACCAGCCATGATCACCTCCTACCCGAACACCACTCTGGCCACACAAGGCGAGGAGAAGAAGATGAGCTGCACCGCTCACGGGGAGAAACCCATCATGGTGCGCTGGGAGAAAGAGGAGCGAATCATCAACCCCGAGACCAGCCGATACGTGGTTACTGTCAAGGAGGTGGCTGACGAAGTCATCTCAACACTGGTGGTGAGCAATCAGTGTGACTGTGAAACTGAATGTGAGGGGAGTGATGTTGCTCTAAGAGGAAAAGAAGAAGAGTTGGGTTGGAGTTGAAAAAACTCTGCACTGTGAAAAAGTATTTGACCTCCCACAGAGTTCTTCTCATATTACTTTTTTGTCTGACTCAAAAGTTTAAAATCTTTCAGTAAATTTAATGCCAAAGACTTGTAAATGCAAAAAAATGTCTTCAAATGATAATTTCTTTAATTAAGGGGACAAAATGTGAAAAGGTCAAACAACGGCCTGCACCACCATTTGGTGCTTATTGGTGCCAATAAGCTTATGTGATACCTGGTAAAGAGTTTTTGCTCTCTGCTGATACATTTTGGTTCTCTTTTGTTCACTGAAGCCAAATTAGAGTGTTTTCAAGTATGAACAGCCTGTTTATGTTTGTGCCACACCATGTCAATCAGATTCCTATCTGGACTCCAAAATCTTTTCTTCTTTTGACCCAGTTAGAGGCAGACTTGTTGCTGAAGCCTGTATAAAGTCACAAACTGATGTCCTGGAATAATATTTCAAGATTTTTTTTATAGAGCATGGTGTCATCAGTTAGGGCAAATGCTCAATGCCTTATTACAGCACAACAAGAGCAGACCATGTTACACTGTCAAAATGAAGACTTTTTAATTTTTTTTGCTGTTTTATATCAAAAAGTGTAAAATTATCTTTTCACATATAGTTTGGCAGTTTTTTGTTTTGATAAATAAAAAACATCTTCTGGTAAATGCTTCTTGTATTTACTATAATTTAATTTGTTTAATGATCTGAAAACTTTGAGTGACAAAAAAGCCAAAAGGAGAAGAAACCTGTAAACAGGTGGGAGCGCAATGTGTAATATTTTAGTTCAGCACATATTTGTTTAGAAAATATTAGTTTAAATTCTCCTTTTTAGTTTTTAAATGAGGATTTTTGCTTCATTCCTGTACAAAAGTAAAGTGCAGGGAAACGTCTTACCTGATTGAGTGACTAGAATAGTTTATATTTAGAAGTGGTAGTCGAACTGTTCCTTTTTGAAAGTCCAGCAGAGTGTACTGCATATTTCTGTAGATCATGCCAACTGTTCGTGAGGACTCAGGGTTCTTCTCCTGTCATGCCATCAACTCCTTCGGTGAGGACAGAGGCATCATACAGCTGACAGTGCAAGGTAAGATTTTGACTCCTTTAAGCTCATGAAGGTTGTTTTTAGGAGATGTAGAATAAAACCTTTTCTCATAGTAGAAAGGATTTCTCTTATTATTTCTTATTAAAGTTTAAGCCATACTTACTGGTATTTATATGATCTCACTGGTAATATTACAACAAATGAATCCATTAGTTTTGTCTTTCTTCTGTGCCTGTCTGCTTGCGGATATCTGCTTACATCTTCCTGTTTCTCTCTAAGCATACTGCTTTGTTTAAATTTCCTCAGAACCACCTGATCCTCCAGAGGTGGAGATCCGGGAGGTGAAAGATCGAACCATAGCTCTCCGCTGGACCATGGGGTTTGATGGCAACAGTCCTATCACAGGATATGATATTGAGTGCAAGAATAAATCAGGTACAAACAGAAAAGAAGGAGATTAAAAAGAAAACTACACTAAAGTTAACCGTATGTTCACAATTTCCCATTTTGTTTCTTCCAGCTTCTTGGTTGTCAGCCCAGGTAACCAAAGATGTGTCACCACAGCTTAACCAAGCCACTATTATAGACCTCCATCCTTCCTCCACCTACAACATCCGCATGGTTGCCAAAAACATTATTGGCAACAGCAACCCCAGCAACGAACTCACCATCACTACTGATGAAGCAGGTTAGTTAGCATTGACTAAATATCCTACATACTGTATATGACTGCCAACTCTGACATTTCTGAAAACCAGAGATGATCAACTACATAAACCAAGCAAAAAAAAAATAATCTAAATATTTTATTTATGACACTGTGGAGATAAAAAAAAATAGCATAATTTACCATAAACCTGATCTAGAGTCAAAATACCTTCCTGTAGTTTATTAAACACAGGGAGTCATTACAGACTCCACTACCAGTCTGGGAGAGGGACTCGAGTTATGGGAGGTTTGATGGTCGTACTGCATTATCCAACAAAGCAGGAAACACTCCTTAAGTTACACAGAAACTGGTGATACACACTCACAGGTAAAAAGACATAAACACATGTGGTTGCATGAAAGGAGTCACATGAGCAATGATAAACAACATAACTCATTAAAATACATTTAAATAGACATTTACTTACATAAGTTATCAGTGTGTTAGTGGTCATTTCAAAATATGCTCCTGTGATAAAGTAGATATTACATCTAAAATAGGGTTAAAATAAACACTTATTTCAATGGAGAAAATTGTTCTGCATCTTGCAAAAGAAACTGTATTTATGTAAATTATTACATTGAAGACAAGCAAAAGTAAATCAAACTATTTGTTACTGGAGAAAGTTAATATGTATAATTATATGTTTTTAAGTTTTGGTTATTGGCCAAAATTGGTTCCGGTTTTGACAGCTTTTAGATGGATGCTTAGTAAGACAATTTCCCAAGGAATTATGATCCTACTAAAAATAATAACTGCATAGCTGTTGAGCCTATAATTCCATAAAATGAGAAAAATACTCATTCACTACTGCCTTTAGTTAGTCCTGTAAGTGTTCACTTATCCTCAATTGCTTATAATGGTTCCTCCTGGGCATTATGGCGTGCTGCAATGGCACATTTGGTCTAATTAATAACTGAACTGTAGTTATAAAGAGCTTTTATTATCATTTTGTCTCATTATTTAAATGGTAAATCGAAGATGTTGGAATTAAAAAAAATCTTTACTGATTTGTGGAGAAATCTTTAATGTTTATCACAGAGTGAGACCTTGAAGGGAGCGATTCTTAGCTCAAGAACGCCATCTAGTGGGGAAAATGTGTTTTAGTTGTCTTTCCTGTTTTCTGTGCAGAGTTGTGGTAATGGTAAATAATGTGCATCATTCACAGCTCCTGACGGGCCTCCACAAGATGTCACTCTGGAGCCCACGTCCCCACAGAGCATCAAAGTGTCTTGGAAGGTACGCTCATAAATTAATGTCTCATTTTGTCAGCTAGAGTTTGGCTTGTAATGGTTATATTTGGATATATTGACTATGTGAGAATGATAGAACATACTAAATATTTTTTATTGCAGTTATTTTCCACTATCTGACAATGAAAACAGGGGGGGGGGTTAAAAAACATGATCAGATGTGATGCTCACCTGTCTGTGCTTCCTCACCTCATGTCTTCCACACCCACAGCCTCCCCAGAAGCATCTGCAGAACGGTGTGATTCGCGGCTACCAGGTGGGCTACAGGGAGTACAGTCCTGGTGGGAGTCACCAGTTTACTATTATCAGCGTGGATTCGACAGGAGACACCACAGAGAGCATCGTGTTGGACAACCTGAAGAAGTTCACTCAGTACAGTGTGGTGGTCCAGGCTGCAAACAGAGCTGGAACAGGACCATCTTCACAGCAGGTGGTAACCAAGACCCTGGAGGATGGTGAGCTGGGGATGAGGAGGTCCTAAAATGTTATTGTTCCTGGGGAAAATATTCATGCTCTTTAAGCATTTTCACATTTTGCCACACGGCAACTAAAAGATGCATTTCTTTAGGATTTTAGGTTATTGCTCAAGAAAAGTTGATTTTTTTGTGGCATGGAAAGAAAAGGACAAAAATGTTTTAGTTATTTTACAAATACAATCTATTACATCTATCACATAAACTCCTAAAAAACAAATTTAACGTGAATGTGTGAAAATCAAATTGTCACTGTAGACACTGTTTTTAAATCTAATGTAAGAAATCTCATTCATGACTATTGCATGCTGAGTTTATACAGCATAGATTGTTGTGTAAGGCCTCCATCTACTGGACACTTTTTGAACAGAAGTGCAGCTTTCACAATTTTAGTTTTCTGTCTGTTACTCTCCTGTCTCACATGTCAAATGTCATTAGTTTTACATAAAGTATTGCTGCCTGTGTGCTACATTGAAATCAAACCAAGTGAAGAATGTATGCCATGACTAATCAAATCAGAAATGTAAAACATAAATTGAGACTGAGCCTTTGAAATAAATTGCAGCAAAAACACAGTAAACTTAAAAGATATGTGCTCTTAAATTGTGTAGAAGCATGCAGTTTACCAACAATAAAGGAATTATTTTAAAGTATTATAAGGTAGGAAACTGTTGGTTAGAAAGAGAAAGCTGTGTGATTTTTTATTTTTCAATTTTGCTTTATCTGATCAAATGCAAGCAGCAGTTTGGATATATTGGCTAATTTAATGATCAAATAACTAAGATCACACAGACCTCTAAGAATTGCTCAGAACCAAGATGACTAAATCTACTTTTTTTTCAACTATTGTTAACAACTCCTTGTCTTAGATGCCTATTGTAAAAAAATTTCACATTTATAACCTCAACTCCTCAAATTGTATTTTTAATCTGTAGTTATTTATTTAACTTATTTTTTAATCAGATTCCATCCAGCGTCTAAAACTGTCTCTTCAGAAGTACTTGATCAAACATTCAGAAACTTTATTAGACCTAAACTCTGCTCTTTTATCCTCCATAGTGCCGTCTCGATCTCCTGAAAACGTCTTGGCAGTGGCCAAGTCTCCAGAGGTGATTTCCCTGTCCTGGATGTCTCTGCCCAGAGAATCTCTCAATGGGAACCTGCAGGGCTACAGAGTAATCTACTGGGCCAACCTGCCTGATGGAGGTACCGATGATCACACTTCTGTCTGTCTGTCCAGTCTGTTGCAGCATTTGCTTAACTTCTGAGGGAAAGGACATAAAAGCAATTAGGGAAGATAACAAGTGACATTACATGCCAGCTTCATCTTGATGCTTACAACAATATATGTTCAGTTTGTTCCTGGAATAAACCAGCTCTGTGGCTTAAGTAAAACAAACCAGTCAAAGCTGTTTTATTTTAATTGCTACTAATTCCCTGAAGCAGCAGCAGATCCACACCTTAAGGTATCAAATCTCCTTGTCTGTGTCAGAATTGGGTGAAATTAGGAATGTGACAACCGATCAGCCGTCTCTGGAGCTGAATGGTTTGGAGAAGTACACCAACTACAGCATCCAGGTCTTAGCCTTCACTAACGCCGGAGACGGAGTCCGCAGTGAACAGATTTATGTTCGAACCAAAGAGGATGGTAAGAGGAAAAGAACATTTTCTGAAACCTATCTTAATTTGTTTACTGTTGGGGAGTTAATTATTAAATGTCTGTGTTTTTCCCTAGTTCCTGGTCCACCAGCAGGAGTGAAGGCTGCGGCTAACAGCAGCTCGGCTGTGTTTGTCTCCTGGCTGCCTCCACTTAAACTTAATGGCATCATCAGAAAATACATTGTCTTCTGCTCTAACCTGCATCCCATGGTATTAGCATTTTTATACGATGAGATTTGTCCAAGACAATAATGGCAAATTTCCAAATTGCTAAATATTGCTGCAGCCTTGTTTTACATTATCCTTTATCCTCTCTTGGGTTTACAGGTGATGAGTGAGTTTGAGGCTTCTCCCGATAAATATTTTTACATGATCCCAAATTTGGTTCGAAACAGACAGTACAGCGTCTGGGTGGTGGCAGTGACTGCTGCAGGGCATGGCAACAACAGTGAGAAGATCACAGTAGAGCCTCTGGCTAAAGGTACTTGATTCTCTACTGATTTTGCTAATAATATGTGTCGGATAAAGACCGACTGAATGATTTCCACTGAATTGTGTTTGATTTGAGGGATTTTTGTGAGTATCTTTTTGCTTCCGTTGTTCTCAGCTCCAGCTAGGATTCTGACGTTTAATGGCACAGTCACCACCCCCTGGATGAAGGACATTGTTTTACCTTGCAAAGCTGTCGGGGACCCTCCTCCCACCATCAAGTGGCTCAAGGGAAAGTAAGCCAGGAGCCTTCATGTGTCACATTACAGCCACAGTCTAAGCTATTCCTGGAGTGTTGAATTTTCCTATTTATTTCCAGCACAAATGGGACACCTACACCTGTTATTGTGGATGGTCGCCGTAGCGTCCAGGGGAATGGGAGCTTCATTATCCGCACAGTGAAAGCAGAGGACTCTGGGAACTACAGCTGTGTGGCCAGTAACAACTGGGGGTCAGATGAGATCACACTGAACCTGCAGGTCCAAGGCAAGTGGTTAAACATGCCTTGGTAAAAATTAAATGATTAAGTTTAACATTTCCATCTACAAAGCAATCTAAAGATCCCATTTTATAAATGACTGGATTTACATGTCTTACATACCATTATTATCTTATAATAATGGTTATATAAAGATTGCAGATGTGATTAATATTTTTCAGATATTGCACAATAACCGGTTGTAAAGTAAATTCTGAAATTCTATAAAAATGTTTGGGATGTCCTTATTATAATCAAAATAGTTTAAGAAAGTATATGCAAACACTGGGAAAAACAGAGCTATGTTTATGTAATGCAGTGGTTCCCAAAGATTTATTTTTTTCATACTGTTTCCCGCAGCCCCCGCCTCCTGCAATGGCACAGCCCCATCCACCCCCAGGGGGCGCGCCCCACACTTTGGGAACCACTGATGTAATGCAGAAATATTTCCATAAAGAAAATAAAGTCAGACAAAGATCTAAATAAATTAAGTTTAAATAAAACACGTGGATACACTTACACTGGAGTAAAACATAGAAGAAAGATGAACAAAACAAGAGGTGGAAAGAGTACTGAAAGCTGTACTCAAGAAGCCATCATAAAATTACTCAACTAAGAGTAATAAAGTATTTTGTAAAAAATTACTCAAGTACTGAGTAACTAATCATTATATGTCATTTGAAATGAAACGATGTCATTAGGCAGTCAAAAATGTGTAATTCAAACATACCAGTTGAACCTTTTGTTGTATGATTTTACTTTTATACAAATGTGTTTTTGCTGTCGATCAGATATTGAATTGTTCATTTGAATATTGCCCATGTGATCGATATAAATTTATTTATGGTGCAAATCTTAAACATTATCAGCCATAATATTATATTACTTAAACAGTCTCAATTATTGGGATCATCTTTTGCTGATGCTATTGCTAGCCGTGGCTTTTGAATTGAACTGTTACTACTGTAAGCTAATGTTACTACTGTAAGCTAATGTTACTACTGTAAGCTAATGTTAAGCTTCGGTTCATTCCCTTCTGGTTATTATCACAGTATTTTAAATATAGCTTCATACTGTAAAATCACAGCCAAATGACAGTGGATGCCAGCAAAGTGTTTCTATTATGACCCATTGTGTTTGTAGAATATGCATTAGCAGACACCTGGAGTTTGAGAAAATTTCATGGTGATTATTATTATAAGGATTAAATATCACACTTTCCGGCAGCCTCCTTGTGATGACAAAAGGTCACAACAATTTAAGTCAACAAAGGAGAGATGTTAACAAAAATATATTTAGGAGTAGCACTCATAAGTTTAACCTTTAACCTTTATTTAATTGTTTCTGGTGTTTGCTACAGGAAGTTAGAAATGTAGCAGTTAAAAACTTCTGTTATTCGTTGACTCAGAGGTTTTAGGATTTCTTGTGATTAATTTAATACCACTTCTCATTTGGAAACAACTTATGCAGATATTGTATTATTTTGTGCTATTTTGGTGTTAATTTAATATTGATTAACGTTATCCCAGCCATAAATCCTCTGCTTTCTGTCTTCATAAGGCTGCTTGTCATTAAAAAAAAGAAAATCATTATTATCATCTCTACAGTCAGATTAAAAGAACGTTCATGTTCTGCCAGTTCCAGGCTTTAAACATATTAAAAAATATAGCACGGATTTTTAGAAACCACAAACTTTTGACTGCACCATGCTATCATTTATTGAACAAACATACAGCCAAAATGAAAAAGTCGGTGTGACATGTGCAACAAAAATTCAGAAACACTAGAAATTAAAGCCGCCCTATTTTCTTTTTAACATCACTGTATATTATAATTGTTGAGTGTTGTTTGTTTTATATTATTTCAAAACCACAAAAAAAGAATGATAACCCGAAACACGATCAATATACTGACCTGTCATCCACAGTACCCCCTGACCAGCCACGTCTCACGGTTACCAAGACTACCACCACATCAATCACGTTGTCATGGATACCTGGAGACAACGGCGGGAGCTCTATCAGAGGTGACGTTGTTACCCTTAAACAAACTCATACATAATCATCTACAACCATTGAAGCAAAATTTTAAGCTTGTTACAACTGAATGTGACGGACGCAGCCATTAACAAGGAGCTTCATACAAATGTGAAAACAATCATCTCCCTTCTGTGTTTTGTGATAGCCTTTGTCCCTTCCTCTTGCACTTTGGTCTAACTCTGCTGTTCCTTGAATGGGTCTCATTATTTGCTGCTCCAGCACAACAGTTAAGTCCTAAAAGCTAGATTAAAAAGCAGGAGAAGAGATTAGGTTCTTTTTAGAGGAAGATTAAAGCGTTCCATCTTACAGCGCAATCACAACAAGACTATTTGTGGTGATTTATCATTGCTCCTAACCAAACTGCTCCTTTCTTTTGTGTTGTAGTCACCACAGCAGCTGTTCAAGATGCTTTCTCTGTTATATTTGCTTTGCTTTCCTCCACATAACATCATCCATCACCAGAACACACTCACCAGAACTTACTATACAAATCCCTGCTGAACATAGGAGATCAAGTTATGGCTGTTTGGATATAATACACAAAGATCTTGGTTACAACGGTCTGTGAGGACATTGAAAGTCCATACAAGCAAATATATTACTTGCTTGTAGAATTTAATGCAATTCACTTGAAATAAAGTAGGTTACCACATATTGCGTCAAAGTTTAATGTTTAATCTGTTAGCAGATAAGTTCTCTTTCAGAAACAAGAGACACCTCCCATCCCCTTTCTGATTAAGATTTTGACTTTTACCATAAAACTGTAAATAGCGGTTTAATTATGCGATTTTCACCTCAGTGTTTTCTGCAGGTTTCTGCAAACACAATAAAACTCTTTCACATTCAAATTAGTAATAAAAAATAATATTTATTCTGAACCAAATATTGATTTATTTAAACTTTCTTCCTTTTTTTCCCCTTCCATTTTTCCAGGTTACATTCTGCAGTACTCAGAGGACAACAGTGAACAATGGGGCAGTTTTCCCATCAGCCCCAGTGAGCGGTCATATCGTCTAGAGAACCTGAAGTGTGGCACATGGTACAAATTCACCCTGACGGCCCAGAACGCCGTGGGCCCAGGACGCATCAGCGAGATCATTGAAGCAAAAACCCACGGGAAAGGTGAACAGTGCGGTTGTAGTTTTTCTTAGTTTTTAAGATTCAAATTAAACAAATTGCCATAATAATCATTTATGATCTTCAAGGGTAAAACTTGCAGATTTGAGGACATTTAGTTTTTATAACAGATTTAAAACATTTTTGATTTAATGTAAAACAATGATATTACAATTAAACATTAGGTAAATCAATATTTTGTTAAAAACTTGAGATTTAAAGCAGTTTCTGCTCTCTGTTATTTCCTCAGAACCACAATTTGCCAAAGAACATGAAATCTTCACCAGCATCAACTCCACCCGGGCCAGGCTCAACCTGGCTGGCTGGAACAATGGCGGCTGTCCAATCACCTCCTTCATACTGGAATACCGCGCGGTGGATTCAGCCACATGGACAACAGCCCAGCGCACCTCGCTCACCAAGAGTTACATCCTGTACGACCTGCAGGAGGCGACATGGTACGAGCTGCAGATGAAGGTCACCAACAGCGCCGGCTCCGCGGAGAAACGGGTCACCTTCGCTACTCTAAATGCGGATGGAAGTAAGTTAGGAGGAAAGTTTGTGATTGTGTTTCATGATCCTTCTTCTCTGAGCCAGTGAACAACAATTAAAGTAGACACTGTTTTGTTGTACAACGCTCAGTGATATTCATAAAATTTGATTGTGCAATTAGTGGTTAGAAAAAGTCAGGAATAGATATACAGAATGATGATGATGATGATGATGATGATGATGATGATGATGATGATGATGATGATGATGATGATGATGATGATGATGAAGAGCAGGGACGTGGGAAAGTAAAAAACACTAGTCCAACTGGAGGAGACAATACTCATTTGAGAACATGAGATGAGAAGATTTTTTTGTAAATCACGTTTTGGAAAATACTGACACAAAATCTTTAAAAGCAGTGGTAGATATGTAGCAAAATAAAAAGCTCCTGATACAGTATAGCATTGTTAGGGAAAACCATTCTCCATGTGATATTAAACAAAGTTTAATGCGAGGCATTAGCAGTCCGAAAGTAGGAAGGTGTCTTGAGCAGCCAAGATAAATCTATAGGCTGTTTGAGTCTAATTTATAGATCAATAACAGGCTTAGAGTTTTTTTTATTGCAAACTTCTCTGCAGTTCTGCCTGCATCCAGCCTTGGAAGTGCAGAAAGAAAACTTGGGTGACCATCAGAGTCTCTGCAGGCCATTGGGTTGCTTTATATGCCTTTCAGGACTGCATTTTGTGTTAGCTCAGCAAGAAAAAACCATATAACCTGTCAGGAATGAAGGGAGCTGGTGACGCCCCCGAGGTGCACTCAAGACTCTCTGCTTGTTTCTGTGTTTTTGCAGAACTGTGTATGCTGTCTGTTAGTTTGTCATGAGCGCATGTTTGTGTCTCCAGGCTAAGGCATATATGTGGATGTTGTTGTCACTTTGACAGTGAATCGATAGCTCTGCTTCTCAGGCTAACACAAACTCTGCATTCTCCTACAAATATTGTGTCTTAACTATTTTCTATTTTAACCAGAAAGACACACATTCACTAGCCGCTTTATTAGGAACACCTACTATGCTTGTTAAGTCAAGGCATTTAGGGATTTACACACGTTGAAGACAACTTGCTAAAGTTGAACTGAGCGTCAGAATGGTGGAAAATGTATTAAAGTGACTGAAATGAGCATGGTTTTTACAAACACTATGCTGTTCCTATCTTCTGATGTCTACCTCTCATCAAATAATGCTCATGCCACAAAGTTGAAGTTTTCTCAAATTGGTTTCTTGAATATCCCAGTGAATTCATCAGATTTTATTCAAGTAGAGTACAATCTGCAGCAATTGCATAATGTCATCATGGCAAAATGAACCAAAACCTTGGAGGAATGTTTTCTACATGTGATGACTAAAAATTAAGCCACTTGCGAAGATAAAACAAGGTTCAAGAAAGCGGTTTCAAATAAAATCTGGGAACTGCCACACAGCTTCAGAAAAAATGTCAGGAACAAAGTGTCAGACGTGGATTTTTATATAACATCAGATCTAACCAAAGCACTTGACCCAATTAATTGAGAAGGTCTGTGGAAGATTCTGATCAAATATGGGTGTTCAGAAAAATTCATAAGTGTAGCACACAATTCCCCATGACAAAAAATCTGTCCTTTATATAGAAAGGTTGCATACTAGCCACAGCACTTTTCTGTGATGCTGCAAAATGAAAGCCATGGCAACAACAATGACGTGGGCATGTTCTACGGTTTTAATGTCAGTATACTCAATCTGCGAAGGCTGCCAGCTAAAACAAATAATGAGGAAGTGACAGGTTGTGTTGTTTGCTGAAGACTTGCTTATACAAATGAAGAACCGCAGGCCGGTATAGACACCTTCTATCATACTTCTAACAATGTACAATACATAAAAGACTCAAGTTCTCCACCAACCAACTTAAGAGAAACCTTTCACTGAGTCCATTAGGTTTATGAACAACCTATTAACAGATTTACCAAGCTTGGAAGGACTTGGTCATGAGTCATACACATAGATAATGATTGTTTAAGCTAGTGCCGCCTTGTTTGCCGTTACATATTCAACTTGAGGCCGCTCAGCGACCTGAAACTTTCCAAGTCAGAATATTTTGATCTGAGAAATCATAAAACAGACATCTAAGTGAAATGAGAACATAGCTTTAGTTCCACTCAATATTTAGTACTATTTAATAGTATTTAATATTTCTAACAGTTTTCTAAGAGTTGAATACTAACTGTTAGTGTGACTGGTAGGAAAGAATGGGGAAGGTTCTACTGTTTCTGATGCACATTGGTTTTAATGCAGTAATTTAATTTACTTGGACAAGTCATTAGGGAGTAGCTTCAGTGTAGCTTCACTACAGGGATGCCGTGTGGCGCAGCAGGCACCGCGAGTTGGACTCTCGGCAACCGTTATTCTGCTGCACGTCTCCCCCATTCCTGTCTGATTGCTGTTAGATAAAGTGTGGAAAAAAAGAAAAATAAAGTTTCACTAGAGTCTCAGTGCACAATAATCCTAATAATCTTACAAATCCTACGTCTTAAGGGAGGGAGAAATTGAGCCGCTGCATACTAAACAGTGCACTCTACTGTGTAATGGACAGGAAGAAAATTCAATAGTATCTGCAGTGTAATAAAGAACATATAATATTTTAATATCCAGGAATGATTAGATTTTAAAGTGCACATAAAAATTGTGCAAATGGAAAATTACTTATCAAACTATATTTCCCAGGAGTTTTTGATCCTAATGATCCTTTACTGTGATACATAAAACGTATTCCTCTTTTCCTCCACAGGTTTTAAGGTCAACACTGATGAGGATGGTGTTTGAATTATACAGGAAATATCTAACAGTTTTCATTTCTGCCAAGGTACCATCCCTCCTCTGCTGAAGACAGGAGATCCCATCTCAGACAACATGTCAGGCAGCGGAGGGCTGAAGATGGTGGTGACCATCACCTCCGTTCTAGTCGTGGCTGTGCTGGTTTTTATAATGCTAATGGTGCTAAAGAGGAGACGGAGGGAGCAAAGGCTCAAAAGACTCAGAGGTAAGTTTTTACCAATAATTCACCAATAAAAACGTGGACAAGTGTATTATCTGCTGCAATTCACTGCATTGTTTTAAGCCTTAAACAGATTATAGGTATCAAAAATTCAAATTGTGCTCTAATTTATGTTTAATGTTTGATACTTCATTCAGATTTGAAAAATCTAACTGTTAAAGAGCTGATTCAATTCACAAAGCAGTGTTCTTTAACACATCTCCAGATCAGCTAACCTGTTTGTTACACATAGTAAAACCCAATAATGTCATGTTTTGCATTCGTTTGCATTTTATTCTGGGAAAATAGAAACTGTGTGTGAACCCTGATGAATATGAACTGCAGACAAACTGAGAGATGCACAAAATGATAGAAAACACCTTTTTTGAAGGGGTGTGCATAAGACTGACATAATAGTCATAAAAATAATATAACACCATTTATGAACATGAAGGAGCCTTCATGAATGGTTATGACTGTTGTCATGAAGTGTCATTCGGTAAATAATGACACTTTTAATGTAAAGTTGACACTTTTAATGCAACTTTTAGTGTAACTTTGCATTAAATGTGTCATTATTTACCAAATGACACTTTATGTCAACAGTCATAAACATTCATGAAGGCTCCTTCATGTTCACAGCAGGTGTTATGTTGTGTTTATGATAGTGTAATGTCAGTCTTATACACAGCCCTTCAAATAAAGTGTTACCAAATGATACATACAGAATGTTGTTAAAATCTTCAGAATGCTCAAGTCTATAAAAACAACTGCAATAAAGGTAAGAATGATGCTAAAGTAAGTTTGTATTAAGAAAGTTTGAGTGTGTTGTGCCAGGCTCTAATAGATCTGAAGTACCTTTCAGTGAGAGGAATCATCAATGCTTGTAAAGTATTACCAGTTCTGTACCTTCACGACTCCGACGGGGCTGTATATGGTATTAACCACCTCTTTGCTGACTTCACAGATGCCAAAAGCCTGGCAGAAATGCTGATGAGGTATGTATTCTTAATTTTGATTTGTGCACACTCATTTGCTTTCAGACAGAACATAAATCACTCTGCAAGCCAGAGTTACAGCCCCGTTCAGTAAAAATCAAATATATTGTTGGTGCTGTCCTTTCACCTTCATTCAACTTCTTGTCAGTTTAAGTGGAACTGAGTTTGCATTTCTGCAACACAAGAGTTGAGGAGATTACCTGGCGGGTTTTTTTTCCCTTCACAGTAAAAACACACGGACGCCAGACACGGTGAACAAGCAGCAGCAGACACTGAGAATGCACATTGACATCCCCAGAGCGCAGCTCCTCATTGAAGAGCGGGACACAATGGAAACAATCGGTAAAACGCTCGGGGTGGAACCTGCTTTTCTCAGTCACCATGTGCTCCACTCTCACAGTTTCCTAAACTCTGCTTCCTCTCTGTTAGATGACAGGTCCACTGTGCTGCTGACAGACAATGATTTTGGGGAGACCAATAAGCAGAAGTCTTCCACGGTGACCCACACAGTCCACTACCAGTCTCTGTCCCAGGCCACTGGGCCCCTGGTGGACGTATCCGATGCCAGGCCTGGAACCAGTGAGTCCCACCACCGTCAGTGCTCAACATTTATTTCCTTTACTACTAACAATGTGTCGTTATGTGTTAATGACAATAACAAAACGGTTGTGCAAGTGATGCTGCGATTTTGTTCCATGTTCTTGATTTGTAGCTGTGAATCTAGCATACAGTCTTTTCATGTTACAACCACAACCTCAAATTTATTGAAGACTAATAGGCAAAATTAACTTTAAAAAATAATAATTGTATTTTAGTTTGAAAAAACAAGTGTTCATTTTTTCATTCAAGCCTCTTCACTCTGATAATCCTAAATAAAAACCAGTGCATTCAGAAGTCATCTAATTGGTAAACAGAGTCCACCAGTGTGTAAATTAATTTAAATATAACTTTTAGTACAACTAAGCCTCACTAGCTCATTTGAACACATTAGTGAACAAACAATATCATACAGACACAATAACACCAGCAAGTTAGGTAAGATGTTGTGGAGCAGTTTAAAGCTAGTTTAGGTTTTAAGACTGGTTTAGATTATTAATTAGAGAAGCAGGAAAGAAGCCCACGGTAACTCAGGAGAAGCTGCAGAGATCAACAACAAAGGTGGGAGAATATATTGACTGGCCAACTATTTTTTACACACTCAATAAATATGGTCTTTGTGAAACGCTATGCAGTTTATGCAGCAAACATGCAGAAGAAAGTGTTATGGTCAGACGAGACCAAACTTTAGTATTTTGGCCTTTGTGCAAAATAAAACATGCAGTGGAAAACTACTGCTGCACATCATTGCAAACACATTGTCAACCTCATGTAGCGGTGACAGCATCATGCTTTCAGAAAGCTATTTTTCAGAAATGAATGAGAAGCTGGCCAGAAGTAATGGAAAGACAGACAGAGTTCAATATAAGTAAATACTGCAAGAAAACCTGTTAGAGGCTGGAAAAGATTAGGTTCTAGGGTGGAGGTTCTCCTTCCAGCAGGACAATGATCCAAAAAGTCCAGCCAGAGCTACAAGGGGATTGTCAGAAAACATATCCATGTGTTACACTTGACCCAGTCAATATACAGACCTAAAACTGATTTTGTGTTCAAATTCAAACTGACTGGGCTAGAGTCAAAATGTCTCCTGATGTCCAAAGGTGTTGGAGACACACAGGAAAAACTGCAGCTCAGAAAAAGGTGCTTCTACCAATCTTTTATGTGTTGTCCAACCTTTTCGCTTCTTTTTTTATAAAAGATTTTGAAAACTTTCTCTTTCTTTACACTTCACAGCTTTGCACTATTTGGAGTTGGTCTGTAACAAAAATCTGAATAAAACACATTTACGTTTGTGACAAAATCCCAAGGTGTATCAATGCTTTTACAGCTCTATGTAAATACACTTTTGCAGACTTTAGTGCTGTAGTAACTTGGCTCAGCTACACAAAATACACAAAGGTGATAAAGCTTTACTGCATTTTCATCTGAAATATATGCAAGGCATTAAGCCGCTCCACCCGTTTTATTTAAAATGGCCCTGATACGGTGAGTTGTCTTACAACGACAAAGTTGTTTCTGGTGTTTAAGCTCTTCTGAAGCCAAACTGATGAAGAGTAGCGATCTTCACTTCTCTTTTTTGAAACAAAGCTTCCCGTTGATGCCCACAAAGCACTCTGTTTAAAACAGTATAAGGTGCACATTTAGGTACACAATTAGTTCTGCAAGCTGATTAGGAACATTTAGTTCTTTCTTATTTTTCTATAATTTTTCGCAGCTGATATACCAGTTCACCAGTAAATAAACAAATGTGAAGACAGGAGACAGAACAATGTTTAATCTTTGTAAATAGACTCACAAACACTGGCACCCATTCTAGTCTTAACCATGGCCTTTAGCACACAAGCAATGAGTCACATGACCTGACCAGAGTGAACTCATAGCTGACTCAGAGCTTTTCTTCTTTCTTTCTGTCATTTCATCCCTCCATCTCTGCTGACTACTGTTACCAGCTTTATTCTTCTCTCTGCATGGATCTGGGCTCAGACCTTTTCTAAATGGTTTTATTATCATCTGCTCTGGCAGAGGATGAGGCACCTGCAACATGCCAGGGTCAAGCTGACTGAGACGAAGGTTTTAGGTTTCTGGAGTTTGACAGTGATAAAAACAATATTTGCTGAGGGCAGAGAAAGCAAACAAGAAGAATGAACTGTATCAAAACAGAAGCCAAGACATCCTACTGCCTAAATATTCTAAATAATGCACGTCATCAGTGTTTTATGAATATCCTGTAAGTGAATGTGAAGAAGTTCCAACAGACCAAGTTACGATTTTCATAAATAGCTTCTTGAAAACACAGAAACTTAAAAACTGTGGTAGACCTGTTGCCAAATTAACTGCACAAATATATTAAGAAAACAATAAAGTTACAAACATAATAAAATAAAGTCCAAACAAGTTGTTGAAACCGATTGACCAATTAAAGTTTTGGAACTATTAACTAGTTGGTCACTACTGCTAAAAGTCCAACAAAGGTTTATGGTATCTAGGTTAAGAAAAGTTGGTGTGCTCCTTTTGAGCACACCGACTTGACAGTCCGTGTGAATCAGGGGAAATAAGAAATTATCTTGCCGGTTTTAAAATATTTGATAGATTGCTAGAGTTTTTTTTCACTAAATTAATCCAAAGATGGATGCGAGTTAACGCAGATCTCCATTTTAAAGGATTAAAACGGAGCTGCAAGTATTTTGATTCAAAAGCAGCAAAATTAAAGTAAAATTATGACCTAAATTTTGACTCACATTTAATTTTATAATGTATATTTCAAATTTGTATAGTTTATATTTGTATATTTGTATAGTTGGGTTGCACGTCTAGCTGCATCACTAAAATGTCCCGGGCAAAGCACTTTATTGTTTCTGTCTTATTTAAATTAGTCCAGAACTTTTGCATATCTACTGATTGATTATTTATTCCTGAAGTGTTGATGTACGATGATTTTCAGCTGACAGCTGCTCGCCTGAACAACACAACTGACCTTTGCCCCCCTAATCACTGCTAGACCCCACTGCCAGACGCACTGCCAAAGCTGGACCTGCTGCAGCACGGAGCCGCTACGCCAGCCAGTGGACTCTGAACCGGCCGCATCCCACCAGCTCCTCACACACCCTGACCACTGACTGGAGACTCCCCACACCCCGCGCCACTGGATCTGTGGACAAAGAGAGTGACAGCTACAGCGTCAGTCCCTCACAGGACACAGGTAGAGCCAGAAAAGACGGATAGGAATACTACCAAAAATACACAAACAACATGAACTCGGTCTGTTTTTAAAGCTGGAAAGTATTGGGAATATGTCAGAAGTGGTATTGCTTTTGTGAGATTGCAAAATGCATTAGTAGGGAAGAAAACAACTCTTGTTTTTGTTTTAATCCAAAAACATTGGCTTGGTACTTTATTTTCTTTAAAACTCAGACTGTGTAGCCCATTCCTACCTAATTTTATTACATTATGAATCCATCATAAACCCATTCCATTTATCTTTACTTTTCCCAATATGTTTTGCAGCACTGGTCAAAACAAATCAAAAATGCCTTTAAAAACACACAATATCAGCAGAACAATAAATCAAAATTTACCTTTAATTCTAAAGAAATCCAATGCAACACGAGACGTGTATTGAAATGCACTCCTCCTCATTATCAGATCGCGCACGGAGCAGCATGGTCTCAACAGAGAGTGCATCTTCCACCTACGAAGAGCTGGCAAGAGCCTATGAGCACGCCAAGATGGAGGAGCAGCTCCGTCATGCAAAGTTCACCATCACAGAGTGCTTCATCTCTGACACGTCGTCCGAGCAGATGACAGCAGGGACCAACGACTACACCGACAGCCTGACCTCCAGCACACCATCGGAGTCGGGCATCTGCCGCTTCACCGCTTCCCCGCCCAAACCTCAGGATGTTAGCAGGGTCATGAACATGGCCGTGCCCAAGGCGCACAGACCAGGTGAGGAAGTGGAGCTTGGACAACTACACAGAGTTACAGCATTTGTCAGAATGGCCCAGTTAAAGTCCAACTGAGAATCAGTGGCATAGATCAAAAGTGTTCAGCATCCAGCTGTTGGAGACTTATTCCAACATAGCTATAGCTGTAGCTGAACCTATTTCTCAGGACAATAAAACAGCATATTTAACCATTTATAAGTATATTTTGTATGAACAGTTTGGCAATAACCCTTATTCTTTTATGTTATATATCCTTTGCACTGCAATCCTCCTTAATTTGTACTTTTAAAGGAAGAAAATAGATTGAAACACATTTTATTAGCTAGTTAATAGCCTGTCTGTGACGGCTTCTTAATTAACTTTTGGGCAGCTCCTCTTTTAATTGCACTTGGTTTAGCTTTGCATTCTGTTGTGTGTCTCATTAGTCTTTAGACTTCTGCTAGAAAATGAGGTAGTCTCATTAACCATCACTCGATTTATATTAGAAGAGCTTTCTGTGCCTTCAGTTGCCTTGTTTATCTGGAGCTTTCCATCTTAACAGACAAACAAAGCCCATCAGACTTCATGAAATCATAATTAGTACATGAGGTTTCCTAATGCACCCCTGGCATATGTTTTATTGTTAGGGAATTTTTTTCCAGAAATTATTCCCTTTTTTATTATAACTACACATTAAAAGCTTTGTTTTAAAAGCCATTTCAAACTGTGAATATGCTGTGTGGTTGCTAGCTTACCTTATATGAACCTTAGCTTCTCTGTAAACCCATCAGTTACTTGATCCGGCAGCCCCACGGAGGCAGCTGACCACACGCCATGCACAGACGGCCCAAACTGAAAAACACTGTGCTCTCTGACACATGTGGACAGCTCGTCCATCACCCGTCCTGCTCTCATGTGATAGTCTGTCTGGGACCGCTGATAATTAGCAGTGCTGGAGGTCTCCTCTTACGAGGAGCAAAAGAAGAACTTTCGGTCTGCAAATGTGCCGGAGGTTCCCCGTGAGACAGCAGCCGAAGACATCAGATCTCCCTCTTAAGTTTCAGGTCTCATTATATCATGAAGTACTGTGCACAGGACAGCAGGCATGTCTAAGCAAAGAGAGGGCAGGTAAAGGCTATCTGTCAACCTGATCTCAAAGTATTGTAACTGAGTACAAAACAGCACTTTGCTGATAAAGGGGAGACCTATCAGGATAACCACAGGCTCTTTGCTTATCAGACCAGAGTGACGACTGCAAACACTGTGGTGTCACTTACACTGGGAATACAATGCAGAGATTTAGGATCTTAATTGGCTGTTACATTTTTGTGGTGTTAATTAATCACACATTACAAAAATATATATATTTTTGGTTACGTCAATGTAAACTGAATAATTGTGTATAGCTACATACAAAACACTTTAAGTATTATGTGTACAGGAGGTGTAAAAACACTCCTTGTGTGTTTTCTTGTATTCTCTCTTTCCTCCTTCCTCTCTATTTTTATCTTCCTCTTTCCCTTTAATTTTTTGCTCCTTCTCTCTTCCTTCTTCTTTGGCAAAGGTTTGGACACCCATACTGGCTTAATGTTAAATTTGTGTAGTTAAGGGGTCATAGTCTCATATTTCAAAAGTCTACTTGCTCCGATTCGAACTAGAGCCAAATGAAAATAGGAATGACTATGCAGTTAAATCAAATTAAATGTGAAGTTTTAGCCTTGGACTATCCATCTCAATAATAATATATGAAAATGATTAACTAGAAATAATGTTAAACTGATAAAATCCAACAGTATTTGGATACACGGCAGTCTGTGTACAGGGATGAAATGTAAATAGGAAGTTACAAAATTACTACACATAAAAACAAAATTAGTGTAACAAATGCCAGATTGTGAATTTGCAAATATCCCAACCAGAGGAACCTAATTGGGTGAATTACAGTGTGAAATCCAGAGCCAGCAGAGCTGCTGATGTGCCTCACACTAAGTGAATGATGCACCTTCAGCTTTACTATCATCTCTATTACATCACTGAGTGAGCTAAGCTGATGCAACGTTTTATAGATACAGGAATACAGCTAATGCTTGAGTCAGAAAGGCTCACATGACTATGAGATCTATGAGATGCATATTCAGTTTCTGTGTTCAGAAACTTAGTTCCCTCTGCGGCACAACAGAGGAAGGTGTCACCTTTAGGTAGTCCTGTAAATGTGTTGTATGACACACAAATGTGACCATTGCCTGTAAATATCTTTCAGATACTAAATGCTGTTTAGATGATGCACTTTGGTGTCTCACTGCTGTACCGTTCACAGTTTACGAACTGATTAATTTTCAAACTTCATTTCTAATGAGCTCCCAGGGAAACACTTGAATCTATATTTAATTCAATTAACGCTTCAAGCCATTCATCATGCTTGCCGGCACTAATGGGGCTTATCCATAACCAGAGTAATTTATTCATTCTTCCTGTGAACCCTGGAATCCATCCCCTGAGGTCACACACACTAACTGAATGTGCAGAGGCGACCTTGTCTGGGCTTGCATTAGCGCAGAGATTCTGGCAGGACCTGTGACTGTGCACATATAGCACACCGACATTATATTCGTACATGTGTGGGTTGTGTGTGTGAGGGTCTTCATGTGTGGGAGAGATAATGCATTAAGAGCAACTTTAGAAGTGAATGACGTCTCTCTAATTATGTGCCGATCTCTGCATCTGTGAAATGGTAAAATGTCGATCCTGTCTGAGCTGCACAGATGCTACAGAGAGATTCAAGTGATCTGGACATCTGAAATTATATTTGTGCTGAGTTACATACAGAAGGCAATGCATGTAGGAAAAGGAAAGTCTACTCATCCTCTTTTCCTTTAACGTATCTGATGAGATTTTTAAAAAAATAAAATCTTATCTTGATTTAACACACATTTGAAGTTTGACCCCGCTAATTATGGCTGAGGTGTGTTAGCCAGTACATCCAACATGTCACCAGAAAGAAGGGTTAAAATGAACCCAATGAAGTTTCTAAGTTGTACACATTGATTTATATCAGAAAAAAAGCTCACTTCCTGAGCCCCATTCTAATCCAAAACATTGACCTTCATGGCTACATCAGTTTCTGATAATTACAGAAAATATAACATTTCCATTAAGTCTTTCATGTTATTCTGTTATAACAACCAGAGTGACAGGAAGTGTCACAGCTGAATTTGTGTGAAACAAATGTTTATATTTTAAACTGACAGCAAGGAATAAGATTAACTGTGTCCACGTGAAACATCCAAACTTGCTCAAAGTTCATATGGGTTCTTCCAGTCAGGCACCAATAACCCAGACGTATCTCAGTACCAGGCTCTAGTTAGGACTTTGTAGGTTTAGGTGAATGCTATTCTATACATTTTGTCCTGCCTTACTTTTCTATTAATCTGTTTCTCTGACCAGAAACACTCTACATGTTTAGTTTTCAGTAAATGTTTCAGACAGGAAGATCATTGATTGAGCACTACCTCCCATTGCCATGTCCAATCTATGTAATCATCAGCTTCAAATACCAACACTATGTAAATGAGCGACATTACAAAAGTTTATAAAATAGTGTTTTGCCCATTATATTTTTGAGGTACAAGCTTGTTTTGCCCGCTAGCCGTTAGTTTCAGCCTCCTGACCAACTTATTTACCAGAATCTCACTTAGAAAAATTATAATCTACCCCATTAATGTTCATATGTTGTCGCTTTATTGTATTTTCAATTTTCCCAAACATTATTTCTAATGCTACTTCCTGCTTCTCTGTGTGTTGCCTCCCAGGAGGAGAGTTGGTCCACTTACCTCCGTACCTCCGTATGGACTTCCTGTTGAACCGTGGCGTGCCTCTGCCAGCCCGAGGAGGGGGGGTCAGCAGCAGTAGTGGCAGCAGTAGCAGCGGGGGAGGCGGTGCAGGAGCTGCAGGACCGAGCGGAGGTGGTGTTGGTGCTGCCGGGGAATCAAGAGGAGCCATGGGTCAGGCCTGCCTTGAACCCCAGAGGAGTCGTACCCTAAAGAGGCCTCCTCCGATGGAGCCCACACCCATGGAAGTGCCCTCTCCCAGGGAGGTGCAACAGTGGCAGCCAGGAACTGCCTCTACCCTTCCACACAGGGATGTCCGGGAGAGGGGGGAAGCCCGGGGCGAGGTCCGAGGAGAGGCGCCCCCCTCAGGAGATTTAGCCCAAGCACAGGCTGCCAAGCTCAGCACCTCACAGGAGTCACTGCTGGATTCCAGAGGACACCTGAAACAGAGCAACAACCCTTATGCCAAGTCTTACACTCTGGTATAACACTGGGACACACAGGACTGCTTCAGACAAACAGGACTGCTGCAGACACAATCTGAGAGGAAGAACAAAAGACAGACGACCGGCACAGGAAGGACAGATTACCACAACAGAAACTGTTGTACATAGAGCTGTTTCTGACATGCGTCTAAAGTGGATGCTTTTCTTTGAGTCTGTCTTTCTTTCTTTGACTCTTTTCTTTCTGTCCTCTCTTGCTCTTCACTGATGCTTTCACACGTTTCTTTCTCTCACAACTTGCTCCTCTTCAGAAAGGTTTTCTCTCACAGTTCTTATTTTCTACTTGAGTATTCTTTTATTCTAAAGTGACAAAATAAGAGGATGGCCAAAATGATTTATTTAAAATTTGAGAATGGTAAAAATAATAATATTGAATTTATATCAAGGACAGTTATAGTCATTATTAATATTATTAATATTGTATAAAAACAGAAAATATCTAAAAAATATGAAAGGGAAACTGAAGAGGACTCTGAAGCACTCTGCAGGAGAATGTTGCTTTCTTAATTTATTTTTATTTTTCATTGTTGCAGTGTAATGAAATATGTGATTGGGTAACAATGAAGATTTTAACACAGCGAAGAGCCGATAGAAGAGGAGGAAGCGTGATGCCAGACAGGACCGCCAATGCTGACCAATCGAAATGTTTTTCAGACTCTCTGACAACTTGCATGGCGACTGATCAAATGACAATTACTAGGAATGGCTGGAAATCCAAAAAAAAAAAAAAAAAAGATAATTTTGTCACTCTGAGAAATTATACAATGTGAATATATATAAAGAGAACACTTTTATTTGTGGATATTATGGGGAAAATGATTTGGTTAATAAAGTCCTTAGTCTTGTTTGCACACATTCGAGTTTGATTTACACTTTCCACGTTTTTTTTATTTGACCATTTTGTCCAGGGAAGATTGGTGGATGAAAAAGGTCCGGTTCACGGTCTCCACTCTAATTCATCCAAAAGGTGTTCTGTTGGGTTCAGGTTAGGACTCTGTCTGGGTCAGTCAGGTTCTTCAAAACCAAAACCTGCTTATTTGTGTCTGGATGAACCTTGTCTTGCACGAGTTCACAATCATTATGGAACCATTCCCACAAAGTTTGGGAATTTTTCAAAATGGACTGGTATCCTGCAGCAGTGAGAGTTTCTTTCACTGAAACCAAGGAGCTGAGCCTAAGTCTGGAGAAACAGAGGTCCAACATAACAACCAGACTTGCTCTTGTCTTCAAGATATATCCCTCAAGGTCCACTCACCTCACTTTGTGGCTGAGTTGGAGTTCTTCCCAACTGCTTTCACTTTTTTCCAGCATATTTTATTTATAGTGTATTTTAAAGCACTGAGTTTGCCACAATTATTAGAAGTGCTAATAAATATTGAATGCTTTATATTAGCCACTTTCACAGCATTCTGTAGTCGCTGCATATTGGGTAATTAACTCAAGGTTTTTAAGCAACCTCTGAGTTTCCCAATTGTAATTTGAGTTTCAGTAGGTGTACTGATGGCTGCTGTGATTCACCAAATAGGTACAAACCCAGAATCGAGTCTAACTAGGTTGACGGCAAATGAAGATCTAACCGACCAGAAAATGTGTAAAAAAAAAAAAAAAAAAATGGTTGAGGAACACAGAGGAGGCAATAATGTTAACCTTGACCGTCTTTACAAAAACCTAAGTTTGACAATTAAAAAAGATGAGATGGTGACGGGTATCAAACTCAAAAACATCCCACAGACACACAACACTCTAACATGAGGAAAAAAAGCAATGAGGCTTATTCAGCTTTTTTGATTTTCAGTAGGAACAGCTCAAGCAGTTTATTGAGACACAAAAAATTATTGGACTTGGGTGAAATATGTTTCATTAGATTTAACAATCACATCACTAATTTTTTTTGCCATTTTCATGAAAAACATAATAAAACTATGTTCAATAAAAGACAAAAAATATTACTCCAATTTTCAATTTAATTAAACCACCATGGCAGCCAATAAAACAAAGCACATTTTTTAAATTATACAAACAGTTTTTTTTTTATATAATAATCTCATTCAGCTAATCACGGAGAACAGAAGTTAGTCTACATCAGGAGACCGAAATCAAGTTCTTGAGAGAAATCCTGCAGCTTTTCCTGAAGGAGCACATCTTCTCCAAAACGCCTGATGGACGAATTCTCTCATTGGTACTTTATTCAGATTTGTAGAGGCTTGCAAATGATCCATTTATTCGATTCAGATGTGCTGCATCTAAAAGTTGCAAGGCTACTGGAGCTACTGCTCTTCAGGATGAGACTTAGGTCCACTCAGTATGTTCAAATTAATTAATGTGTCTTTTAAAACTAATTTGCAGTTTTAATTTGTTTAGTTTACACAAATACTACCATTTAGTTGCATATATTGAACAAAATAATACACCTTAAGTTATGTACAACCTTGTTCTTCAACTAAAAAGCTGCTAAAGTGATTAATTAAGTAGATTTAAGAGGGTTATTTCAATTTTGATAGAATAAAACTATTTTGTGATCACTTGATCTTGTTGTGAATATATACAAAAACAGGAAATCTTGGCTATGAAGAGTGACTTTGACAATATGAGCAAACATTTATGTGCAGTACGTAAGCTTTGATCAACAGATGGCACTGTACAGTCACTGAAATCAGACAGTTTCTTGAGTGATGAAGGCGCTGAGGAAAAAGATGGTTCAGCAAGAAAATCATAAGTGACAGCCCAGATAGAAACATCAGGAGCAACCCAGCAGTCTGTTTGATCATGAGCCTGCCACTTGCAGTTGCACACTGTGCTGAACGAGGTGAATTATTCATCCTAGAGCTTACACTGGGACCTCGATCGGGTTTACACCGACATGGTGATCCCCGCGGTGCCTGGAAATTTGAATGAAACAGCAGAGACTCCATCCACACCGAAGCTAACACAAACTATCTCTTCCTTCAGGGAAATGCATGCAAATGAGGGCATGTTAGTTTTTCCCCAGATTGGTTCAGGACACAAAACAGTAATAGCCAGGATTCAGCTTTGAGTAGAGTGTGTGCATGCAATGCAACAACAACAAAAATTCTGCATGCTTAGAAACTAGCTGTCAGCTGCTGATTTGACTGCATGCACTTATTGCAAATGATTGCAGGAGAAATACAACTTACCGTGGCGATGATTACATTTCCTTTTTAAATCTGTGGATTTTCCTCGTTGGTGTGTGTTGCCTAAATGAAGATGGAGAGCCCACCTGGACACTGAGCATACATTACTGTTGTCCATTTGCCCTTTCACATTAGGAAGAGATGAGACTGGAGTGTTAATTAGTGACTTGCCTTCTGACTGCAAACCATCATCACACCTCCCACTGAGCTGGGAGGTGTGAGGATGTGATGTCACTTGAAGTGTCCGGTTTCAATTTTTCTGGTTTTTGCTACTTTTCTTATCAATATACAGTATATGTGACCTGTAATCTAAAGATCATTTAAATTGACTTCTACTGAAGACAGGCATTGTGGAATATGTCACAACTTGTTGAGCAACTAAAATGTTAGCAATGGAGTTTCTTTAAGTCTCCTTTTACTTAGAGGATATTTCAGATGTTTGCAGCACTTAGCTCTTATTTCACCAGTATATCAATATATCACTATTGGAAATGAGCAACCAATGAATGCTAATGTTCAGTATTTGCTCCTTTTTTCAACTGTCTCTCTAATCTTGTTTTACTGTTTTCTCTGTTAAATTTGGAGATCATTTCCTGCTAACTTGGAGGTACTGTTTTGCATGTTTTGGATATATGCCAGCAACAGCACACATATTATTAATTAAAGGGGTATTACACTCTTTTGCTAACCTTGGCGACAGGTTAGGGAAATATTTACACAATTTCAATCAGATTGGATGGCTCACAGACATGATTGTAATGGATGATGTAGGATGGAGAAAAAAGTAAGTACTTTTACTTTCTGTTCTTTTATTTTGTTTTTCACAAACCCGCAGTCAGACTATTTAATATTCAATTTTCTTAAAGCTGGATTGGTTTTTAACCTTATGGTCTATTTAAACGATGAAAAAGGTGACCTATTCACCTTTTTTATTCACCTTTTTCAGGGTGAATAAAAGGGAGAGCATGAGTACATGTTCTGTTCTGGCAGCAGCTGGGAGCGGCAAACTGGCTCAAGCTTTTTTATTATTGTTTGATGAAACTGCCAGATGGATTGGAAATAAATAAATATGTTTTTTGTTTTGCTGTCTGTTAACTTGGTTGAATTTATGCAGCTGACAAGAGTAATTATGCAGTTCTGGAGGGAGATGAACAATACAACTTTTACAATATTTCAAACCAGTCTTTTTATCTAGCTTTATTTACTAAGAGAAGCATCTTTTGTTGGGGATATTATTTAAAGTGAAAAATGTCGTTGGATTTACCTCTTACAGCCAATAAATTTTAATGTATGTTGTAGGTTAAAACTGTGACTTTTATAGTTTTTTGTTTACCTAATTTTACTTGCTATTTTATTGCAGCATAATACATGCAGCAAACATTAAGCTTAAATTATTGGAAATGAGCAACAGATGAATGCTAAAATCTAGAGGAACATCTTCAGATGTTTCCCCTAATGGTCCAAGGTGGATACCACAGAGTGACAAGAAAAAGACTAACGGCATCCCAACTGTATTTCATAATGAGGTGCCTGAAGAGAAGCCAGGAAGAAGAGCTGTAACTCACAGAGAACAAAACGGAAGAACTTTCCCCCTGAGATCACACGACACTTCCCTAATCAGGCTCGCATTCAGCTCTCTGTGGCCTCTCAGGAACTGATGAACGTTGTTTTCTTTACTAAATACTCATCATGTTTATCTCCTATTACTAGTTATTCTCCTGACCACAAATACAACATCTTAGTAAGGACATTATAGAAGAATCAAAAACTAAAAATTGGTGCTTAATGGTCTTACAATAGCAGATATATTTGAATGACTTTAGCATTTCAACTTGATTTTTAATGAGTCTATATGTGCCATGTATAATTGAAAGTAAGAAAATCTGTAAATTAGGATTTTGTTAGAGTCATGTGGATGTGTGAATATGATATTTACCATAAATAGCATAAGATTTAACAATATAAGGTCACATTCTTCTACTCCAAATAAAAGGGCATTATTAAGTCATTTTAAATTTCTTTCAATGCAAAATGTTTGTCATATCCTTCCAGAGTATTCTTGTATGACAACAATCCCAAAGATACTCCTCATGTTCTCCACCCATAATGTACCCAGAATGCATTTCTGTTGAACTAATTGTTAAACTAACTATTAATCAATCCTAGGTACCAGATCTATCATGTATTAATCCATGATAGAATGAGTTACGTAGGAAAAGACATTTCTTTTCTCCAATGGTATTTAGTTCAGGCAAGAGCAAATCATTTCTATGACGCCAGAGGAAATAGATTTTCCTGCAAAGTTACTCTGAGATGATGATGGTGATGATGATGATGATGATGATGATGATGATGATGATGATGATGATGATGAAGATGATGATGATGATGATGATGATGATGATGATGATGATGATGATGATGATGATGATGATGATGATGATGATGATGATGATGATGATGATGATGATGATGATGATGATAACTGCATATTAATCATTTGTAGAGGGTCATGCAGTGATGGGTAGCTGGTCAGAATACTTATCATTGACAGGGACAGATTTATTTTGGACTTTTATTGATTCATTTGAACTTGTCTATTGTCAGGCTGCAATGATGCAATTTTTCTCCTGCTTACATACACATGGGCTCAAATATTCACATGCACCTCCACCAATATGTAAGTAAGTAGTACCTTACAACAATAAATGTTTTGTACCTATTTATAAGCTAATGACACACACATAATTTTATGTCGATGTTTAACTCCAAAATGTATTATTGCGCCTCTTTTTTTCCTTAATTATATTTTTGAAATAGGTTTATATAGCACTAGCATAGCAAATACACCAAGAGCTAAAGACTCCACTGGATTCGGATTGGCAGCTGCAAAATCTGCAGCTCTTTATGTGAAGGATGGGAAAGAGGTAAAAATAGCAGCTAGTTTCTGAGGTGGATTCAAACTCACAAGGTCAGTGGAGCAGCAATGCTGCTGGAGGGTTGTGTTTCTAGGACTGCTTTCAGATTTTAAGATGAGAAATTAGACTCCATTTTGCTTGGTGAGAGACACTGAGGTGGCAGAAATTGGAGACAAGAAGAGTGAGATTTTTACAATCTTCTTCTAAAATATTGGTTTTAGAAGCTCTGGTGTTAATGCTGATTCTATGAATACAGTTAATAAATTCAAAAAAATAATTTTTTTGCTGTTTATCCTCATGTTGTACTTCACGCTGTTGGTTGACGGTGTGCTGCTGAGGAAGTTAAACCTCAGTCAGGCAGGATATAGAACATCTCCACACATCAGTTTTCTAGTCTTTCACAAGACTTACAATTTAACTTCTTCTTACCTCTTGTTAAAAAGGCTGTGATCCAGGAACTCACAACTTATAGCTTGTCCATTTATAAGACTCTCCTTCCCAAGCTGTGGATCTCTGCAGCTCCTTCAGAGTTACCTGGGTCTCCTGACTGAAGCTCTCCTTGCTTAGGTAGATCGCTTTGTCTTAGTTGCTTTGCAATTGTATCATACATGTTCATTTTTAGATTCTGGACTGGACAATTAAATTGCTGTACTTGATTTTATTTAGAGGCTCATTTTACTATCACCTCACTGTTTTGCACCATCTTGTGTTGTATTATAACATAATGTCCAAATCTGAGAAAACAAATGTTCAGGGCAGCATAACTCAAACAAATATGGTATTGTTTTGCTTCCTTGTGTATTGGACATAAAACCCTTTGTATATGTTGCCTTTTTTCACAATAACTTGTAAATGGAAATATTCCCAAACAATAAAGTACGTGAGGGATTTTTGATGAGCAAAGTGGCTTTGCTTATTTCAGAACCGAGATGCTACTTAATTGCTTGTTTGGGCATTTTTATTCAATATTTCTCTCAGACTCTGTAGTTTATTGTAACAGAAATTACTTCATAAACTTCGTTTTCCCCCTCAACATTTACAACTTATAAAAATATAATTTGGCTTTGGCTTAAGCATATTTTATTGACATTTGGCCAGGGAGACCCCAGACAACAAATATGCAAACCTAAACTTTTAATCACCTTTTTGAATCAGGGCGAGTTTACTGCTTTGATCTGCACAGCAGCTATTATTGTTTTATATCATCAGTCAGTGCTGATTTCTTGAGTCTAAGAGGTGAGGAGTCTAATTATACGGACTCCAGCGGCAGCATCAGTCAATCGTGCGCACAGTAGGCTGTTATTTTTGACAATGAAATCCCTCACTGCACACTCAGACTCACTCGTTATTTAGAGCAAATCCATGCCGCTACTTGAGTGACAAGCTACTAATGACTAATGTAATTTTAATGAATTAAACCTAGAGGAGTCATCTATCTCTAAATCTAATAGGACCATTGGACCAAAGCTCAAAAAGACAAACAATACAACCATAGAACAAGAATAATATTTGCCGGAACTAAGATACTGTAAAAGCCATTTATATGTTCTTGTTTCTTTTTGACTAGATGCATTCATTTGATTAAATATATTTGCAAAACATTTATGTGTGACCCAATGGCTAAAATGTCAGTTTTCATAAGAACATAGATGAATAATTACTATCTGTGTCCACACAGTGTGAAATTAATTTCTGTAGCTGTCAGGACACAAACAAATAAAACAGTAGCATATCACAAAAAAACAGGATTAATTTTTCCTCACTAATGCACAGCGGATTCAGGCAGAAATCAGCTAATAGAGTATAACTAAAACACATCTAGCTGTTTCACCCACTGCCTCCGGATATTAAAGATTTACTTTGCCATCTGCAGGGGAGAAATTCATCTCCATAGGCAGCACAGACGGCACGGCACGCAGTGACTTTCACAGTCCTGTTCTCAGTGCATGTGGAAATACGCTTACAGTGCATGCATCACCATGGTATTATCGCCACAATGGTCTGAACAGCACATATCTGCTATATGTGATCTCAGAAACACAAACAAAGGTGCCTCTGTTGACTTCAGAAACCAAATTCTAATTTTCTTTTTCCAAATCAGACAACTCTTTTGAGGTGTGAGCAATAAGCCAGAAAAACAGTAAACACAGGGAGATGAAGACACAATGGACTGACTGAGAGGAGAGCACAGAAGAGGAGCTTATTATGATGCAAGATCAGAACCAAATCTTCATATGTTTTTGTGATGATTCTAGTAGAGGACACTGACATAGTAACAAAAAGAGGAGTCTGCCATTCCTATGGGAGTAATGCTACCCTCTACGGACACCGAGACTTGGCAGGAGGCTTTTTAATAATAATTAGGTGGTGAAAACAAAGCAACCAAGTAAACAAACAAGAAACTCCACTGAGACTGCCTCTTCAAGGAGACCTTAAGTAAAAATTCAAAGACATGGACACTTTTAAAGAACCAGGATTGCTTTACAAAGCCAGCTTTGAGCTAGTAGGTTGATACAGTTGAGTTCCAATTATCTACCGTCCAACATCAAAAACTAGACCAATCACTGCTTTTAGTAGAGAGTATATTTCCATAGGTAAAATTATTTAACAGTGAGTGTAGCAGAGTAATAGCTGATTGTGTGCAGCTGAAACATTAATTGGAAGGAGCACCTTCAAACTTAAATGGATGAGGAATTGCTTCTGAAATGTTTGTTTTAACAAGAAATCATCCCAAACACACCAGTAAATGAGCAGCATCTGGATCACCAGCTCAAACTTTAGTCCAACAGACAAACTTGTGCTTTCGCAAAAACAAAAAATATAGAGGAATTGTGGAATGTTTTGAGGATGTACTTTCTTTTGTGCTTTTTAGACACCACAAACCATCTACGTGCAGATAACATAAAACTGTGCATGTTTCCTCACCATTTTAATCCTCACAGGTTTACAAAGTTAATCTGAGGGATCAATTTCTTGTGGTGTAAAAGTTTATCACTGACCTAAATTAACTCAAACCCCAGTTGTATCCAGTCATGAACCTGAATGTAGGGGAATGAGCTCAACTTTAAGTGTTGAGTATATATGTATGGAGAAAAAAAACTCAGGCCTTCAAATAGAGTTTATACTTCTTCCACCTTTAGTAACATTTAGTTTAATTTAGAAAGAAAGGATACATGCACCAGTTTTCACTGGACAGTAACATTTCTACTTGGACATTACAATGAAATTTCAGGAAATACTGGAAACTGCTTTTATCTAAGAACTCTGATATATAAATATCATCAAATGATATTTTGTGTCCAGTATTGTATCTGTTTGTGATGTTCACAGTTTTACTCATTTTTAGCATGATATTCCTTCCTCCTTCTGACTCTTGACCCTTAACTTTGGACACCGCTAGTCTACAAAGTGCCTCACCTGTCCTCCAATGACTGCTAGAAATGGATACAACACTCCATAGTTGGATGTTCACCCTGACACAAAATCCTTTATTTACCAATCATTTCACCTGTTTATCTTAATTATTTAATATATATAATATAAATTGATGCCAAATTCTTGGCATCAATAGAATACATATATATATATATATATATCATTGGCAAAGAGAAGTGAAAGTAGCCCAGCTTTCACATATTTTGATACCCATAATCCTTAAAATGTTGCAAAGTAAATTATTCACTTCATAAGATCACTTCCCATCTATGCAAATAAAAATCATACAAATATACTTATCGTCATCCAAACTAATCAAATGTACTTTTATTTTATATAGTGTTGTTTATGTTTGCTTTGTGGCAATTCATGGAGGAAAAAGCATCTCCTGCAGTCACTGTGCAATTTGTTCAGAATTAGATGCTTGAAACGGGAATCAAACCTAGTTTAAATTTCTGCACAGTATCTTCTAGGAACAAAAAGGAAAATTAACTTTTTTATTAATATTTTTAGAATCTTGTATTTTAAAATGCAAATAGATTAACCATTTGTTTTGTGTTCTTTAAAACATATACTGATCCAAATTCTTGGCATCAAATAATTCTAACAGAGCAAAACTATGGGGTAATCTTTCTGCCATAATCCAAGAGCACACATTTTCAGTCTGAAAGCAGGATTTAATGTCTTCTGTTCTCAAAACTTTTAATTCTTTTGCTTACATTTTCATTTTGAAAGCAGGAATTCATGTCTTTCTTCTCCTTGCGCTCAGAACTTGCCTCTGCTCAAAGTAAATCTCCGCCTGCAGAACTCTCTGTTCGCTTACAAAACATTTTCTGCTTGCTTTTGGAACAAAAATGCACTGTCACCTGGCAACTTCTCAGTCAGTAGAATGAAGGTGTTGAACTGGGTGTGTTTGTTTCCTTCTAGCGTGTGTGAATGTGTGGTTACTGTCGATCGTAGCAACCTGCGCCACCAACTGGATGTAGGGAGAAACAATGACGTCAGCTTTCTGCTCCATTGTACTCTAAACATCCGTCAGCAGTGTGCTCCTGATCACTAACAGCTACTGATTTTAGGCAAGAGTTTGTTTATTTAACCACAGAAAATGACTGTCTAAGTTGTTGGGTGCTAAAAACTGAGAGAAGCTCAGTGGGAATCTGCTGGTTGGCTTTACAAGCAGAAGGTCATCGAGCTGGGAAGTAAATAAACTCAACCAGCCTCATTCAGACAACTTTCAATTTTTAGTTTGATCATGAGAGTACAGTGTTTGCAAGCACACTGAAAAAGCACATGCAGTTTGATGTGAAAGATTGTAGTGATTTTATGCACAGACACATTTTTCACACAGGTTTTATTTATTCAATGTACATTGACACAGAACTTTGACAGAACCATGCGGATAAGAAAAATGTTTCAGGGTGAAACAAAAAGCTCCTGGGCAGATTTCCTAAGAGCAAGCTTTAGCATCAGCTCAGGAAACAGTCCTGGGTACAGAACAGGAAGGACTAGCATAGGTAAGACTACCAGGATAAGTACAAAAACATAGAGAACGTATCATATATGGAACATGATTGGCAGGACAGAAACCCAAGTCTAACTTTTTTCTCGTATCTATTGATACAGCAGTCAAAATAATAAATTATAGCAATTATAATGACAGGGTAATGAGAATTCACAGACATAGTCATAAGATTAACAGGCTATAGCATTCCCTTCCCCACCCAAGCCTTTCACAACCCCTTCAGTTTCAACAGGTATGAATTTGTTTACATGCAAATGTCACACCAGCGTCAAAGTGCCACATCGCTTCCACATGGCGACAGATCGACGTAACGCTCACTAGGACTTCTCATCACGCTTCTTCTTCTGGAACTTCCTGAACTGGGACTGGATGGTGACCGCTGCCTTTTCGGTCTCTGGGGCCTCCATATCAATGTCAAAATCCTCTGGGATCTCTCCCTTGGACTCTTCTGGACAGGGGAAAACAGAGTAAATGGTTGAGTGAAGAATTTAGTTATTTTTTGTTTATGAAATTCCTAATAGCAATTCCCAAGTTACTGATCGTAAAGATGGTCAAATGTTTTTCTTTTGAGGTTAAACGTCTTAACAATAGCTGAAAGTTGTTTATCTGCTGTGACGACTATGCGGGACCACTGGAAACAGTTTTTTATAAACAATTTACAGCCATAAAGATATAATGTACAGAGCTTTATAAAAACATTTAAATTTGTAAGAATGGCATATCTACTCTAAGAGTGGAGCATAATTGTGAAGTGGAAGGAAAATAAAACTTGGCTTTTGATGGTGTTTTTTACTAGTAAAAAATCTTAAAAATGAAGGATTTGGCTGCCCTCCTCTTGATCTGATACCACTAAATTAAACCCAGAGTAACTTTAAAAAAGGTTTGGGAACCACTGGAGGAGCAGGATGAAACTGATTCAAGTATCAGACATTAGACACGAGGACTTTAGAAGACGATAACTTGCTCATGCTGACCAAAGGGGGTTGGGTGCCACTTAGCTGATTTTGTCTGAGCCGCAGCTAAATGAGGCTCGGCAGCTAGCATGGATGATACATTGTAAGAGCAAATTCTTGTGTATGACGTTATATTTGTCCATGAACCTGAGCAAGTAGTGAGACTAATGTTAGTCTCATTAGTCTCTTAGTGAGACTAATGTTAGTCTTATCCTATCTTCACCCAGTGATGGGATGATGACTTGTGCCCCCACTCTTTGGTCCACTTTATTGGATCAGGTGAGTAGAAAATAAAACCTGTAGTGTACATGTCAGAACAGACATAATTTAAAAAAAAGATTTCTTAAAGTAGTGGAGCAGGGCAGATCAGTACTCTGTGGGAGTATGACAAAGTAATGTTGACTTCAGACAGAGACTCTGTCAATAGTGACCGATGCGTTGCAAAATTAACTTGCCAATTGCTGCTGTTGAATCAAACAACAATGCTATTTTTGTGTCTTTGCAGATTAACTTATTATTTCTCAACACAGAATTGTGGGTTTTTGTCTGTTTCATTTTTTTCTCTCTATGCCTAGAAGAAAATATTGATCTGGTGGAGTCTGATCTGTGGACGTTTCTGTAGACAACCACATGACAGGCGAGACCAAAAGCAGAGTGGAGACTAATGTATCGACTGTGCAGCTAATCTGCAGGTTCTCTTGAGGCTGAGTCTGAGTACCTCTCTCTTGCAGCTAAAGGAGGAAGCACTAACTGCTGTGTCAAGGCGAGCTTTGAATCCTGCATTAATTGATATTGAATTTTCCAATGCTCTGATGCCTGCTGTTTTCATCCCTGCGGTTTTAGCTGTTGGGCTGTGCCCTTTGCTGTCACCAGTGTAAAATGCAGTCATGCTGGTAATCTTTATTTGATAAATTGTTGTTTTTTTAACTTCAAAGTTTGTCATAGTTGAGAGCAAAGACAATGGTCAAATTGGCTGCTGTGCTGTGAGAAGCTGAACTTCTGCTCCAATGTCAAGTCTGTTTTAGTCTCTTTCAAAGTTTCTTCCAGGTTGATCCATCTTTACATCAACCCTCAGTGGCTTCCCCATCCCTTCTTAAAAAAATAAAATATTTATATATATATATATATATATATATATATATATATATATATATATATATATATATATATATATATATATATATATATATATATATATATATATATATATATATAGTGTATACAGTATATATATATTTTTTATTTATTTATATATGCCAGCATGAGGATGCCGACACCATGGGGATTCAGTGTAATATTCAGAGTCAGTTTTCTGCGTCTTTGCTGGGTAAATTGTTTTACCTTCTGTTAAACAATGGTTACAGCTAGAAACTAGTGACCAGGCCTGAAATCTTGGTGTAGTGATGGACTCAGACCTGAACATTCAGACACACATAAAGCCAATTACAAAGTTGGCCTTCTATCACCTGAACAACATTTCTTGGGTAAAAGGACTAATGTTTTTATTTCCAGTTACAAATGGATAACTTCAACAGTGTCTTCATAGATCTGCTTAAGAAGTCAAGCAGAGTAAATGAAACAGATTTCTACTAGTATAAATTTGTTAAAAACATTTTTTCTGTTTACTTCACAATTATGCACTATCTGGTGTTGGTCTTTGAATAAAATCCCAATAAATTATACTGGTGTTCATAGCAGTATTGTGGCAAAATGCTGAGAAAGGTTAAAGCGATATGAATACTTTTGCAAGGCATTGCATGACTCACTCTGTAAATTGAAAGGTTTCAAGCTGAAATTTTACAAATTAAACATTTGATGCCTAATCAGCCAATGGAAAGAACAGGTTCAGGAAATCATCTCAACGCTGGTAAAAATTATTTTTACCAGCGTTTATGTTTGTGTTGTGTGTGTTTATTTAGTTACCGCAAACTAATGAGGTCATTGTTTTGGGATTCAGGCATGAGTCTGCTGACCATTATCTTGATTAAAATCTTTCAGACCTGGGGTAAGATTTCCATCCCTCTTTAAGACTGGGGGCAGAAACTGAATGTGTCAATGATGGATGATTCTCAGTTTGAGGATTTGCCTCCTCATCATGCACAAACACAATGAATTATCAGGCCTATTACCTCTGGCAGCACTTTGAGTGTGACTGTCTTAAACAAATGAGTGTGCAATAGCTGCTGCAGAGGTGTCAGAGCAGATCATCGCGTCTGCGCTTTCAGCGGAGGACCAAAATAATTTATTGTGTGTTGTGCCTTTTAGAATTAAAAGCTTAAGGAGATTGACTTCTTTTAAAAAACGATTTGATGGCTCACTGCTAAACTATGTGTTCACAAGTCATGTAATGTGACATCTGTTACTTTTGCTTTGACACGTAATGGCAACAGCAGGGGAGGGGCTTTTAACATATTCATGTTATAATCCTAATATTGAAGAACCAACAGATAAAATTTGAGGGTCGAGAAATCTAAACATTAACTTCTATTTTGTATTTTGAACACGAGCATTGCCTCCCGGAGGTCCTGATCGTTGGCCAAGACTGAAACCAGACTCAAAGCTAGAGCAGTGGTTCACTCCAGCGCCACTTGTGGCAGAAATAACACAAACCAAAATATGATCAAGCTGCATTCGATTTGTGATGGAAGTCTGAGCGTAGAACAGGAAATGATGTCACAGGTGAGTTGGAAGGATTCCAGTTGATAATTTCTCTTATAATTTCCTTAATTTTGTCAGTTAGAGCACATAAAGAACATGTTCACAAGTTAATATATTACACAAACTGTGTCTCACTAATTTAAAGACATCTACAGCACAGGAGAAGCTGACAATGTATGAGCTAGCTACCTATCAGTCAAATCTTTCCCTGTAACAATTACGACTTCAGGAGGATTCCTATAGTACTTTTGACTAGGAACTTGGAAATTCTTTCTGTAGCTGAGCTAATTTATCATATAGTGAACAAATATAAACACAAATATTCCCATTTTCTCGCAGTTTACTTCTATTAGGTACCCATGTACTGAATGGATTCCATTCCATGGCATGGAGATGCAAACAGTATAAATTGGGTGTAACTGTAAATTAAATGCTGTAGATGTTAACTTATGTCTATTGACATAGTATATTTACAAAGGGTTATGTTTGTCTGCTTTCCTGCAGTGCGCCTGTTGGTGTATTTTTGTCTCTAGTTGAATGCCAGTGTGTGTGTGAAAGTGAATTTCATCTGCCCCAAGGCCTTGAAACACCAGAGGGGAGTCCAAGCACAAGGGAAACCACAGTGATCAATACACATACACACACGAGGGGATAGTTGTGCATTGATTGGCACGGTGAGTTTTGTTTTTAGGTCAACTTTCATTGACTTTTGGCAAGAACGTATATGTGTAACCTCCTTGAGGATGGAATAGTAAAACTATAAAAAAGAAACAAGGAAGCGTGGGAGGTTTAACGACCTGCAGAGGGAATATGTGCTTTTAGCTTTCTACAACATTCAAAAGCTTAACACAGAAGTAATTTACTCACAACTTATGACAAAATAAGAATAATTCACTCCAGCAATAATTTGGAACGGCAAGGCTAATTAAAAACTGTAAAGAAAATAGGTCATCATCACTTTGGGAGCATGTCCAATGCTAATTAAAAAAGATGACTTTGATCTCTGAGGTGAGCCTATTTGAAATTACGCCTTTGCCTTTTTGAAATGATGTGGGAGGTGGTGTTGATGTAGCACTTTCTACATAGTTCTGTTTATATAGAACAGAACCATATACTTCTCACATGTAGATGTTGATTTTTAAGAAAAAGCTCAGAATTCAGTTGTGTCATTCAACATTGTTAATGTGGGTGCTGTCAGGAAGTGTCCTTGTCTGGTGCATTAAAAAAGTTATCAGTAAGAGACCGGATATGAAAGAGAATTATTTTAGCTTGACACTGTGTCTAGCTAACTGTGTCTGAGACTGAATTTAATTTAAAACTTCTCTCATGCCATTTCCTGCCATGAGTGCCGACATATAAAAAAAAACACATGGGAATGAAAGGGAAGTCCTGTTACGTCTGTAAAGTACGCGTGTAACCTCATTCTAGAAACTACATGTCTTTCAGGATCTTTGGTGCAGAATTTGTAATGGTTTTCGGTGAGAGAATGGAACACATCTTACCTAGACAAGTACATTAATCATCAGGGGGAATAAGTGAACACCATCAGTTTCATTTTCAGCTTCAAGCATCCTGCATGTGGAGGTAAGTGGAACATCTGCAAAGTATTGTGGAGAGATGATCTTATCACCCAAAACTATGCTAAATAAATGTACGACCTCCTCATACTGTTAAAAATTATCCTGCAATCAGACAATTTATAGTTTTTTAATAACTTGGTATACAAACAGCAGCTCTCTGGTTTTGTCTCAGACTGTTTTGTAAATTTTGCATTTTGTGTTCAGGTAAGGAAAAGCACCAAAGTGAATAAAAACTTTTATCAAATTCTATCAACTTGCTACACATTTGTACTTGTTCAATTATTTTTTACAACAAGCAGTTCTCCTCCCTGCGTTAACCAATCTTCCTATTACTGCTGATATCAGGTAAAAAGCCTTTGCTGCATCACTGAGAAGCACTGCTGTATGCACTTGTATTTACCCAGTTTAAAATGAGTTCCTATGAATATGGACACATTTGTTTGAAACCGTCCTTGAGCAAGAGAGAGCTTTTCTCTGAAGACTGTGTTGTGCTCAGTGCTCAGGGATGCAGAGTGGGCGAACGTCAATAGCTGAGTTTTTCCCACCTCCCTCACTTTCAGAGTGTGCGCTTTGTATATCTCTGGGAAAGCACTTTTTGCAGGCTACAAATTAATTTTCAAGGTCACACCACAGAGAAATAATTTGTGTTTATGTGAGCGAACTGCAAGGTACACATCTCCCTATTATTTTTCCGTATTAAGTGAGCAGAAAAAGAGACCTGCATTTTGAAGTCAGGGAAAAATTGGTCTCCTGCATCCCAGTGTCTGAACATCTTCTGATAATGTGGATCCAATTAATTGCTGTAGCAAGGTGGTGACTCTTTAATAGGATTCCAACATGGTTAGTTGCAGAATAAGTTCACGCACACTTGCCGTCTTTTCATTCAGCATTGTCCACATTACAATTTCAAGAGTTTTGCTGAATTTTACTGTAATATTTAGGTTCAATTAAAAAAAAAGAAACACTTTCCAAAACATAGGAAGAGGCAGAAGAGGTGGAGGATGTATGGCTCAACAATAAACATGATTTGACTTAGACTTAGACTGACTTTATTGTCATTTTGCATGCACAGGGTGCAACGAAATTTCGTTGCATACGGCTCAGGACAGTGTTTTGAGCTTCCAATGTTGTGAGGTTACTCCAGAATAAAATAAAATACAGTATAAAATATGAATATAAATCTAAATATAAAATATAATATAATATATGTTGGAATGAATGATCATTCCAACATCATTAGAGTTTATGTCTTGTTGTGGTACGCTGATGGAGTTCCTCTCATCCTACTCTTCATTCTTTTACCCGATTGAGAATTTTTTTCCCTCAGCATGGAGATGGAAAACATAAGAAGGCAACACTACATGTACAGTTTTCCTTTTGAGGAGATCTTATGTTCCCATTTCTACTTTTGTTTTATTTTATTCTTTGTGCTCTGTAGTGCTGTCTTTCTCTTCTGCGTCACAATGACAGGGTCTGTCAATAAATTATAGTAAAAGTGTAAATATGAATCATGTCCAATATTTTGCATTGATCTCCCACAATTACAGTTTACAATACATCAAAACTTTAACAGGTTATAACAGAACATCCCTGCAGAGTACGCCATTATATTGACGACATGATTAAGCAATCTGACTGTCTTACCTGTGCACAAGTAGTTGTCATACTGATGATACTGGCATGTTTATGGATACATACATTTACTTTTGAGAGAGGGACTGAGGATTTTGAAAAAGAGACTTTTGCAGATAATTCATGGTGTTTTGCTGTTTGTACGAATTGTTTTGAGAAATGCATTTACTGTTTTGCAATTGCCAAAAATTATCAAGAAATGCACCAAAATCACTGAGGAAAAACTGCAAACGAACTAAAACTCTTGTAGCTGGGAACTCAAAATTGTCCTATTCAGTTATTATAGTAAGTTGTTAATACCTTGTCCACTTTCCTGCCCTATTGTTATCCTTAGAAGGTCCTGACTATTGGAAACCCTGGTTCTGCTACAGTTCTGCTTACGTCCCTACAGAATGGTGAAGTATTGCTGAGTCAGGGTGGCACATCAAATTACAGTCATGATTTAAGGGAGGTGAAAGCAGAGAGGATATTACTTTTCTCGTTGAAGACTTTATTTGCTTTGCTGTGATAAGTTTAATGACAGCGGCTCAAGAATAAACATGATTTGCAATGCACTTGGCACATGAAGCAGATCTTTATTTCCCCCAGGACCAAACTGACACCGGCTGTCTATCAGTGTGGAGGGAGGTAAGGCAATCACCACAGAGATGTGATCAGAGAAGTTGATGGCCATTAGAACTTTGTCTCCTGGTGCCTGGATTCTCAGAATTAAAATGTAAATTCAGCCGCTGTATTGTGCAGAGACTAGAATGGGTGTTTTTGTGGATTTTTACAGATTTCTATGAATATTCAACAGAAGTGTGGCCATTGCACTGTTGCAATGGCCAATAATTTATTGGGATCAAACATGCCAGATGATGTTTAGCAATGTGATCAACTTTAAAGGAGATTTCAGCTTTGGAAACCTGAGCAGTACATAGAAAATGCACAGTAAATGTCAGTGTTTTTGTTGTTATTATTATATTATATAGTTACTCATTCTCAAAGCAATCTCTTTATTTTACTTATCTGGTGTTTAGTGATACTTCTTTACTATATATTAATTTACTCATTTGGTATGTTTCGCTAGGGATTATTTTTGAAATAATTGATTACATGGATATGAATTAACATTTACTTATGTGTTGTTGTTGATCTATATTTCCGGACATAGAATGGTTTAGAAAAATGGACATATAGATGGTGGAAGTGGAAGCTGACACATGAGACTTCATGGAATGTGAAAAGGTTAAAGTTTATGGATTGTTTCCCATCATGAGAGGAGAATTGGATGCAGAAGATAATGCATTGTTCTGTGTTTTTTCCAGAACTGAAGAGACCACCATCAAAACATATGTATAAACAAGGGAAGTAGGATAACTAGGGAGAGCATCTCTGTGTTAGTTAGAAGTTTGATGACTTACGTACTGTACCTCATTGTGTTCTTCTTGATCAAGCAAAGCTTTGAAACGAACATTCGTGAGTTTGCCTCTGACTGGATTCTGCCTTGAAGGCTTCTTTAATAATAATTTTCCTAACAGGTTTCATAAAGTGTACATAAATATTATTCAAGAAAGATTGGTAATTGGTGATCACTGAAGCATTTGGCTCAAGAAAAACAACAGCAGAACTCAGAGCTACAGTGACAGTAAGAGCATTCCCTCAAATACTATGGGAGTCAAAGCTTCTGGCTGGGAAATTCCTCATTAATGCTGCATATTTACTAAACACTTTTATGTCCAGAGGTGTTACGATAAGCTTAAGTATTCATCAGCTCTCAGTGACCATTTCATCTGTGAATTTGATCACACTGTTTAATGCATGTCCTCAATTCTACCTAAAAATCACATGACATCTCAAAGTCTCATAACACAGTGAGTGGATCTGACAGGAAGTCCTGAGGTATGGTTGTGTTTGTGTGCATTTCAGCCCCAGGTACCGTCATTTGTTATGAGTCTATTGAAGCCTGGATCAGAGGCATATGAGCTGTGACATACAGTCTACTTAGTGCTACTTTGGTTCTCCTCTTTGCTTTGTTTCCACTGTTTTAAGGCATACCATTGTTCATTTTTTTGTTTTTAAAGAAAAAAAGAATCTAAAAAGTTTCAGTATGTGTCTTTCTTTTTACCTTTTCCCCCAGAGGTCTTGTTGTTGCCAGCAGCAGGCCCGGATCCTTGTCGCTGCAACATAATACAAGAGATGGGTTACAACAGAACATTCCTATCCATTATACTTTAAAACACATCCAAATGTATTCCTTAAGCTGCTGTCACTCTGCTTCCTGTCTCACCTTGAGTGTTAGTGAATTAGAAAACATGCCACGAGGGTTAATTAAAGGCAAATTTGCAAAATAAAGTCCTGTTGTATTTGCAATATGTTTGATGCTTTTTATGTGCTTCTCTACTGAGCTGTGTATGTGTACTGGGATCATGTTTTGCTGCATCTGTACATTACAAGACGTTACAGTCTAGGAAAGAAGAATGGCCTCTTAAGAAAGTAGTACAAGTAAGTTTGATTTTCAGTTTCAAGCATCCTGCATGCTGAAGTGAGTAAACCATTTCGAAAGCATGTGATGTGTGGGATTAAATAAAATTATTGGGTTATTGTTGAATATATTAGCTGCAATTGTGGGTCATTTGACAGTAGAAAGTACAGCACAGTAACCAGGAATGACCAGAGATTTTGTCCCTTGCGCTGACCTGGCACTGTCACACTACCAAACTTATAAGAACACTGACATAAACAAATAACTTTATTACTTCTTAATTGCCACAGAGCAGAATCACAAGCAACATTCACGCTTTTATGACCACGTTTCATTGTATTGTTGATATTTTTGGAGTGCATTTATCCAACACAGCTGGTGTTAGATGAATGTATTGAGTGCTGAAGAAGAGGTTAAGATGTTGCAAAATGCTGTCTGGAGGCCAAAGCCCAGTAATCTGTGTGGTTATGAGTTTGTGTGTGTGAGGATTTATGCAGCTTATAGAGGCCTGTAGCTACATGGTCACAAGATATTGAATACACTCATTAAAATTCCATCTACATCATAAGATAATGGGTTGTAAAATGGACCGCTGGTTATGAACAGGAAAACCACAGAATGTGCTGCAGCCTGAAGGACATAGTCAGCTATAGTGTGTTCTCATTTCCTCCATAAATATACAGCTGTGATGCGATATAATTGTACATATTCCCTGTTACCAGATATAATCATTATGTTTATATTCTAAAGCCACAGCATTTATCTAAATGTCAACTACCATTGTTCGATGGCCATTTATTTACCCCAGCGCATTACCTGCGTTCCAAGCTTTCTTGCTCTGGATTTTGTGTAATAAACTGCAAATGGGAACGGATCTCCAGAGAAATAACACAGACCAGATGTGTAAATCTATCCAGTACTTTTTTTTTTTTTTTTAGAAAGTGTGCAATGTGATTTTAGTCAGTACGCATTTAAAACGAAAGTACAGCAGTAAGCACAAAAAGGCTGGAAAGGTGAAATATCTACACTCTGACACCTAAAATATTAATATACTATATTACTATCATAAATAGTTTTGTCTTAGGTGATGAATATCCCTTGTTTGTAAATATTTACACATCTACTTAAATAATAGTAAAGCATTTGATATATTTGTTCAGATGTTTTGGATTTTGAAAGATTACATTAGCACAATAGTCATAAAAACAAAATGTATTACAGAAAGGAGTGCTAGACAATGTGAGCAGCTTAAAACTACATTTAATTATTCAGCTTTTAGTATAAAGCACAGAGAAGACATGAATCTAATTATGAAAGTATAAAAGCATTGAAGCATGAAAGGAACAGGCTGGGAAAAAGTGAAAAAAAAGTAATTTTTTTCAAACCACAGAGCAAACATTAGTATGCATGAGAAGCTATATGCTACGGTACAAAAAGACTGGCTTACACAAGTTTACAGTTCAACATTCATCTGTTTTTCTAGTGAACACAATAAGTCTTGATCAGCACTACAAGGACTGCAAGTGTAGAAAGTCTTCAAGTCATATGAAAAAAGGAAATCCGGAGATGCAATGATTTCTTAAATCACTAAAATAATTCTATTTTAAAAAATCCTCCAGGCAAAATTGCTTTGTCTCATTTCTTTATTTCATTTCAACTTCATTCTGTTCAACTAATTTATTCTCTTCTTTGCTCTCTTCACACGGTCATGTGTTTCACAGAGGACAGTTACTGTAGTTGTACAACATACGGTAATTTAACCAAATATCAAAAGTGTGTGTTGAATGGAATTAGACAGAATTTAGCAGCTGGAAGGTTCGAAATCCCTTTTTTAAAACCATAAACTCACCACACACCGGCTCTGGCAAGGATTAGTAACAACTCTTTTGGGTGTGGACTGTTGTGCTAAATAAAGAAGACTTAAAGCTAACTAATTTTTAGCATAAGTAATGTCTTTAAAATTTAAAGGTTTATCATCAAGATGGCGCCGGCGCAGCTGGCTACCTGCAGACGCAGCTCCCGTCGTGTGTGTTTGTCTGTGTATATTTGCTGTAACCGATTAAGGATCCGTGCTTGAAGAACCCATGGATCATCAGTTGGGCTTTCCACAATGGCTGGATGTGGTTCTGTCGATGTTCTCCGCGTTCTTCTGCTACTTTTTATACTCTTGGTTGCGGAGAACCTCGCCGAGCAGAGTAGCGGCATTGTTTGCTCGCGTGAATGGCTGATTGCGCCGTGTGGGCCTCTGCTGCTGCCCGGAGACGGGCCTGTGGTCCCGGAGGAGTTACGGAGGAGATGACGGGGCTGCGGGTCTGGAGCTAAACGGAGGTAGAAGAGGAGACGGCGCAGGCCAGCGATACCGGCGATTATCGTGGGGAATGTGAGGTCTTGGGAAATAGGACAGACGAACTCATGGCGATGGTTAGGACCCAGAAGGAGTACTGGGAGTGCAGTATCTCTGCTTCAAGGAAATCTGGCTGCACTCGCTTATTCCGGACTACAGCATGGAGGTCCCTGGATTTTCCTTGGTGCAGGGAACAGGGACTATTCCAAGAGTCGGAAGAAGAGGGGCGGCGGGATTGCACTTATGAGAGTGAGAGGTGGTGTAATCCCGGTCATGTTAACGGGAAGGAACAGATTTGTAGCCCGGACATTGAACTTCTGGCTGTGGGAATGCGGCCGTGTTATTTACTGAGGGAGTTTACGTCCGCCATTTTGATCGCTGTTTACATTCCCCCATCAGCTGATGCAGCGGTGGCCTGTGACGTCATCAGCTTTGCTACAGCCAAACTCCAGACTCAACACCCAGACGTTGTTATTGTGTCTTGTCTCTTGTCTTGTCTTGTCTTTATGCTGTAACTGCGAAGTAATTTCCCTGCTGGGATGAATAAAGTACTTCTATTCTATTCTATTGTATTCTATTTTATTATATGTTCTTCTCTGTGATGCGTTTTAAAAATTATATTTAAAATGACATTTTTCAGACTAATTTACATCTGAATGATGAAAGCTGTTGTCTAATGTGGCACTCTTTGTGCAACCATTGTAACGAGATTTCAGTTTGGATGCAGTTGTGCTGGAAAAATTGTGTGTGCTTTAAAAATTAAGTCAGAATTATCTGAGTCCCTTAATCGTGAACATGTTTTATTACCAGATGGTAGATAATTTTTAGCTTCAGTTTATGTACACAGCCTGGATGAGAGCTTTCTATTGAGAAGGAGGGTGAAGACAGCAGAGAAGGATTATTACAACCCTTTGCAGCTAAGATGTAGAATAATGAAGAGCTACGGTGGGAAGATGAATGGCCAGAATTATTTCTTTGACTACATTCTCTGGTCTGGTGAAAGAAATAAAAAATAAAATTAAGGATGGAGGGAGAGTTTGCTGGACTAATGATGGTTTGCTTCCTGCCCTGTGTTTTTCTGTGTTGATTGTGTGTTCTTAAAAATTACTGAGACAGAACACATGGCACAGGCATTACAGCACACCTGTGCCCTAAGTTTTGGATTTGAGAGTACAGGAAATGTCGCCGTCCGGGGGCGGGAAAAATAAGGTAAGAGCATGGGCAGGGGGCTGGAGAAGCACAGCGGGAATGGGGGTAAAGAACGGTAGTTTTCCGGCCAAAATGGGAGAAAATGGGAGACTGGACAGGTATGGCACAGTATCAAAAAAGTTTGATCCATAAAATCCCAGTAAAATGCATTGTTGATTTTAATATGAAAAAAAAACATGAGCAAGTTAAAGGAGTATGAATACTATCTTAAGCCCCATATAAAAGAAACAAAATTGCAGAAAATTTGAACATTTAATTTCAGCCAAAAAATGTGAAAATCTGACCATTTCCGACACACCTTTTCAAATGTTGACAAAGGCTGCCACTTGTATAAAAAAAAATCATAGATGAATTTCCTAATAAAATTAATGTACGTATATCTTCAGATTACAGCACCATCTGACTAAATCCATCTGTCCCACATAACATGCCGTACCAGTGTCTTTTTTTGGCCAATTGTTACGCTCACCACCTAGTCAGAAAAAAAATCAGAAAAGAACCACTGTGCAATATTGTACTTAATTCAATTACACCTTTTTATTACAAACCCAGGAGGAGGCAGCGGTAACAAGGCACAGTGAAAGAGAGACAGGAAATTGTTTCATTTAGCTCGCGTATATCTGTCTACCTCCTGGGGGATTTAGCTCCAGTAACTTTCATCACAACCCTCTCACAGCTATTCACTTCCTTGTTCAAAGGTTTCCAATTTGGTCGTGTCAGAAGGGTTTTGCATGCTTTAATGGTAGAGGAGTCGAGAAGGCATCATGTTATGTGTCTTCTTTTCTGAGCTTCTCTCTCTGCATTATTAATCCAATGCTTTCAATGAATTTCAAACAGTACGAGCTACTCTTTGATGCTGCATGTGGAGAGGCATGTGTGGCAAGAGAGTATGAGGCATGCTTGTTAGCTCAGAGCACAACACACTCACTTCTCTTAAAAAGAAGCATCTAAATTGGGGTCTATCTAAAGCATCTAAAGCATCTCTTTGATGCACTTCTGAGTTTCTGAAAACTCATCACTCAAACTGTGTGAAAATGCCGTATATGCATGCAACGCAGCAGAGGATGTTTACTTGCCGTGCTCATCAGAATGATGCCGGATAGTTTTTTTGCATGTTTGTCAGTAGTCTGAAGGGGGACAACTTATCACATTTTTCTGTGGCGTGTCATATTACAGTAACTCTGCTGAGCTTCCCTCCTGACAGCTTTCAGCTTTTGTATTGTTTCCACAACTTCTAATCCAAGTTAAGACAGAAATCGAGTCTTTCCAGCAGTCCTCTCTAATGCCCATGAAATTAACTGCAGAGGCCATGGTAGTTGCTCCTTCACAAAGCACCGATTTGTTTCCCAAAAGACCTGATGTGGTACAAGCAACACAAAAGCAGTCCAACCTTGCTCCACTGCACCAGCAGCACCTGCATGTCTGGAGCCCTGCAGCTCATTTGCATTCATGTTTGCTTGAAGACCTTTAATATTGATGTAACATTGCAGCTTTGTTGAGCAAGATTAATTGCAAAGACTGGATAGCTGCTTATTTTTATGTAATAGAAGCCTTTTGATGGATCCATAATGGGATTTACAAACATGGACAACTTGATTTAAATTATACATTTAAAGTCAGATGTTTTCATACACCATATAAAAAGATACTTAAGCATCATCTCCTATTTGACAAATGCCAGCGGCACTAGTGATAGAAAGTTTTTACAAAATTATTTTAAAGTCAGAGCCAAAGATTTCCTTTAATTTACTTAGTATCTGATGGATTTGGATTCATGGGCTAAACCAGATGTTATTATTTCACATGCTTCTTTTTAAAGTTTGTTTAAGAAACGAGCCATTCCTAACCATAGGACTGGTGTAACTAAGTCAAGTTTGTCTCTCAAAGTTCACGATTACAACAATCTTTTTTTCTTTAAGTTAAAATGTTTCAACGTCTCCATTTAGGTATTTTAATTTGTTGCCGTTTTAATTGTTGGTGTTCTTGTAATAAGTTATATTTATCACTAAAAACATTAAAAAATTACTTGACTGAATTTTGCTAATTTTGAACTGCTGAGATATTTGAGTGACCCATCATTGGATCTTAAAAGATGGAGGGCAGGATGCTTGGCAGTATTGTGTCATATAGATCAGCATAGCATCAGCCTTCTGCTTTGTGGAAACAGCCTAATGCAGTCAAATTCAATTCAACTTCTGACACTTTTTGGTAAAAACTGATTCTTCTGAGTAAGCGCAGCTTAAACTGAGTCATTTCATTTTCTCCAGTCCCTTCTCATGAGGAAGCAAGTTGCTGCATTGGAAAGCTGATTGCATTAAATCATTAACTTTACAAAAATTTCTTACATTGACCAGACATGTTGTATCAGAAAGATAGAGAAGAGCCAGGAACAAAATGAGTTTCCACCTACAGCAACCAATAATGAACAACGTGATAAAAAATCTGATTCAGATATAAACTTTATTTATGCAGATGAGCTATTCTGAGACTCAATGTCTCATTCTAACCTCCAACCATTCAATACATTTCCAGAAAGAAATCACAGGGTTTAAAACGGCATGTTCTGCTCATACCGAGCCCGGTTCTGCTGGAGGTTCCTTCCTGCTAAAGGGTAGTTTTTCTTTCTCTCTACTGTCACTACACACAGGCTGTCTATGAGGAATTGCTGCAAAGTCAACAACACAATGCTAGTGATTGTGTACAGTTGTCACATGATCATCCATGAGAAATGAATGCTTTTGTATTGTTTCCTTGGATAGAAAACTTTTCCACCAATTTGAATAATTATCTGGACTTGACTGTCTGTGTGACGACTCTGACCATTTGTTGAGCTTCTCCAGGAGCGGATCTCTTGGAGTGAAGCAGTCATACTAATTGGAAACACCTGACTTCGTTCTTCTCCTCTATATGAAGACTGAGCTGCTGAGCTGCGCTCAGGTGGATAATAAGTCTATTTCTCCCTTCTCTTCATGTGTTTGTCCTCCTGGAGTTTGCTTGGTTCAGTTTGGATTTGTCCCGTTTGTTAAATTTAATAATTTTTCCAATGACTCATTCAATTGAACTTTTTTGTTGTTTTCTATAAAATAAACATTTAAAAATGATCATTTTGTCTCCATTTTCTTCTTTTTTGTCACAATCCCTGAGCCAGGTTGTGACAAATAACTAGGTTCAATTTGAATGTTTGTGTGGTTGGGTGGAAATGACTTTCATAAAATGCCTTGAGATTACATGTGTTGTGAATTGATGCTATATAAATAATCTGAACTGAACAAATATATGTGCTTGTGGTGTTTTTTGGAACTCTTTGCTTGTTAACTTCTAAAAGCTTACAGGAGCAAATACATAATGAGTAATAAATTAGCAGTTACGAGCATCTGACACTCTATTACACGTATTAATCTCTCCTGAGATGATGTTACTGTAGATGTCAGCTCTCAAGCCATGATAATCATGTTGTACTCAGAAGCAGGGGAGGGGTTAAACAGGTTATAATTTGTCTTAAATTCAAGGTGTGCCCTGGGGTCCTTTGGTTTATAGAGAAAATGCTCTGCTCAGCACAGAGGTGATGAGGAGCTATCAGCCTCCCGGGTGGAGAGGAAAGCGGCCCAGCTACTGCTGAGCAGCTATGCAGCTGAGCCGAGTGTAAATTGCAATAACAGTGGCTCGATTACTGAGGGGGTAAGGGACCGTAGCCTTGCTGTGCGGATAAACAAAAACATGCTCACACAAGTGAAGAAGTCAGTACAGCTATATCCACAACCTAACACAGTTTGGAGGATGAAAAAATCGCCAAAGTCAAAAACTGAAACAATGATTATATGAACCTGAAGGAGAAAATTGAGAGCAAAGATACCAGCTCTAGCTCCTTTTAATCATTAACAGACTCAGAGGTATACAAGGTCAGTAGGCCATGTTTTTTGTGTGCGTTTAGAAATGACCACTGTGGCATCCTGCCTGTGGCTGCTGCACAATTGATTCTTCTGGGCTTTCAGCTGGAATACCATAAGGAGAAGCTATAAACAAACAAACATAAAGCAGAGATAATAGTCGCACAAACACAAACTCCCTCAAAACAAGCAGAGCAATGAAACTGTGGATTCAGTATGCATTCCACATCACAGAAGTTTTATACACCATGTTCCAAATTATTATGCAAATTGGATTTAAGTGTCATAAAGATTACATTTTTTGTTGTGCTATTAAATTTATAGATGGTATTGTGTGTCAGGGCTCTTTGAATCACTATAATTCATTTCAGAGAGCTGGGTTGATTAGTTTTTCTGGTGAGCTCAATTAAAAAAAATCTACTTAAGAAGGATGTTCCACATTATTAAGCAGGCCACAGGTTTCAAGCAGTGTGGGAAAGAGAAAGGATCTCTGCTGAAGAAAATCATCAGATAGTGTAGTGCCATATGACAAGGTATGAAAACATTAGATATTCAATGAAATCTGAAGCGTTATTGTACCGTGAAGAGATTTGTGGCAGATTCAGAACAAAGATGGGTTTGTACAGATAAAGGCATAATGAGGAAGGTTTCTGTTAGACAAATTCATCTGATTAAGAGAGCAGCTGTTAAAATGCCCTGACAAAGCAGCAAACAGTTATTTGAAGCTGCTGGTGCCTCTGGAACCTCAAGGTGGAGGATCCTCCAGAGGCTTGTGGTGCATGAAGCTATTCGGCCACCTCTAACCAGAGCTCACAAGCAGAAACGGTCGCAGTGGGCCCAGCCGTACATGAAGATTAATTTTCAAACAGACTTGTTCACTGATGACTGCTGTGCAACCCTGGATGGTCCATATGGATGCAGTAGTGGATTGGTGGTGGATGGCCCCCACGTCCCAACACGGTTGTGACGCCAGCAAGGAGGTGGTGGAGTCATTTTTTGGGCCGAAATAATGGGGAGAGAATCATTGGTCGAACCCTTCAGAGTCCCTGAAGGAGTGAAAATGACCTCAGCAAAGTATATGGATTTTCTGACTGATCATTTTCTTTCATGGTTCAAAAAGAACAGCTGTACCTTCAGTAGCAAAATCATCTTCATGCATGACAATGCACCATGTCATGCTGCAAGGAATACCACTGTGTCATTGGCTGCTATGGGCATAAAAGGGGAGCAACTCATGGTGTGGTCACCATCCTTCTCTGACCTCAACCCTATTGAGAACCTTTGGAGTTTCCTCAAGCAGAAGATCTGAGGGTGGAATGTAGTTCATATCAAACCAGCAGCTCTGGGAAGATATTCTGACCTCCTGCAAAGAAATTCAAGCAGAAACTTTCCACAAACTCACAAGTTCAATGGATGCAAGAATTGTGCAGGTGATATCAAAGAAGGGCTCCTATGTCAACATGTAACTTGGTCTGTTAAAAGGTTTTTGATTGAAATAGCTTTTGATTTTAGTACATGTGACCACTTAATGCTGCACATTCAAAGAATGAACATTTGCAGTTCTTTATAATCCATAAAATGTTTAGAAAATCTGCTCTACATAATAATTTGGAACAGTGCATTTTGAGTTTTTTATTTTTGAAAAAAATACTGTTCTCATGGGGAGCTTTGTTCAGTAAAATTTGATCTATACTGTAATAGTTCATGATTGGAAAATTATACTGACCATCATTTGCATTGACCATTTAAGAAAATCTGAGAAAATATCACTTGCATAATAATTTATAACACGGTATATGTATTAGTGTAAAGAGAGGGAAAAGAGCGAGGACATTTTCTTTGAGAAGCCACACAAATTCCTTCTGCAGAAAGAACCGTCTTTATTCTCTTATATCTAAGCCAGAATTTATTTCGTCGTTTTCCACCTAACTTTTCAGCGTGTGATTTGGACAAAAAGAAACTTATTAAACTCCCAGTTGGTAGGATGGAGAGGATTAATACGTGTTCTATTCCCCAAAAACCTAAAATGGGGTCAAATTTGATCTTTATTAGATTTAAATAAAACAGATCCAGACTAATATGGACCCCTGATGTGTTTATCCTGCAATTTTCACTGCTGTAATGCTGCGACTCATGAAGAGAGTTTAGAGTTTAATGGAGCAAATAAATCTTCGTTTTATCAAATTTGCTTATTGGCTGTCATGTGGACAGAAGACTGATGCAGCTTTAATGCCATCTATAATACATGAACAGTCAGCGGCCGATTACCACAGCTTGGAATGGAAACAGTCTTTCAGTCCAAATCTGCCCAGCAACAGTGAACACTATTAGCTTCTGGCAAAAAGAAATGAGCATTTTCATGCTGTGCTGTAAGTTGAGTTCACTAAAACAGAGAAATAACTGTATCTCCCCTGTTGAGATCTACAACAAAATTAACAAGTGTTGCAATAATAAAGATATTAATGTAATTTAAATCAATAATATTTGTAAGGATGGACAATATTGCCGAAAAACTTTCACGATATAAACATTTCATATCAGTCAATATGGACAATTGTTGATATAAATAGTTATTGATTAGTTTCTGGATTAAATATCTGAAATACTGCCAAACTAATGGCATGATGTTTTCTGTTTTGTCCACAGTTTTTACTCCACAAAAATTTTGTATTCACGCATGCAATAATTTTACAATATAAGACATCTTAACTTCAATGTATGTTCTTTATCTACACATTTGTGAAAGAAATAAAACATATTGTTTTCTACAATATGCACATCTACATCAGAAATATCCCCATCATTAAAGATTTAGAAAGGCCATTCCCACTAGGATTCCTCCCTAGGAATAGTTTTAAGGTTTTGAGAAGTGCCTTGGTCCTGTCAGTACCAGGAGGTCGCAGTGACCAAATATTTCTTTGTATCTCACTGATCTCTGCCTGCTGTGTTCCTCATAGAGCAAAAGACAACTGCAAGCTGACATTAAAAAGGTGTAAATTTTACAGATCTCTCTGGTATCTTTCTGTCTGCACATATTTCCTGCAGACTGCTTGCAGTGTAGAAACAAAACGTGTAAAATAAAAGGACGCAAATTGCACAGCTTTATAAATTTGCCCTTCTGTGTGTAACAGGTGGAAAGCTGGTGGGAACAGTGGGGAGAGTTCGAATGGGTAGCAGTGTTTCCATGACAGTAACATGTTCACAACATCCACAAAGATAATCTTCAAGGTTATGTTCAGATGAAGCTGCTCTGCTGAGTTTCTGTGTTGATTGTCTAACCTCTCTCTCCTCCTATCTATTCACCTCCTCACAAATCAGTCCCCCCATCCTCACAGTGCAGCCAGTGGGAGTGTGTGTGTACTGTATGCTCTTCACTACAAGTGATGTGTGTGTGTGTGTGTGTGTGTGTGTTACAGACCACTCATCTGTATGAGCTCCACTGGCAGTTACATAAAGCATACTGTCATAAGGGCTACAGGGCATACTGAAGCATTGCCAAATCAGTGCTGGGTCAATAACTCCCTGCTGCAGATTTTTTTGGATTTTCTTTCTTTTGTTGAGAAGCCAGAACACATCTAGACAGAAATAAGGAGAAAGTGGGTGGTTTCTACCTCATGCAGTGTGGCACGAGGTCAGTAATGGCCATTAGATCTAGAGGTTTCATGGGAGCTGAAGACAGATTTTAGGCACAGTAAGTAGAGCAAAGAGGTTTTGGTGAACAACAGAAAAACCTGTGGGAAAAAAACAAACATATTTAAAAATAATTACATAATGCCACTGAGATATGAAATAAAAAATTTTGTGCAAATTTTCTCTAATATAAATATTTTATTAAGAATAAATCCAGCAAAAATTATCTTATGACAATCTGACGTTGAAAGATTCAGTCACAAATAGAAACTGTACAATGAGGGAATTAGACGGTGCTTTTTATCTTGTAAATGGTTCTATATAGAATAATTTACAATAAGATGAGTTATTTTCTTCAGTAAAGTCTTATAAACAAAGCAATATGTAAATTGGGATATACTAATTGGGTTAGTAGTGTCACTGGGTAAATTATTACCCAGTGACACTACTAACCTAAGTAATACAACAAGTTTGAGCAATTATTTAAAAAAAATTATTTTATTTCTCATTTTGTACTATTTATTTCTTTATCTTTGTATATTATGTATATACACATAACCTGCATCTTAACTCAAGTCGAGCAAATCTCAATCTCGTTGTAATCTGTTGATGACAATGACAAATAAATCTTATCTATCTTATCTTATCTTAAAAAATAACATAAAATCGCACAGTGCAAACTTGTAAACGTCTTATTTTCTGTGTGAATGCCAGAGAGAGAAAAGGCAACCACAACAACAAGCAAAAACTGAGAAATGGCTGAAAATGAAATATAGATTAGGATTGTATGCAAAGCAAGTATTGTTAACAGGGTTTTATCTCCAGAAAGGTAACTAGATGATACATAGCCTTGAAGCTTTAAATAGATTGAATGTAGGTGTTTCCATCGTTGTTGCCAAAAGATTTGATTTTAGTCTATTTTCTATCCTCACCATGACCACATATGGCAGTTATATCAGAGCTTTTTCAATCCAAAAATATTCTTAAAATAAAAAATATCCTCTATAAAAATTATGGAATCTGCCTTTGTAATTAGTTTTAGTAGAAAATATATCACTTCAATACCATAAGCCTCCAAGGGAAAGTGCAGAAGTTGTTTTATTTCCTAAACAAGGAACATTTAATTTGTAGTTTATTTTTAGCATATGTACTAAGCAAACACAGTGTCTCGGCATATTTAGTCCAGCAATACATGGAGTTCAGAAAGCAAATGATGGGCAAAGTATGTGTAAGAAATTGAGCAATGTCTTGCTCAACATCTATGTGATATTGGTCATCTGTGAGTAACACTTTATTTGACGGGTTGTGAATAAGACTGTCATGAGAGCGTCATAAACATCACATAACACCTGAACTCATGAACATGAGTAAATCTTCATGAATATTTATGACTGTTGTCATAAAGTGTCATTCGGTAAATCATGACACTTTTATACAAAGTTGACATTATTCAAAATGTCTTTGTTATGACAACTTGACATTAACCAAGAAATCATGATCTGACATAAATTTGTTATAAAAGTATTACGATGAGATAAGATAAGATAAGATAAGATAAGATAAGATAAGATAAGATAAGATAAGATAAGATAAGATAAGATTTATTTGTCATTGTCATCAACAGATTACAACGAGATTGAGATTTGCTCGACTCGAGTTAAGATGCAGGTTATGTGTATATACGTAATATACAAAGATAAAGAAATGAATAGTACAAAATAAGAAATAAATAGACATCAGAAGATGGTTGCAGCGCCTGGAGGTGTCGCAACAGAATTTACATTTATAACAAAGTGGTGTCAAGAGCAGAAGTTCTTATGCCTTTGAATTTAGTGCCTACTTACTGATTAAACTTTAAAAATGATGTAGCTTTATGTTGTTAAATCTAAGGTTTAATGACAACAGTCATAAATATTCATGAAGACTTACTTATGTTCATGACAGGTGAACAGGTGTCATGTTTATGACGGTGTCATGTCAGTCTTATTGACAACCCGTCAAATAAAGTGTTACCCATCTGGGTTTAACATGAACCAAAATAATCACAAGTCCTTTGTAAGTCTTAAGTGTTCTGCACAACAAAAAGTCATCAACACGTGTCCCTTACGTCTTTCAGGCATTTAACAACTGGAGCAACCGCTTCACTGTTTGCAGTGTTTGCAGTGTTCTTGGCTGCTACCATTGTCAGGTTGCCTGGGCTCCTGCTTGCCAGTCCTCTGAGAAACATCTATATGTTTTCTGTCCTTTCACGGATGAGATGAGGGAGACTTCTGCTAAAATAATGAGTGTATACAAAAAGGGATGGCATTAATTTTTCCATAAAAACAGATGTCTTGGAAAATCCTCTACCAAGTTATTTAGTTATTTTTTATCAATCTAATATTATTTTGGAGTGTGTTTGCTTAGCAGCTGTGAAATCTACCACTGCCTATTTAATAAAGAGTAATATGCCACACACATTTGCAGCCCCGGAAGGAAAATCATAAAACTCAAAAATATGACAACAGCTATATTTATTACAATAGGGTTGCCACTTTCCTAGCATTGCCGCTTTCCTAGCACAAAAGACAAAAAGAGTGAAAAGGAGGAAAAGAAATGCAACCTAGCGTTGGATGTTTTTTTTTCTGATTTTTGTCTATAGTGCAACTTAATGAGCCAAGAAATTGGTGAGTTTCTTTCATTAGAGTGGGTGCCTCTGATCTCAGTGGACTGGTTTCTTCACTTTGGGATTTAACACAGAGTGCACTTCATTGATGAAAGCTGCAATAAACTAACCAGCGAGTCAGTAAATAAATGAGGTTGTTTGCTTCGATCAACTGGAAGTTTGGTTCAATCGCCAAGCTCATTTACCAGAGCTCTGCAGCTGCAAAGAGAAAATGTGCTTTCCCCTGAATCACAAGGAAATCAACACTTGTTTCCTCAGCAATGCTTCTTGTTCAGGAAGTATTTTTAAATTTAAGTAGATGTGAGAATTTAACAAAACTGCCAGATGCACATGGAGAAGTTCAAATAACACAAATGATGTCTCAGTTTTAAACATAAACTTACAAAAAGAGGAAGTTAGTCACCTCCTCACAAATCGGCCCCCCCATCCTCACAGCAGGTTCTGTACTGAAGCAGTTGATGTATGGCATTTTTTTGTCAATTATATATGTATATTTTTTACTTTGTAAAGATGTTGAATTAATTCACTGTGATGTCAAAACCTCTCATTATTTGCTGCACTGCCATTTATCATTTGGTTTACTCTTAGACATTTATATGTTATAATGAATGCGTCTTCTTTTCATAACAATATGAAACTATTTCTAAAAACCAAATCAAGATTGTTGCAGATATACACAAACCTCTTATTGTAATTAGAATTTTTTGGGAATATGCAATTTCTTAAGCCACCAGGTCATTGGTTTTTTTTTGGTTTTTAGTCTTAAATCATCTTTCCAATTGATTTCACAATGCTAACAGCACTTATTTTTCTTTGCTTAGCTATGCCTGTCCTTATGGTTTAGAATTAGGACTTTGTATTTCAAGGAGAAATGTTCCAAGCCAACACTTTCTTTACATCCTTCCTCTAAAAGCTCCAGTCCTCCTTTGAAGGCCTTAGAGTTTATTATGAGAAATAATACAGAATGAAGAGTTGAAATGTAAAACTAGTGGGACATAGGCACTTTTTTAGTGCCTTTGTGATGAGAGCTTCCAGCACTGAGCAATGTGAAGAGTATGTGTACATACAACGCAGCAGACCAAGAAGTACTCCCATTCTCATTTTTAAAAAAAGTCTCAAGCAGAGATACAACGGTATTCAAGCTAAAATCACTCATTATATTCAAGGGTCATAACAATCATCTAAACGACAACTCATATGCCGACAGTAATAGAACAGAGTTTCAATAGATAGACTTTACTTCCACGAGAAATATTGTGGTGTAATATTGATATATCTCGTATCACATCCCATCACAGGACATGGATGGCTCAACTGATTACCTTGTGTAAGGAAAAGGCAGCCGCAGAGCTGCACTGTCTCGATTAAAGTTGCATTGACTTTGTTTATCCAATATCTTTATTTATTGTTGCACCTGTTATCTAGTTCAACTTTAATTTTCTTTTTTACTTCAGTAGAACACCTTGAAGGATTTCCCATACATATGTCCCATTTCCATAATAAAACCCTCACACTTTTCCCACGTTCACTTGATTATACAGTTTATGTTGTAATGAGTTTTATGTAATGAGTTGTTCAATGACCAAATTATATCTTGAGGGAAATTAAGACTGCACATGCAACCACTAAATGCTATATTTGTGCATTGCATTGAATACAAAGTGTGTTAAATAATCCTGGAGCATATAATTGTGCCTAACTTTTGTTCCTCGTATCTTTGCACATGCTGTAAAAGTCTCCTATTGTTTCAGATGCATTTAGATTGGATCTTGATATCTGTAAAAGTGCATTCTTTTAGATATGCACCAAGATGTTGTCTGTTGCCCGAAAACAGCTGATATTACACCCAACTGACCCGGTTCGACATCCGTCCAGAGTGGAAGTATTTACTCTTATGGTCTGCTTACTCTACAGGTGGATACACTGCCAGTAAATCAAACTGTGCAGTTAAAAACTGTATAAAATGTCAACTTTGTAATCATGTCATTGTTTTGAATTATTCATTAAATCACATACAACTCCAGAGTTGTGTACAGACACACACTGCTTGTTATTATATTGTATAGATCAGGACAGACAGGCTATTAAAGGCTCCTGTGCAGTTAATAAATAATGGATATAACCCATTATTTATTTATTATTTATTTATTTACTGCGTTCAAAATAACGCAGTAAATCAGAGCCTTTTACACTCAAATATTATGTTGGACACAATTGTTGCTTGTTTTGAAACAATTTACAAAAGCTAATACTGTAATATATTATGGTGCTCTTAAGGTGTTCATTAAAACAAGAAAGCATTATTTTCAAAGGAGTACATATAATATGCAAAGACACATGACGATTAATAGCTGAGACAGGTAAAGATAAAATTTGTCTTAAAGGTAGAAAAAGTATTTTAGTTGCTTATTGTTCTTAAAATTTAATTTGTGGGTCAAAGTTTTGTAAAATGATTGACCAAGTATCCCAAAGATCTCTAATCAATTAATCTCTAATTTATACTATTGGTTTCTCCCCCTATACATCTCATCTCTGCATATTGATACCCAGTAAATTAAAATACGCATTCCAAAGAAGCTCATCTGAAATGCCTTTAAAATATCTTTTAAAAATAACTTTTAAGCAGATGTTAAACATACTTTTTATCAAGCCCACATTTGTCTATCAAAAATGTCTTTTTTATTGGTCTGATGTAAACTTTCACTCTTAAATGTGTTTTATTAGCTGTAATCAGAAAATAATCATAAATAACAGAAATATTGGCTTGAAAATGTCTATGTGTGGAATTATTATATATAATATGTGGAGTTACAGTAATAAAATAAGTTTTCAATCATATTCAAAGTTATTGAATACAACGAGTAACTATATAATTAACATGGGGGCATCAGTTGGTTCATATAATTCAGCAATAATTACTTTAATAATTACTGTACATTGTAAGCAAAGTTGTAAAGCCAGAAGGGATCAGCTTGTTTGCAGGTTGATCAACATATTGGCAGAAACCAGCTCTGTCATTCCGATCAAATTCCAGGTCCAATTAGTTGCCAGAAAGTGTCCACATGTCATAGCAGGTGCACATCACGTCCCCAGGTAACCCAGATAGCACTTCTGTCTGCCTTTGTGGGCCAGGCGGCTTGAGAGTAGCTTTCGAAATGAACTTCAAAGAGCAAGGTGTTCAAATTAAGCCTCTAATTATGTCAAATGATGAATCTGTCCTCCACTCATGCTGTCCCACCAGGCACCTTTGAGTGGAAACAACCCACAGAGCATCTTCCAGCAAAGTGATTTAATGTGATAACAATGTGAGGACTCAGCTCAAACTGCTCGACTGAGGCCTTAAGATCCTCTCTCATCAGCCAGCAGACAAAGCATAGCACATTTTGAAGTCCGCTGCTTGGTTAAAACCAACAAGCAGTGGGTTGGTTCTAAATGAAAGAGAAAAAATTGGCAGTGAATAAAATAGACCTGTTATCTTTGTCTCTGTGTTTATTTTAATACTTGGCAATTTGTTTAGTCCAAGAGTTCTCATTTGCCACCCAATGGACATTAAGAATTTGAAAAAGCTTAAGTAGGCCACAGAAAAAAATAAAATAAAGCACACACAGACACACACACACACACACGCCCACAAGGATAAACTGCTTCTATAAATTTCTTTGTTGGAAAAACACAGAAAAAAAAGTATGATAAAGAGATAAAACAAGGACTAAAAATGGAGGAATTACAGTAATTTAGCCACTGAAATGTCTGATAAAATTCTTTTCATCCTACAATTATAACATTCCTGCTATACATTTACCAATACATGACACTAAAGGGCAATACAAAAAGGTACAAACCTTCACTTGTTTGTGTCAGCCTCATCAGTAATCTGACCTTATAGATCTATTATGACTGCAGAGACCTGTGTTTGTCTCCCAATTAAAGCCTAAATATTATTTTTGATGTCAACTGTATTTAGTTTGTTACATTTATTCTCTGCTGGTTACAAAACAAACCGCACCATGGAAATAATAATAATGTTCATCTTTGTCTTAATCTTAAATTTCACAAATCTTTTACCTAATTTGAGAAAACAGATGTGTATTTTCAGGGGGTTTTTATCATTAGAACCAACCAGAGGTTTATACAAGCTTAATAAGAGTAACATAATATATGACCTGGACTAAATTATTTGACATAGATTGTAAAACCAATATTGTATTTGTGTAGAAAAAATAGGAGAATAGTAACTTCTTTCCAAATACTTTGCTAAAATCCAGAGTTTTTAAGAATCAAACCAGTACCTGTTGTTAGATATTACACAAATCATCTACTACATATTACAATATGATATAGGATCTACTGGCAGGTAAAACACAAATAATTTACTCCTTGAAATGTTTCTGTATTACAGAATCTTGCAGCTAAATGATTCCGGTCCTTATTAAATTCATTTTAAAAATGAAAATATACTTTATTGATCCGACAGGGAAAGTAAATATTTTATTCCATCTTTGTCCAATGATAACTAAATCTCTCCAGTTGTGCTTCACTCTGGCCAAAGAACAGCTGAGCTGTCAAGTAAAATTAAAGCAAATATTTAGGATCCATTTCTCAGTAGGTGACCATACGAAGGCTCTCTTGTTTTTCCATCAATTGATTCAAATCACAAAATGCAGATTTAAAAACATGCCATGTTTTCCCTTCCTGTTGCTGTGAAACAAGCATTCAGTAAAGAAGCCAAACAAACTGACAATTCTCCCCCAGAACAGGCAAATCTGATGCCTTTTGTCACCTTTTATCATAACTTCTCTTCTTTTTGTAGAACAAAATAAATAATGTAGCTGAAATTTAACTATGAATGCACTAATTACTGGGTGCATAGGCCGAGAAATCATACAGGAAGGGAAATCCACCATGTAAAATTTAATCGCCCTATTTATGAGAACATTAATAGTGATGACAGAGAACGTAATACACCCAACATGTTTAAATGCCTCATGTCAGCATTAGCCTAAATATTTGAATCAGGGACCCCCGCAGTCACAAACCTATTTCAGCGGCCTGCTTACTTATTAGTTTGCCTTCCAGTCGCTGCAGTCCCACAAGTGTTCCTCTCTGTTTTGAATCTGCAGAGTGATGCAGTAATGATTTTTGTGGGAGGTAAATTTGCAGCTTGCAGCAGTAATGGCATTCCATTGTGCTCTATTAATTCAGCCCCTCTGCACATACTGAACTCATGAGATGAATGACTAAACTGCAGACAAGAGCTTACCCACATAGAGCACCGGCGGAAATGCTTGATTTGCACGACCCGGCTGAGCTCAGAGACGACTGTAGTCCCTTTTCTCTCACCTTAATATCAACTCTGACCGTATTAACACATTTTATGGTTGTCAAAATGCCCTTTTACACCCCAGTCTGTTGTGCTACTATCTGAGAAGTGAAAGCTATCACATTACTACTGCTAACCCCCCCCCCCCCCCCCACACACACACACACATATATATATATACTGTATATATATTTCATAAAGGTTAAAACTATTGATCAAAGGCATTTTATGAATTAATATTAGCAGAAATATAGTTTATCAGCGACTCATCAATCTCACATAAAAACAGCCTCTGCAAATATTTTCTAATGCAACAGGCCAAATGAAGATGTCATTTTATTTTATTGATTCATTTTATAAAGTATTGGCTGCGCAAAATTAAACTGGGACACAAGAGCCCATCAACTCTGTTTACACAGCTGGTAAATTACGACTGTATGATAATCAGAAGACAGCTACACATGTACTGCAAAAACTGTTTTCATCCCAGATACTTAACCACCCGATGTGTAATAGCTTCTGCGTTCATTCGGCACCAATCCAAGTGATTTATGAGGTCATGAGTGGGTAAATTGCCATTCATATCTTCTGTGCCGAAGATCAAGATTGTGTTGTTGATGAAGTGTTTGGTGATTACACCCACAGGGGGAATCTAAACCTGATTCAATCAAAAACACATAAATAAAAAGAGCATTAGCTGGCTGGCTGAGATCAGCAATTAAATTATTTATTCAAATTAAATGTAAAAAGGATTTTTAAAATAATAAAATACCATAGATCTGTTTATTTTCATTTAAAATGATCAGTAAAAAGGTAAGAGAATAATGATACAGGTAAGTGTATCATGAGTCTTCAATGAGTGGGTGAATTGCACTAATAGACTTTTGTCAATTTTATACTCATCAGCAACTTAACATTTCTTTCTCACTTTAGGACTTTTGAGCAGCTAAAATAAAGTTCTGAGACATAAAATAGCTGAAAAAAAAAACAACAATGTCAGCTCTGTCCTCTACCCTCCAGCCCAACAGCCATTAGGATGAAGTGCAATACCTATGAAAATCTGCTTAATGACTCTTTCAGGAAGGTATTGCCAGCAAAGGAGGCTGTCAATTCTATACAAAAATCACCAAACAAGTAAAAGAAAGATCCTATTACAGGAGAACAGACTCTAATACTGCTTAATATCTTGATGTGGATGGTGAGCCCTACTGCGTTTCAATCAATAAAGTTGAAAAGCAAATTCAATGTCCACAAACATAAGCATTGTCAAAAAAACTTCAGATCTTAGCATATCTTACCCTATATAATATTTGGTCAAATAGTTGAATTTATTTATTCAGTTTATGTTTCTGAAGGAAAAATGTGCTGCAGGAATTCCTATATAAGTATATTTTTAAGTTTTTTTTATTGGCTCAGGCAGTCTTTATTTGAGAGCGGTTAGACAGGAAAGTAGGAAATGACAGAGGGAGAAGACATGCGGCCAAGGACATCAGGCTGGGACTTGAACCTGTGACCTCCATGTCAAGGACTAAGGCCTCCATATGTGGGTTGTGCTTTAACCCTGCACCACCACAGAACCCCAGGAACTCCTGTATTTTTAAAGTTGAGATGAGATTGAGAGAAACTTGATTTGTGTTGACTATTGATGTTGTTTAGGATTTTTCAGTCTAAGTAGAGCAAGAAATTACTCTCCAGGCTTAAAGTGGATTAAACTGCATTTTATGTCATCCATGTCTCCCTTCCAAGCCAAAGTAAGGCTTGACGGTTGTGGGTTTTTTTCTTTTTAGCAGACTTAATGCTCAGGATAATTTCTCTCTAAAATCATCCACACATTCAATTCAAACTCAAAACTTTCAAAACTTTGAGTTTGAGTTGAAAGTTTGAGACGTGACATTTCAATATATAAACATCTATAAAGATGGTTTGCAGCAGTATTTTCTTCAGGTTCCTGCTGCTTGAACACCTGCTCCGGTCTCAAATGTTTTCCAGCCTCTAGGTTTTCTTCCAGAATTGCTACAGATTCTCATTTGGGTTTAGGTTTAGACATTGCCTGGACCTCGAATTTTCTTTGAGCTAAGCTATTCAATTGGAGCTGATTCTGCATGTTTAGGGTTATTTTCTTGTTAAGGGAGAACCTTTACTTTAGTTTTTAGCTCAGTACATGTTGGCTATAGCCAGCTTTTCTACCCCGCCCAAAGAAAAGCACTCCCACTTCATTATTGTGCCACCACCATGCTCCTCCTTAGGAATTGTGTATTCAGGGTAGAGTGATAGTTATTTCCTCTGTGTGGGTTTTTGCACATTTGTCCAGGTTTGCCATATCCCCTGCATGGCCTGAGGCAAACTGCAAACAAGATTTCTTATGGCTTAACATTTGTTCTCTTCAATTCAATCTTCCAGAAAGATTAGCGGAGAGTCAACAGATTATCCCACCTTAACTACAGACCTCTGCAGTGCCTCCAGGGTCACAATGTTCATCTTTTCAATGCGTAATTCTTAATTTCAATAGGACTGAAATGACAGTTTTCATAGTTAAGATATTTCAAAGTGTTCCTCATTGGAATAATAATGGGAAAAATAGATATAGAGAAGGAAATCTAATAAAACACTAACATCTGACATTCAGTATGTTTCTGATAACAGCCTACAGATGGATGGGAGGTCTGAGTTAAATTTCAGTGGTTTGGAGCTTAAGCTGCTTATACTCACTGTCCAAAAACTATTTCAGACGCCTGTCTGCCACCATCTGTGCAGAACTATATTTCTCCTTATTTCTATGTCTGCACAAAAGAAGCACAATTTCTATTTATAACTTGCATGTCAAGTTAATGAAATCATTATGAAACAATAAATCCAGCCAAGACAAAGATTTTTAGATTTTTTAAAACATGCATTTAGACCCCTAATTCTAAAATACATAAGACTCTGATCCTACATAAATCCTCTGATTCTGGTCCCCTGAATCCATATAATTATGATTTCTTTGGAAATTTTGAACTAATTTAAGAGCTGCTAGAGAGAAACATATTCCTGATTGTACCTAAACCATCTATTGCTGTGAAGCTGCACTGTTGACACAGCCAGGGTGAACATCACCTCTCTTCCAATGACCACTGAACATAGGCACACTATTCATGTTCATGCATTTTTTTGTGACTTACAAATATTGAAAGTTTATCTTAAGTATATCTTTTAATTCACTTTGGGAACATTTACTTGTAATCACAATATGCTAGCATGTTTATTTGATATTTAGTGCATACAAAAATAAATATTTAATTAGTTTTTATTGATCGTAGCAGGGAGTCTGGTCACTGAGCACAAAAGTGAGAAAAGCCTACTGGTTTTGTGAATTGAAGCTAGAAAGCATTCTCCTCAGGTGTGTCATTGTTCCCAGCTCCAAATCCAGCTTAGATTGTCTTTGGACAAATCGAACTGCAATAAATCATGTTGCTCAAGAGAAGAATAATCCAGACAATACTGTCGGCTGTAAAACGGAAACAATATGCTAAGGATGTAAAATGAAGATGCACAGTAGGGTATAGCTTAAAACACCAAACTTACAAGAAAATACAGATATATGGACAGATGCAGAATGTCATTTTTGTGACTGAATACTGAAAAACGGAAAAAGTGGATTGGATTTCTAATGTTATTATTATTTAGTGAATAGTGCTGGAAGAAAAAAACAAGGATGTTTCTTAATGGAAAAAATGCACTTGACAAAGAAATACTGCCACTGTAGTTTGGAGTAGGTCAAAATGAGACGAGGACCAATTACTGGTATCACAGTATCATAAGATTTTAAAACCTTCTGACTTCAAAACCACAAAAACCAGAATGATAATTTGGTTTTCCACCAATCTGTTCCTATAGTTCAAAATCCCAATAGGAGCCAATGAGACCAGACGTTTTCCCAGCAGTGCAGCACAAGAGTGTGTTTCAACTACCCCACATTTTGCTGCATGCTGCTGGTCAGCTGACTAAAAGAGGGATACTACACCTTTCTCTTCCTTACAACACTGAAAAGTTCAGTCATTTTTAAAACATTTAGAGTTGTGACAAACTTATTCAAAGCCAAGTTATATCACCCACTACTCATCCTAAGATAACACTGTCATAAAGTTACAGCTGCGAGCAATAAGCTAAATCGTCTATTGAAGTTGGAGCAGATTGCTCATTAATTGAACTGTAAAATCACAGGTGGACAACAAAGCTACAGGCACTTTTGTCATTGCTTTTGCTTTTAGTGTGTTTGATGGTTCAATGTCAGGATGATGGTGTAACGCTTCATCGGAAAACATTTCAGCTCAACGACACAGGGGAACAGAGGGGATCGATTCCACTGAAACATACGGTGTAAATTGAAAGAAATGGTCCTTGACGAGACTTCATCCCGAAAAGCTAATCAGTCAGCTGTTTTACTCTCTGTAAACAGAGGACTACAAAGGGTATTTTACAAAACCAAAATGTTGACTTTCAAATTAAAATAAGTTGGATTTCTGTTGTATTTTTGTTTTTTCACAAAACAGATTCATATTGTGACTTAATTGTAATATTCTGAAATAAAAGGCGATTTATGTGAAGAATATTCAGCCAATGTACTATATATTAGTTGTGTGTATCATTTTAATATCTGTGTAATACAAGCATAGTCTCTGGCACAACTCTGCAATCTTGTTGCCTTAGTAACATGATGGCACTCCAGTGGCTGCATGTTTATTTCGGGCCATTTTCTTCAGTGTAGGAACATTTAGATCAAACAAATGGCAAAAAAAGAAAACCTTGATCACAGGATGATTCCACAATATGGACACAAAGAAGCTAATTTGCCTAACCTCTTAAAAATCAACCACTGGAGTCAGCAATCTATAAACAAAAATTATGGCATCATGGAACCAGTTAGTGGCACCAGTTTCATTGGTTAAAATGGAGCACGTTAGTGATTATGCCTATTCAGCAACTTGGCTCTTTGTTTACCTCTCTTCATAGCTCTGAAGTGTAGCAACATTAAGTTAACTTGAACTTCAGACAGCAGTCCGAATGTGGGTCAAAATGTCATCTAAAGACGGCATCTAACTATGAACTATTATTTGAACCTACTATCTAGAAGCAGGAGGGATTTCAAGATGAAGGTGGCCTTTAAAAAAATAAGTTTCAACTATTGCATTTTGCTGATATCAGAAAAAATACCTAATTGTGACACTATTTCTGGAAATTGTAATGACTTACTGATTAGCATTAACACATGTTTGTGTGGGTGTGGAACTGAAGCGTTGTTAAGGCTCCATGCAACAGGTCAAATGACACATTAATCAAATATGTGTAACAATTAAAATATACAAAATAACCTAAAATGTGGGCATTTTAGGTTAGATGGCATTTGTAATACAGCAAACTGATATAGAGATGGCTACTGAGATTTTATTTATGAGGCTTTAAAACTCTCAAAGCTTCTATGTATGTCCAATTAAATAAAATAAGTTGAGATTTATTTTAGTTCCCCTAACTAATTGAATAGCCATGTTATGATAGTCATCATAACAATGTCACTGTGGGTAACGCTGTAATTCCTCTATAGATACAATATCTGGTCAGCTATCCATCCATCCATTGTCTATATTATCCTTGTAAAGTTGTAAGAGGGGCCGGTTGGTGCCTATTTTCCACCCTGGACCGTCCATCACAGGGCAGCATAGAGACACACAGGACAACCCACCATGTATCCACAAACTCACACCTAAGGAGAATTTAGAGAGGACCTCCAGCTGGAGTACCCAGGGATCACTTGATAGAGACATAGATGGACCTGGAGAGGGATGAGGATGTTGTAACCATGGAAACAGAGATGGATGACGGATTTGTGAGTTAGTTGCTACGGATATTGGTAATGTATTAATTCCAATTATGTAACTGGAATATTGCAATCATGTATTTCTAAAGCCATGCATCCCAAATTAAAGATGTTACCATTGGTCATACGGAGGCCAATTCATTAATATTTTACACATCATAATCTTATAAATGTGTCGGATTTTTACTGCCACCATCTCTACAAACCACACATCTCCACTCTCCTTGACCTTGAAGCCATCTCCTTGTGACTTAATGCCATGCTGATTACACTTGTAATCACCAGTGTTTTGTCCTCTTGATTACTTTGCCACATGTTCAAGTTTTTTTGTTTTTTTTTAATGGACAATATGTATTAAAAACCTGAGATCATTGCCAGGTTGCTAATTTCCATCTCTGGTCCTATTGGCAGGAGGATGTTAATGTAAATGCTGCTAATAATCCATTGCAATAATTCCCACTAAGTATTTTTCCTACAGCAGGAAAAATGCTTAATGGGAGCATTGAGACATCCCAGTGGGAAAACACCAGGATGGCTTTTCACAAACCACAACATTTTAGAAAGCTGTGCCCAATCAGTTTTCAGACAGATGGAGGAAGTTCCTCCAAAGGTGACACTGACAGTAGACAACTGCATGAAAGATATATGTTTTTAGCCTATTATCACTATTAATTATCTATCTTAGAAGCAGATGTGCTGTCACACTGTTCTGTGTAATGAAAGTCACTGTAAATTGGATTTTACTGATTATTTTGAAAAAAGACAACATGATTAGAAAGTGTGCATTTTAAGATAGCTTATTTTCTAAAGTGATAAATCACAGCTGCCAAATCATCCATAAAGAAAACATTTTTTTACCACAACTCATATTGTGGTAAGCCTTCCGATTATCTGCTGGTCTTGGTCTCTCTCACATTTGAATAACCCACATGTCACAAAAATACATCATATTTTAAATAGCTTACATTTCTGTGCTTCTTTGGCGTTCCTTTTTCAGCATCTTACTGGTATTTAAAATAAAGCTTCACTCCAAAAAATGATAACCTTCTAGTCTTTATTGATTGGTTGACAGGGAAACGCAATTCAACAACTTTATTTATTACTTCAAATAAAATGCAGTTTTAAATGTAGAAATGAGGTGTCAGGCTTAAAGTACTCACCTTCATATCAAATGTTCAATTAAATGGTACAATTATTTCACTGCACAAACACACCTGAAAAAAACCAACTTGATAGCGCTTCATGAGACAATCTTCCCTTAGTTTTTTTTATTATTATTGTAATCCACCTCATTTAAAGCTCTTACTGCCACCAGTTAATCAAGTTTCACTAAATCATATGCAAAACAATTTAGTCATATGTAGTGGTGAGGTGGCCGAGAGAAGCCAAGATGAGGAGCTGCTGTGTATTTTTATTCTCTATGCTACACCCCCTCTGCCTCCCTGAACTCTTATCTTCTGTCTTATATACTGTAGTTCTAAGCAGTTATGGAGGTGTAAGCTGCAGCTGTGTGCTTGCAAGCAAGTGAAAGATACAACTCCTTGTATAAAAGGCACAACATGGCAAACTACTCTATCCCAGCAACAGACTACTTCCGCAGCAACAGACTACTTCCTCAAACCGTGGTATTTGAACCACAGCCAGCTTCTCCAGGCTGCTGCACTCAATCTGTCACAAAAGCATTCTGTGTAACTTATATTAAATTGTTTAATCAGTAAAACATTTAATTATTACAGTAGCTCTGCTTTTTGAGTTAAGTCCAGTGCTTCTCAGCTTTGGATTCCAAATGCTGGACAGCAGTTCACATGACCGACCAGCCTCCATTTTAGCTTCCATACTCTAGGCGTCTTAGACGTACAGGAAAAACATATCAATATAAAAGTGTTTCAAATCAGTTTATATTAATAATTATTTGTTTAAATGTATTAAATACTGCCAAACTGGTAACACGACCTTTACTGTTTTATCCACAGTATTCACTCCATTGTTTATTTTTGAGCAGTTATGAGGAACAGTGGTGAAACCCGAAACTGCTGCTGCGCAAGTTCATGGACAGATTGTTGCTTGATATCCAACCTGAAGAGTTGGTTACCCAGTTCATTAGTCTGGGTGAGTTAGCAATGGACAGATTGTTGCTTGATAAGTGAGAGACACTTCTCTAGACTTTCAATGGCTACGACGTCTCTGCATCACGTGCACTGAGTTCAGAAGTTGGTTTGTTAAATCACAGTTTACCCTTCAAAAAAAGGAAAGCAATCCCTAAAACAGACGGCTTTAGAATAGAAATCGATGAGTTTGATTGATTGCAAAGTCTGGCCAGTTTAATAGCTATTATGCATATTAATTATCATGATAGCTTCAGGTGCTCATAGTGCAACTATAGGAAAGTGCATTAATGTCCAGTAGCCTGTGCTACAATGCAGCAAAGTAAGTTTTTTTCCCCATTATTGTATCTTTGGCCAGGATATTTGAAGGAAGAAAAGATGTTTAAGGGCAAAGAGCACAAAGTAGCAATGATGGAGGGAGCACTGCAATGCTGACCACTGCAGACTCATCCATCCAGAACACGTTGAACTGCTCCAGCTTCAGTTAAGTCAACTATGAAGACTGATTACACCCATAACTTCAACTGAGAACTTCACTTTGCACGCCAGGCCACAAAAAGCTTAACCCGAGTGTAAATATTACTACAACAGACATAATGTATATCCTGGTGTTTACTCTCGACTCCTGCTATCTCTTAAAATAAACATTACTAGTGAAAGAGTACAGCTTCACCTACGTGTCACCACACCAAAAAGAGAGAAGAGATATCCCTCTGCTGTCATAGTTTCTTTTTATATACACTCATCTGGCTCTGAAGTAGTGAAAAACATTAATATGCAGTCTGAGAAGAAAAGGAAGCTGATACTTGTATACAGGCACATGCGGGGGGGAGTGGGGAAGGGCTTAAGTCCCTGCCCCTTTTATCCTTGATGCCCCTAGTGCCCTTTTTGAATTTTTTTTGTTTTTCAAAAATTTCTTCTTAAATTTTTTATTTTTTTAATCTGTATGTCAGAAGGCCTGCTTGTGTCCCTCAGCAATAATATTTAGCTAAATATAATAATTTAGCAAAATAAACTAGTCTGGCTGCCCTCAGTCTAATAATGACTCTCAGTTTCTCTCCCTCCATGTTGTTCAGACATCAGGTCCATGGTGAAGAGGAGGGGGCGGATCTGTGCCCTCTATCAAATTATGGGCAAGAATATTTATTTTACCTTGTTTTGTGAATAAAAACAAAACAAGGTAATAAACCTCTCAATAAACCTGAGAGGGAGACCAGGTTTATTGGCCGAGTTTAAAATCAATCACTAATATTGACGTTAGAATAACTATTTATATTTTCGTAATTGTCTTCTCAATAGAGGAAAAAAACCCGCCTCGCCCCTTTTCACAGAACTGCTCCGGCTGCAGAGAAAACTTCTGACTTTAAGTTAATCATTCTGCTAAATGCCCGGTTTGCTACATGCAGTCTGAGTCGGTCCCACCGACAGATATAAAGAATGTCTGTCTTTATACCAGATATTCTGATTTAAGACACGGTACTGTGACTCTCACCACGAGTTGCAACTCAGCTCAAAGCCCCGATACCACCTGGTACCACCTGGTACCACCTGCTGACTGTTCGCCCTGCTTCTCCTTAACGTTACTACCAGGCGGGTTAAAGCCACTGCTGACGGGATCTGGGCTGGAGGTGAGCGGCTGTAAATAGAAGTTATTGCAGAACCTCAAGTGTTAAAGGAAGATTCGGCCCAGAGCATTTAGAGTTCACAAAATAAACATCAGCAAAAATGTAGCAATAATTAGAACCGCAGAATAAAGCAAAACATGCCACAATTAAATGAATCAAAATGTCCCCAGAGCATCGGCGGACTGACTTAGTGGCCACCGGGGGATTCCAGGTAGATTCCAGAGATGCGCATTGCAGCGGCTGTTCATGCAGGGCCGACCCAACGTAATATGGGACAGACAGAACACCTCCAACCACGGAAACCCTTCCTACTAAGAACCTCAGCATCACTAACATGTTTAAATATAGATAAGGTGAATCTGTGAGAGGGAGACCAAGTTTATTGGCTGAGTTTAAAATCAACCACTGATTATTGGTTATTTGCTGTGATGTATTTGTGAACAAACCCAATTCAAACACAAAGATTACACCATATTGTAGCCATGGTAACACAACAATCAAACTACCAAGATGATTCTTTAAACTTTTACAAAGTAAACTTCCTAATTAAATCCTAAATGTACTTTTTTTTCTCAGCTGAATGCATTAAATAAAATTTTATAACATTGTCATTCTCTTTAAATGATGCTACAGGTTTAGATCTATGGTCTGTTACAATTCAACCATTTCTAGGGGCCCCTGAATGTCTGGAGGCCCCTCCCAGTAGCTACTGAGTTTTCTTTGCCTTGATAATTCTAGTCTTACAATTCTAGATCTCAGAGGTGCTAACATCAAACAATTATAGAGTTAACCCCTTTGAGCTTTTTTGATCTATAAAGCAGTTTGCACCCAAGTTGTTATAGAGGTTAAACCGTCAGATATTATTAGGGCTTATTTAGTAAAATAGCAGCAGTTTTGCTTATTTCATAACTTCATAACCTTTGACCTTCTCTACTCTGGTCTGTTTAACAGCTACAGTCTCAGATCAACTCAGCCCTCCAGGACTGTCAGCAGCAGAAACAGCAACTTTATACCTGTTGGGGAAAATATAGACTAGATTTGCTTTGCATTTCCCCACATGATGGCAATAATATAATAGGATCCAATTAAACTCTTGATTAATATGGGTTGTTGCTATGTCTGTACGGTGTTTTAAGATCTTGTTCATTGTGCCCCTTTTTAACTTTGAGCCCCTGCCCCTCCAAAGGTCTCTGCACGGCCCTGCTTGTATACCTATTTAAAGAAAAGACAAGCTGTATTTCTATAGATAAACTCTTAAGGATCCGCAGCCTTCTATGCAAATTCCTCTAGTGAGAACTTGCTCAAAATTCAAAGCAAGAAACAAGCAAGCAAAGAGTTTATGTGACAAAAAAAAAGCAGAACCAGTTGGGCAACATTCATGCAAATTTTTCTTTGCCTAAAAATATTTGTCTTTGTCCTCTCAGATTTTATGCACAGATAACAAATCAACCACACATTCTTTTTACATGCAAGAAAAAATTAAAATACATACAAGTACAAATAAGTATTTTATACAATTGTCTAAGTATATTTTAAATGTTCTTTAGATGCATTTCAAACTGCGCTCAGCAGCATAAATCACACGTTGAGACTGATAAAATGAGGAGACCCTGACTTTAATGCTCAAATGTTGTTTTTGTTTCTTTACTTTTAATATAAAAGAGAAAAACTCGTTTTTTATTATGTTATCAGCTCCACAACATATAAGATGTTTCCAGCCTGACTTAGATTTTCTACAATCTGTGGAGAAGTCCAGACCTTCAAAACAACTGAAAGAGTTGTTTGGACAAGGATGGGGGGGGAATAAAAAAAAAGCTAAAAATACAATGCTATGAATGTTCTTATCACATAAAACATTATTGTTGGAACTGTGCAAAAATTGTGGTATTTTGTCCCCCAGTCTTCACTTTGAAATGGATGAGTGAAGACTGGGTTTTGTGTAATAATGGTAGATATTTTTGTTTGACTTCTACCGCCCTGATAAAGCCACATCAGAGCAGGAACAATTCCAGTCCATGTGCTGATGAAGTAGCATTATAAACATTTCCTGAATGCGTGAGATCCAGGTGTGCCAGAGAAAGAACTAATAAGTTTTGCACCCGTTAACATGGTGCAGGATTTTCGCCTCCTCCCGTGTGCTGTGCAGCAAGCAACCCATTCAGTGGTGAAAGGAGTGAATCTGTAGGAACAGCATTGCTGCGCCTCTCTTCCATCCTGGATCTGCTGCGCTCCATCCAACACTCAGCAACTGTCAGCATTACTACACTAAATAATGTTTTAAAAAATTACGATGTAAAGCAACACCGTGGCTCTTAGAAACCTTTCTGACCATCAAATTGGTCTTAAATGCCGTTTCAACATGCGCGCCCTGCGTTACGATTCGTGCGTATTTTGGATAAAATTCCGACACTTGTTTTTTAAAAAAAACAAAAAAAAAACAGAAAACCAGTCCTACCTCACTCATGGTGTAAAGTATCGCAGACGTTTTGCTTGCTTCCAGTAGGTGGGATGTAAAAGGAGTTTCAGCCTCAGCGGTCTTTATTAAAAGAGCGGCTCGCCGCGGACGGAGCGGCTTTATAAAGTGTTAAGCACAACTCCTCCGTGTCATCACGTCACTGATAAACCAATAGGAACGCCGTGGGCAAATGTGTCTCCCAAGTCACCACCCAACTTCTTCGAGCGTTGCTGTGTAAGCTCTTTTTTCATGATGATCAGCCAAATAGAGCGACTGATGAACAGCCTCTCACTCCTGCGAGGCATTTCATGCACCAGGCGCCATGTCACCAGTGCAAACTTATCTCACAAAGAGGGGATATGTCATTTCCACCTGTGCCTGCGCTCAAATGCGGAGGTGTGAACACAAAGAAATGATTCTATCTGTCTTATTATGAGGAAAGGATGAGAACAGGAGGCTAAATACAAATGCGTGGATAAATACAAATGTTTATATAAATCAATTTTTAAAAAATAAATCATGTAAATTACATGCTACGTAGTACTAGTCAGTCACTCTGAATCCCAATCTCATTTTTGTTCATCGTTGTGTCTAAATGTAAAAGTACAAGAAAACAAAATACCTTTCAATGCAATGTTAAATGCTTGACATTTTCACTTTTACAAGGGAATAATTTTCTCCATTAAAGTTTACTAGATTCTAATAAGCTCATTAGGTTTTCCAAAGCAACATAATGTTGAATAGAGTCAATAATGACTGAGCTTTGTGTTCATTCATTTTCCTAATTAAACATGAAAACGCTGCAAATTTGTTTGTAGAGGGAATAGTGCATAATAAACTAAAAAAAAGGATCGGTTGTATTATGTAATTATGCATTCCAGCTTTACTCATAGGTTTCATATTAAATGTTTAAATCCATCTGGTGTCTATACTTGCTCTTTCATTGTAGCAGAAGAGATGGTGCCCATTTCCTGCAGCTACTGACAATTTTTTTCACATAAAGTTTTCATGAGAAAACAGTAATCCCGCAATGAGAGTATAAAGTACAGAGAGTTGTGCATCATTACTAGGTGGTTCTACAGCATCTCAAATGGTTTTCAAACTTGGAAAATGAACCTAATTTTATTGGATTTGATTTCATCAACTGATCCAAGTTCCAACTTCAGAGTCCACTGTCATGGTCCACCATAGTTTGAGAACCAACCATATAACAATGCAATACCAATACTATTTCAAAGTAGTGTGTGATTTTACTGCATAAAGAACATATTTTTATAAAGTATTGGACTCAGTTGTCAGAAAACAATGTGCAACGATGTATCAAAGACAAACATTGAAAAGTTTTGGAAAACATAGTCTAAGACTTAGCCCAAAAGCCTCCAGGTAGCCTTTCTTTGATTTGTGAACCATACATGTAAATGGATATCGATTCAGACAGGACCAATATTTTCTCAGAGTTGTGATATAGATGGAAACTGAAGCTTGTTCACTTACATGGACTGCTACTGGAATGCCATGAAGTCCCAGTAGAGTTCTGATGGATGAAAAAAGGAAAGTGATTAAATAAAAATCACCTCTGCTGCCGTGACCTGACTTGTGTGTGTCCATAACTGTCAGAGCCTGTGGAAGCAGGAGCTGGCTGAGGCTTGTGTTTTTGGATCCATGGTCTGCAAGAATAGTTTGCAAAATTTTGCAAAAGTGGGATATTTTAGGGTGAGAGGAAATCATTTTTTCTTGTGCCAAGCACACCAGATGGTGTTGGGATTTTAGTGGAAGCTTATAAAAGTTAGTGAGACACTGCACAATCTGGAGCCACCCTCAATGTAGCATCACTGCTACAAAGCTTAACATGTCTGGATGTTCAAAACTACCATTTTAAAGTCAAGTGCCTTGTTAAAATCTTGCTTAAAAACATTGTTTCCTTCCAGTTTTGTTCACAGTTTAGAAAAAGGACTGAAAATGCTGAACTTAACATTGTATTTAAAAAAAGAAAAATCTTTCCTTTGTCCAATTTACTGTTCAGTCTAGTTAAATGCTAGTCTTTCTATTACCATCATGTGCAATTCCACTCAAAATTTTGCTTACTTTCTCCCATTCATACGTATTTCCTCTGGTAAAACTTCTAAAATCGTTTTATCCCAAAACAAGGATTTTCTGCGCTGTTAGGACAGTGGCCTGACTTTGGACACACCTGAACTATATGATTTAAAACAATCTTGTTTCTTTCAATATTTGAGAAAGTTGGGATACTTTGCATCCAAGAACACTGCCAACACAGAGAATGAAACTCTTAGCAGAATTCATGATAAAAAAAAAGGACTATTGCAGCTGTGGACAATAGATCCCCAGAACCGTTTGCAGATCTGAGGTGAAGGAGAGGTGAGTGACTGAACTATGATAGGCTAGAAATATCTTGCTCAGAATGGGATGTGTCCTACCTGCTGGGGTTATTGCAGATACAATGGAGGAATCTTAGGGAAGGCATGGTCAAAGTAATAGGGAGATGGGCTCTAATGTTCGACAGGTTTAAGAAACAGATAGCAAAAGGATATAAGCTGGGACTGGCTTATAACCTGAAATGGTGGAGGTAATTAGGAAGGCACAGGTGAGCAGGGTTAACTTGATTGGACAAGTTGAGGGTGAGAAGTACAGTGAGGATTTTTTTAAAAATCCTTTAAAGATACAGTCAGAAACATGGCAATCATAACAATATATAAAGCATTGTATATGTAATTTAGATGACTGTCATGTGTGCTCTGGGAGAGAGGTAGAAGCAGGTCAGAAACCTAACGAAGACACGTCAGAGTATGGATGGCAGCTGACGGGGACAGTCTAATTGTGTTCCCCTTGTTCCTTTGAGTGCGCTCATGTCAGCCCTAAAACAAAGAAAAATAAAATCTTTGCTTCATGATTTTTTTTTTCTGTTGTTCACTTCTTTTTCCTGCATCACATATTTATTACTATTTTTGTTTCCATCCAGGTTTTGTTCTTTGCTTTGGAAACTTGATCACTTTTTTTCTTATTTGCTTTATTTTATGCATAATTTTAACCTCAAGGACAGATGCACGTTGTCTATTTTTATCATCCTGCTTGCTCATTCATTGAAACCGTTCATGTAAATGCATGTTAACAAGACCTTTAGCAAAGATTTATGAACAAGCAGAACCACGTTTCTGTGTTTTTCCACCATGTTTCTCCTCTTCAACAAGCCAGTCAGTGCCCTGTGTTTCTATGCAGACTGTCATTTATTAAGGAAGAGCAAGCGAAGCATTCACCTGCAGTGCTTCTTTTTATCTGTCTCAAAGTGAGGAAGCCAATCTGAGCCCAGCAGGCTAGTTCATGGGAACAAAGACTGACCTCAGTGTTCCTCTTGCTGCAGGTTGAGGCTGCTGGATAAAAATAAACACCCTGACAGTTCCTGTTGACGTTAAACAAGTGAAGATGAGAAACATCCAGTGCAAATCAAATCACTTTTATCACGACAAATTTGATAATTAAAATAGTGATGAAAATGCAGAATATTTTTAGACACATGGAGAGGTACTTTAAGCATTACGAGCAAAGGCTTCAAAAATAAATCAAAATTAGCCAAAAAGGTTTTGTGTTTACAAAATGACTTAAAAAGAACACATTTGATTGCGAACACAAAGTTGTGATTCCTCCTCATACTCTGCCATGCATGAAAATCTGAAGCTGAAAGTATTTTTTTTTAACTATTTCAATTCTACTTTATGTGGCATCAAAAGTTAATCACCAAATCTGTAACATTTTGGGAGAAGGATTTGTTCCATTTGTGGAAAAACAAGAACAATTGTATAAATGTCTAAAACAAAACACAAATATGTATCCAAACTGGATTTTGCTCTCAAGATGAAAGCCTCAAAAATTGATTTCCCCTCACTAAAAGTCTTTTTACACTCTGACTAACATCATTATGTGTACTGTGTACAGTGTACTGTCAGTTCTGATACTGACAAAATATAGTTACAAAATATAGTTTTTCCAAAAAGTGCTTCAGATTCATGATTTATTCAAGAATAAATAAAAAAAAAATGTTACAACGACTCGCATTGAGAACTACAGCATATTCTTTGTCCAGACGTCTGCAGTTCACTTGGGCTTACTGGACATTGGCCAGTGGTGGTGGAGATTGATATTTCAATAGCAGCCGGAGGTTGTCAAAATGTTGTGTAGCACACATATGGCTTGCAAAATCAAAACAAATAAAAAGGTTTTCGTTGATTTTAATTTAGGAACAAATTCAGATGAGCTCTACGAAAATGGGTTGGTCATTAAAGCCTCATGAGAACGTGACATGAAAACCTCCTTCAGATTCAAGTTACAGTTTGATCAAAGCTGAGAAAGCAAATCCTGTGATAACAGTTCACTGTGCTTGGCAAATGTATGTAAGAAAAATAAATATTTTTTCAACTGAACTGAACTGCAACATCATCCTATTTAAGTATGATCAGAACCAGTCAGAGGGAAGTCATTTTATTTTCCTATCATTATTAAGTGCAGTCACTAAATTACAGAGCAAAATCTTGCAGAACTTCAAATCTCTTGGGCAGGTCTTCAGGGTTTAAGGAGGAAAGAAGATTTTTAGAGAAAATATTCTCATGTTTGAGGACCTTTTACTTGCCCTTCTGTATGCATGTATTTATTTTTTTGCTGCCCCATGGGATTCATAGGAAGGTTACAGCAGACGCACACAGATTCAACTCAGTAACACTCTTGTGGACATGTTAGCTGCTCACAGTTTCACAGAGCACGTAGCCTGAGTAGCAGGAGCTAAGTGTAAAGTATAATTCACAGTCATTGTGCTCCACAGGGGACATCACCAGATATATGATACACAGCTGAGAACATGGTTTAAACTCTATCTTCACATGCACAGTCAGGCGCTCTGCACCAGCTTTCAGGATTAAGTGTTTCAACTCAGAGCGCCATACAATAATATGAGTCTATCTGCTGAAAGAAATGATTTATCTTTATCATCACCCACAGAGACAGTTAACTTCACCTTCACCAACGCCATGAAGAAGAACATGTCTCTGTGTTTGACTTACTTTGTTTTTAATGTAATTCTTTATTGCGCTAGTCTTGCATAGAAACAGAACGCCTTACCAGTCATATCCTCTTTTTCTTAGCAATAATGTTCCTGTTGGCATCAGAGTAGAGGTTTAATTTGTACAGGTGATTACATTTTCAATCAAATGTGATCTTGCAGGAGATTTGAAATGTAATTTGTTAATAAGTTGCAAACGTATTTACAGATTTCTTCTATTGACAACAAGCCTCAGTGTGTTTTCCTGGGATTTTATGCACTAGACTCTAAGTCTAGTGCATACTTTCATACTTTCAAAAGTATAAAATGGACTGGGATAGATAGATGCTGCGAGGTGCTTTTCTTCAGCAGGGACAGAAAAGCTGGAGCTGAAGGGAGGATTGATGGAGGCAAATACAGGATAATCCTGATAGCAAGTTCAATTTTCAGAGGGACAACAACTCTAAGCGTACAGCCAGAGCTACACTGGAATGGTTTAGATCAGGGGTCCTTGAGATCTACTGTCCTGAAGGTTTTAGATGCAATCCTGCACCAACGCAGCTGAATTAAATAACTGAATTACCTCTTGAAGATGCCAAGAGGTAATTCAGTTGTTACCAAGTTTCCCTGGTAACGAGCCATTCATTTGGGTTGGAGACCTCTGGTTCAGATCAAACCACATTCATGTAATAGAACGGCCTAGACCTGAGAGGTGGAGCTCACAGATGAATTTAGCCAATGTGACTCGGAAAGATGGAGAAAAAAAAATCACCCCCTAAATGTGCAAAACTGGTAGCGATATAACCATGCAGTTGTAACTTTATAGAAAAATGTTTTTACCAAGTTCACACTTCCAGGGGTTGAACACAAATAAAACCCCACACTTTTCAGATAATCATTTGAGAAAAAATAGCAAGGTTTAGATTGAGACATCTGGTGAAGGAAATAAAATGTTACTGATCCACAGAATATTCCTAACAAGGCCAGTATAAAGTGTAAAAAGACCCAGAACCGCCAGCTGTGAAAAACAGCATCTTGAACAGGGTCTGCATAAATCAACAATGAGGAGAGGATGAGCTGGTTTAGAGCAAGAATGAATTGAAACCTAATTATGATGTTTTAAAAGAGAGCTCCAGGAAAAAGTGGTTAAAAAAAAGCTGACTGAGAAAAAGGACAGTGGGAGGAAAAGAAGCAGCAAGTGGGGATGAGGAATCTAGAAAAGGGAAGATCAAAAGCAACTCAGGGTGAGATAAGTGGTGAAAAATCTGCAGAAAAGCTTAAACATTCATCTTCAGATATTTAGCCTCAGCTCTTCAAACTAAAACATCAGACCAGTTCAGAACAAGTTGAGATAATATTTCTGCTGTATTATTAACAAAGAAGCCTTTAAAGATGGCTTCTTCGTTTTAAAGATAAAGAAACCTTTTAATCAATAGCATGTGCAATTCTTGAGTTTTTTTTGCATCATGCTCCAGTGTCAGCTTGTTAAGTAAGTGCACACTCAGATGAGATCATTGCTGTTGGATGTAAACAGAAACTCTTTGCGCAGCTATTAGTCTTTATATGTAATTTCTCCTCCTTCCAGCTATTTAACAAAACAGAAATAAACTCAACACTTCAAAATTTTCTTCACACCTTCTTTGGCATCTTACTCTAATCATTCGAGCATATCTACCAGCGACAGCTGCATAATAAACTCTCACAAAGAAAGCTTTAAAAGCCCAGCCTAATGGAATCTATTGTGTCATCTAAAGCCATTGTCTCGCTTTCCCTCAGTGCTGTTTTATGTCTTCTTTATGTCATTTCCCCTCCACTACAAAGCTGCTGTCAGATGCCACAATATTGTGCGTTCCTGGGATGTGCTGGCTCTGTCTCTTGATGACTGTCTTCTGCAGTTCAGTCCTTATGCGCAGAAACACTCGTCCTCGTTTTTAATAATGTTTTAGGTTCAGAAATGGTGTTTTACTGTTCATGTAAGAGTGCTACACATTATGTTACGGATGCTGTGTTCTAGGTGTTAATCTTATTTTAAAATTCTGATTTATTTTTTTTACCCAAAAACACAACTACCAACAAGAGGCCCCAGAAGTTTCTGCTGCTTCTGTGCATTGATTCTTTACATTTCTCACATTCTTAGTGCATGTGGCTTACAGGTGATCTACTGGCTTTTCTAAGCTCTGTGGCAGAAGGAAACTTTTCAGACTCAAATGTGGATTTTGCACAGTTTTGATATAGTCTGTCAGACTATCCCCCCCAAGGAATATAACAATAAAGATGAGTAGAGAGCTTGACTTGTGAATAATTCAAACTTAAAATATTTGAGCCAGAACTCAACTTTGATCCCAGGAACCCAACAACTTGTCTCTTTCTGAGTGTAGAGTAATGTAATGGTGCAATATGTTCCTACTTTTGCACCATCTCCTTGGTTTTGCTCCTGGAGGTATTTAGTGCCAACAGTTTTGTGAATCCAGTGCAGATATAAAAGAAAATAAACATCAGCAGAAGCAGAACAGTTGCATATTTGCAAACTTAATTAGTTGAAACACTAGTTATTTTCAAAAAAAGATTTTGATCAACTTTTTCACACAACAGTTTAAGATCAATGTGACCACACTGATATCCAAGGTGTGTGTTGCCTTCATGTGAGGTCTGGACTTGATTTGTCTTGGTCTGTCTGTGGTGCTGATCAATACCAATTGTATTACACATGGAACAGAGCCAGACCGATGTGCAGAGTCAGCACCTGCATACAGATGGATGGGAGTGTGGGAATATTGGCAATGCTGCCACTTTTTCATATTAGGCAGAATCACTTTAATAGTAAATGAATCTATCTTCAAGCAATCATCATATTAATGGCAAATTAGAGGTTGCTGTATTGCCATTTGATTGCAAAATCGATTTCAGGTTTCGGGCTTGAAAAAAACATATGTTTTTGAAAAAAAGGAAATACTGTAAAGCAAGTGGAAGGACATTTTAATGACATGTTCTTGTAAATTTCCAGATTAGAACATCATAGTCTGGAAAATGAGAATGACATGGATTAGAATATTTATACCAAATAATCTGTGCAGTTCATCCAAAGAAAACCTAGAAGTGATGAAAAATTATGCCAATTTTGCATCTTTAGAATGTTAAACTTTTACTACTTTATGGTTCTGAGCAGAGATACAGCAGCTCTTTGAGAGGCTATATTTAATTTAAGTAACTACATAAACCTATCAGTAATATTTGGGTTTACTGTCCTCAGTTTTAGATCAGTAATATTTTAAAACAAGAGAATGGACTGAATTTACAATGCAAATTAAAATAGTAGTGAACGTTTAATTTATCCAATAATTCAATTCAAAACCCAAAAGTCACCAACCAGATTCATTACAAAGAGAGCAACATTTTGCTTAGTGCTTATTTATGTTCAAATTGATGACCATGGCTTGCAGCTTTTTGAAAGATATGTTCTCAATACGTGATCATGGCTCCTTCAGCATGAATTACTGCGCCAATAGATTGTTGAGGTGTCACCTTAAGGTTGTCTGCATTGTTGCTCTGGTGTCTCGTCTTCCCGAAAATATCCCACAGATTCTCTACGGTGTACAGTTCAGGTGAGCTTGCTGACCAATAACCATTGCATAACCATGTCAGTATTGCATGTATTTTTTTTTTAATTATTTTTGGCAATATTGGTAAGTCCGGCTGGAAAACAAAACATAGCTACCAAAAATCACTGAATGTGGAAACTTCACAATCAACCCAAAAAAATGTGGATTTATAACTTTCCACTTTGAAATAAAAAATATATTTTGGTTGGAAAATAGGGCTCAGGACCAGAGGGCAATACTTCAATTTTCCTCTGTAGCCGAGGTGCGACACTCCTAGTGGTATCTCTGCTTTCGGTTGGGCTTTACGTAGGAATGCAGGACTGTCAGGTGGTCCTTAAATGTCTGAAGTCTTGGGAATCTTGCTCAGTCTTAAAAATGCATTAATTCATAATCCTCTCAAAACTGTTTGTTCTTGTGCATCTTTTTTTAACCACATTTTTTTTCTCCACAAAGCTTTCCATGAGTGCACTCGTGTGTAGTGCAGTTAATAGCCAGCATTTTTAACTGAATGGAAGAGCACATTGGCAGCATTTCAAATTTCCATCAATTGGCACCTTTAACAAACATTAGACATGTTGCGTAAAGGTGTGCGGAAGCAGCGCAGACTATTTTACACGAGTTTTATCAGAATTGAACAGGTTTGAAAAGGAAGAATGGAGCCTCAAACACAGAACCTGAAGTGCAAATGAACAAAAATTTAAATATCACTGAGTTTACTTTTTAAGTTGAGTTACTTTTCTATTTTGCTGTAATTTAAGATGTGGTTTAATGAAACTGTTCTGTGAACTTGTTGACCATATAATTATTAACCAATAAGACTACAACATTCATTTTGTTTAAACCGATAAATTTTTGTATTGAATTTTTTTTCAAAGATCTTTGTATCAGATTTGTTTCTCAGAGTGCCGAAAGTTGGGCCAGTGCAACCAGAAACTGAAAGATCACAGGGAAAGTCTTAACTCTGGAATAACCATGTAACAAAAGCAGACAAGGTCAGCTAAAATCAGACGGCGCACAGTGACGTGTCAAGTTTTATTCAGAGGTAAACAAATATTCAGTTTGCCTCAGCACGGTTTTACTGCTTGAGGACAGAACAAAATATAACAGAGACACAGCAGGTTTTTCAGAGACAGGATGGTCATCTGCTTTCAAACTCCCACAAAGGAACAATGTTAAATGAAGAGCATCCTCAAAGAAGTCCGCAGTGAGAGAGGTGTGCAATTGGATTGTTTCACACTTTTGTCTTTGGCTCTGCTATGAGAAAAAGAATGTAAATTATACCATTAACTGAGTAACAAATTATTTCAGTGAAGCAGAAAACCTTTTTTTTTGTAAGAGACAGAAGAATCATTCAACTCTGATGTATCCATGATGAATCACTCCCTAATTAATACCCAACCAAAGCATTCAGTTTTCCTCAAATGTTCCAGACGACGAGAATAGAAACTGATTCTGAAGATTTCTAAAGATTTAAAAGGGATGAAAGTGCTGAACATGGCTAGAGGCTTCTTAAACCAGATAGCACAAAAGGCAATGGCAGAGTGTGTATGGTCATTACCTATAGATGATCAATACCCATTAGCTTGAAAAGTTGTTAATTATTTCTTGTTTACCCAGCTGCATTGGATGAGAGAGGACACAGACAGACACACTCACATGAGTAGCAGCTGTGCTTATCTTTCACACCTAATGTTTCTATAATCAAACAGTGTTAAAAGTTCTTACGCTTATGCATTAGTGTTAAGGAGGTAGGTGATAAAATGAAAATACTTCCACAATATAACCTTACCGCCTAGCTTCTTGGGTTTGTGGACATTTTCGCTTTCAACAGATCACTTTAAAGTTACAGTAAAAAGGTGGAAGTCACCTTTATCTCAGTGCCCATGAGAAACATTTTCTTTCTTCAAATCTCCTCCTGACCTTTATCTTTCCATAATAACTTTTCGTCCAATCAGATTGGCTCGCTCTGCAGCATTTCTCCCACCTGTACCTAATCAGTGATGAGTCAGCAGGATCAGGACTCTTCTTAAAACCAGTTCGTCTTGATTCAGCTCATTCATTGCTTCTCAACCTTCACACAGGTTTATTCTAGAATTGAGACTGAACAACACATTCGAAGGGCTGCAAATTTCCCCAAGGCCACACTTTGGACACTCCTGGTACAATGCATTCTGTGACCAGAAAAGGATTGGAAAGAATTTGAAAATCAACCTAATTTAATCACCATCTGATATCTTGAAGCGTCTCTGATTAACATGTTTACTTTTAGATTTCCAATGTGTATAAATGTAGGCTTTCTCATATAAAATCCAGGGTAACTCGGACGTCGCCAGAATTCAATGACAGTCAAAGCTGCCAGTTTTAATCTTGGCAGTCTGTCCGTTCATATCAGCCACAAATCCATTAGTATTTGTTGGCAGCCTGAGTTGTGATTCAAAAATAATGCATTTCCCCCTACTGTTGACCTAAGACAAGGCAAACTCTGTACTCCCATTTCCTCTATTGCATTCTTTGATTAGGAAATAGTCAGGGTTTCCTCTTTCACCTTAAGGTGACTCCAGCTAGTCTCATTACTAGGATTAACAAGCACAAAAACATTTCCTTGTACTTGCTATCCTGGCTCTTCATTAGATTCTGTATTGATTTTAAAATCTTACTTCTCACCTTTAAAGCCCCAAATGGCTTTGCACCAAAATGAATCACAGATTCTCCCAAACATTTCAATCTAGATCTGTAGATGATGCCCTGGCATCTGTTTTCCAATTGAGCCTTCCCCGGAGTAGCTATTTAATGAAATCTCTCTTTCTGCAAAACTAAACCACATTAAGCCACTTTATCTTTTTTGAAGCAAAAAAAATTAAGCTTTCATGTCTTCATGTCTTACTGGAAAAGCAAGCTCATAGTTAGTCTACATTTCTGTTTTCAGTTCCAGATATGGTATCATACCTACTCTGATCTAGAAATAAATGACCAGGAAAGATATTTTATGTTTTTGGCAATTATATGCAAGAAATATGCGTTTTAATGTGGAAGAAAATTATTTAGGAGGCAGAAGGAGATGTCCCCACAAATAAACCTTTATTGAGGCTTCACTTTGTTTTTTACAGTTTAAATGAAAAAAAACCATGACCCTCTATTTCAAAAATAATTTCACAAATGTATTATTGAATTCAGTAGTGCCTTAGACGACACCATTATGTAAAAAAAGAAGAAAAAAAAAACAGGGGAAATCCATTGTCTTTGCTCCTTGCATGTATCACACCTTGGAGGGAGCTTAGAGCTTCATTAATATGCAAAGCCTCTCCAAAAGTGCCATTGGATAAATCTGTGCTCCTTTATCAAAGTTTTCCACATCTGCATATCTTTAGCTCTCAACTTTGTTTTTATATTTACATGAGAGAGTGTTTTATCATCCTGGTGGAAGATGAGGGTGTTACATTACACTGTGTGTACGAGGGAGATCAAGCTAAGGGAGTAAAACCACACACACTTCATCTGCTGCAACACCTTAAAACAATGATATATGTGTAATAAATACATAGAGAATGTGTGGTTCCTGTTTTTACTACAAATCTAATTCATATATTTCTCTTGAACTGCTGTGTTGGGTGAAAAAGTGCACATAGAGATTGTAGTTGGTTCTGTAAGAGGCTTTCACCTCTTCGCAAAATGCTGAACAGCTTAGTGTACTGTTGCATATTATCAAGAGACACAGCTGCCTTTTCTGGGTGACCTTACATGCACTTCTTCTGGAAACCTCTCTTTAAAGTGCTTAATTTCCACAGTCAAAGTGGACAAAAAGAAAACCATTTCACTGTTTTGCAAGTTGCTGAAAATTTAATATGCAAGTGTTTGTAAAAGGACAAACTTTAATTCTCTTTTATAACCAGCAGACCAACAGAACACAGCACTTCACAGGTCAGTTTTTTTCGTATGTCTAAGAATATCTCGATGAATTAAATAATAATGGCCGTTCACAGGACAAGTCATGTATAAAATCAAACCTTCATTTGAGCTGAAATGAAAGGACATTTTTTTTTTACCCCTCCAGGGTTTTTTTGTGGGTTCTAGTGTCCCTTATATGACAGTAGGCTGACAGGAAACAGGGAAGGAGAGGGGGGAAGACATGCAGCAAATGTCGTCGGGTCTGGGAGTCGAACCCACGACGGCCGCGTCGAGGACTCAAGGCCTCCAAATATGGGTCGCGCTAACCACTACGCCACCACGGCACGCCCATGAAAGGACATTTTCTCCTTTTCTTATCTGTAGTACTTAGAAGTCTATAAGCGATCATATCACTGCCCTGTTTTACGGACAAGTCCTCTGGACTGCAACAGAGGCAGTTCACTCCTTTAAAATGAAACACATAAATAAATGGCAGTGACACAACCAGTGTGTTCACAACATGCAGATAGAAATATCTGCATGTTTGTCTTTTTTTGTTTTTTGTTAAATTCAGCTATCTCAAGAGCCTCCTATATTCATAAGAGTTCCACAAAAAATAGCAGTTTTTCATTCATAATACATTAATGCATTGTACAAGAAATTAAAACTTGTGTATCATTCTGGTCTGATCATACGGGATATCAGATTAATCAGCTGTTTTGTCATTTTTTGTAAATTGCATTATCCTGGAATGGTCACTGTTCATAACAATGTCTCTCCCATGCTAAAGTTTTGTCTATATTGCACATTTTTAACAAGCCACACAAAGTACTTTATGGCATGTCAAACATGTAAATTGAAAAATCCTGCAGCTCATCTGGTAAGTGTTCACCTTGTTCAGAAAAAAATGTACAAAACCCCCAAACTCGCTTAAACTACCATTAGCTACATATTCTCGCCTTGTTTTTCTTTCCCATTAAAATTACTTCTTCATTTAGCTCCTTATCTTTCCTGGGCAGAACCACTTACAGAGCTGTTGCTGGCAATAACTTTGTGAACTTTCTGTTTTTTATTTTCTAATGAAAGCATTCTTGCTCAGTCCTTCTAGCCTTGCCTCTCCTCAGACGGAGATAGTGAGCCAGCTGAAGTTGCCATTAACTTCACATATTCTTTTTGCTTTTCTTTTCGATCTAGAGAGTAGTCCTGTGTCTCAGTGCTTCTATGTTTATTCTGTATCCCCTTCAGGTCCTTTCTGGCCCTCAGTTGGGCTAGCAGACGGCTGCTCATAATGAACAGGTTATGCTGGAGGTTTCTTCATGCTAAAGAGTTATTCCTCTCCACTGCTGCCACAGACTTGCCCAGGATGAGAGATTGTTGTGAAGTTGATGAAGCAGTTACTGGTGCTTTTTTAGATACATCATCTTGTTCAGTTGCCATTAAAAGATCAACCAAATTTAACTCTAATCCACTAATATAATTAGGACAGAAAATTTTTAACATATTAGTATGACCAGATTGATTTTATATAAATTTTGACCAATGCTCATTCTATCTAACTTGATATAAAATGGAATATTTGTCTTGTGAAATACTTTAAGAGGACATTTGTTATGAATTGATAGCATACACAGAAAAGACTGTGATCCACCATGGGCTTTATAGTTTTTCACTAAAGAAACACGTTTCAGTTTATAAAGTAACTGTTTCTTGAACCACTGGAAGACATCTGCACAACTACAATATTTATCACTGATATAAATTATTGTAATATATGGTTTGACGTGGTTCAGATGACAAGAAAACTGTGTTGAGCCTCCAATGGAACGGTTTAATGACCAATATAAAAGCTGAAAATCAACCTGTCTCAAAAATGTGTTGCAGGCGGCAGAGTCAGGGTTATAATTGAGATTAAGCCATACAGTAATCCCTGCGGCTTAATCTCCACTCATGCACATTTGCTCTCCATGTTTGCTCAACCATGTATCCATTTTCCAGTATTGCTTTGGTTTTAGCTGATTATTCCAGTGATGCCCAGCTCATGACAGAGAGGAATCCCCACGTGTTTCCTTATCGCCACGCCTCTCTGTTGTTCAGGTTGTTAAACTGCATGAATCAGCAATGAATCCCACAAAATGTGCTCTTTGTCAAAAGATAGTGGCCACATAAGTCTTTTTGGGGCACTCGTTTTGTGACAGCTGGATGTCATTTATCAGAAGGGCCCTGTCAGGGGATGTGGTCAGCAGAAGTGCTGATACACTGGACATCAGCCCCATTCCCTGGCAGAGTTGTTGCCATTTGAGCTGTGATAGATGGACAAGTAGAGACGCTGGGGGAAAAACGGCCCAAAAGTTTGGGCAGTTTCAGCCGCCCTAATCATTTTAGAAGACAGACGAGGTCTCAATGACCTGTTGATATAAAACAGAGGGGAAGGGTGAAAACTATCCAAAAATAAAATAATAAAAGTTAAATCATTAGTAAAATAAAGCTAAAAAGAAAAAGAAAGCTAAAAATAAAGTTAGTTGTAACTAAATTAAATTTTTGAAAAATTCCACCTATTAATTTAGGTCACAAATCTGAGGTAATTTTGAAGGCAGATATAAAACATTTTTTAAAAAAAAGATAACATTTCAATCATCACTTCAAAGATTGCGTGACAGCGCTGGCTGGACTCCTGCCAGGCTCTCTCTTGTTTCTACTCCTGTTTGTTGTGTTCAAGGTCTTAAGCTGTTCTCCTGGAGAGAAGAGTGTCTGGTTTGGAAAACTCAGGGTCCCCCCTTTGTTATTTGTAGATGGTGTGATTCTGTTGGCGTCTTCAATTAATGATCTCCAGTGTGCTGCGGTTAACAGCCCAGTGTGAAATAGCTGAGATGAAAAACAAAAAGGTGGACTGCATCCGCCTCATGTGGGTAATGTTTGAGCACAACTTAAATACAAGAAATTTGCATAGTGCAATAATTATGGGTTATGTTTTTTCTGCACTCCCAAAAGGTTTTAAAAAATCTTTGTCAAGAACAGGATGGCTGCAAATATATGTGCATGGTTTGGTGGGCAGTGATGACACAAAAAGGGTTTTGTAATAAAGATGAGAGATCTCTTGTGGTTATAAACTTTAATATAGCTGGTTATGATATTAGTTGTTTTAAATTCCAAGTAATGATGTCTGGTCCCAGAAGAGAGAGAGCGACAGACTCTTTTTACCAATAGAAACCTTTTAGAGTCACACCTTGCAAACAATTAGTCCTAAGGGTTTGAATGAAGAATTATTAAACTGTCTTCTCTGAATTAAAATTTTCTCAAATTATCTTGTTTCTGACCTTCTTTTATATGCTTTGTGGTTGTGCATCACTAGAAATATATATACTCTTTCTGCAGCCTTACAGAGGATATGTTGACCTTGCTGTAGAACAGTGCTTCTCAATTCCGGTCCTCAGGCCCCCCTGCCCTGCAGGGCCCCCTCCCCCTGTTTTAGGTGTTTCCCTGCTGCCACACACCTGGATTGAATCTATGAGTGATTAACAGGCTTCTGCAGTACTTGATGGCTGCAGAACAGGTAATGCAATCATTTGGATCAGCTGTTCTGAAATATGGGTACAGCTAAAACATGCAGAGCAGGGGGGCCTGAGGACTGGAATTGAGAAGCACTGCTGTAGAAAGATAAATCATAAAGTTGTTTTTATGTTCATCTGAATCATGTGCCTATCATTTCGTTCTGATTCCAGAGTTGTGCAGGCTGACTGCCGTCTTTGATATCAAAGACGGCAGTCATATGAATCATGACTGGAAGAATAAAATCCTGGAACGTCTTCCAGTCATATGAATCATGACTGGAAGAATAAAATCCTGGAACCAAGTAGCTGAAATAAACTTCTTCCATATCTCTTAGAGATGTAGTGACGATCTCCACCATCGGGTGGTTGAAGTAGAGGCCCTGCTCCTCAGCATACAGACAGAGGGGTGAATGTGATAATTCCCTGAATGTTGAGCAAATCTTGATCCATTCAAAACAATCACTTAAGTGGGTGAAATTATGAACATGTTGCCAGTCTATCCCAGTGCCAGCTCAGAGATGTATGACCCAGATAGCAGTGCAGCCACACACTCACTCCAAAGGAAATTCCCTTCTTTGTAGGAACACCTGGAAAACACACATCTGCATGGTAACAGCATGTGAGATTTGAAATATGGACCATAATACAACTACATCAGCATTTTAATTGTCAAATTTTAACTGATTCTCAAGCAAAAAGTCAGTTACAGAAACTATTGGAAAACTGAGCAGCTTTCATTGAATCCTAGCCATTTTAAATGAGAGACCCTGAAACCCAATTTCATCATGGGAGTTCAATTTGAATAACTTAATCTTTCAACTCATTTTCACTTCTGCAAAAACTTTATGCTTTGGATTTGAATCTTCCATCCAAAGGTTGGGTCCTCCACTACATTCAGTCTTCGACCAGCAAAACCTCTGACTACGCTACATTTATTCCTGTTGCAAACAAGGTCATGTAAAGAATTTTGACCTCAATTGCAGATAATGGCTGTGGGCTCATAATACAGTTATACTGAGCAACTTTTGAAGGCTTTTAATTAGGAGCCCTATGCCATGATACACTTAAAAGCACAGGCTATTACTAATGAGTGCGTGTTTTAAGTTATTCATCACAGGAGTGCTATACTAGTGCTTTTCCCCCTGAGAGCCAGAACAAAACATCTACTGGCTAATTTGTGGTGACCAGAGCCAAGAGCTTCCATTTAATTAAGTCAATCAACACAGCAGCATTTTGAGGCAGCAATGCTTTTCTGTGTCACTGCTATGCAAGAGTTAATATCTAAAAGGCTGAAGATTGGATGGAATGCCATTTTATTAGATCTCAAATTTAAAATAATGTTTTAGTTTGGCCCTATTTTAGTCCTTTTTCTAACCCTTCTTTAGGTCAAACAGGAATTCATCCAGGTCTGGATTTATTTGAAACAAGGCTCCTCCATAGGGATTTGACCCAGCATATTCTAACGTCATGGACACCAAAAATTGAATTGGTAAGAAAAACCCATAACAAGTAAGAATCAGGGTAAAAATCATTATTTTTGACCATTCACCCTTTCTTTAGACTGATGTTTATCTCCATTGGTCAATGGGTAGACCGTGACCGCTCAGCAGTCCAGTGGCCAAGACAAACACCTAAGTCACTTGAAGTGGCCAATTAACCAAATTTGCAGGCACTCAGAAATGTGCACACAGAAATGCACTAGTTTGAATTAAAGTCTGGATAAGATATTGCATTTTGTAATCCCTAATAGTTGCTATGGGATATTTAAGGATTATGCAAGCATGTATTGAAACAACCAAAGCAACACCCCAGGTATGTTTTTAATCAGAGAATATTATAACACGATATAAAGCTCAAAATCGCCGATTTTACATAATACTCTCCCCAACCTCTTTAAAGGAACAACCTATAGTAGTTTTTATGTGCTGTAATAAAAAAAAACTAGAAGCAAAAAAGGAGCTGAAAGTATTTCTTAAATTTGCATAGAATAAATTCTTTAAATCAAGTTGTTGGTTTTCAGTCCCGCAACAACTGAGCTGTTAATGTCACACTCCGTTTCAATAGGGGGCCTGGGTAATATATATGCACAAAATAAAAATACCTAAAATAACTCAGGCAACCTCTCTAGGCAGATAATTTTGATGAGAACACACAACGTGTAGTGCCCAGTATGTGAAGTGCAGAGATGCTCCTCCAGTAATGTGAGGATTACTTCACTACAACCATGTTAACAACCTTCCTTTATTTTTTTATTTCTTTTTCTGCAGTCCTTACATAATTTAAATTTTTCTGAATACCAACAGATCTACAAAGTGTGTAGGACTTACTAGAAAACAGTGTTTCTCAGCTCTGCATTGCACTGTTTGTGTTATCAACATGAGCATAATGAACAAGTATGACAATTCGTTGTATGAGTATTCACAGCTAAAAATAGCCGCAACCAAAAGCCCTCCTTGATGTTGTTTTATATATGACAAATGAGAAGAATGACTTCTCTTTCCTAGCCTTGTTCTTTAAAATGGCGAGACAGATTTCTGTGAGTGTGCGGCTTTGACGTGCTCTGTTCTCCTAGCAGCACTTCAGTACTCGGATTGCTAATGGAGCCTGGCGAACAGGAAGTAGGAAGAAAAGCATAACAAGCCACTGGAGACATCACGCTGCCCTCCAGAGAGCCATTAAGCAAAGTTTCCACTTGTTTTATTCATACGGTAAAAAAAAAAAAAAAAGCGACAGCAGTGACTTCTTGCTAATTGCATATGGAACACTGTAAAGGTAGCTGAGGAGATGCACTTTAGCAGCACACTTTTCTTCTTCATTCCCAGTGGTTGAAAAGGGAAAAGCCTTTCCTGTGATGCATGCAAGGAGGATGTAGCCACCTCCTTAACAATCAGGCTGCCCCTGCACTCTAAAGTTAGCATGCTGATGTAAGAGTGTGGTTGCCAGAGAAGCAACTGAAAATGTGCTGCACAGCAATATCATGCAAGAAAGAGATCAGCGTTTACCAGACAAGAAGATGGCTGCTGTTATGAGAAGTGAAAGGTTAGAACCTTATAAGGTTCTCAGTCCCTAGCCAGGATCACTTGATGAGCGTTTAAGTTACATAAATACACTTGGTGGAGTGTAATTGGCACCAATGGAAGTCTCCATGTAAGCCTCAAGAGAAGACAAGGTCAAAACAGTAAATGTGGGCCATACATCTTATTTAACCACTGCAAGTGTCAGGCATGCTAAGAAAACTTTATTTATTTAACAGCCTGTTGTCTCAGTGCCAGGCGTTTGGTGCGAGAAAACAGACGATGAAAGCATGGCTGCGGGAGAGAGGGGACAAACGCTTTCTTCACGTTCACTGGCAAGATGTGATTTCCAAACTAAGGATCTGTGTCAGCCATCTGGTGATGGAAAGGAGCAGAGAACAATGTCAGCGTGCTACTTTCAATAATGCAGACATGCATGCTGTCACTACAAAGCTGACAACTGAAGAGGAAGTTTTCCAAAATGGAAGTTTTCTTGTATAACAATAAATTAATATGTAAATATTCATTCTTCAATACTATGACCAAGAATTCCCATTGTCTCATTTATGTTCCTTTTTACTAAAAGTGTTGTTATTATAGGCCTCTTAATGACTTACATCAAAACCAACACATAGGCCCATGGCACCAATCCCAGATGAGAGATCAACACTCAACCACCACTTCATTAGATCCACTTACTCAATTGGTTGTCAACACAATAGTGAATCCATATTTAGGCATCTATTCGTGGTGACAACAACTTCCAGAAATTCAAACAGTGCATCACAATCGAGGAAGAAAGGCGATGTAAGTGACTCTCAGTGTGACATGGTTGTTGGCACGTGACAGGCTAATCTGAGTATTCTCTAAGCTGCTGATCTGATGGGATTTTATAGAGAATGATCTGAAAAACAGAAAACATCCAGTTAACGGCAGTCATTTGGATAAAAATGTTATGTTGGTATGTCACCAATATGTTGACCAATTAAAGGTGCAAGTTGAAGTAAATCAAAATTCACAGTTCAATAAATAATAAGAGTGAACTCACACCAGAGTTGTCCATACATTGCACTAAACCCTTTAATTAAATGATTTTTATTATTATTATTACTCACTAACAAAATAAACTCTGCAGTTGTTCCTTTGCACTTGTGGGTGATAAATGCTTATCACTCACAATTGTCTTTTAAAATCTTGGAGAATTATTCAATAAATATCAAATGTTATAATGCAATTACATTTTTGATTACATTATAGAATGAACTATGTTATTAACTCGAAATTGTTTCATTTGCAGTTGATATGGTTTCTGAAATGTGATACAAAAACTCATGGCCAGCAAGACAATTAAAGTGCCAGACACACTACATTCCCCCGCAGATTCATATCTCCATCTCTACCAAGCCATTCCTCTTTATTCCCAACTATTAAGAAATGCAAATGCTTGAACAATCACCACACACAGAGATAAATCTGGAATTACTTGCATCGCCACAACAGGACTGTCAGAGCAGCACAGATCAAAATGTCAATTTTCTCTCTGGCTTTTTGCTCCTGAGTTAAACAATCAACTGGAACATGTAACTGAAGAACAGGCGTAGGTTTAATAAAAGAGTACAAATGATCAAATTTAGGCATTAAATGCTTTCCATCTGGCCTTTTAAGTCTCCTCAGAATCCATTTAGCGTGTAAATGTTTCCACTTATCAGTATTTAAAAAACAATCCTTTTGAATTCAGTACAACATTTGACATGAGGTATTAAAGTTCTCAGACATTCTGCAGGACTTTCAAATATTTATTTTTCTGTAGAACAACCTCTGTCAAAACATCCCTGATGAGTCAACACTGATAAGAACATATTTATATAACAAAAATGTTCTATGAATGATGAATCACTTTACCCTGCATGGATAATTCAAAAATGAGCAGAGAGTAACAGAGCTGGCAAAATAATTATTTATTGAAGAACAGCAAGTTTAATGTCATTTTATCCTTGTGCTTTAAAAAAAATATAAAACACTACAAGTGTGTTACAGAGAACATAAGATAGCCGTTGTTGTTGTTGTTAATTTTATTGCCGAGTGCTTTTACACGGATGTGCCGGTTAAACTGTAAATAAAGTAAAAACTAAACATCAATACTTAGTATTGCAATATTCAATAAACACAAACTTAAACATAGATTTAGGAGCTAGGCTTGCCTTTACTAACCGGTTATAAGGCAAAGTTTACTCTTAGAACACTTCGTAATATAACAAACATCGGCATTCAACTATCACAGTGCAGCAAACGCAGCTAGCATTGGGCTAATTAGCGCTAGCAAATTCAGCAAGCTCACGCTTAGAACAGATAAAAAAAACTCATCTCCCCACAGCTTACAGCATTAATATAACTCACCACGTTGGGAAACACTCATGAACGCCAGTAGGATGTGATTTTATGGTAGATTCAGCTTGTTAGCTTCAGCTAACGGCAGTCTCAGGCCTGCCGTAAGTTTCTTCTCTTCTTTCACCTCCCCTCCCATACCAATGCAAAGTAACTACAGAGCCCCCTAGCGGAATGGGAGGAGTAAATCCAACATAGTGAATACTACAAAATAAAAGTGTTTAAACAGTGGTAATTCTTCTGACATTGCTACATGTGTTGTCTTCTTGAAACTCTGTGTTTCGGCCCTCAGTGTCCAAAGAGATGCTGCTGGAGCGTACAACATCAGGGACCTGGTGAAACACATCAGGTTTAGAGTTATATTGACCAACCACCTGCAAACTTTTATTCTTTAGAGTACATACACATTGGATAAGTAAATAAAAACTAGGATTTAAGATCTGGAGGTTCTCTGGAAACAAACTGAGCCCCACATTGTCAGGAGCCAGAATGTAATTGAAGTATCACAGCTTCAGCACGGCTCTGGGATCATGAGAGCTCACGCAGAGCTGCTCCATGTAAGAGGTAGCTGGGAGAAGAAGCCTTATCTCATCTGTAGTTTCAACATATTTCACTTGCACCATATTCTTGTGAACAATGCTGTATGAAAGCATTCAAATGAACGCCCCACTCATAAACATGAGTCACAGTTCAGCTGTGTAAGGACCTTAGTTTGTAATTCAGGTTCTTGCGTCTCCTCTTAATTTGTAAATGACAACTTTTCTTTATTCATCAGGATATTAAGTAAAGACCACATCAAGAGGTCTGTGCTGTCTAATCTGTTGTAGTTTAAGGCAGAAGCTGTAATTAATCATCTAAACAAAATCCTGAGGAGGGTTGGTTCTCTTATGATCAATATTGATGACCTGAATTTACTTTGACTTTGTTTTAAAGTAATTAAAATACTGCAATGAGTGAGTGCTATTTACCATGACAACTTCAGCTTAATTTATGCCCATTTTCCATTATTAATGTGAGTTTTTAAATGAATAAGAATCTCACTATCTGCTCTGATTGGATGTTAATAAAATAGTTAAAAGTGGCTGCAGATTATATGTGACAGATTATAAACTGGACCTGTTAGTCTTGTCAATTGCCTTCAGGAGACATTTAAACTGAATTGAATGATTTCCACATAGTTTTTTTTTTGTCTATTTCAAATGAACGTTATTGACTTTATATCACTTATACAATGGCTGTGTGATGAGAGACGCATTTCCTCATGTGTTGGCAGGTTGACACAGCTACAGAATAGCTAACTGACTCAATTTTTCATTTTTAGTTGGTCACTTCCTCGTCCTCTCTGTCTGTTTCAGTATTTGTGTAGCTGTCTGGCTCATTTCAAACTACCTTTACCTCCTGTCTCTTACCTTGCGGAAGGTGTCAAAACTCATCTGGCTACGAGTTCCGATGATAATCTCACTGCTGTCCACATCTGCAGATTGAAAAACAATTTCGTTTTCCTAGACTGTTCCTGTAAACAACTGCAGTGCCCCTCACTCTAGATTCAAGGTAGAAAGCCTTTGTTCAGAAATATCAAGGGCACCACAAGCTTGTAAAACATAATTTGTCTGTTGCTAAACAAATTTTATTTTTTTCTTGTTTGCATAGGCAAATAAGCAAAAACAGTGCTTAATTACAATTCCTTCTCAAAGACGACTTTTTGTCTCCGACACATGAAAAGAGGTACATTTTGGGGGGAATTTGCTGTATGTGTAAAGCCACGTCATTAGTAGTTTGTTGCTAGAAACAAAAATTACGAATAAACATATGACATGAGAGGAAATAAATATTTAAAAAGAACCAAAAACCTTTTTTATTAGTTTCGCCCAAGCTTGTTTAAGAAGCTGCAGTGGAAAACTGCCATGTGAGGGATGAAAATGTTAAGTTATTTCTGTAAATCTAGGACACTGCATAGTCAGGACTCAACAGGGGAAGGAAGGTCTCAAAAGTAGCCAGAATGAGTGATGCTACAGTGGTTCATCAGCTTACATGACACGCTGCAGAACTGTGGAGGTGCATGACTGTCCCAGCGTACGTCTTAGAGCAAAGGCCTTGCTTTTCTTGTTTAGCAAGACTATTTACTCAGTGAATGAAGATTTTCTGAACTAATGATGGTTTAGCACTAACGTAAAATCAATGAAATTTTTTTTTATCATATTCTGCTTTTTTGAGATGAACCTGAACTGTTGTCATACTGGCTATTGGCTCATTTCAAATTAACATCTCATGTTTCTTTTATATTTAGTGTGTCTCAAACTTCACAAACAGCAACTTCACAAACACTATTAAAGCAAAGTAGCTTATCCCCTGCATTAAAATGCACCAGACTGAAAATTAGCTGTACTTGTTTAAGTTATCTTTTTTGTCAACGAATAAGGTAATACAGAATATTCTGATAGGACAGAGAGCAGAGATATTCCAAAAGTGATAAATAAAAAGCACACTTAGTGCTACTCGAAGGAATAATTACTAAAAAAAAAATATTCAAAATGAATAATTTATGTACCAAAATTGATGATCTGTTTTGCACTTTCTCACCGGTTGTGCTCTCGCTGGAAAACCCCTGGTTGACATTCCCTCCTGTCGCCTCAGCAACTGAACTTTCCCAAAACCCCGATTGGTCGGACCTGCAAAAACCCATAGAGGACGGTCCAATGAAAGAGATAACCTTTAGCTGAGAAACAGCAGAGTCACATTGTCAGAAGCCAGGCGGCTGTGAACAGACAATTTCTACTCCCACAGAGAAGTAGTATATCAGAGAGCTCCTGTATTGTTCTCAGCATAAAGTGCATTGACAGATAAAAAATGAGCACCATCATAATTTTTTTACTCAGCTTTATTAGAGCCAGCTAAAGTTCCTCAACTATGGCTGTGCATTTAATTTAAGTGAAAAATGCTGACAAATAAAATGCTTAATGCACTAGCATTAGTGTTGACAATAATAGTCTTAATGAAGTTGTTATAAATTATAAAGACTATCTAAAGAATGTCATTTCAAATTCATGTCTTTAATTTTCTTTCATAATGAGGATCAATAAGACCCTTTTCATTCTCAAACACTGGCTTAGACAATGATTCATGCTGAGTCTTCACATTAGCTTAAATATAAATGAACTGCAAGAGAAGATGCTGCATGTGTTTGGTTAATGAAAGCTCAACATCTTTGTAGGAAAGTAATTTTCTTCAAATCATTGTTAAAATGTGTTGTATATAGTGAAGCAAAATAAATAACTTTTAAGACTTACCTTAATACCTCCTGTGGGGGTTTTTCTGAAAAGTAAAAATATATACATATGACCAAATTTAACATTATGAGTTATTAGGTGCCAACTTTAGTATTATGACAACATTATGCATAGAACAACTCAACTTGCTCATTTCATCCACAGTACAACAATAAGAAAGCTGTAAATGACCTGCTGTTTATTTGCTTTGGGCCCTGCACTGATATTATTGCTTCCAGTTGGTTTGTAATGCAGCAGTAAAAGCTGCTGCTGCGCATTTATGAGTTTTGTAACAAGACTTTGCAGGTTGTATTTGCCAACGGTGCCCATGGTCATGGCAAAAGGGCTGCAATATTATCCAGCTGCAGATGAATTTTGCCTCGAGAGAGATCTAAACTCTCTCCTTTTATTGAAGGAGAAACCCACCTATCATTGCTATTTAAATCAAACCTGTCATTAGATAAATTGTTGTTTTATATTCATTCTTCTTTCTCGGTAATTTGAAAGCACACATTACACCTCAGTGAGAGGGATTACACAAAGTAGTGTTTTGTATTCTGGAAGCAAGCTGGATCCTTTGACAGGTGAAACGTCCAATGAATTTAAATTACTAAGAGGATATTCCTTCGAAGTTTCAAGACTAGACCAAGAACAGCAGTAATGGAGGCATGAGATGGTTTAGGTACTGAAAGGTCACACCTGCTTTAGGATAATCCCTCAGGCCCAAACCAGAGCCACGTTTAGCAGTGGTCCAGAATTTGTGCAGGAGATTACAATGACTTAAATTGTCTGAATTTATTTTTCTTATCCCACAGAAATATGCATCCTTCCCGCTTCCAGAACAAGAATCCCAGCCTGTATCACCTCTAAGCCTTAATTATGCTAAATGGAAATATCCTTAATGATATGATATTAAGACTGATTGTTGTATTATGAGAGTGCGGGAGGTATTACCATTCATGTGAAAACAAAAAAAGCCACAAAACTGCCCTTGAGTCATAACCACAATCATAAAAAACTGATCAAAGATTTATCTAATCTATTCGAGAATATCAGCACACTTTAGGCATGACCTCTCCAAGAAGAGTTTTTTACACTGTTTTTTGTGGGGTTTCAACAATGATCATCTTCAGTAATGTAAAGAAGATAAATTGCTTGTTATGGAGAAGAAGTTATGTTACTGTGGGGAAGGCAAGAGTGCATCCTTACCAAGCAGACCAAGTAAGGATGCACAGAGAAGTGCTGTGTTTGGAGACAGAGGTTGTTTTCCACTCATCTTTGTTTCTTGGAGAACATTGTGAATGGTTTTCAATTGCAAAACTATAGATACAGTACACATACAGTCAGAAATTAGAGACTGCAGTGTGTTTTTGACAGGCTCCACAGCGTTGCTTCTGAATCCAGTGGGACAAACTAGCTGGCTGACAGATAACATCCTATCATCCAGAAGAAAAATAATTGGGTTTCCCTGTGGCATTTATATCATGATGGTAGGATGAACATCCAAGTTAAAACCTGTTGAGGAAGTAATGGAGACTACCATCCACTGGCAAGCACAACGGATTTTTGCCACGGAAACTGAACACACATTGAAGGACAAACACTGCTGACCTAGGAGTCAAGCTCATTGGTCAGGAATGACACCCCACCACCCATACCCTCTCAGTGGTAGTTTTTACATAAATGGTGCCGTGGGAAAGTCCCTCTGCACATTTTGTGCACTACAAAGTGTGGCATTTACTACCCATTCACCGCCTACGCAAATGAGAAAAGGAAAACTTGTTTGGCAACTGAAAAATTATGTTTTTTATGAGCTTGTGATGCCCTTAGCACCTACCACCCTGGACAGCAATATCTCACATATCAAAAACAAGCACCAAGTCCCCCACTGTTAGGCTGTTGGGGGCAGTATTATGTGTTTTCCACATATTGCCGATGCAGCTCCATCTCAAATGTTGTTTGCTCTCCTACATTTAAAGGAAGATTCTTCTTTATCAACATCTTCTGAACAAGGAAATTTCTGTGTTGTTGTATTTAATATCTTTTTCTACGAAAGTGAAATTACTTCCATTGTTGCCATTTATTTAAATATTACGTAATTCATGGTTGTGTCTTTTTAAACAGACTGTGATAAATTTAGTTAAAATGAGCTAAGAACAAAGTCACAGACCAATTCATTATTCCGTAAGAAATTATTCCATATGAAGATATGCTATGGTAAGAGGCAGGGAATAAGTCAGGGCCCACTTTGCAAATGATGACATCCAGAGTTCCCAGAATTAACCCCTGCCTACATGGAGAAAATGTGCAGCCTTCATGCAGAAAGACTCCAGGTAGAAATTCAAATACCAGGATCTCCTGGCTGCAAGGCAACATCAGCTCTTGATTATAGCTTTGAAATGTGTTCTGGTGTTTAATGCTTATGTGGCTACTGGTGTTAGTTAGGCCTCAACAATAAATCAATAACAACTTATATCGCAATAGGAACATGATTAATATCAATAAATAATATGTCTGATAGAATATTCAATAATTTCACAGGACTCCAATCCAGAACTGCTCAGCATGCTGGGGGACGTGGGCATAGGAAAACCTTCAGCCGCTCAACCTCTCACAGCCAGGTAAACAAGGTTGGTGGCATCAACTCACTCAGTCTCTGGTTACCTAGCAACAACTTGTGGTGTAATTTGCGCAGCAGCTTCATGTTTCACCAATGAGCCTCATAACTGTTTATTAATAAACAACAACGGCATGGAGTGAAAACTGTGGCTAAAACAGGAAAAGAGTGCTTCAGATATTTGAAAAGAATAACTATTCAATAAATATAAATATTGACTGAAATGAAACACATATATGATGCATTTTTCAACCATATCATCCAACCCTACCACCAGTTATTCCAGTAATTGCTCATTTTTCCCTTGAACCTAAGCTAACTTGTGGTCTGGATTACAGACCACAAGTTTATATTCAAAGATGAATATGTCCTAGTTACAAGTCATTTCTTCATGTACTTTATCACAGTAATTACAGTACAAATCCAATAAGACAAATATAATGTATTTAGTTCATTCTGGTAGAAATTGCTTTGGCTTTAGGTGAAGGAGCTGATCCATATTTTCATCATCAATATTAGCAGCAAAACTAAATATGTTTTCTATGATGTTTAATGTCCAGCATAATCTGTGTGCTCTCTATGCACTGCAGCTCTGTGTTACAGTAGATTGTGTCCATTCAAATATAATGAGTCATTCAGCAGAAACCAGCAGTGATCTCACGTTCCCAAAGGCACACTACATTTTTGTCCATCTTGTCAACAGCAGCGATCCTGTTTGCCTGCAGACTGATAACCTGTCCAAGGTTGCTACCGTCCCACACAGAGTAAAATCAGGACAATGAGTCTTTGTTTTGCTGCAACTGCAACATGCAAAAGTTTGGGAACTTCCAGAATCCTAAAACCGGTTTTAGTGATGGTGCCATTGGTTTTTTGGTTTTTATTTCTGGGTTTTTGCTGTTGTTGTTGTGTTGGATGTTTACTTTTCATGTTATTCAGAAGACTGGGAAAACACTGCCAAATTAAATTTAAGGAAATACAAATGACACCTCCCGCTCTCCCTCCAAAAATTACAATTATTTCTCTAAATCGTCAGTGTCATCATGACTTATACCTCAATTCTTCAGAAAGATTACATTATAACTAACAATTTCAAATTGTATCCTTTCTCCCTACCAGCTTTCTATCTTATTTATTGTTCAATATCTCCAAAACCCCCTTTAGCCTTTTTTATTTGCCCCTTATTGGTGTGTACACTGTTCTGTTTACAGCTGATGTTCTGCTTTTGTCAGAAAAGATTCAGAATGCCCTTGTTGAAGGCTACTACAGGGCTGTCCCAGCATGCAGCCAGCCACCTCTATGCTTTATTATACTTTAATCACAGTTTCTGAGCTGGAAAATTGTGGTCCGAGCGGGGCGTTTGTTCACTTAGAGCAATTTTGGGAAGGACAAAAGTGCCTACTTGCTTTTCTGCTATGCCTGTAGCAGAGGACAGTGCAGATGGAGAGCAGCACAAGCAGCAGAAGAGCAGCGAGAGACGCAGTTACTGCCACAAGGATTGTGCAGTCATCCTCTTCCTCCAACACCTCTGCGACTGAAGAGAGAAGGTCACATTTTTGCTTCATTACAGTGTTGAAGTAGTGGGAAAGCTCTGCAATATTCAGACACACAGCAGAGAGATCAGAGAAAGATTTGGATTTTAGACATGAGGGTGTTTTAGACATGAGAAAAACGATGAAAATAGATTTTAAAAAGACTTTTCAAAGCTGTGGCCATTTCAGCTGTTTTCAACCTGTAAACTGCCATGATTCAAGCTCATGCTGTTTCAGTTTCGTAACCCTTTCTTTTCTCTACTCTTCTTTTATAACAGGTGCACTCTGTGATGATTCACTTGCTTCCCAAAACAGAATGGGAATGAAAAATATAACAGATTAAAACCAAAACACAAGGACAGAAAATATCTGAAAAAAAATAGAAATTCAAGATATGAATTTAATACATGTATTGAATTCATATGTCATTAGTTAAGCATATCTACCACAACTGATGAGTATCATAGAGGGTAAAATGGAGTTTTGAATGAAGTAGGTTAACTAAGAACTGTTCAATAACTAAACTTGGATGTTTTTAGGATCAACCGTTTATCCTCGAAGATATAATTTATTTAGTTTTGTTTGTTTTTAATTTGTGGGATTGTGTTAAGAATTATCGTTATTCAGTTTAGCGATAATTCGTTGAGCACTTATAGTCATCTTTATAGAAATAAGGGTTAACCATTTCTGTTTTCTCCTTTAAAGAAATACATTGACAATGGAGGGCTCAAATTAAAAGCTAACTTAGCATGTTAAATAAGGTAAATGTAAAACCTTTAATGCAGTTTGAGTGAACATCATATAAAATATTTTAAAACCATAACATTATAACTTGAGGAACTTTGTATTGATAATTTTATTCTATTTATCTACTTTGTTCCTCAGATCTGATCCCAAAATACAACAATTGGTCAAATTTTAGAATAAAGCTATATTTGTATGAGAAGAGCACAGCTGTATGAATTGGTTTAAACAGAGAGATAATTAGTGGTAACAGAGGCTGATAAAAGTTTCAGCTTTGACTGCAGAGATATTTTTAGTAGCCAGAATAGTTTATTAGGAACATTCTTTACATTCCTTCACTTCTACTTTATTTACTACAGTAAAAACTTATTGGCAGGGCACAAATCAAACCCTCATAGCAGACTTGTACTTTTTGATCTATGCTGAAGTATTGGGTGTATTTTTACAAAAAGAGCATGTTAAGCATTTTGGATCAGTGGAAATTGTTTTGTGTTTTAGTCATCTCTGTTGAAGCTTGCATACAGCTCAAAGTTTATACAGATTTTGAACTATGATCATTTTTAAATGGGTTTCTGCCTCTGACCACCTGTGGAGGCCAAAGTAAGATTATAGGGTTTTATTTGTTTGTGTTACTTTTTTAAAATAAATAGGTTTATATTTGGGGTCACTGGATCATTAACTTTGAAAATATCAGACATTAATGTTTAAACCTGCAGGACTGGTTTTTATAATGAGATTACGGAGGAAAAAATACACCTTCCCATTTAGTGTGGAGTGACTTGCCAAAGACAAAGAAATTAGGAAACATAATTTATTTATTTCTTAAAATCAATTCTATTTATTTTTTAAAAGGTAGTCAATTTAATTAAAATTTAATTGAAGTTGCACTTTTACTTACTGTAGTTTTCAGACCATAAACACTTTGAAACAATGTGAGTATAAAAATAAGTTGTTCACGTTTAATATTTTTGTTTTTATTTGCACCTCTGCTGATGCCGATAACAGATGTCAATGCACGCATTCAAGGCTAAGGAAGACTTCGTGGCAGAGCAGTTTTACACTTCACAGTGGAAATACACACACTGATAAACAGATCAAACTCCAGAAATTGAATCCTCCTCCACACAACACAACTTAAAAAAACATTCTCATCTAAACCTTTACCATAGGGACAACAAATCTCTTAAGATGCAGAAAAAATGTTTTAAAAAGCTTCTTCTCACCCACTGTTAGGTTGACGCTGCTCTCCAGAGGTTTTTTGAGGGCAGACACTGAGACCAGACAGCCAACCACAGAGCTCCTCCCGGCCTGGATGCTAAGGTTGCTGGAGACAGCGAAGAGATTCTCCTTCTCCTCTGTGCTGATGTTGTATTCGTCCCGACTCACCTGAACCCCGTCAACCAGAAAGACAGATATTTATCAAAGCGACTGCAACTCATCAAAACCTTTTTAATATCTAAACTAATTTATCTGCAAGTGGCCCAGACAGATCTGTGAAGCTTTTAAGCACACATCTGTTTGACATACAGCCAAAGAAATACATTGTTTTATAAATTTTTTTACAAAAAAGCCCTTTGACACAATGTCAAAAGTCTTTACTTTGAAGAACCATTTTTTTACTGCAAATTACAGCTGTAAATATGTTGGAGTGTGTTCCTCGAATATGTTTGAAGACTAAAATTTTATCCATTCCAGATCAGATTTGTGTAGTGCAGGACTAGTGGTCGTCCACACAACAGATTTTCCCACCTGAGCTGCTGACTGCTGCAGCTTCTCCAGAGTTATTGCTGAGAATAATGTTAATGCTGCTTCTCTAATTAATGTTCTACTGGTTCAATATGTCAGATTTAGATGGACAGATGATTTGCGGATGTGTTGTGCACTTTCCATTATTAGACCAAGAATTCAGCAGAGCTCTGTGAAATTCTCTAAGCTTGTAATATGGTTTTATAAGTAGACCTTGCTTTTACCTTTCCCACGTTTATACCCAGGTTCTTTCTGTTTTATTCGTGCTCATCATGCTGTTTCTTCACTAATCCTCTCTAACAAACCTCTTATCTTCACAGAGCAGCAGAAAACTGAGATTAAGTTACAGTTTGACTCTTTTTACTAATTAGGTGACTTCTGAAGGAAATAAAGGGTTTAAGCATAAAAACACCAGATATTCTTTTCTTTTTGTATCATAATTATCTGCTACTTTATCTTGGACTATGACATAAAACTTTAATGAAATATGATAACATTTTCGGTTCAAGAAATATTAGTATTTTTGCAAGCTAGGTTTTTCATAAAGCTCTAAGGGATTTTATAGTAGATCTTCTGTTAGAGGACCCACAGTTCATGGAAAAACAATTATTTGTGTCTATTTGTAGCACAAGTAACACTGCCTAATCACATGAAAGCATTTTATTTAAAAACATGTCTGCATATAAAACATGAAAAAGCAAATCTGCTCCCTTCAGATGTAGGCTTTATACTAATATTGCAATAATCTGCCTTTACTTTAAAGTGACACATGTATATCAGAATATTTTGACTCAGATAAATATTTTTGGAGTATTTCATATATTTACTGAAAAAATATAAGCAATTAGATAATAGACAATGATTTTCTGTTGTGTGATTTGTCAAATCAATTAAGGAGATTAATTTTCACAGCTAATCTTAGGTATGTACTGTATCCTCTACATGCAAATATCAAATGAAAATAAATTACTTTTAGCACGTTTTTGCAAAAAAACATAAAAACATGTCTAGTTTGTAAAAAAAAAAAAAAACAGCCGAAACCTGCAGAGGTAAGGTAACAGCTTGGAGCAGGTTGTGGTCATTTTGTCATTAAAAGTTGACCTCCATTTTAATAATCAGTTCACTGAATAATTTAGGAAAATGGTTCAGGTAGGATAAATTGATCAGTAACCAAAAAATAATTATAGTGGAATAGATGCTCAATCAAATCAGCTTTTTAATCCCCTAAAAGCGGTTAACTGAGAAGCACTTTTCCTAAAATAGTCACATTCTCTGTAGAAATGATTACAGCACTATACAAAAGTCTCCAGTCCCTTTCAATCTTTTCCCACATCTGTCATTTTATAAACACAAATTCAAATAATTTTTTTGTGGAAACAACACAAAGTAGCACAAATTCCATTGAAGTGGATGGAAAATCCAACTTTTTGAATGAATAGATTTTCTTAATGCACTTGAACTGTAAATATTTGGGAATGTACTAAAAGTGTACAAAAAAAAACATATTCTCAGTGGAAGTCAATGGCAGAGAAAAAGGCCAAATGGGCTCAGATTGCTCTGTTTAGTTCAAAGTCCAATTTAAAGGCTCAAGTTAGAAATAACATTCAGTATCAAAGTTTGCAGGAGAAACTGACCACAAACTCAGAGGATTACCACATCTTGACATCTCTTAAATCTCAAGATGAACTGATGAGATGAATTTCCACCTCTATTAAAATGATTCCACAGAGTGCAGAAAAGAAACCACTGGTGGCTACAGCATGTAAGTAATTCCTGGGACTTGCCTGAATGCCGGTGAAGGTAGAATGCTGGCATTTTTGATGATTTATTTCTTGCTAACATTCACAGGGAGAGTCCAGAGCATTCTCTTTCTTCAGGTTCAGACACATAAATCAAGACTCATCTCATTCAGACCATAGCCCAGTCCACTTACTGAAAGCTTAATGCAGTGATATATAATGCATTAAAAGAAAGTCTACCTTCACAGCAGCTTTTACTCTCTCTCTCTCTCTCTGAACTACTGCAGGGATGTAGCAAGTCTGGAGTACATTAAATGGTCTGATCAGGATTGTTTAAGAGAATTTATGTTTAAAGGCAATAAAAAAATAATACTTTACCAGTAGTATTTAATTTTCATTGCATCTTCATTTAGTGTAAATCAGATTAGTTGATGCTAAAAGCTGAAATTAACAGCCCATCTGACAGTGTCCAAGACCAAAGCAGAATTTTTTTTATCTTAAGACATTTTAAGTCTCAAAAATATCTCAGCAGTTTATGGTGACAATATTTGATTAACCTTTAGGCTGATTTTACCTTTGCTTTGGGCATTTATTTACAAAGAAAGTGATGATTATTTATACGGAAAGCTAAGGTGTTCCACCACCACCACCAATCTTCAAGTGTGAAACATGTAATGAGCACAGCATGCGCTAGGCTAAAGTTAGCTAGCTTCCTCTCTGTTTTGATATGACTCCCTGATAGTTTGGCTCTTAACATGTTTTTTTTTTGTGTGTGTGTGGTCCCAATTAATCACACACAAAAAAACTTGTTGAAATAGTTGTTCTGCAGTTTACAAAACAAAGCACTTTGCTTTGAAGCATTATGCTGCACGGCATTACAGTCCACACGTCTGTTGGACTTGAGGCGAACCTGCCCTAAAAGAAAGCTGTAGCATGGGTTTGGATTTACTTTTTCTTTGGTTATGATTTAGATCTGAGAATTATTGGTTCAAATTTAAGGGTTCATATAACAGTGAGTGCTTTAGCCACAAGTCATTTTTGAGAATTGAGTTTTTTAAAACAGTAGCAGTGTGCTTTGGTCTCTGACAAATTGTTAGTTTCAGACTCATCTGCAATAATCTCAATTTAAACCAAATAAATGCAAAAAAAAAACTGATCCAATGTATTTTTGGTAAAAGGCCTGATCTTGTACATCACTTTATTTAGTTCAAAGGATCCGAAAGCACTTTAAACTGCATTCAGTCTTTCAATAATGTATGTTTTTTTAAGTTAACACATTATTTTATGCTTAACTATGGTACACTAAATGCAGCAAAAACATTCTTATGATGAATGAATGTATAACCAGCAGCAAACTAAGTAAATGATATACGTATTAGGTATTTACCTTTTTGTCATGTACCTGCCATTGAAGAGTGGGTTCAGGGTACCATCCCGCTGCTTGGCACTGAAACAGGACCAGCTCCCCTTTAAATGCCAACCGGTTCTCTCCGAAGACCTTCACATTGCCCTTTTCTGCAGGAGGAAAAAAAATACGTGTACTCACATGCTTGAATTAAGTACAGTTATTTTTTTGTGCTCTTTGTATTTACAAATATATTCCATATTTTTTGTTAAAACATTCTTGACATAAGCTGAGAATTTGCTTGGCCTGATCCTTTACAAAAGATGGATTCCTGAGTGGCTGTTCTGGTCTCTGATTCTCACTTGGCTGATGAATGCCTCTCCCTCTATTCCCCTTCATCTCCTTCTCTGGCAGCCAGATGAGCTACAGATGAGGTACTGAGCTCCCTGAGAGACACAGTATCACTGTGAAGTCAGATGCCTGGTAAAATGAAGGACTGTTGATGCAACAGTTAATTCCTATCGACAGATAGATAATTGGAGATGCTTTGGTAGTTTGTCTATGCTTAATGACAAGCCTGTATTGATTAATCCTCGGATGTTTTGTACAAATCATTGCTGTGCTTTTTATGCCACATGCTTTCATTTGATGGGTTGATTTTTTGTCATGGATGTTGTATCTGATGTGTGGACCGACTGATTCAGATCGGGCAACTGTAGTTGCTGTGGAACTGCAGTCTAATTGGCACCACATGATGGAAGGATCTGGATGATTTCTAATGACTGATGTGCCCAAACAAAAAAAAGTGGTTTGTGAATCTGATGCATCTAATACTCTGAGAATTCAAAAATGAGTACATCTACAATGCTTGATAAAGACACCTTGATATTTATCACTTTTACTCCAGGAATATCCTGTATTTAGCTCCATCTATCTTCCCATTATCTCTGACCATCTTCCCTGTATTTCTGTTAAAGGAAAGCATCCTCACAGCATGATGCTGCCACCACAATGGCGTATTCAGGATGAGACAGCATTAAATTAAAAAGTGCTCCGAAGAACAATTGTAAATGACATTACAGAAAAGCATTGTTGTGATGGCAGCAGGATTTTCTTAAAGAGACAGTGGCCCAATTTCAAGGCGTCAAATTGTGAAGTCAATTTTCTCTCAAGTTGTCTTTGATATACAGCATTTTTATGACAGCTGGAAGTAATATAATTATTTGATTGTGCTATAAAATGGCACTATGTGGCTGGAAAATACATAATAACACCCCTTTAAATTAACAGTGCAGATCACCTACTCTCCACACACTTGCTTGGGTCTATCTACCATACCTCTACAAGTCATATTACCTTGGAGAGGTTCTATCTTCTCTGATTTATACCAGAGATCTGCTGCTTGTAGTCAACAGCATATGCGGTCATATTGATCTGCTCAAGTGAGGAGTTTGTGTTGATGTACTGCATTTGTGATTGAGCGAGCAACCAGACACAGCAGCCAGTGTGCAGTCACTTTTACATAATATTCAAACAGAACAATTAAAGCAGAGAGTGGTGGAGGAGAGTACACAGAGTCAATTGGCCTCGCTGTAAATTTGTGGCTCAACTCGCTCTGTATATTTGAGTCCGCAGTAAACAAATCAAGAGCAAAGTTGCTGACTGTTAACTTGCAGTGCCAGCATGTGCGATTAATTCAAAGGCCATGTCAAACCATAGCGATCTTCTGTATCAAGACCCGGGAGGGGGCTGATTCACCATACACTACTGTTAATGGCTGCACGTGTCAGTGGGGATTTGTGGCACTGGCTCTTTTCATAATATATTGGAAGCAGTGGGCCATTGGGTTTTTCTTGACTCAGTGCAGCGGATGATTCCATGCTTTTCCCCTCCCCCTGAGCACTCATTTTAAATGCAGTTACTGTAAATGAAAATATGGTTAATAATAAAAGGACAACAGGTCCAAACAAACCCTGCAGATTCAAGTATCCAGTCAACTCTTAACTTGATGTAGCCAGTGGTTTCTGCGGCACTCCTTTGAAAGATTAACATATAATCAGTTTCAATACTTCCTACAAAGTAAACATAAATGGCTTAATTGACTTTTTGTAAAGTAAACAGTTATTGATCCTGCAGCAGACATCAGCATTCAGTAATTGTTATGGATGCTAAAAACAAGAATAAAAACCAAATGTAAACTCATGAAAAATAAATCTACTTTCATGTATTTAAAATGAATACATTGTATGACTTATGAATCAGTCAAGAACATAATGAAGAAAAAAGTGGTTCCAAATAATAAACTTTAACTAAGCCAATATTCAAACAATCTTGTAGTATATTTAGTCATTATTGTGAATTTCAGAGAGTAAATCTTTAAGAGATAACAAGAAAATAATTTCTAACCAAGTTATAATTTGATTGTGAAAAACAGAGACCGATAAGGTATGTATGGGTGAAGAAGCTCAGAGAGGTAAGCCGGGGCAAGATTATGTAGTGATTTAAAAACGAACATAAGAATTTTAAAATGAATCCTAAAATATACAGGCAGCCAGTGAAGTGAGGCCAGGACAGGGGTCACGTGTTCCCTCTTTCGAGTTCCTGTCAGCAGTCGTGCAGCAACATTCTGTACTAGCTGCAGACGTGAGAGCAGCGACTGACTAACTCCCAGATAAAGTGCGTTACAGTAATCCAATCGAGTTGAAATAAAAGCATGGATCACTGTTTCAAAATGCTGCCTGGAAAGAAAAGATTTCACTGACGCCAGTCGCCTTAAATGATAAAAGCTGGACTTAACCACGGCTCTGATTTGGCTATCCAATTTAAAATCACTGTCCACCTTAAAACCAAGATCTGTAATAACAGGTTTAAAATAAACCTCCAAGGGTCCCAGGTCAACAGAGGAGGACTCACAGGAGCCACTGGGTCCAAACACCATCACCTCTGTTTTGTTTTCATTACAATTTAAAAAGCTCAAGGCCAACCAAGCTTTAATATCACCTAGACATGCCAGGAGATGTTTGATAGAATGTACATCCTTTTGCTTCAGGGGCAAATAAATCTGACAATCATCAGTGTAACAATGAAACGAAATCCCATCTTTCCTGAGGACAGAACCCAGAGGCAGTAAATAAAGAGAGAAAAGCAGTGGGTCCAGAATTGAGCCCTGTGGGACGCCTTAACCTCCTGAGACCCGGGCTTTTGTTTGATGTGCATTTTTTATGTCTCCTTACTATTTGGGATTAGTATGACCTCATTTTAGTTGAAATTAAATTTTAGCTTTCTATGTGCTCTTGAACTGTGTCAAAACCAATGCCCTCATATGAGGACAATGGGTCTGTTTTTGCATATACATTTTCTCCTTGTCATTTGGGATCATAAGGACCCAATTAGCCTAAAAATGAAATTTTAGCTTTCTACCATATGTGGTTATCTCAAAACCCAATGTCCTCAGACGAGGACATTGGGTCTATCTGTGTGACGATAAGACCATGCAATCAATGTTATTATTTACATCTGTGTTTACAAAAATGTAATGTCCTCATATGAGGACGCAGGGTCTCAGGAGGATAAGGCATTGAAGCAGCAGATGATTCAGAGTCACCAATCTTGATCGAGATTGTTCTCTCCTCCAGGTAAGACCTGAACCATTTAAGAACAGTGCCACCAATACCTACAACGTCGTGTAATCGCGATATTAAAATGTCGTGGTCTACTGTATCAAAGGCAGCAGTTAGGTCAAGTAAAATGACTTGGTCTTCCTGCCTGAAAAATTGCAAAACAGTCACCAAACCAGGATGTTTTTTTACCATGCATCTATTTACACCTATCAGGAGGACATTTTAAAGCACTTAGGAGAAAAACTTTTCTCTATTCTACTCATAGCAAAGTCATTGTAAGAAAATATTTTTAACTTTTTGTTGTTTTGTGTCACAATCTGAGAAATTTTAGAAGTACTAAATAACCCAAACAGAAATGCGACACAGTATGAAGTTTTCATAAAATAGTGTACATGAAGCTAAGCATGAGATTTGAGCATTTTTTTCACTAATTATCATCATAAAATGAAAAAAAACTAACTACAAGGAGAAATTAATCTCTTTGCATTGGTCTAGCTGCATGAGATGGAAATGGTTTGTTTATGGATATAAAATGAATGGACAGGTTGAAATGGAAATGCTTATGTACAAAATGGGGCCACAACATGAAGAACATGTTACTTTTCCTAGAGTCTGCCTAAACATTCAAGGAGCTGTGTTCTGTGCTTTTTATGTCTAAACATTTTGCTGGGGTTGTCGCCTCTATTTATGGTCACTAAAGACTTAAAAGTAGGATGAGAAAAAGTATAAAATTCCTGAAATTTGCTAAATGAAATAGCAAATAGAATCTGCAAATAGCAAATTTGCTATTTGCTATACAAAAAAGGAAAGCCTTATCTTGTTCTCAGCTCCTATCCAGTATGTAGAAGTGTTTCCAATAAGTAGGAGCATGATAAATGAGAGATTCTCCCACAAGTCAAGATTATACTGCAGCACTCTTCAGCTTCTGAATGCAAGAGAACTAGCAGTCCTCATCAACTCTTGAATCTTAAATTATCTCACAACCTCTGGCTCAACGTTTGTATAAGATCCACAAAATGAGGAGGAGAGAGGAGATTGGCTGCAGGTGCAGGCTGTAAATCCTGCTCTGCTGCCTCATTCGACTGGCATGGAGTCTATCCATTTCCAGCTTGTATTTATAACGGCAGTCCAATCAATTCCCTGCCCCCACCCACACTGCCATTAAACCGTTGTCACAGAAACCATCAAACATGTCCGGCAAACTTCCTTCCACCACACTGGCCCTAATAATTCCCTCCACACTCTATTATTGATCCTATGCATGCATGTTCAGTTGCCTTCGCAGAAAACGAAAAGCTTCCAAGCTTCATCATTAGTAAAAGAAAGGAACTTAAGAAGTGCAAGTTGAATGCTGTGCCCCTCCTTTTGTCTTTTATTGAAGCAGGGGATGTGTGGGCGGGCAGAATGAAAGCTGCTGCACAACTTCTGCTGTGTCCTTTCTTTTACCTCTGTTTTTACCCGTGCTGCTTTCTGCTTCATCAAGGTTAAATTCAGTGTGTTTCTGCACTCTCTCACATGGAGTCTTTTTTTTTTTTTAGAGACAACTTGCCATCTGCTTGTTTTCTTTGGCTGGATTGTGTGTGTGCGTGTGCAGGGGTGTGTTTGTGCACACACTTTTGTTTGCCAGAATATCCTTGGGAGAACCAAAAAACAAACCCTTAAATTTTCTGCAGCATAAAGATAGCGATGCACTGAATAAACATTAACCGTCCAGATTTGCAGTGGGTATGAAAGTGTTCATGCTCCTTGAAGTTGTTCACATTTCATCATGTTGCAACCACAAAAATCATTGGGTTTTAGAGGGATTTTCTGTGATCAACTAATAAAAAATGGTGTACAACTGTGAAGAGAAAGGAAAATGATAAGCAGTTTACAGAATTTATGCAAACATAAGGAGTAAAATAAGACTAGAAATTGGCTCTTTAACATACATGCAACCCATTTTTTGTAGTGGTAAGCTACAACTACACACACCATCCTTATGGTTAAATATGATGGTGGCAGCATCATGCTGTGGGGATGGTTTTATTCAGCAGTAAAAGGGAACCAGGTTGGAGCTAGTGTGGGAATTTGGATGGAGCTTAAATCTAGATAATCCTGCTAAGAGGTAGAAGAAAACTTAAGACGGAGCAAAATTTAACTTTGAACAAGGACAACCCTTAACATACAACCAGATCTACATAAATAATAATAAAAAAAACAGATTTGTGTTATAAATCTACGTGCCGAACTAAATCCATTTGAGAATTCATGATCAGGCTGACAGTTGATGTTCACACATTCTTTCCATCCAGACTTTTTTTTTTATCCGAAAGAAAATAAATGTAATTTTTACATTTCCAATTCACACTTATGTGCTACTTGGTGTTGGTTGAAAATGTTACTAACACTGATTCTGATATAAAATCTTTCTATATTTTGAAAAATAAACAAATGCTTAAAATCCTACCAGAGTGTGACATTTAATTGCTTCAATCCTGATGCAAACATGCACACAGATGTACAGTATGTGCTCACCTTGAACAAACAGCTCTGCTGTCCTTCTATCAATGAGCTGCAGATCACAAGCAACTTGTCCTTGGTTGCTCCTCTCTGTGTGTCTCAGGATAAACTCCCAGCATTCTGTATTTGATTTGGAACATTTTACAGCTGTCATGTTCGGGTTGACAGTAGGTAAAACACCATTCAGCTTGTCGATAGTTAGTACTGGTCTATTTCCTAGCAGCCATGTCATAACAGTCCAAGCAGTATTGGAGGTGCTGCACCTAAATTTGGCCTCGTCTCCTCCAACAACCGTCAGGCTTGCAGGAGTCAGCTTCATCTGTGTTCTGGCAGCTAAAGACATGATCAAGATCATCAGTTGTTTTACACACATCGTATATCTAAAACACATAAAGATATTAAAAAGATCTAAAATTTTACAAAAAATTAACTGATGTCATGTTTTGCGTTGAATGGAAAAGTCGGCTATATCATCATTAACCGACTTCTGTGGAGAACCTGTAACTAATCAAGAAGAAGTGTTTGTCTGGACCTTACCTTCAGTCCACCATGAAAGAACAAGCACTAACAGAGGAAGAATCTCCATATTTAATATGTCAGTCCAGCCAGTCAACTATTGTATGGCAGAAAAGCCTTTAAAAAGAAAAAACAGTCATTAATTATATGCACCACATTCACATATTTATCATCTGTTGTTGTTTTTCTTTGGCGAGGGTCATGAGGCATCTGTCTTTTAAATCTTTTGACTTACTTCATGTTGTCAGAAAGCATCTATTTATCTGATTTCTTTATTCTCATTTTAACAAGAGGGGCAAATATATTTTACAATGGACCGGGTTGGTTTGGACAGCTATTTTCGTTAATAAATAAATTCATCATTTGAAAACTTTCTTTGTATTCATTCAGGTTATATTTGTCTGACATTCAGTTTTCTTTTTATCTGCAATATTTCAAGTGTGACAAAAAAAAAGAGAAAAACTGCAGAAAACTGTAATGGGGTATGCAGTTTTTTTGTGTTTTGTTTTACAGCATACCAGCATTGGGTATAATCTCATAGATTGTCTCAATAAAAGTTCCAGAGTAATGAAATCTGGTGCAAAAATTTGCAGAAGCCCCAATCCATTCCATAGTATTTAGCTCAGGCATACATATTTTTCTGAGACGAGAAGCATCGTAAGATTAAGTAGGAAAAGAAAACATGACAAAATATCTGTCAGACCAGGCCATTGATAGTCCCACCAATAACTATCAGATGAAATTTTAATCAAGTTTCCACATTATGTTCTTCATAATAATGAAAATTAAATGTATTTAGCTTTTCTTTTTTTTTGCGCTCATGTTTTGGAGTCAGAGGAGTTATAAAACAATCACCACCAGAGGCTTGAGCCATCAAAAATGCCCTTAAAATGACTGAATGCCTCCTTGACAGCCCAGTCTTTCTTGCCTAACTTGTTTACATCTGCAGGAAGTGTATTTGCATAATGCCTCTACAGTAGCTGAGTCTGGCACAGTCGCAAACAAACAAAGAGCAGCTGCTTCACACTCCACTGTTTAGAACTAATCTGTACCAGCAGGGCTTTCGTGAAAGAAGTCTCGGTGCTCTTATACATGAAAGCAACATCAGGGACTAGCAGCACCATTACAGACCCTTCAAATCTCTACTCATTTCATCAGTATCTGCTGGAACACAACAGTGCACTCGACTTCCAACATCTAGCTCTGATACACCTGTCCAGAGTGACTAAATATGGCAGAGAAGAATAGATTCAGCTTATGCTTTCAGTTTTTTTACCATAAGCATTTATTTTAATATTTTTGGATTCAAAACCTGTGCTTCACTTAAAAACAAAACCTTTTTAAAACATTTTTACAGCATGTATCTTTTTAAAAATTGTTCAGCAATCATGCATGGATTGTTGTATTACTGGCCATCATATTACTGGCCACTTTGGCAGTGGAAAGTGTTTTGCAATTTGAAAATTATGATGACTTCTTTAGGAATATTGTTTAAGCTTTTTGAAATTGTACCTGTCTGCAGTCGGATTCTTTATGAGTCATTTTGAGATGCTCTCTTTCAGTAAAGATATCCTACCTTAGGGTTAAAAATGCATTATTAAGAGATTTACTTTGCAGCACACACTGCTTGAGCTTTAAATCTCTTCAACACTTTGTTTAAACCTTTTTTTTAAATTGTGTCTGAAGAAAACTGTACGACGGGTGTTTTTGTATAATGCATGAAATCGCGGCGGCAATGTGAAACTCCAGAGTAATTTCCATACTCATTATCATAACTCTTAACACCTTATTTCAGCACATCTGAGGTTTCCATGCTGTGGTTACATTTTTACTGCGGAATAAATGTGAATAACATCTGAAGCTCGGCTGATTTAAATACAAAAGGTTAAGAAGTGGGGATTTCTGCAGATAGCATCCATTAGATCTAATGCAAACCTGATGATGCACAGGTTTCATGAAATTTATAAGCTTACCCACTTGGGAGATTGAGTAGAATATAAGAATAAAAAAATGCCCTTTTCGTTTTGCTGTTGAGCTGGACATCAGATTTTTAGATAACCCAATATGAATGCTCTTAAAGCTCCACATTAGAGAATTTGGTTGCAGGTCTTTCATGGATCAAATCCCGATTGAATACATTGAATTGGTTACAAAAAATAAAAAGTATTTGAATTACAGACATGGTGAACAAGTGATGTAGCATGCTAAGACATTAGCACATTAATATAAAACATTTATTTGTTCTTTATTGGGGACAGGCTGTAAGCAAATCTGAACTGCATTTATCTTAAGTATAGAAATATGTTTCATTTTGTCTTGTATGACTTGCCTTACAAAATGTTACTTTATAATTATTTTAAATATTGCAAAATTGCTCTTTTACAAATGTATGGAACTGTAAGAACAATAAATCATCTTGTTTCCTAAAAGAATATTATGTGAAACCTGAGAAACCTTTCTGCATTCTTTGCTGCATTTTTCTCACCGTTTGATAACCAAGTTATCAAACGGTGAGAAAACTTGCCGGCAAAGATGCAAACAATCTTTTCCAGCAGAAAAGATAGTTTGTATTGTTTGCATCTTTTCCTGTGAAATTACTTCACAAGTGTTATGTTGTATGTTGTAACTATAACAACCTGTAGCTGATATATTTACTTTAAATTCAAGTCAGTGTATTACCACAAATTGAAAAATGTACCGTTTAACTGAAACAAAATCATCAAACTCTATCACGGTCCCATGCCTGACATATGTGTTTCTAAGTTATTTCTAATTTACATATTAATAATAAAATGAAAGTATATTGAACAATAATCGTCCATAAACTCTGCTTCTTTTCTTACCTCAGTCTGGTGTTCCTGTGCATAAACACACAAAGTGGATGCATATTAACCATGCTGTTTCTTCTTCATACCCAGTGTTCGGTGATCTCACCCAAAACTGTTCTGTTAAACATTACTGAGCTTTGGGAACTTTGTCCCATGACACACACAAACTCACACACACACATAGCGACTCTGTAAACACAATCCACTGATAGTACTTGATTTGTGAGTTGATTTACATGTTTGGGTAAAACGTCTACCAGAGATAAATTTTTCAACTTTGCTATGGTAGGTGTTTCCTTGGAGCCCAGACTTATCAGGGGTTCAATTTAGCACCTAATAATAAACATGTGGATCATATTTTTTCATTTGTTCTGTTAGGAATATGTAAATGAGATGGCTGAGATGCTGTCTGTACATTTTTTTTGTCTAAAGTAGCTTAAAAAACTAAACAAATGTTTAAAACGTTAAACATTTGTAACAGGGTGTTTGGGACAATGCTGATGTTGTGGATCATTACAATGCGTATTTCTGTGACTGTTTTTATATGCTTTTATTTAATTACAGGGAATATGTTTTATTCATTCACTTATCTTCCATACCACCACTAAGCCTGTGCAGGGACACAGCAGGGGAGCACTTGCCAATCACCAGCGATCAACCTTTAAAAACACAGACAATAACCACATAGTCACCACACACTCACACCAAGGATCAATTTAAAATTTTCAATTAACCAGAGTGCCCAGAACCCAGAAGATGGGGCAAACCTGCAAACTAAACACAATGGGACTCAGAATTAAACACTTGCTTCTAATGCTTTTAAAGCTGTCATGATGGATATATTTTTCATATGACCATTTCTTTTGTGCAATGCTTCATACCGTCAGTATTGATACATCCTCGGAGGCTTTTTCTGGCTTCTAGAGGGATAATATTTGCTCACAGTTTTGCTTTTACTTTAATATCATCTTCCTTTGCTTTTAACACTGTAGCATACACAATTAGACCACCACATAACCCTGTGACACGTAAGCCAGACAATCTGCCACATAAGTATCACAGTTCTCACATACCCTGCATACTGAACATATGCCCACCTCTCGTGGAAAAACAAGCAAACAAAAGAACGCAGGTGCATTTCAAAATTTGTGTTTGGCTAAAAATTATCATACCCCTTAATGGCACTCATAGATCACTAAAATTTAATTTCCAGATGTTCAGTTAAACCTTTAACTGAAAGAAAAGTAATGTACCCAGTCATAAAACAGCAGAGCATTGTGAACTCTACAACATTAGTCACAGTATAGACAAACTTTGAGCCACATCTGTCAAAAAGACAAGACTTTAAGTTCCTCAAAATGTCTTTAATATCCTTATGGCCAGACCAACATCCAAGTTGTTTTGTAAAACTCCAGCTTTCATAGTGGTAGTATTGTATGTTGTGTGCTTAAAAATATTATTTTCACATCATGATTAAACATCATAATGTGCAAATAAAGACTCGAATTCAACATTTTGTTTAAATTCAATATATACAGAAATTGCGCCTTTCAACTGATACTGGAATGGTATTGTTTTTTCTTTAATTTTATGGCATAAAACAACTAAAAAATGTGATCTTTTATCATGTTGGTGGGACTCTGAAACAGTATTTAAGGGAGTGATATAAAAAGATTGAAAACCATTTATTTAAGAACTCAAAATAAAACAACATGAAGCTTATCGGTCTAAAATTGTTTATTTTTCTGTTGTTTCCATGTCTTAGTTACACGTTTCACTCTTTGTTCAACAAAGTGTATTGATTAGTCAGGAATACAGGTAGAGAGGTACTTGTAAAAATGGTTGATAGTCTGAATCTTGCAGTATTTGTTCTTCCTTGTGGGGAGCATTAAATGTCTCTTAAAGCATTCAGCTGATAAAAGGAGGAAGTAAGGAACAATGCTGGAATAATACAGCAGAACATTTACAAGAGAGACAGCCAGGAGTTTTTTGAAAAGGTCACTTTCTTCTAAGGTTAGAAAATTACAGTTGCTAAAAGTAAAGCATGAGAAATGTGTTTAAACTGAAGAAATCTGCATTTCATAAACGCTGCTAATTACAAACACCATTCTGCTCTTATGCAAAATTTCATTATGATTTGTGTTTGTATGTGAAATATAAAAACAAAGTCAAAATTGCAGTCAAAAGTATTGTTTTATGTGGTGTATGGGTCAAACATGTAACTGATGGTTTCCAGGAGAATCCAGTGCAGAATTCGTAGGCGGAATTGCTGGCCAACAAGTTTGAGGGGACGATGGGACAAGCATCTGAGGTTAGGCAGAGATGGAATAGGGAGCTCCTTCAGGTAGGTAAATAAGACAAACAGATAAAAGAAAAATCAGGTCACACATTTTCCAGTGGTCTGACCATACTGCCACCTCTAAGCCTGGGGCCCCCTGCGTGCCCGCTCCTCCAGGGCCACATTTGAAAGCTCACTTAGCAGCTTGTTCTAACAAGGCGTGACAGGGGGCTCGCAGGCGTGGAGAGACAGCCAAAGAGAGGAAACACCAGATGCCTGCTTCTCGGCTTTTCCTGCAGCCCAAACATGCAGAGCGGAAGCAGAAGACACGCTTTAAAGATTAGGACGATTATCACCACAACCATCATGATCCCCATTAAGATCATCATACTCTTTGCCACTCCCTCAGAGAATAAAAATGGGTAATGTTTTCGTTGTGGCCCAATCTGATCTCCCAGCACAGTATGCTCACGGAAGCTGTTCACAGATAGAGCCAGTCAGAAGAGGCTGCTGCACGTTTTTTTGGATGAGGTCTTTAGTACCTAGAAGTACTGAGGCGATATGGAGCAAAGAATTGACTGCACTGAGAGGTAAATGTTAGTTTCTTCTGAGTTTTAATGTAAAATAGTAAAACATGCCACTGCACTGCAGAGAGTCGTGTGTTGCTGCGGCTGTGGCAGGTTGATTTATAGGTGTAATTTTGCTTTTTGCCTTTTTAAAGAGCAGGGTCAAAAAAGAAAAACAAACTTCAAAAAGATTTGAGGTTTTAATTAATGTGGTTGAAATAAATGCCAAATGATAAAGTGAAATGAAAAGCGGATCGCTGGCTTGCCAGTCCTAACAATGTTGCACTGCCCTCCAGTGGTGAAACACAGCATGTAAAACCAATCAGTAAAAGATGGTAAAGTGCTTTACCAGGACAGTAGATGGTCTTCATCTTGACATCACTGTAACTACTCAGCCTCCTCTTCTTCCTGGTAAAAACAAACAAACAAAAAAATGGGTTTTCGTTTTCAACATGAACACAAATCAAAAAAGATGGTAAGAGGTATTGAAATATTTCCCCAAAACAGAATACGTAAGCATATTTTTCAAATAAAATTTTAAATGGTGAATATAAAAGGAGACTTAAACATTCCTGGTGACACAGAATCTGTTATTTATTGTGTACTCTACTGCAGCTGATATAGTCAACCCTATTCTGAGGGCATTCTTTGGTCTTCATGATGCTGTTTATGCTTGCATGTTCTCCAGCAAACGTCTAAGGGATTTACAAACAACCATACTCAAACTGAGATTAAATAACACTCAGGTGAACTCCACTTACTAGTAAGGTGATGTTTGTAGGTAATTTGTTTACCCTGAATTTTATTTAGGGGCATTAATATAAGGAAGTTGAATGCAAAGTATTCAACCACTACTACATTGTGCTGATCTATCACATAAAATCAAAATAAAGTACATAAAGGTTTGTGGCTATAAAGTGACAAGATCTGTACAAGTTCAAGAAGTATGAATGTCAGGTGCCTCATAGCTTAAACAGGAAAAATTATAGTTAATGTATTTTAGATTAAAAATAGCATCATTGTCTTGGCTTGACAGAAAAAGGATCTACAACTTTGTCTTACACAGGCCCTCCACCTACATTCTTAGATCCCATTAAAGTAGAAAATATCTCTTGTGATGCTATACCTTTCTCTTAAGACTATTTGCAAAAAATGGAAATTACCAGCAGTACTATCTGGGTTTATTTCAACTCTTCTTCTACAGTTTGACACATTAATAAGAAATGTGTGGTGGGGGTTGTGTACAGTAACATCCTAGTCCAAGGACCCTTCACTTGTTAGTGGTTGAAGAGTCAGAGAGTTAAAAATGATGAAGACTTAATCCGAGAAACGTGCAGTGTTTAGCAGTGATGGCAGAGTGAAGGGAGAAAATACTTTTCAGTGTTACTGACAGGGATTCAACTATAAAAACAGTTCAAATCAAAAGGAAAGGCTGTAAAAAAATTGATAAACAGTGAATTATCCATTGTGAAATGTTTCCTCTTTGTTGTCCTCCAAGTATTGTGCAGTAACACTATGTGCTCAATCTCCTGTGAAAACTGTCACATTCACTTTGCACTCGCTTTGTTTGGAGCGCTCTTGGCAAAGAGAAGAAGAGGTCATGACTTCTTCCAAAAGCGAAAATCCTGTAAAATCTGCGCACCCAACCAAAAAACCCACATATCTGAGTTATTCTGTTTTGCATTCAGGCAGATGCAAAGAATATTTTTTTTAAATGCCCAAGTTGTTCATAAAAACAAGAAGTCAAAACATCCTGGCAGACTAGAAGAAAGTGCCTCTGTAGATGTTTTTCAGGTCTCTGCATCACTAAGCAAGTATTGTGTTGTGTCATCCCTGAAGTACTGCACATGAATAAGAACCTGCTACAATATTCCTCATTTGTGCATTGTGTACAAATGTGTGGCATGACATACAGCTGACTTGAGGAAAAACAATAGTTTTAGTTTAGTTTGTGATCGGATCGTGCAGAAAACTCCCAATCTCAAGTATGATTCACACCGTGCCAAGCAGGGAGAGAAATAATCCAAACATATACCTCTTGTAATTCTGTATCTTCTTCTTCTTCCTACAGAAGATGAAATCAAGAGGAATCAAGTTTTAAAATATCAATAAGCAGTGAAATATTGGTCCACATAGCATTGCTGTTTCCATCATAACACCACTTCCACCTTAGGAATTAAGACAAATACATTAATCATTCTGCAAACCATTAGGCACTTCCATGGGAAAAGTACCATGCAGCTCACAAATACAAAAAAGAAAGACAAAAGGAAGAAATACTAAGGTTTTCAGAGGCTAAAAGGTATGACGCCACAAACCACACCAAGTCTACCTCACTGCCTTGTTCATCTTGGTCCTGCTGGGAAGGTGGGACAAAAACAGAGACAGAAAGGAAGGAGCAGAGAATGCGAAATAGTGAAGCGATGGAAGCTCAGGCTGGAATGTCGAAGAAGAGCAAAGCATTTTCCACCTGGCATTTTGAACGATGAAATCTGTATATTCTGAATCGTTGTCCAGCAACAGACATTGGACAGCACGGTGCATTATGAAATGATGTATAAAATACTTTACGGCCTGTCTGACTGAGTTCTCTGTTCAAGTTGAGAAATGTGTTGAGAGGACACTTTAGACTGACTTATGGTACATCCTATTTGTGGTCAGAAACTCCAAGACAAAACTATTGAAACACCTACTGAAGTCATCATTTTCCATCAGAAAGTCAAAGATTTCACACCATCATTGAATTTAAAATTCAACATTACTACTTTGAGCATGGATAGATGATGGGTGAAGTAAAAACAAATTGGTCACACTTGTGACTCCATGATAACATTCAGTTCATACAGATTTTTCAATTTGGAACGCCACATTAAACTTTTGTGTAGCCTGGCAGACCAAACTGTGGTTAAAAAGAGACTTGCAACACACTGCTGTTTCACAAAGCTCAACGTTCTGGACACACTATAAAAACTCCAGACTACCCAACTATTTTAAGAGACATTCTCTTAAATGGATTGTGTTAAAAGATCATGAAAGTATATTGATATTTGAAACCTACAGGATTTTGCAAAAATGTCCATACCCCTTTAACATTATTTCACTTTACATTTATACACTGTACTGTACTTTGTTGAAATTTTATATCACAGACAAAGTAGCACATACTATAAATGTTACACAAAAGGCAACGAGAGATTAATAAGGATAACATACTGTATCTTACTTTTTATATTTTTGTTAGTAAAAAATGTCGAAAGTCATATCCTTTTCCATCAACCTTTCAGTTTAATGCTACTGTGTTGGTCTATCATAATGTCTTAATAAAATGCATTCTAGTGTGTGGTGGAAATGTGAAAATCATATTAAATGTAAAACACAAAGGTGTGAATAGAAATGTGATGTACTATCAAGTGCCACCCATTATCATATAATGACACACAACCCTTTATTGGTAGATTGTAAGAGTTGCTAAAGATGACTTTTTATCAATTCCCATTTATTTAAATAAGCAAAATGCTAATCTTTGGAAATCTTTATGCTGTGGCTCATTATAACACTGTTACTATATCATTTACATTATTCTAACTCTTCACTGTATTATCATAGAAGTAATGGTACTGCTGTTGACCATAGAATGTTATAGAATGTTTTAGATTAGCAAAAAGAAAGGAATGTATCATATACTGCATTCTACACATTTATCGGAATCCCCTATAAAGATATATGAAAATTATTGGACTATTTACTACATATATAAGTTCATCATTTAACTTGAGAACATTGATTAAGTGGGGGAAAAATATCCAACATTAAGAAATGACTGTTTTAAATAAAATCACCAGTACTGGAAACCCTCAATAATTCCTATGAAATAAATCAAAATAAAACATTGTATTTATACTGTATGTGTCTCTATTAATCTCTAGAAACTTCTAACAGGTAATCTGTTTCTGTTTACCAGGGGTATAATTATGACCTGGTACAGAGGCCTATTTCTTTGAGCCACTGACCATTATGCTGAATGGACCTATATTTATCTTGACACTGTGAACAACAAGGAAGATGATAGGGAAAAATCTCCCAACCTGTTAGAAAACATTAGCAAACAGTGTCTTCCTGAGGTCAGTGAGTATCCATAAAAACCTTCATGCCAATGAGTTGTTTTAAAGCTCCTACCATCACAAATGTAAACAGTTAAAGATTTCTTATGTACTGATGGAAATTATATTGGAACTGTGCGCTTGGGTCAAATGAAACTAAGATTAAGCTTTTCTGTAATTTCTTATGCTCATCGTTAAACATGAAAGAGGATATGTGACACTGTGAGCTTGTTTCTCTTCTAAAGGCCCAGCGAACGCTGTTGGAGTCAGAAACTCTTTGAAATACCAAATTTTGATTAAAATCTTGTGGACTCCTCAAAAAGTTTGAAATGGGTCACCAATGGATCTTTAATGACTCAAAACAGATCGAAATCAACAAAGTAAAGATTCCCAGTCATAAAACTTGGTTTTGTCTTTGCGGATCTCAGTCACTGGGCCAAAATCTATTAGAAAACCTATCAGATTTAGCTAAACACTCCTCTCTTCAGCATAAAAGAGGACCAGGGACTCTAGATGACCTAGAGCAGGGGTCTCAAACTCCAGTTCTCGAGGGCCATTGTCCTGCAACTTTTAGATGTGCCTCTGCTGCATCACACCTGAATAGAATAATTAGGTCATTAGCAAGGCTCAGGAGAACTGATCTACACAAGAGGAGGTCATTAAGCCATTTCATTCCAGCGTTTTGTACCTGTGGCACATCTAAAAACTGCAGGACCGTGGCATAGGTGCTAATAAGTGTATCACTGTTAATTTAGTAAGAAACCTAAATGTGTGAGATTATCTTACTGCTATGAAAGAAATATATTCCAAGGCTTTATGCACATTTTCACCAGTGGTGCCAAAAAAGCCACAGGATGCAGTAGCAGGAGGAGTCAGAGGGCGCAGTAACATGACAAGGACAAGATAATAAAAACAAGAAAGCGACTCAAGATAGGTTGAAGAAAGGTAAAAAAATATATGTAAATATGTGAATCTACCTCAAGCTGTTGTAGTTCTTCTTCCTCCTAAAAGAAATAACATAGCAGCTAGGTCAGCAAGCTGTGTGGGGAGCAAGAACAGTACCACATGCATGCACTATAAGGACATCTGTGGAAAAGGAAACTAAAAGGGATGTTTGAAGGTGTCAGGATGCAGCTACAGCTAGGAGGAAACCAAGATGTTAGCTGAAAGGGAACCCACTGAAAGAGGAAGAGCTGATGTGAGGAAACAAAAGAGTTTAATGATGAGTAGGAGCAACAACAAAAAACATCCTTCACATCCCACCCTCAACAATGTAGAATTGTCTCATCTGAAAAACCATCAGACAATGCTGATGGCTTCATGGAGGAACCATGGATGATCTACCAAACTGCAGAAGATTACTGAAGCACAGTTACCTGTGAGTGCAGCTGCTCATCCTCCTATGAGGAGCAAACCAACAAGAGATGGACAATAACACAAAGAAGCAGTCAAAGGTCTTACAGCATTCATGAGTAATACAATGGCAGGAACAGTGGCAGAAAATGCTTTAAATGTGTGATATCAGATAGGTGATGGAGGGATTGGAATATTTCTGAAATATGAGTTAATCAACTAATGGACACAAAACATATGTGTGAATAGGCTAGAGTAACAACTGGAGCTTAGCAAAAAGACATAATATCGAAGTCATTCAGTTTGATTGTGTTACCACGATCCTCCCATTAAAACTAACGGGTCCTTCACTATAAGCACACCTTAATTTGGTTCAGTTCAATCAGTTTATTCATGCATTACCAATCATGTCAGACTATATGTCCAACTAACCTACTGTAGATAACAGTAAATCCATTCATAAGACATGATGGCCAGAGTTATTTCTTTATTGAGTTATTTGAAAAAGAATATCTGAAAACTAATATTCTGAGGTGAAGTCCTCTTGAAGATCAAATTGACAATCAGAGTGTGAGAAAAGAGGATTTATGTGACTTTGATCATTGCATGGTTGTTGTTGACAGATGGACTGCTCTGAGTAATTCAGAAACTGCCGATATTGAGGTGCAACCATCTGTAGGGTTTACAGTAAATGGCCCCAAAAAGAAAAAAAAACATCTGATTCATAGGAGGGGAACAGGAACTCAAATAACCCCTTGTTATAACCACTAGATTATTATCTAAGCAAATGATACACAAGTCTACATTACAATGTCACTAGGTGACTCCAAGTCAATCCAAACATTGAACAGATGCGTAGAACAAAGCAATGTGTGATTGTGTCACAACTTTCTCCAGCTGAACAGAAACAAAATTGGAGTTATCTTCAGACCAAACCATTAATGTTCTAGAGTCAGCACACAGCTTCAGTTATTGAACCAAAATCTACTGGTCAGTCCTGAAATCTGGGTGTAGTGATGGACTCAGACATGAACCTTCAGAGACACAAAGTCAGCCTGTCATTTGAAGAACATTTCTAGAATTAAAGGACTAATGTGCCAGCAAGACCTAGGGAAACTCATCCATGCATTTATCTTTTGTCGCACTGATCACTGTAGCAATGTCTTCACAAGTCTGCTTAAAAAAATACTCAGACAGCTGCAGCTAATCCAGAATGCTGCCACATTCTCACTAAAACAGAGAAAACAGAGCACATCTACAGTAAAGTTCCTATACAAGACCATTCCCTGTAGCTTAGAGAATAGTCTTTAAAATACTTTTGTTACTTTATAAAGCACTGAATGGCTTAGCACCAAAAATATATCAGTCACATCAGTCTTCCAGATCACTCAGGTCTTCTGGTTTTATGTTTGTATATCAAAATTACCAGAAAACCCTCATGTGGAGCTCATGTTAGTAACTTTCACAATAACAAGCAGGTGGAGAGATGATGACAGGCATGAACACAGGATCAAAAGCAGAAACTGCTAACACTTAATTAAGTAGCAGCTTAATTCTTATGTAGAGATATTGTACATGTGCTGCACTACCTAAACTAATATCCCTCAATGAAGCAATTTTAGACAAGATTTCAAAGAAATAAACCAATCTATAGTTTGCCATGCTTCAAATAGAAACCAGAAGCCCTGATGCAACAAATATATGACTGAACTCTGTGTAATTGATCCTTTTAGGGAAAATACAGAGCTCAGAAAGCAATTATGAAATTATGATGAGAATGTAATTAAAATGTAAACTGTTCTTTCCGCTGAGTAATTTTTAAAAAAAACTTACTTGCTCTTCATCCTCTTCTTCTTGTGCTTCCTATAACAAGAGACAGGAAGAGATCTCTTAAGTTTTCACATAGTGTGCAAAATATGCATCAGTACTTAGAAACATCAGCACTCACAGATTAACATCGTGAAATAAGTTAGAGTGGCTGGGATTAGGATTCTCCTGACATACCTTAACAAGAACAGTTAATGGTGGATGTTTTGCAGGTTATTATGAACTGTAACATAACAGTTAGCTAATAGGTAGCATGAAATAAAAAAATAGCACAAAAAGAAACCTGAAAAAAGAAGGAGAGTCCATTGATGCTGCAGAGGGAGACCACACTTTGCTTGTTAGTGGAAGAGGGAGAGATTTAAGGATGAGGATGATGGTAGGTAAATGTTAAATAAAAAGAGGAAGTTAATGTCAACATAAAACGAGACACTCTAGGAATGACAAGAAGGAATAGAGAGGGAATTCAATCACTCCGGGGTTATGGAGGTGGAAAACTGAAGAGGAGCTGGACTTGAGTTATATGGCAATTACTGTCTCTTCTGTGACCTCATCTGTTTCTTCCTCTGCCGCCGCCTCCTCTTCCTCTCCCCTTGATGTTTCTAGTTCAGTGGCTTCATCATCTGCTCTTCCATCCTCTCCTTCTTCCTCATCACCTGCCTGTCCCTCCTCCTCTCCCTGTGCATCCCCATTATGCTTCTGAGAGGTGAAATAAGTAATCAAGTAAAACAAGAAACGTAATCAAAGATAAATCAATGAAAACAGGGAGCAGGAGAAAAAAAGACTGTTTCAACATGATCACAATGGCACACTCCTCAGACGGAGATGTTAGTCTTGCAAAAAGAAATCCAGTAATTCATTAAAATGAAAGTGATTGTTTCAAAGGGATAGAGAAACAGAGTTGAAATAAGAACAAGTTTGCTACAGCATTGTAAAGATTCATGCAACACTAACATTATTCGAAGTCATGGGAGGGTTTAAGACCCTGTTCAGATCATCAGCTACAGATGGAAGGGAAGTTATTAATTGTATCAGATGAGGACTATGAAGAGGTGTGGCACAGTTATATAAAAAGCATGATGGGAAAATGGAAACATTTTGTCAGCTTTACTACTGAGTCGTCAGGGTTTCCCTCTGCTTGGGTTCCGTTTTGCATAATGTGCTCCTTCTCAGCCTGCAATGCTTCCTGCATCAAGGAGGTTTAACACAAATCAATCGCAGTGAATTAAAAACAACAGATTTCAAACCCCAAGGTTTTAATAAAATATATTTATAATATCTACGTCTACATATGATGGGAGATACATTCACACAACAATGTCTGTCATCTGTGTTGTTCTGGTGTCAAAAGCAGCTTATGAATGCAATATGTCACTAATGATCTGGAAGTCAACATTTTCTGAAATGAAAATCTGAAAAGTGCAGCATGCATTTGTATTCGGGCCTTTTTGGGTCAATTTCTTGTAGAACCATCTTTCACTATGATCAGCTGGAATCTTTTAGGTATGACTCAAATTTCAGCCAGTTTTTTTTTTTTAGAAGATCAAGATGAGTCAGACTGGATGGAGAACAACTATGAACAGAAACTATTTCTCAGTCAGACTTAAATCTGCACTTGACTAGACCATTGTAACACATGAATATGTTTTGATCAAAAGCCTTCCACTGTAGCGCAGAGCTGAGGATTGTAGTCTTGCTGGAAGTTGAACCGCCACCTCAGCCTCAAGTCTTTTGCAGACTTTAACAAATTTTCTCCAGGAAAGTTCAGTATTTAGCTCCATGCATCTTAATTTTTCCTCTTCTGCTTTTTTTTTTGGTCACACTTAAATGCTTAAGATCCAGTATCCTGCAACTTTTATATGTGCCCCTGATTTAACACACCTGAATCAAATAACTTTATTACTTCCTCAGCATGTAGTTCTTCAGAGTCCTGCTAAAGACCTCATTATCTGACCAGCTGTTTTAAAGCAAAGACACATCTAAATGCTGCAGGAGACCAGCTCTTGATTGACTATGACACAGCTACTCATTGATTTTATTTATTTATTTATTTTTAGCCATTTCCTAGTGGATTTGCTTTGCTTTCCTGCTGTATAGTCTGCGTATACTTAAGCTAAAGTCATGAATCGATGGCTGGAGATTCCCATTAGGATTTTCTGCAGTTGGTTGGATCTGACTGAGGAGTATCTGAGCAAATTAAAGTCTGCACTTTTAAGACTTTAATTTGCGAACATTTGTGAGAAACATGTCTCCTTTTTATGCAATAGTGTTTCCCTACTCCCAAAAAAATCCCAATGAAATATGCTTGGGATTCTGGTTGTATAACATAACAGAGAGTGAGAAAGCTCAATATTTTTGCTAGCAGCTGTATCATTTTGAGCTTCTCTTTACTCACTGCAGCAACACATCACATTTTACTTCAGAAATGCTGCCTCTTATCAAACAGTCTCGGCACTCAGGAAAGCTCTCTGCAGTTCAGACCAACTATCCAATGAAAACAATCAATGCTTAGCAGCAATAAAAAATGAAAAATACAATTAAAAAAAGAGCCCAAAGTGTTCAATGGCAAAATTCATTTTTATAAGACATACATTTTTTTCACATAAAATAACTACTTATCCCTGTTTCCAAAATCAGTTATAGTGCTAAATGCTAAATATTGTTATAAATTAGTGATACTGTTAAAAGATACTGAGTTTTATACATTGCTAAGTTGAAACTTCAAATAAATGTCTGATTTAAATGACTGAAAAAATGCTGCAGATGTCAAGCTTTATTGGAAACAAGGATGGAATTATATTTTCTTTGAATTCTGTTATAAACACAGTTCACCTATGTGGCCCCAATAAAACTGATAGTGCTGTTCAAAGTGCTAACTTATTAAAATGTGTATTTTTTTCTTCTTCTTCTTGTGCGCTATAAATCACACAGCCAGTAGACAAACTGCAATAACAAAACTTGCATCACCATAATTAGTAATACCACATCTCTTTGATTCTTATAAATATTTTATTATAGGCCAAAGTTGCATTATCAACAACTGGATCTGTTGGTTTGTTCTAGCACTCAAAATCTTGGAGAAAAACCTAAATACTCTTCGGAAAAGGTTTTAAATAATACAATATATTGTAGAGAATTCACATTTGTGGGCTTAATTATGCGGTAGTAACCATTCAATTAAGTAAACAAGTAGTATAGCTAGTTGGCAGAAAAATATAAAAAGAAAAACTTTAATCAGATCTAACCTTCGAGCCAGGAGGAGGGGGCAACCCTAGGAAAGCATACACCGTGTTGTCTTCCTTTGCGTCAAAAAATGTGTCATAATCCTGCAGGGGGAAAAACATTTTTATAATTTTTAATGTGATTCAATTACAGAACTAAGTTAGACTGTTTTTTATTGTGATGCTACACCTGCTAATCTAATTCAAGACCCACATTATAGAGTTACAAATGCATCTTTGCTCACCCCACAGTAGCTCTCCTCATTGAAAATCTGTGGAGGGAGTGGGATGCCGTTGGAGGGCTTCTTCTCCTCTGGGACATTTTGCCTCATCCACATGCGGTTCTGCTCGTTGCAGGCGATGTCCAGCTCAGCGTATTCCACTTTCAGAGCCTCCAGGAAGCCGACCACATCTTGCTGTTTCTTTTTGATCTGCAAGGTAGAAAAATGAACATGCATCAAAACCTTTTGATGTTGGTTTATGTTTTTCTTTCTTCTTTTTTTTAAATAATTTTTCAGCCTTTGCTTTTCACATTCAAAACATTTTTTAGATTTGTCCTGTACTTTAGCATTTAATACGCATTTATATTCTGCCGCCTGGTTTCCTGTGTGATCTATTGGCCATTTTCTCTTATTACCTCACAGCTGAACCCAGCCTCTAATTAACCCCCTGCTGGAGTGATCAACTGTCCAGCCTAAATATTTCTTAGTTAGTGCTTGGTCATATATCATATCATCCTTTTATTCCCATCAACCTGCTTGTCTTGTTTATTATTTTGTATTCCATCTGAGCTTAAGATTTTGTACACTTTTCAATTGACTTTTAGATAAAATTAGTTATTTACACCCATCTCCCTCTTTCCTGTAGTTGTAGAGAAATTATATTTTGGTAAGACGCAGAAAAGAGCATGAAATGTTCTGAGAACTGGAGTATGTGGTACAAGGCATTGACTCAGGACATGGGAATACAAATGCATATCCAACTTTTCAGATTGATTGATCTGTGTTGGTCATAATATGGAAACGCTGAGATGGATGAATAAATATTTTTCTTCCATTTAGAAAATATACATTTGAAAGGAGTGTCAGTTGACAAGTTTCTAACTCATCTGTATTTGATCATGAATGCTGAACTACAAGATATAACAGGGACAACATACATGTATATGCTGGTTGAATTACCAATCGAGTTGCATAAAATATATTTACAAGTAAAATAATAGGACAATGATGATAGCGTCAAGGCCTCAACAACCAGTTTGATGGAAAATAAATTCATTTTTCTAACTATTGTGAGAAAGCTGGACTAGTTGTGCTTAAAAGCCCTCAAGAGGAGCTCCAGAAGACAAATGTTCCCTCTTCTCATTAGTAACCACCCAAACAAGGTCATAAGCAGTGATTTTTAGAAATAAAAGCGGACTTAACATTTTAACTGGGGCCATTTCTGGGGTCTGAAAAAGAACCCCCAAGCTCTGACATGAAAAGATTAGGGAGCCCCTGTTCTGGAAGGCTCCGCCTGTTGAATCACATTTACATACGAAATACTTACCCAAGATCACTCATCAGAAATAAATCTGATCACAAGTCAAGCCAGTTAACTTGCTGAAAGAGCAAATTATCAGACGGTAAAGCAGCCAGCATTAATTTATAGATTTAACCCAGTAAAATTAGAGTGATTGACAGTCATGTTCAGTTTATAAAGTACAACCTGCAAAGCTAAACGTAAAGTTAAGATCAGAGTGAAAACTTACCGCTGTCGATCCAGAGGAAGTGGCGAGGAAAACTTTGATTACCATTTTTACTACAAACTATGTTGAAGAGGTGGCAGTGCAACAAGAAGGGCCTTAAAGGAGAAGTCTGCCTGCTCTATTATTAGAGCGCACCCCGGACCGAGAAATAACAGTGGGATCGCACACACACACTGACACACATTGCTGGAGGTATTTTTGTCTCCGGGCTCCATTAGAGGCGGATTGGTTAGTTGGCCCCTTGGTGCGCAGCGCCGCATACTGATTGGCAGCTTCAGCTGTCTGTCGGCTCAGGGAAAGAAAGGCAAGTTAGTTTCTAAGTCCATGCTGAGAAGGACAGAAATAGCTGTGAACAGCACTGCGGGAATCACAGTCCTTATTTTAATATGAAACTGTTATTTTATTTAAAGAGGTTATTTATTTAACTTTATTAGCTATAATCGCTTTTTTGTAGCTTAATTTAACTTATATAGGCGTATTTTTAAATTATTATGTTGTTTTTTTTTTTTTTTTGCTTTAAACTGATTTTAAAAAATGTTTTAAATCACACAAGAATATAGAGATAAGGGTAAATGTTGAGTCCAACGTTACTGTGACCTATAGCTATAGCGTTTGTGATTTTTTGTTAAATTTCAAGTCATTTTATTTTCTTGTTAAACTATATAAAAAAGTTGGTATCTGATTCGGAACCTGATTAAAGGGATATTCTGCTGCTTAAGGACTGGACTGTCCTTAATGTTGCCCTGGGTTAGTCATAAACACGGTTTGGAAAAACTTTTATTTAATTTGAAGACTGATAAAAACATATATAATTCAGCAAGACTGTTCAAACATAGAACTAAATATTTGATTAAAATAAATTATATAAAGCAAAGTTTGTTAAACTTTATTTTTTTGGCTTCCTACGCACCATAAATGTGGCTCTATATGGACAATAATAAATCAACCAGGTTATTCTACAATAATGAGAGATTCAATCAATTCCAGTTTGTGAAAATTAAAATCGGCAGTTTCTAAACCTTTTTGGCTTCATCACTTGGTCCAACTACACCACTCAAAACTTGGACCACGTTATTCTACAGACCATCGGATGCTGTAAAACAATTTGGTCTTCAGGACTTGGGGACTGGTGTCCTGCAACTTTTAGATGTAGCCTATCCAACGCACTTGAATTAAATGGCTGAATTACCTCCTCAGTATGCAGTCAAGTTGTCCAGAGTCCATCTTATGACCTCATTGTTTGACTCAGGTGTGCTGAAGCAGAGTCACATCTAAAGGTTTCTACTTTTGGCATCAGGAAAGACTGATTGGTGGCCCTCCAGTTTTACACCATGACTGACACTTTTTATGCAATCTGTAACAGGTGGGGAATGACATGTTTGGTCATTCTAACTATTTTAGATTTTTTAAAAATCAAAAATAAAATAAAAGTTAACTAAGTTCTGAATCACATGCTAACTTCAGCTTCATTATGAGTTCCGTAGCAGGTGCCATGACAACCGGCGTTTTTTCAAAAGTAAAAATTCTGTTTAGGATTAAACATTTAGATAAGATTCCAAAGACATTTAATTAGCATAGGCCGATTTACTAAGCTGAGTTGTTTCCGGTTTTGACAAGAAAAATCTTTCTTATGTTTCACAAAGTGTCAAATTCTTCTTAAAGTTGTATGGATGGGGATCGTGATACAGTGAGCTGCAGTACCAACACCTCCAGGTGGTCCAGTCCCTGCTGTGGTTCTTCTGATGGTCCAGGGTATCCATCTGACCGTGAGGAGAGAGCTGACAGGACTCCAGATGAGCACCCACCAGCCAAACTCCAAGGATCAAAGAAATCTGGATACAGTGAAGGCAATGCAAGATGTAATTGACTACAGATAGAGTGGGTTGCTACTTCTTCCTGTCATAACCAAACAAATTAATTTTTCCCTTCAGGCACGAAAGCCCAAGCAGTCCAGAAGCAGAAAATGAAGCATGAAATCCTGAAGATGCCTCCAATCCGTACTCTGCAAGGTTTCAAGTCAGTGAACCAAGCCCCCAACATGAACTGCATCTGGGCGCTGAAGAGCCAGGTTTGGGATCTGCAGCAGCAGCTCAGTGAAGCCAAGACTGAGAACAAACTGCTGAAGAAAGTCCAGCACCGCCACATGGTGGCGCAGCAGCACTTCAGAGACTCAAATGACGGCATCTCCCAGGTTGGATCATAATTTCATCTCTTCAGATTTCACTTCCATTCTGTCAGCAAAGTATGCCCTATCTACGTCTGAAAACAGAAAGTAAACATACTCTTTTTTTTAATGCAATTCAAATTTAAAGAGTATTCCTGAATTACCAGCACAACCAATACCAAAGAAACCATGTTCCTTCTATGCCTGTTTCCAGATTTTAGCCAAGCACAACAATGAAACCAAAGCTCTTCAGGGTTTGCTCCGTGAAACCCGCGTGTCCCGTGACAACCTGGGCAGGCAGCTGCAGGCCACGGAAAGAAAGCTGCTCAGCATGAAGGACACTCTACAGCACCTGCAGCAGCTCAGCCAGGACCAGAGTCTACTGGAGAGGGAGGAGCTCACCCTGAAGCTGGCCTGTGCCACTACACAGCTGGAGGACAGGGATCGGAAGATACAGGTTCGAAGGTGTATGGTATGGAGGCTTGAGTGCGTTGCTGGGATTTAGCTCACTTCAAAGTTGAAATCAGAATGCATGATCAAGCCCTAAGTTTTTAGTCTTAAAGTCTAGCCCTTTTATTTGGTCGTGCATTGCATTTCTTTTTGTCTCCTTATACTTTAGAACATGGAGAGAACCCTTGAGTTGTACCAAGAATCATTCAAACGCCAAATAGACTCCGAACAAAGAAAGCTCAGAGAGGCAAGAAGAGCATCTGTCTGTCTGCAAGAACACATCCACCAGCTGACCAAAGAGCTTCAGGTGAGCATGAAATGACTGATAGGTATCACACTGATAGGTTTCTCTATCACGTTTAATTCAGGAGAGTTTGCTGACAAATCAATCACAATGATAACATGACTATTAGTAGTTATTATTGGTACCTTTTGCAGTATGAGAGGGTACAGGGTGCTGTTGGAAATTGAAACCAGCATCTCTTTAAAGCTTGTCAGCACAAAGAAGCATGAAGTGCTCTACAATTTCCTGGCAGATTGCTGCTCTGACTTTGGAGTAGACAATAGTGCACCAACATAAACAGATGAAGTGGCTCCCCAAACTGTCACTGACTTTGAAAACTTGGAGTTTTGTTAACATTACCAGAAACAAAAACTCAAAACATACTTTTCTTTGTATATGAATTTTGCTTTTTAAATTGAATTACTGAAATGACTACTGAAATAATGATAATGATCCTGTGTGCTGAGATGTCACTCTTGTCTCCATAGCTATGTATAATACGCAACTTTTGATTTCTTTCTTTCTTTCTGAAATAGCTCAGAGAAAAAGAAGTGCAGAAACATAATATTTACTACCACAGAATGGTTAAACTACACAGTAAAAAAGGTAAAGTGCACAAATAAGCTACTTTGATAAAGGTCAGTTATGCTTTCAAGCTGCTTGTGACTTCAGCTGCATGTACTTATAATTGTAGCTAAAGAGAATAAGATGGTGCAGACAGATAGATTTGTCCAAACATCATCAGATCTATCAAAGAGAGATGTTTTGGCACATAAGGAGTCTTGAACACCAGAGTCTTGAGTAATTAAACATCAAGTTTTGTATCTGCAGGTACGTAGCATTCAGTTTGATCTAATTTGTTGATTTATGCTTCATGTTATCAAGGAAATTGGATATTTTATAAATCCGTCATGCCTATTTAAAGTTCCTGTGATCATCCAAGCCCTGTTAACTGTTTATCATTTCAGCATTATAACCATCATCTGCAAGAGTGTTGCTTGCTGAAAGTCCAAAAAGAAACATTTCTGAAAACACTGTATTAGAAGATGATCACCAAGAGGTAAGCATTATGCTAGTTGTAAAATGGGTAGTAAAAATATTTTATCAAGCTGATGTAAAATCTATTTTTTCAGGTATTTTTCAAGGAAGATATTGAGAAAAACTATTGGGAAGAAAACCGAGATGAGAGTCTAGAACACCTAGCCGAACGACAAAGAAGCAAAGGCTTTAGAAACTTTACAGCAGTTATAAGAGAAGGAAACAGAAGATAAAATTTAATTGGCCAATGTTTTAGAAACAACTCTGAATGCAACCATGTCAAATAAAAATGAATGCACAGCTCAACCCAGTCAGTCAGAACTTGCATAGTGACATACGTTATAGCAGAGCAGACACAATAACTTCTCAATACGCAAGAGAAATCTTTTGTAGTGAGATTAAGAATCTTCAAACGGACCACAGCATCTTACAGTCAATTTTGTCAGATAAAATCTCACTGCAGTGACAAAAGCTTTGTTTTCAAAGGTTTTAAAAAATAACAAATAGAATTTCTTATGTTTTGTTTTGACTTAAAAAAAAAGCTGTTCAGACCAATATTTTTGGAACTAAACAAAAAATATCAGAGTTGTTTTTGTTGGATATTTCCCAACTTGGAAAATACAAAATTTGTTTTTAATAGTTTATTTAAAAAAAGAAAAAGAAAATGTCACAATTCTATCCAGATGGTAAGAAATCAAAACATTCATTCAACAAAAATAGAAAACACAATGTTACAATAATAATAAATTAATACTGCAGTTGGAGAGCAGCCTTATCTTCATGTTAAACACCAAATTCATTTCCAAGAAGATGTGCAGACAGCCGAGTTCTCTAACTGATGGCACTGAGGCCCAGTGTGATTACTTTGTTGCAAACCACCAGCCAGCAAGTGATTCCCACACCACCTGCAAGAAAAGAACAGTTCTGTGGAACTTTTATTTTGAAGCTTCATTTCCTGTTCCTCCGCCTAAGTATGGTTATTCACCGGTTAACATTACTCACCATTTTTTCTCAAGTTGTCATGTTTTTTTTAAATCGAACAGTATAAAACGATCTCTTAAGCTGAGAAACGTACAAATTGAAATACTAAGACGTCACCTTATCCAACATATTGATCATTATTTAGAAAAGAGGACATTAGTTCATAATAATGGAGCCTCTTTCTGGTGGTTTCTATAATCCCATATAGTCATGGTTGATTCTGGAACATCTTGAAACTGATCAAGTGTTATCAACTGATAAAATGTTAAATAAATTGCTTTAAAGTAACATTTCACTAACAAGTCATCGAGACGTGCATATCATTAATAACTATTGTGTAAACTGTTTGGCTTGTCTTATATTGGATACAACAATAACAGTAGACTGACTACCTGCCACTCCTGTTGGGAAAGCCACTAGTCGCTCCACAGGAGCGATCCATTTACTGGGGACCACAGTCACTGGATCAGAGTAATACTTCCATATCAGTGAGACCATCAGAGCAGCCTGAAGACAGAAAGGAATACATATTTGAAATTATAGATAGTTCCTACATTGCTACCATTTGCAGCTTGTCATACTAATTTTACTGTGTTTACTTTCTAACAAAGTTTATAAGTTTAGATCTTACAAGTGGTCAGAGCAGCAAGAGAATTTTTGTATAAGTTACAGATACATTTGTGTTTCTGTTTGTATTGTTCACCTACCTGCAGTATGTAAAAGACAATGTTCACAACCCATTTCATTTTGGCTTGTTGAGCGGTTCTCGACTGCACTGCAAAGGTAAATCAAACATGCAATCATTTGCAGTATATGTATCCATGTGTGCTTACCATTAATTAAAATTAATTAATATTAGTATTGACGTAGTGATCTAATACCACTATAGTAGCCTTTTATCTGAAATTGCCAAACAATGTATTTCAGACCGAGAGTAAATAGAGAGAGTAAATGCATGCAAATGTTCTTACAAGAGTCACTAAAAACGTATTCATTATACTGCGACACGCTCATTAATTTAGCAGTTGTGCAAATATTACGCATTTGGCCAGACAAATGTAGACTTCTGGTTTGTTTATGAGACGGTTCTTAGATTGTCTGCATTGGACAACAGGCAGCTGTTGCTCCCAGCAAACACTTTGTAAACATCAAACCTCCAGCCACTTCCTGCAGTTGCTGAATTCTGTCTGTTGCGGCAGATTTAAACAGCTGTGAAAGACTGAGCACCTCCCCATTTGAGTAATATGTGATAAAAAGGGATTTTTGAGATAAACTAGCACAAACTGGTGCGTTACAGTGAAAAGGATGGAAATAGATACGTCACTGTTTTGCTAATAAAAATCCAAGAAGTGTACCATGCATTTATATTCTGGCCGCTTGAGTGAATACTTTGTGAAATCATTTTCACAGCAATTACAATTGCGTTTTTAAATGTCTCTGACAGCTGTGCACATCCAGAGAACTAAATTTATACACAGTCTTCTTTGTTAAACTACTTCACATTTTTCTAAGTGTACAACAGTAGTTCTGTTGAAGGTTTTCCAGCTTAAGCTGTACTGGTAATAATAAACATAAAGCACATACTACATTTTGCTAGTTTATAAGAAAGATTCTTGCTGTTCAGTGGTATGATGGACCTCTTGAATCGGTGAACATGTGTGTTAGTTTTCATCTTACCATGTGTCTTAAGCTTATCTGTAGTTTTGTTAATTTTACGCTCCAGCCTGGCATATCTTGCAAACTCATCCATCATGCTTATGGAGGACTGCTCCTTCTTCATCTGCTGGATTTCAGTCCTCATCTCACTCTCCTGCTCGGCATCTTTCTGCACCATCTTTGTCAGCTTAAAAGAAAAATAAAAACAGCTTTACTGAGCACAATAAAGGGATGGCTTTTACTGTGGGGGAAGTATTTAATGAGTGAGAGTATAGGCAACAAGTACTATATACCAAGTTTTTCAAACTTTGACAGTCTTTTTCATTTTATACTGTTATACCATAATAATGTTAAAAAAAAAAAAAAAAAAAACAAAACACCCATGACCTATTGGAGCTGCTTGGTTGGTGGAAGAACGGAGATTTATTGAGCTACATTTATTTAAAAAGCTAACATTTTCAAAATTAATAGAAGGGTCCCTAAATAATTGTCACAGCAGCAAATATACGCAATATATGACAATATAATGCACGGAACAGTTCTGAATATTTTTAATTCAGTGAAATGGTTAGTATTTGGCTGAGTCTAAATACAAAGGATTGTGCAAAACAGCTAGCTTGATAAATTAAGGTAATGGCGAGGTACTACATTTTTGCTACGTTTGGGTCGTAACTTGATCAGGTTGCGGTGAAAACTCCACCAGGCCTTCAGCCAGATAAGCCTCGTTTTGTTTACGGCAAGCTAACACTAATAGCTTGGCTAAATGCTAAGCTAGAAGCGGCTAGCTTAGCTTTTTATTTGAAAGATATTACAATATTATATAAATACAAAACAGTGCTCAAATCCGCAGTTAACATAGACAAACCAGAACGCCCGACTTACGAAAGATGAAATGCTAGGCAGGAGTATTTTCATGAGATTGCAGAGAAACACGGAGCCCAGCACCAGGAACCAAGCGCAGCCTGTCGCCATGTTTCCACCAGTGTTGCTCCCACAGCTATTCAGCTCACTGTTACAGGTGGAGCTGATAGACTACTTTTGTAAAATCACATACGTTTCACTAATCTCTGCTGAGCAACAAGCGTTGGGCGTGCAAGCAAAATTATGCGGCATATTTCCCTCTTGGGGGTGCTTTATATCTGTGCACATATTGTTTCAGGTTTTGTGACATTTTTTCTTATAATTTTGCTGCTAATCTTTTCATGTTATCTAATCATTGAAGCCTATACCTTCACGGTGGTTTTTCTGCTTCGATTTTTTGCTGACAACACCCGTCGCGCTTTCCGCTTAGATAAACACTGATAGTTGATTGGCACGCCATCCTACCCACACAGGTAAAGATGTTGTGTTTCAAAAATATGCTGCCTGAATCTCAAAGCCAATCACTGGGAACATTGGGCGGAGATTCAGTCTTCCTGCTAGGTTGGTAGGACAAGGGATAAAATACATAAGGAGCGAGGGATCCAATCCAGTTAAAGCTAGTTCGGGTACTGGTTGAACCTTAAATATAACGTTAGCACACTTCCGTGGAAGTATAGGGTTGAGGTGTACGTCTGACCTGCAGGGTTTCTTAGTTTTATCGGAACTAAAAGGTTGACATTTTCCTTACTGTAGCTGTCTCGCCAAACAAAACGAGAATGGGACGGAAAAAGGTAGGTTTAAATGTGTGTGTAAGCGTGTCTAAAGTATTTTAGCTGTAAACATTATACAGGCATGTGTATCTGAAGCTGGGATGTAGAAGGATGAATGTCCTCAGTGTTCAATGGGTTTACATGGAGTTCAAGTCGGATGTGCTCAGGTCTGCCGTGTTCACACTGGGAAGTGGCGCCTTTTTACTCAGCCCAGGGATAACACGCCTGCACAGCCAAATAAGTTTCGCTCCCGGAGCCACATATCCTGATAGCAATGCACGCTCAGGCAGGTTTCTGAACTGCTTGGCTACTTCGTAGTCCTGTGTGTGTGTGTGTGTGTGTGTTGGGATTAAACAAAGGGGTGTAACTATCGTTGAGGAAGCATACAGGTTGCGACCTCAAGGAATTTCAGTCGTGAAACACTGCATTTTAAGCTTAGTTTGAGCTTCTTTGGATCGATTTTGCAGCGACTAAATGTGGCGTGTTTTCTTCATGTTTACCGTTTACATTGCTGGGATATTAACCTTTGACTGTCCTCTGTATTAAGATGGTGCGCGTCACTCCCGAGGCGGTCTGTCTTTTCTTTATGGCTCATCATGGCAGCTGATGTGTCCACGAAAACAGCGACACAGCTGGCCGATTCCAATGGGTTTTAAACCCCATACTGCAAAAAAAACATATTTGGTTTACCATAAAATATGTTTTTAGGCTACCGTTATTGTTGCTTTGAAGTCCTTTACCCCTAATCTGAGCCAGAAACGCCTAGGACATTTTGTCACATTTCATACAGATTGCATAAATTCTTGATCATCTAGGTGCCCATCCCCCTTTCCACCACACACCCACTTTAGCTCACTCATGAATGGTTGTTGTTCAAATGCTTGTTAATTTTTTTTTCCCTCTCCACCTCTCTGACTTACACAGGCAACTTCCAATGCAGATGCAGCTGCAGAGGTCAGTATGTCTTAAAAAAAAAAAAAAGAACCTAAGTGATGACATAATGTATTGTTGGGATCGGAGTTTAAACTGTGCCTGTTAGTTAAACTTGGTTAAAACAAGGGATAAAATACGTAGGTGTACCTGATGAACTGTGGAGTTAAAGATTTCTGTTTCAATTCAGATGATTTCATAAGCTGAACTGCACAGGGGAATATTTTCATCTTAGTCTCCAAAAGGCTACTAGAACATGCACATAAACCACAGGGGATTATGCATTTACAGGCTTACCTACTGACTGATTTCCAGTGCTTAGAGGAAATGCAAGGAACATATTGGTGTGTGTGTGATTTTTTTTTTTTTATTATTATTATTATTTTATTTAAACGGTTGCATTTTCTTTCTGTTTTAACACATAATAAAATTAATTAATGTCCTAATCTCTTTTATTGTGGATAGGATAATTGTTTGCTGACTTTTAAGGAGTTTGTTAAACCCCAACTCATCAATATTTTAATTAACCCTGAATCTTTGTTTTGCAGCCAAGACGGAAGTCTCAAAGGTTGTCGGAGGTAAGCTTCACTATCCTTTTTGAGACTGAGAATTCAACTTGTATGCACGGCTATTGTAATGCATTTTTTTCCATGTTAAATTCTGTGTTTTGCAGAAAGAGACCCCGGAAAAGCCACAACCAGAGAAGACAAAGGTAGAAAGACACAGCTTTCCACTGGTGGTGGTTAAACTTTTGCTTTTGTTTGTTTGTTTTGCACACTAGCAGAACTGTGGTCAGAAGGAGTTCATAAATCTCCGTAGCTCTGTTCAGACCTGGTATCAACATGCATCAGGGGTAATTCGTATGCATTCACACTCCTAAATCTACGCGCTATTCTCAGATCACAGTTGTCCAATTTACATGCAAATAAGCACGTTACATAGCCTCCCTCAGTAGGTCTACCGAGATTAAATGTAATAAGGTGAGTGTTGAAAAATGTTATTAGCACATTAACACTGCTGGGGTTCAAGTGAGTTTGGCTGAAATTACCTTTTTTTTTTTTTTTTTTTATCAAGAGACATCCTGGTTCCAGAGAGGCATTGTTAAGACCAAAATTGGCACTGGTTGTCCTGCACTCTGAAACTTTCTCATTTGTAGTGTATGGTCTACCAAACAGTGGTATTGTCTTTTTCTTTGCTTTCCACAGTGAAAAATAGGTCTTATTTTTAATCATAGAAATCTGAAAATTGTGGTGTGCAGTAGTATTTAGCCCCTGTTTTTTGTTCTCAGATTCCCTTAGATGTAATCCAGTAGAACTTAAATAAAATTCATACAGAAGTTACCTAATTGGTAATTAAGTCATTTTCTTAGTCTATATATGTGAAACTCTATGTATGTTGGAAAAACGTACATAGAGTTGCATGCATGAACACACCATACCCATAATGAAATGTCACATCCTCATAGAATCATGCTATGCAGATGCTTTTCAGCAGCGATTTTGGGGGGACAGAAAAATGTAAGGCACAGCTTTCCACATACCTATTGTCTACTGTTCAGTTTCAAATGCCTATATCTTATACTTCACAAAATTGTTCACGTCTGACCTCGGGGGCCAGATGTGAATGCTGGCCCCAGCACATGGTGCTTTTGGTCTGAAAAATGGTGAGTGTTTGTTTCATCAGGTTAAAAGATGGTCCTTTGTGTCTCCCAGCTGTAGTGTGATCAGTTTTATATCCTATACAGACCTTGTTGGTTATTGACTGAGCGTGCTCAGGTGAGACCTGATGACTGGTATTTAAAGCAGATTTTGACCTAACCTATTTGGTCAAAATCTGGTCATCAAGATGCAACGCACCCCTTCTAGTGGAAAAGCACACATGACCCTGGTTCTTACAGCTGTGATTGAAAAAACATGGTTTTTTTGTGCTTGTTTGCTTTCCCCCTAATGCTTTGCATTGATGTTAATGACAGGCTCCTCCTAAGACCAAGAAGGTAAAGGAGGCAGCAAAGGCTGAAGAGAAGAAAGAAGAAGCCCAGGCAGAGAAAGAAGTTCCTGCAGAAAATGGCGAGGCCAAAGCTGAGGAGGTACGTTACCACTTGTGCCTAATGGGTCTGGTTTCATAGTGAGAACAAACTGCTAAAAATGTTTGCTTTATTCATCTACAGGCTGCTGCAGCAGATGATCAGGCAGACAAAAAGGAAGCCAAGGCTGAAGAGGATGAGAAAGCAGAGTAGCGGCGATGGTTTCCTGTACTTCTTTTTGTTGTAAAATGCAGAGAATATTTTTATCAGCTATTTTCTTAAGACGGCATTGTTTTTAAGGATGTGATTGCATTTTTAAAGTACTTAAATGTCTGTTAAATTTCCAAAGCTTTTGTGAAGGGACCCTTTCTGTCATTGTGTTGATTGTATTTTGTGACATCCTACATGTTTCAGGAGTGAGAGTTTGTTCAGAGGGACCATATCACCGGTACTATCGTGGATTCTCAAAATGCTGTGAGTGGAATAATGCTGTGGAAGCTAAAGCATTATTTTGTGTTTGAACTTTGGTGCTAAGCTTTCACTTTGTTTTTGTTTTGTTGTTTTATTTTATTTTTTCCCCATCTGAAACAAATGCTTTTAATTTTCTGATACAGTAGTGAACAATGTTGAGACGCATCATTGCAGAGGTAGTCGTTTATCCTTTTAGGATCTTTGGTTTGGGGATTTTATCTTTTTCAAATGCATTTATGTTATAGGTGGTATAAAATGCCAATTAAAATTGTTGTTTCTGTAAAGTTGTGTTTTATTTTTTTTAAACTTAGCCTTCATTTATAATGTTAATGCTAATTGCAACACCCTCTACCTACAGTGAATCCTGCATCTTTTCTACACTGGAACTACAGCTTACCCCATGTTGTAGATCCACAGCTTTCTATCATAAAACTATGCAATTTTCTGTTAGAAAGCTGCATAGAAGTCACTTTTTTAAAATTATGGCAAAGTCCTTGCCATAATTCTGAAATGATAAATCTCTCTTAACATAAATGATGTGTTTGTTGATTATTTCACTAGCACATAGCCCACATAATAACACTTTAAGTAGTCTAAGGTTAAGTTTTCTCAGACCCTCCAGCCTTCAAAATCTATTTTTATATGTATATCAGATCATTTTCCCAACTGGGCCCAATTTTCAGCCATTTTACCCAAATTCTTACTTTATGGCAAAAAGGAATTGATTAGGTTGCTCAGAAAAAAACCCCTAACTAATATTGGTTAAACTAGTCAAAAACTGAAAGACACCACAAAATCCATTATCACTATCTGATCATTACTCGAAATTTCTAATCATTTCGGCTTAGAAAAATTGTCAAATATCCAGACAGAATGAAGTCAGTAGCTCTTGATGACTGAAGAAAGTTAGCTTTTTCCGTGGAAAAGGTAAGGCACATTTAACGAAAATTTGAACGTATGTGTGGGTTCCAGAAAATCCACAAAAAATAACATTTGTATACCTACTTTTACTTAAATTGAGTATTAAGATTACTTTAAAATGGAAAACATTACTGTGTTATGCATGTATGAGTAATTTAATATTTTAACGTTCTGGTTGTTGTTTTTTTTTACTTCAATGTTAGGAGGTTGTTTTTTTTTTAGCTGCAAGCCAAAGTAATTAAAATTAACAAAATAAATGAATAAAACATTTTTTGTATACAAAGCTAAAGCTAAAAATGACAAGCTTGAAGCATTTATTAATTTATTTTTAGAACGCATTGTATTGACACTTTAGTTGATATTAAGTCTCATGTTCGCTGGTTTGACATAAAAAAATGTATATTTTGATAAAGTGAGTTGACAACCGTTATTGGTGACGTCACATGCACAACTCACGACCTTGCTACCAGAAAAGGGGGAGGGCGTAACATTAATAGCACTGTGTTTATCAATTTTAAAATGTGTGTTGTTCTTTGAAAATATAAAAATAATTTGTCGAATGTAGTTAAGTATTTTTTTACAATGATGTAATATAACTGTGGCTAGCCACCAAGCTAACGCGCGGTGGTGTCTTTTGTTGCCGGAGTGCTCCTCCCTCCCTGCCCCCTTTTTCCTGTGTTACTCCGCCGTGGCGGAAGTAAGTTGTATCGCTGAGGCCTCATCCTTCCAATGGCGACTGCAAACAGGCTGAATAGAAAGCGGGAGCAACCGTGGAGGGGGGTCAGCGACGTGTAACCGAAATTAAATAAATATATCTGATTTTTCTTTAGCCATAAAGTTAGTCTGAAGATCACTCCACCTCTCCAAATCACGGCCGTTTCCATGGCCAAAAGTCGGAACATTTCGCTCCTTGAGTCGGGTAAGCCGCAGAAGTAAACCCCAATTGATGGCTTGATTTACACCAATATCGCTCGTGCTAATTGATTCTTGGACTGATTTCCCGGCTATTAATGCACTCACTGTTCCGTTTCAGAGCTCTATTACTTGATTTCTCGTTTCTTAACAACGGGTCCGTGTCGGAGAGCGGCTGAGGTGAGCTGGCGTGCTTTCACTGGCACACTTTGTTGTATTTCGACATAGTTGACGAGCACTTGATAATAGTTAATATACAGGCACCTTAATCTGGATTGCATTTCAATTCCTCCGCAGGTCCTAGCAAGTGAACTCGAAGAATATCAGGTCTGTATTTTGGTTGTCTTTGCTTGCTAGGTAACTGCTAACTAGCTGCTTCGCTATAGGCTGACTCTGTGCTTATAAACTTGGTGAACTCTTTGGACTTTTTAATATCCCGTTACGTCCCACTCATTTGACATCATCCGGTTTTAAGACGCGTGTACCTGCTTCAATTTTTTAAAGTAACTCACCTTTGATAAACTGTTTTCGACAGCTCTTACCGGGAAGATTGGACTGGCTGGGAAATGAACACCCTAGAACATACGAAGATGTGGTAAGATTTAACTTTGTGATTTCAAGTTCAGTGCCGATGCTTGTTATTGTCTTGTGACGGGGGGGCTGCACGCTCTGTGCTTGTTTACGGTCTTTGTTCGGTTTCCATCTGAACCGCTGATGTAGATCTTTAACTTTTAATGAACTGTAAAGCGTAACTTGTTCGGAAAACCTTAGCTGTTTATGGTTAACTTTTGAATGGTCTACCAAAAACCCGCATTAGGATTGGAGTTTAATGTTTTTTGTACCAGCTGTCGTATTGCAGCTAGGGTGGGTTGTTCGGCTTGTCGCTTTGCTGAGACTGCTTTCTCAGCCAATCACAAGCCGAGTTTCTTTGTCTCTGCGTTATTTTGCATGTGACCTGCGCTGTGATTGGTTCTTTAAATAAAGAAAATATTTGCATACAAGCCACGCCTTGAGGAACAAGGGGTGAGAAGTGCATGAAAAAAAAAATACTTTGTCTGACACCTAACTTGTTATAATGCAGACTCCAGGCACAAATTAAACGTTTATAATACTGGAGAAAGCTTTTGGTATGATTTCTGATTATTTAACAACAGGCAATAAATAGTCTTATTTAAAAATACTAAGCTTTATTTGTTTCCAATGTTGAGATATTTGATATAAACAAATCCTATAGATCTGCTGAAAGTATTGGTAAACAGTGTAGTTAAAAAATGTAAAAAAAAATATTTGTAGATCCATGGCACACTTATGTCTATCTTCCAAAAATCCATGCATCTGTGCTGCACATGTTGGCAGGAAATGGCTTTGGAAGCAATGCTAACAAGGAGCTTGAAATAAATAATGCATGTAGACTGCTCAGCTTTTTAATAATTTAACAATAAATTGGCTATTTCATCAGGATTTTATTTAATTTCCCTTTGGGATTAATACATTCAGGTTCAAACTCAAAACCGAGTAAGTCCCTGAGAGATTCTTTGAAAGCTGTGTTGGTTTGAAGGTGTTTTATCAATGACTCAATTGACTAGGTTCTATAAGATAACTTTTTTTTATCACTTGGCATTACAGACTGAGTTTTAGTCCACTATATTACAACTAAGAGTGACCTGAAACACATAATTTTTTTGTAATGTCTCTTTGATTGCATTTGTACTGTATAAATATAATATTTCCATAGAAATTGCATTTATTTTTTATTGAAACAGGGCATTCCTAAGTTCAGGATATTTGTAGATACCCCGTGTAAAGAGATTTGGGATAACATTTATTATGATACTATGTAAGTAAGAATTGAATTTATGGAATTTATGACAAACAAAGCTTGAACTATTGTTGCAACTCACAAAGACATGTAGCCATAGCTTTGGACAGGAAAAGTATGTAAACTGTTCCCACTGGTAATATTTACTCCTGGTAATATCAAACAACAGTGAATAAAGGTTGATCTAAAGAGGAGCTGAATAAATATTTTTCAATTTTATATAAACAAAAACTGCACATAACTTATACAGATAGTCCCCAACTAACTCAACGCAGTCTGGTAAGAGGACCTGTTCCTATATCAGTCAGGTTTGCAGCTGTATGCCATATATAGGCAATTGTAGCATAACATTTATTACTGATATAGTATGGGACTTGCTTATAGAGTTTACACTAAAATTCAACAGAATTATGGAAATATGCTCCTAGTTGAATAGTGAAAAGTCACTGCTCTTGTTGTGTTTGCCCTGACAGGTTGCTGCCAACAGACATGTTGCACCCGATCATTTGCTACAGATATGTAAGCAAATTGGACCACTCCTCGATAAAGAGGTCCCATCGTGTGTCCCAGGTGTGCACTCTCTCCTGGGGTCTGGAAAGCAGTCCATGCTTCGGACTGCAAAAGGTACAGGCTTTGTGTATTTCTATGCTCAGGAATATGAGCTGGAGTGTTTGATACTTTAGACCGCATGAGGAATTCAATTTGTTTCCATAAAACATTTATTCAAGCAGAAATTGTTCAGCAGTTGTTTTTCATTTGCGAGGAGTGATACCGAGACATCTGGTCCACTCATTCATCTGGTAGTTGGCAGAAGCACATCATGAACTGTTTGTTTCTGATTTTCAGACTGTGACGGTGTGCAGCTCAAAGCTTCATCATATGCAGCCCTTCATCGGGGCAGACCACCAGAGAGGCCTTTGAACCAGAAGCAACCTCCACATCAAGGTAGGTCCCAGTGGTGTGGCAAATGAAACTAAATAGCATATTTGCTTAGAGGTGTTCTGTTCATCTGCTGTGATTTTGTGATTCATTTATTTGTGATACTTTGAAGCTTAATATGTTGATGATGATTTCATTGTAGTACTGTTTTATTTAAAGCTCACTGTTTATCTGCCACAATAAAGCCAACTTTATTACATGATGAAGTTTTGGGCTATAATTTTGACATAAAATTTGTTCTATTTAATTTTGTGGCGAGATTCCCTGATGTTACAGAGTTTCTAATCTTTTGTGCACCGAGGGACTTATTTTCTGTGCAGCGCCACATTGATTCTTGTCAAACCTGTTTGTAGCAGTGCTTCAGATCTGAAATCTATCCTGCTATGGGAAAAGTAATGCATATATTTGGCTGTAGGATATTTGGGTTGTTTACAGATATGAAGTTACTATTTACTGGTTCTGAGAATGTGTCCTCTGCTGGAGCAAATCATCCAACCTATGTTTGGTTTCCCTCCACACATTTTAATGCAGATATTTTTTTATTTTCTTTCTCAGGCAAATATGAATAAGTATAAATTGAAACGGTTTGTTTGGTGTTTGCGCACACCTTACTGTAACATTCATCAGGCCCACTATGTGTTGTTTGGTTAAGAACTTTGAGCCTGAGCCATAGCTTAATAATTTTTAATAAAAACCTTTGAGCTCGACAACAATGCTATCTTAGTTTGTATGTGAAACAGAATTTTGTTCAATTGGTTGGATTGTGACAATCTGTTTGGTTTGGGGGCACAATGCACTACTTTCAGAATCTGTGATAAAACTGGAAATTACTGCCACTGATTTTTGTGACTCTATGAAGTAGTCTTGCATTAGGAATATCTTCAGTCTATGCAATCAGTGCACATCTTAAGGTGGTGGGTCATCAGTTATGTGGAGGTTCTCACTCATCTAATAGCTCAACATACCAACACATGTTGAATGAGGCTCATAAAGTCAGCACTTTTTCAAATCTTACAATTTCTATCTCTCTGCTCTGGTGTGTTTTATTAACAGTGAAGGTACATCGAGGGAGGGAGCTGACTGGAGTACAGCGTTTTAGCTCCATCAGTCCTGTCAGCACATATGAGCACATGCGCCTGCACAGGCGGATCCTGGGACATCTGTCTGCAGTGTATTGTATCGCATTTGATCGAACCGGTCTCAGGATCTTCACAGTAAGATGGGACCACTCAGCACTCGTCCTAACTGATAAAATATTGGCAGCCTGACTGTTTTCTACATTAGGGATGTCCAATCAGGAGTAAGGTTGGTGGCAGATATAAGTCCCCATCTCGTACTGTATGAAATACCAATGGTATGTAGATGAAAACTACATGCCGCACACTGCTGCCTCTTTTTGTCTATCAGTTGTTCAAGCAAACTCCAACTGGAGTTTGTCTTGGACTTCCTCATGTTTCTAATTGTATCTGGCTCGACATGTACAGCTGCAGCTTTCAATGAACTCTCCTCTCTCTTGAGGCAAAGCTTTTATGTATATCAGTTTGAAGTGCTTGGTTTTTGCAAGCATGTTTTGATATGACCAATTTAACATTTTAATCTGGTTCCAGTTGAACATGTGTAAACAAACATACAGCAAAAGCAATTCTCCTACTTTAAAAAGTTAAGGTTTTGCTTTAAATGCTCGTAAAATGTAATTTACTTTGTTTTGGCTGCTCTCGGTACAGCTCTATCACAAACAGAAAATTGTTGAGGGATTAATTTTTAAATTTTTTTTAGTTTTTTTTTTTTAGACCAGTGATATTTATTTGGAGAGGAAAAGGGCAAAGAGAGAAAGATGAGGGTTTGGGGATGGAACTGCAGCAAAGGTGCCAGTGTTGGAAATCAACCTTCCGACAGCTGAGTTGAGCACTAATAGAAGTAGAAACATCCTTTATTGTCCCACAATGGGGAAATTTCTCCGCAAGTGCAGCAAAGTGACAGGTAATAACAGCAGAACAGGTATGGCTTCTGTTTATGGGGTGTCCGCTCTACATCTACAGGATTCGTCTTTCCTGTCGAGTGATAGTTGAAAATAGACACTCACATGACACAGAGCTGAAACATCCAATACAGTCCCCTTATTACTGTGAAGGAGACTGTAAAGGTTACAAAAAAGATGAAAATTGTGACGGAAAACCAATTTCTTTGTGAAATACGTGTCTGGATTTTGCACTGCAGTACATGTATTGGAAGTCATGTTTAATCTGGGACGCCAATATCAACCATTTAAATATTTTTTTCTCAGGACATCCCTAATGCATGTTGTGGTGTGCTGATAAAAATCTTTTCTACCTGATTTCTCCTTTACCATGTGTCCTAAAGTAAAAATAACTTGTGTCTTTAAGGGCTCAGATGATTGTTTGGTGAAGATTTGGTCTTCGCACGATGGAAGGCTTCACTCAACATTGAGAGGACACTCTGCAGAAATCACAGACTTGGCTGTCAACTATGAAAACACACTAATTGCTGCAGGAAGCTGTGACAAGACCATCCGTGTGTGGTGCCTTCGTACCTGTGCTCCTATGGCTGTGCTGCAGGGACACAGTGGATCCATTACCTCCATTCAGGTAAAGAAACGGGTAGCAATAAAAACATCCTGTTATTTATCAGTGTGGGACTTTCTCCTGTTGTAAAGATAACAGGAGGGCAGGTTAGATACTTCGAAGCATTTTTAATATCTAGTTCATGTTTTGTAATGCTTTTGAGACTGTATTAGAACTATTCTTGTTGGGTCTATTTATTCTCATTGGTTTGCCTCTTGAGATGGCTCACCTGGAACATTGCACTATAGTTGTGTTCCATCAGAGAACGGGGTTAGACTTGAAAGCTGAAGAAGAGAAAGGTAAAATGGGTCAGAACATTTTTTTTTGAAGTACAAAGCGCACTACGACGATTCAGTGAAAGCTACTTCTGTTGAAATGGTTGTTCAGGCTAAAGTGGAGTCCTAAAACTGAGTCCTAAATGAATCGCTTGTTTCACATGTTGTTCTAAACGATAATCGAGCAAATAAATCGCAGACATCTTAAGACATGATTTTTAAAAAGAAAAATGTTTTTAGGATTTAATGTTTGTTCTGTAAGATACCAGTGTGATGTTAGACTTGAAGAGCATAACTACTGATTATATTGACATATAAATAAAAAAAAACAACATAAATTTCATACAATTTGAAGGCGTATACTTGTTTAGATTATTTCTGGTTACATAAGACGTGGCAGAATGCCTTTATTGTTGCACTCAGTCTGGTCTCTGTCAGCTGTTGTGTTGCTGCTTGTTTTCTCTCATCAGAAGGAGCCTGGTTACTACATGATCTTCTGGTGAATGTTAAGTTTCTTTTGATCAGGTTCTCAAATAAGCAAATGTTGGAAAATGTTCACACATTTCACCAACACTTATGTTGGCATTTCATGTGCTTCAATCAGACAGGTTAAAGAATTGCATTTTCAACAAGTTTATATTCATTTATGCTAAACTGCTTTTTATTGGTCGGGTGTATTTATTTGCAACTCTGACTGTTCTCTTGCTTCACTGCTGCAGCTAACCTGCCTACGCAGTGTTTTTTTTTCCCCCACCAGGGTCAGGATGGGTGATATAGCTATATTAGATTGTTAAAGATTAGAACTTGCTGTCATCCTGCCAAAGCAGAGAGATTGGAGTTTAGTCAATACATTTTCTGTCCATTTTTTTTTTTATTCTAAGGCTTTTATTTATTTTTCACAGAAGCATCAGTTTTATTCATAAACTTATGTAGCAAGAGTGCAACTTACCTTACTGTTGCTCTTCATCTGTTACAGGAAAATAAATTGTGACACGTGCTTCTCACTGTAATTTTTTTGCCATAGTGTCAGAGCAAATCTTTGTGAGATGAATCAGATATTAACCAAATATTTTAGATGCATATTTTTCTGGAAACTACAACCAGATAAATCAGTTACAGCTTTCTGCATATTGATTGTGTTAGCAATCAATGTGCTAACACACTTTACAAAATAAAAAGATCTTGCACAAATAAAACAAACACCACACCACTTTATAGAGCATTACATATCATGTTTTGTTTAGTGAAGCCCCACCAGTCAGTACAGTTATGGCATATGTAAAAGTTAATTGAAGATATTCAAGTATTGTTTGATTTCATAAGACTACAACATTTCTAGTATTTGATTTTTGTCTGTAACTTATGAAATGTCTTTTTATTTAATCATACTATGCAGTAATGAAATGTCACCCACATATGACTAAATAGGTTGACGGACTTCATATATATTAAAGTCTGTCAATATAATATACCAATATGTCCTTAAACCCTTAATTAATCAGAGAGTACAGTCTTTTCACTATGCAAACATGTGTTTCTTGAATCAGCAGGTCAGCTGAGGTCTTGTTTTATTTGAAAAACAGCTCCCTTCAGCTTTCACTTCCTCTGGAGTTACTGGTGTAAAAACTTAACCAAATGCAGAAGCCCTGATCCTCATATTTAACAAGTAAACCAAAAGTCTTTGTTCGGGTTTATGAGCCAAATTTTGAAGGCAAGTATTGTAGGGAGTTGGGTGCTGTGATTATTGTCAAGTCTGTCGGTTTTATGAAATGAGATACTCACCGCTTTTTAGGAACTCCAGAAAGCAAAATTAACTTTATGCTCAGCTCTGATGACCTGAGACTGAATTTTTCAGTTTTATTTCCCCCCCCGAGCTTTGTGGGACATTTATGTTCATCCCTCTTTGTTAAGGAAGTTTCTCTGCATAAAATAACTTGAGTATTCACTGTACTGATCCCTATTTCTTTTGTTTTTAGTTTTCACCTTTTGCCAAGGGCTCCAAACGTTACATTCTGTCCACTGGAACGGATGCTACTGTCTGCTTCTGGCAGTGGGATGTCAACAACATCAGCTTCAGGTCAGCATGGATTTTTTTTTTTTAACAGGATATAGGTGAAAGTTTAGAAATGATTAGGATTAATACAATCTTTTTTTAAAATGAAAGAAGAAGAAAAAAAACATTTTTAACACTGAAAACCACATAATATAGATGGTTGTGCAAGAGTTAATGAATTTTATATTTCATTTTATTTTTAATTATGTTGAGTTTAAAGTAACTTGCTTACTGACACTCGTCCACAAAATAATATTTTAACAAGAGAAATGGTATGTCATTTACCTTTTTTAAAATTGCGATTTAAAGAGAAAAATAAAAATAACTTTTTCCTAAATATCAAGAATCTTGCCTTTAGTATTTAAAGATCTTTGTTTTGGGGACTGTTTTAACTCTGGAAAAACAAGAATGGAAAAATTCAGCTTTTTCCACTTATATTTTGTATTTTAAAATAAAGTGTATAATGTATTGTAGATACTAGGGAATTTATAAATTAGCTGAATTGATGAGATGTGAAGATAAACCTAAAAAAAATGCTAAGTGATGTGTGCGAAATGCAGACATGTGGATGGATGCTGATGAGGCAGCTTGTGCCACATATTCCTTGACCCCCTACATGATTAGGATGATTCTGGCCCTTTCTGACAATTGTCCATCCTTTTCGGTGAAGGTTAGCCATCACTGTGTAAACTTACCAACATTCTCTCTGTTCTCCTTAAAGTGATCGGCCATACAAGTTTACAGAGCGGCCAAGGCCAGGGGTCCAGACTGTGTGCTCCTCGTTCAGTCCAGGTGAAGATTTCTTTTTGTTTTTCACTTCAAGCATGAACAAACGCTTAAAGTGTTTAACGCTGAGTTTTATGGATCCTACTACTATGCTTCCTCTCCAACAGTTACCTAAGTGGTAACTCATTAGCTTTGGGAAAACTTGAAACTCATCACAAAATGATCTTATTTTCAGGTGGGATGTTCTTGGCAACAGGAAGCACAGACGATGTCATTAGAATATACTACCTGGGAAGCGGGAGTCCAGAGAAGATATCAGAGCTCCATGAGCACACGGTTAGCAGACTTCACTTTTCTACCATATATCAATATCTTGTAATGTAAACCTGGCATTTACACGTAACATTTATATTTATAACCGCTGACGATATCATTTTTTTTGTTTCTTTTTTAGGATAAGGTGGACAGCATCCAGTTCTGCCACTCAGGTGAAAGGTATGTGTATTTACTATTACACTGTTTATGTGTATTAAGTCAGTACTGAGTTAATTGTACAGTGGGAACTGTGTTCTGTCTCAGGTTTGTAAGCGGAAGTCGAGATGGAACGGCTCGAATCTGGAGGCTGCATCAGCGGCAGCGCTGGAGATGCATCCTACTCAACATGTCCGCAACTCTTCCTGGGTAAGGGGTCGAAATATTAATTTCTTAACATAATGCTTAAAACATAGATTTCTCTTTGTGGTATATTGATTATTGCTTACTGACTGTGTAATATAAAACTATGGTGTACACTGAAAATCCCTTTGTCCAAATGTATTTTGGTCTGAGGGTTTTGTCTTCTGTTGGACAACTGTAATACATAAGATTAAAAATATCCTTCATGTTAGTTGTTGGAAGAACTAGTTTTAAATCCAAATGAAAATGGAAGAATTAAGGGTGCACCAATTTATCCACCAGTCGAAATCAGCCACCCAATGTCTCAGCATCCTTTTCTTTAATTTTGGGAGATCGGTGATCGGCTGATACCTACATGTGAAACTGATCTTATTCCCGACCTATCTACCTCAGCAAAGGTCTAAAAATCGACCACTGTCCTCTTTTGCTCTCATGTGAAAGAGGTTTGACTCTTTCAAACATGTCTGTATGTTTGCAATTAACAACTGTTGCCAACTCAGCAACTTTCTTGCTATTATTTAGCAACATTTCAGACAAAAAAGAAACTGGTATCAGCAAATACCAGAATCAGCAGGTTAGGCTTTTGATCAGACAGAAAACTGCAATTGATGCAACCCCAAAAGGAATTACAAAAATATACCCAAACATGTTTCCAAACTTTAATCAATTTTTACTAAATAAAAATATTCCTGAAGCTTTATGGTCTTCATCTAAGCTTCTGTTGGCTGTGAGTAGAGACACATTTAATGTTGCATTTGACCCAGTGATCAGAGCTAATCTCGGAAAACCCAACCGTGATCACTAGCTGATTGATTAGTTCGTTCCAATATGTGTAGAGCTGAAGTAGCTCTAATAAGTTACACAGTCTAACTACATGACCAATCTGCCAGATTGTTTTCTGCCACAAGGAAGAAGGATGCCTCTTTTATCACTAAGGAGAGCCGAGCAACTAAATATTGATTTTGAGCCAGATGAAAGAGAAATACTTCAGTTGAACAAAAACGGGTCCCAGTATTTGTATTGCAGCAATGCTATTGGGAAAACTCTGCTTAAATTATCAATAGATACAGAGTGAAAGTGTTTAATTAGTTGGACTGTTTTCGGCGCCGATTTATCATTGTTTCTTTCTCTTATTAGTGCTGAACCAACAAACGAAGAGGAAAACTACTTTAAACCCAAAGTTACCATGGTTGCGTGGGATCGCCATGACAATACAGTCGTCACGGCTGTTAACAACCATCTCCTCAAAGTGTGGAACTCCTACACAGGACAGCTGCTACATATCCTAAAAGTACATGCGCACAAGATTTCTCCATGATCAGTGAAGAAACGCAACACTAATTATTCCCATTATTATTCTCAAATGAAGTTAATAAATCCTATCGATGTTTTCAGGGCCATGAAGATGAGGTGTTTGTCCTCGAACCTCACCCCTTTGATGCCAGGATCATCCTGTCTGCTGGCCACGACGGGAACGTCTTCATCTGGGATCTACAACGAGGAAAAAACACCTGGCATTACTTCAACATGGTACACACACAGATTCTGCACATGCAGGATAGCATACTTACAGAATGAGAAAGACAACAGTAACACAGTGCAATTCAATTATTTAGAATCTACCATGAAGCTAATCATGACAAATGATGGCAGGCTGAGAGCCGAGTTCTTGATTTAGTAGATAATTTGTTGGAGCTTTCAACCATTTACATCAGTGTAATGTTGTTTCTTAATCAAGTTTATTCACACATCTCTTATTTTTTATTCAGAGGGGGTAAAATACACTTGTAGTGATCTCCTTTCAAGTACTTTGTTTTTCTTATTCCAGATTGAGGGTCAGGGTCATGGAGCCGTTTTTGACTGCAAATTCACTCCTGATGGTCAGCGGTTTGCCTGCACAGACTCACACGGCCATCTGCTCATCTTTGGCTTTGGCAGCTCCAAACCGTACGAAAAGGCAAGAAAAATAGATTGAAAAAATGACTGATTTATAAATCTTTTTGACACAGAAGACTAATCTTTCATACATGTTTGATAGAGAGAAGTAGTTATTGGGGGGGGGGGGAAAATGTCTACAAAACTTTAAAGTGAAAGAGAAGAACCAAAGAGTTTTTTTTTCCTTTTTAAATAATCCTTCTCCTGGTTTCCACAGCTGCCAGACCAGGTGTTCTTCCACACAGATTACAGGCCGCTGATTCGTGATGCCAATGGGTTTGTGCTGGATGAGCAAACACAGCAAGCTCCCCATCTGATGCCCCCTCCGTTCTTGGTCGATGTAGATGGAAACCCCCATCCACCCAGGTATCAGACTGTAAAGGACAACTATAACTCTCTGGATCGTCCACAATGAATCTTATTAATTTTGATTTAAATGATTAAGAACAAATTAATGTTTTATAAATACAATGCCAAATGCAAATTTTAGTATGGTAGTTTTTTTTTTTGTTCTTTAAAAATTACAATAAATTTCCTGTATTAAGATATTACTCAAAAATTGTTACCTTATTTTCTGGACTATAAGTCGCTTAACAGTAGGAGTCACATCAGTCAAGGCGGAATGAACTTGTACTCCGGTGAGACTTAAATAAGTGACATTTATTTAGAAATTGTCAAACATGAGCTTTTCAATAAACTCATGGAAACTATCGATCTAGGCTTTTTTAAGTTTACTGACTTTGTTAAAACCATTCTGGTCGTTTGCTGATCAGGAACAGGAAAATGTCCAGCACCTGTCTTCAGACAATTACAGAGTTGATCCCTTGATAAGTTGGCAATCATTTAAATTTAGCATCATATCTTCCGTTTTCACAAAGTTGCAAATGGACACTGGAAGCTCCCTCTTTTGCTACATTCTTACATTTTAGGCCTCTTGTTCCAGATTGAAAAAAACACTTTTAGCTTTTACTTCCCTACTGTGTTCCATTTAAAGATTGAGCATTTTTACTGATACCACTTTTTTGTTTTTCTTTTTTGTCTTTTTCCCACAAAACATTCGATTTGTTTCCAGATACCAGCGTCTCGTCCCGGGCAGGGAGAACATCGCTGCCGAGCATCTGGTTCCTCAGCTGGGATATGTAGCTACTAGTAAGGCTGGAGCTTTACAGAGAACATTTTACCGAAGCATATAGTTTATTTTTATTTTCACTGAGAAATCAACTGCTGATAATGCAAATAAGCTTCATCTGAAGGCACCCATATGATTTACAACGATTCTTGATCGCCTTGTGTTTTCTCTTGAGGCGATGGCGAGGTGGTGGAGCAGGTGATCAGCCAGCAGACGGCAGAACCCGAGGAGGTTTCAGTGAGACGCAGCAGCCTTCTGGACGAGGCGATCCGACAGCTGCAGGAACAACAGGACCGGCAGAACCAGCTCGGGACAGAAGCAGCACCAGGTCCTGATGCCAGACCAGAAGGCCAGATGTTGGCACCAGCACCAAGTACTCCACGCAGAGGTAGCAGCCATATTCCTCTGCATTGTTTTATATCCGTTTCCTTGAAATTTGTTCATGGATTTTCCTTTGTTTTCTACCTCCCTCCATCCAGTGTCTGTGAATGAGCGAGCAGATGTGCAGTCACCTCCTAATGTGGGTCTGAGACGAAGTGGCCAGGTGGAGGGTGTGAGGCAGATGCACCAAAATGCTCCTCGCAGTCAGATGGCCACAGAAAGAGACCTGCAGGCTTGGAGGCGCAGGGTGGTGGTTCCTGAACTGGCAGCTAGTAACTACAGGTGAAACAATTCAACCTAAAATATTTCCAGACTTTGACTTTATGGGAGCGTGATTTAAATGCTACTTTATGATAGGTCTTCTTGGTGACTCGGGGTTGGTAAAACTTGAAATGTAAAGGACTTCATAGTCCCACTATAGTCAAGGATACAGACTTTATAATCTTCTGTGGCATAAAAGATATTTTGGGCTAAATTAAAAATTTTGTACAGTGAACCCTCGCTATTTCGCGGTTCACCTTTCACGGTCTCGCTGCTTCGCGGATTTGCATCGTGCATTCTGATTGGCTAAACAGTCTCTCCGCTTCTTCTCTACCTGTGTGTCAATAACTTTGTGGGTAATATGTACATGTACGTAAAACAGCTTGCCAAATTTAACATAATCGATGGTGGCATGTCGGTTTATAAGAATCTTTTTGCCCAGAAGAAAAAAGAGCGACAACAACTACTGTCAGGTTTGACACCTATTAAAGACAAATTAAACAAACACAGAAAAGACAAGAGAGTTAGATTCTTTTTATCTCGCGAGGAGAACGGATAGAGATGTGTTTCCAGTCACAAATCTCCAACCGCTCTGAAAACACATTTGTCCGCTCCTCTGTTTTTATTACTTTCGGAGTCCCTATCACAGAGAACACTGCGACTCTAAGGGGTGGGGGCAAAACACTTCATCACTTACAATTTACCTAACAACTGCCGATAACTATGTTCTTCTAAAAAAAAAACATACCTGCTTAAGAAGACAAAAATGTGACAGAGCGGAGTCAGGAGGAGCAGTGAAATACTATTTGTCCAACTGCACTTTGTATTTTTTTTTCATAATAATTTCTTTCCCGTTCTAATCCAATAACTCGGGTCGCGGTGGGGCGGTGCTGATCTCTGCAATTTGAAGCCTTCACGTTGTATTGATGATTAAAATTATTATTTTTCAGTATAGTAGTTATTTGTGTAAAAAAAAAAAAAAAAAAGAAAAATGTTTATAGAGTACTTTTATTGGTTAAAAAAAATGCTTGGCCCTGTAAAAAAGGTTTTGTTCTTTGTTTTAAATGTATTATGGAGTATTTCATTGTATAATAATTGTTAAAAAAAATAAAGGTTCGTACTTCACGGATTTCGCTTATCACGGGTTCTTTTTGGAACGTAACCCCCGCGAAAAACGAGGGATCACTGTAGTTTTAAATTTTTATTAATACAAAAGAAATCCATAAGTTAAAGTTGGTTTCTATGTGGTAGTCAGTAGCTATTTTTGTTACCTTTATCATAAATGTTCTCAAAAGAAATAACCAATGTATAAAATGTTTCAGGAACCAGGAGGATGTTCGCACAGCCAGAGGAGATGAGGAGGTTTTCCTGTACAACACAAAGAAGAGATGGATTATCTATGGCAGCTGTCGGGTAGGTCTGCTGTTGGTTTGCTGCTTTGGTCTCAATTTTAGCCATTTTTTTGAAGAAGAGCTTCTCAGCAATTTTATTATTAGTTTAAAAAAATAAACCTTGTAGATTAAGATTTATTATATACAGACGGTAAAACCTTTTTATCCATCCATCGTCTAAGACTCTTATTCTTGCAGGGTTTTGAGGGGAGCTGGTGCTTTTCTCCTAATGTATTTTTATTTGTTATATAAATGTGATGAACAGACTTTGCTTGAGCCTCCAGCCTAGCCTTGCGTAGTAATAGATGCTCAAGCATCTATTCAGCATCTATAAGACGTTTTTCTTCCACTCAATGATCTATGAATACTCTTGGATACATTCCTCTGTGAACATTCAGATTCTTCTGCATTTGTGACTGGACAACTGTTAAGTCAGACGTCTTCCCCATGAACATAGTAGAACATTTCTGAATTAAGACATGTTTCTTTGGTAATACAGACCAATTAAATAAATTAGAATATTACTGACATCCAATTTATTTTAGCAGCTCTATCACTGAGTGAGACACAATATGTGTATTAATTACACACTGATGGATGTGCCGATGCGCCACAAACATTTTATTGAGATGAAATTGTGTTGTAGTTGGTTTATCCTGTGCAGCAGTTGGTCTGTTAGTGTGTCTTGGTGCTGACTCGGTCCCATCCGTCCTCAGGATGATTCAGACGAGGAACCTTCGGCTGCAAAGCGAGTTCACAGCCGCAGAGGTTCCTCAGATCTTATCGAGTTCTCATGTGAAGAAGGCGAGGAGACGGCTAGTTCAGATATTCACTCTGAGGTAATTCACTGTGACTCTTTTTGTCAGTTTGTGTAGATATGACACATATCTCTGTAGTTCCAGTTTATTTTGAACCTTTTTCCTTTTTTTTCCTAGGACAATGACCTTGATGGCAGTGAACTGGATACCTCCAATGATGAGGAAGAGTGGAACAGTGACAGCTCTAAGTACGGTTCTTTGTGCTCATTTCTACCGACTGAAGAAGGATACTTTTTTCAACTCCTTTAGTTTTAGACCATTGTCATCTCAGATGACTCTCTGAGGCCCTCTGGTCGCTGTTGCTAATTGAAACCGTTTAATGTTCTGATTGGGCAGCCATACATCCAGCGAGTACTCTGACTGGACAGCAGATGCTGGCATAAACCTGCAGCCCTCCACTCCGCTGTCCTCACGTAAGCGAGTGAGGCGCAAACTCAGCAGCTCTGAGGAAGAGGATGAAGAAGACAATGAGGAAGAGGAGGAGAAGCAGCAAAGTGAGGAGGAGGAAAAACCAGTCAAGAAAAGCAAAGAGAAAGCTAAGAAAGCCAAAGCCAAGTCACCCCGGGTGAGTATACCGCTGCTGCTGTCGGGATCTAAATAGGTTAATTTGTTTCAATGCTGTTTTAATTGGGATAAAACAAGATCTTGAAGCCTCTAAATGGTTTACCTGTTGTGCTCCAATCAGCGTCCAAAGCCCCGACCATCGATTAACAGAGAAGTGTCAAATGAGTTCAGGCCATCAGCGTGGATCACCGATGTCATTCCCAGGAAGTCTCCTTTTGTTCCACAGATGGGCGATGAGGTATCAGACCTTTAAAGTGCTTTTCACTACTATTTTCACCTCAAGTTACCACAAAATTTATATAATATGGTGTTGGTCTTCATGGGCATTAAATCTTGTGTTTCTCCCAGGTGATCTACTTCCGCCAGGGCCATGAGGCCTATGTGGATGCTGTGAGTCGCAGTGAGCTCTATCCCATCAATCTGGAAAAACAACCATGGAAAAAAATGGAGCTGCGGGTAAAACCCATAAATTGTGTTCAGAGCAGCATATAAAAAGCCACTAATTGTGTCAAAGTTGTTGAAGTTCTCATTAAACAGAACCGATTAAATGAAAACCTTCATGTTTTCCAGGATCAAGAGTTTGTGAAAATCACTGGTATTAAATATGAAGTTTGCCCTCCAACGCTCTGCTGTCTGAAGCTGACTCTTATCGACCACGGCACCAAGAAAATCACAGACAAATCATTTTCTATCAAGTAGGCAGCTCATGTTGAATTTCATCATATTAGTTGTATGATTGTAAAGATTAATACTAATGACAAAATATCATAGTAATATTTTTGTCTTTTTATTTGACCGTTTCTAGGTACCACGACATGCCAGATGTGATCGATTTTCTGGTGTTGAGGCAGAGTTATGACGAGGCGCTCCGTCGAAACTGGCAGCCAAGTAAGTTCTTCTTTTAGTTGAATCTTTTCTAAATCGATCAAATTTTGTTTAGTCTTATTTCAGTAATGAAGTCAAACTTTAACACATATCAAGAAGTAAATGTGGGGTTATTTATGCATGTGACTAACTGTTGAATTGTTAAATGTAGAAAATAGTCAGAATTTTCACTTCTGTTTTTCTTCTTCTATGGTAGATGACAGGTTTCGCTCAGTGATCGACGATGCCTGGTGGTTTGGGACCATCGTCTGTCAGGAGCCCTACCAGCCGGAATACCCAGATAGCCTCTTTCAGTGCTTCAAAGTCAGGTGGGAAAAATAACTGCCGTCATGTCCAATCAGAGCATAATAATAATTAATTACTTTGAAATTTTTAATGGGTAATCAGTGGTAGGGAAAGTAATAATAGTTCATTTTTGGAAGTAAGAAAATAGTTTTTGTGGAGTGACATTGGCACCTTTTGTATGCAAAAGTCTTAAAATCTGGGCTTCAAGATATGATGTTACATTTTTGAACATTGCATATTATGATGTAGCTTTTATGACTCTATTATACTATTGTATGTCATTATAAAAACCAGGAAAACGTCTGTAATTGTCCAGAACTCTGTGGTCTTCTAGCAGAAGATTTGGAAGTGTCATTTTTAGCTTTTTAAATGCTGCTAAATGGTGTTGATTTCTGCATGAATGTTTTTGTTTTTTTTTGCAATAGATGGGACAACGGAGAAACCGAAAAGCTCAGTCCCTGGGACGTGGAACCTATACAGGACGATGGTAGTCCCAGCTCAAGCATTTTCAGAACGTCGTCTGTTCACACTGTTTTGCTCGTGGCCCCTGATGACAAATTTCTAATCTCGTCTCTGCTGTTGCTTTGCAGCCCAGCCCCCTGACACAGATGGAGGAGGTATCCCTGCGACAGCGGAGGAGATGAAAGAGCTGATGTACAAACCTGTACCAGGGGAGTGGGGCGAGCGGAGCAGGGACGAGGAGTGTGAACGCATCATCGCCGGTATCGAGCAGCTCATTACTCTCGGTGCGTATGCCAAACAAGATGAAGTGTCTGTTCTTTGTTGGCTTATTAAGCTGCCTTCTTAGTAGTTGCACTAACCTCCCTTTCTTTGTGCTTTTAATGCAGAGATTGCAGCTCCGTTTTCTGGTCCGGTAGACTTAATCCAGTATCCCACCTACTGCACCGTGATCGCCTATCCCACCGATCTGGGCACAGTCAGACTGCGGCTCATCAACAGATTTTACAGGTGTGCTCCTCCAGTCTTGTTTCACTCCATCCACCTCATAATCAGCAACGGTTATTCTGTTTCAGTCTATTGAAATCTGAATAAATTAGGTTTAAGCTGCATACGCTCCCCCTCTGTGCTTGACAGGCGCCTCTCTGCATTAGTTTGGGAAGCCAGGTATATTGCACATAACGCCCGCACTTTCAATGAGCCAAGAAGCAAGATTGCCCACTCTGCAAAAATCATCTCAAGCGTTCTCCAGAAATTTGTCAAGTAAGATTTATTGCATGTTCTTCAGTTTGTTTGTTTCTTATTTTGTTTCTGTTTTTTGAATGGTAACTAGTGACACATTATAGGCTCAATATATTTAGCATATTTTCTTGTTTTGTTTTTCTAGTAACCCAAGCTGCACAGATATTTTGGAGATCTACAATGCTGTGGAGGAGATGGACGATGATGATGAGGCAAGTCTTCAAAGAATAATAAGCGAGAATAATAGTTCAGTGAAAAAATCAAAACAAGTCTTTTGTTTTACAAAGATGTTGAAATGCTGCAGGTTAGATCAGGTCTCATTCGAAAGGGTTGATGTTGGCTGCAGCTTTGGCACAATGTGGCCACCTGAGCAGTTTTTATATTTTATGTGTTTTCAGAAACGGTCTTTCTCATAAAAGCACTTTGTAAAATTACCTTAGCTTCCCTGCAAGCAGAAATAGTAGAGAAGTTGTAACCTTTAACGACTGTTTATATTAATGTTGCGGCACGCTCGGGATAAAGCAGCCAGCTTCACTTAGAGGTGCAACGGCTTTGAATGATGATTCCCTGGTAAATGCAAGCCATTGGATTGAAATTGAATCACTTTTATTTATTGTTTACTTGATTTCTATAATATGTTTTTTAAATTGATTGATTGTAACTCTGGCTCTCTTCAGGAAGAAGAAATGGAAGCACCAGGCACATCCTCAGGACATAGACTACGTCAGGTAAACAAGAAAAACAAACACTAACACTGACTTCATGCAGAACACAGCACATCCTTACATTAATGCATTGCTCTGAGTTTCTGATCATTTTCTATTCTAAAACTCTGACCCTGAATTACAGACTTCAATTAATTCCAACTATTTCTGTTTAAGTTACTAGAAGACACTTTTCTAAAACTTTTTGGATAAATTGAAATTTTAACTGCCTTAACAGGAAAATGAAAGAGAGAGAACAGTTATCTTTTCACAGATTTTAAAACGGGCATAATTATAAAATTTGCATTTTCTGGGTAAAGGGTGTGAACCGAGCTAATTTCTCTAGAAAATAAGAGAAATCATAAAGTCTTTAACAATGCTCAATTTTTGTTTTGTTTTGTTAATCTCTGCAGCACTCAGTGGAGGTCTTGCCAGACCGAGATTCTTGGAAGGAACATTGTAGGCATCTGGTCAACTATATATTTGAATGTGAAGACTCAGAACCGTTCAGACAGCCTGTGGATCCTGAGAACTATCCTGTAAGTGAACATCAGCCGAGACTGCAAATCCAAACTCCAGGTTTTAATTTAAGCTTTGAAGGCCTTCTAAGTCATGTCTTGCTTATGTTTTTAGGATTATCTTGACATTATTGATACTCCAATGGACTTTGGCACAGTGAAAAGGACTCTGGATGAAGATCGCTATGAAAACCCTATAGAGCTGTGCAAAGACACGCGCTTAATATTTGCCAATGCTAAGGCTTACACGCCCAACAAACGCTCCAAGGTAGGCGATAATTGCTGCTTGGGGAGGGAGTGTTTATCTCTTCTGGCATCACAGTTGAGATAAATTTACTGAGTCGTCAGTGATTTTCCTTAACTCTCTGCTTCCTTTTAGATTTACAGCATGACCTTGCGACTCTCTGCCTTCTTCGAGGAGCAGATCAGAACAATCATATCAGAGTACAAAACTGCCGTCAAAAGCAGTGACCGACTGCGCCGTAGTCAGAGATTTCGCAAGAAAATGCAGCAGCAGGATCAGTCCTCAGCCACAACAAGGTTTGCCTTGCCTCGTCTGTGGTTAGCTGATAAATTCGACACGCTATGGATTCTGAATGCTGTGGTCTACTACTGTCTTGTTACAACTGGTTTTCTTTTTTAAGTCCTACCTCAATCAGTCATTTTCTGTATTGTAGAGCCCATTTTAAACAGGCATGTAAATCATGATTCAATAACAAAAATAAAAACATTGCGTTATGTATAAATATCACATTCATTTCTAAAGCACGGTTTGGTAAATTATTCTATTTGCTTTAGCAGTACAACTGTGTTGTCTCAACTCCAGCAGTGTCACTCAATTTTAAAATAAAAAAATTAATAATTTCAAGATCTGTAATTAATCACACTTTGATCACAAACTATATGTTGACAACATAAGCATTTTCAGTTCACAAACCTTTTCTTCTGCTAAATTATTGAATAAACAAACATTAGACCGTTGTGTTGTCCGGTCTGTTTTCATTACCTACTGCACATCCTGGATGTGTTCATGTATTATAAACATCGTTGTATTTATTTGGCATGTGTGTGTGCACAACCAAAAGAGCTGACTTTCGGAACAAATATGTGTACCTTCAGTCGCACCCTTGATAGTCTTTTGAATGTCTGAAAAATAACTTAAAAATAGAAAGTTTTATAAAAAGTAGACTTTTAAAATGTGTAGTCTAAAGTATGATGAAAACCAAAAAGCTGAGACAAAGGCAGAATCAAAGTATGCAGAGAGTCCTACTGAGAACATAATTGCTGGATTTCCCATGCTGTGCTAGTGTCTTTGTCATATTGTAGTTACTGTAACAGTTGGATGTCAAACTACTAAATGTTTCTCTTCCCTTTTGCCTCAGCAGTCAAAAAAAGTCCGCTGTTAAAACTCAGGAAAAATCGGAGTCAATGTCCATAACAAAATCTACCTCAGCCAAAGTGTCTGTTCCTGAGAGAGCGAGACGGAGTCGAGGCAGAAGCTCAGGTCTAAGCTCCTCAGAGGACGACTCCGGCTCCAAAGCTGCCTCATCCACGGCAGGTACAAGCAAACATTGGTTTTATAACAGCAGCTGAAATATAAACTGTATATGCAGATTAGCATTATATTCTGCTCTTAATGCTTCTAGACTACAAAATGGAAATGCAACTTAAATATTTTGACAAGTTCTTATTTTCTTTACTTTGATGGGGATGTGACTGCAGTCGCCTGTGCAATTATTGATGCAAAGAGCAAGAGTCTTACTTTGGAAAGCGGAAAAGGCAGATTTACAGATACAATACCTGCATTTTTCACATTTAGGAAAATTTTATTATCTTGGTTAGGCTGATTGATTGAACTCAAGGTTTTTTTTTTATTTGCAGAGTCTGAAAGCGAGAATGAACAGAGTGATTCAGATGATGAGGAGACACGTCCAGCGTCTTCAAAGCGTCATCAAAGCAGACACAAAGCCAGAGTTACAAGAAGCAAAACTTCCAAGAAGAAGAAAAAAGGTCCGGAATAAACTTTATCCAGATGACATAAAGTAAACAACAAGGATTGTCTTTAAGTCATCTATTAAACACATTAACTTTGAAAATTTGTTTTGTGGCTAGCTGCTAAGAGTGACAGTGAAGACGAGGAGGAGGAATGTGAGAGTGAAGGAGAGGATGAAGAAGACGGAGATGTTTCCTCCAAGTCTTCAGACCATCAGTATACGAGCAGAAGCACACGACAGACCAGAAACAGAACCGCCAGAGACAGAACAAGAGCAGGTGAGACGCATAACAAAAGGCTCTCATTGTCAGAAAGTTGTAATTTAATGTTACTACTCTGCTCTAAGAAAACATGGAAAGGCAGGTGTTAATAGCCTTTGATGTTCCGAATGCCTCTTTTTTTTTCAGAAGGCAGAGCAGAAATGAACGGCCACAGCAGCAGGGCGTCACGTCGAGAAAGGCACCATCACCGCAACTCTGACCGAGCCTCCTCCCATGACTCGGACCGGGAAGAAGAGGTGACCGTTCCCAGGTTCCTCAAGAGAAAAACAGCGAGGGCTGCTGTCAGTAAGATGAAACGACTGGAGGCATCCGATGAAGACTATGAAGAGGAAGAGAGGAAGCCAAGAAGAAGAAGAAGAAGCAGCAGCTGCCTCCGCCACACATCTCGCATTGGCAAACGCACTGCGGTGATCCAGAGCAGCTCTGAGTCGGACGGAGAGTTGTCAACTGAAGGTAAGCAAAGATTTTAAAGTCTAGAATATCGCCGGAAAATATACAAAAATTTAGACTTTTATTGTTTTGTGCCAATTAAGGGTGGAGCTTTACTGTTTTGTCTTCTTAAAACATTTCTAGGTTCCCAGAATACTAAGGAATCTGACAGCGAATCCATGGGTGAGGAAGATGGGACTGGGAGCGAGGTTTCATCCTCTTCCCAGATTAAACAGAATGGAGTTAACAAGAAAACCAAACACACTGCCAAAACAAGGACAAATGGTGACTATTTTTTCATTTTTACGTTATTTCATGTTTTTATAATCAGTTTCATGACTTCTTTTTTCCCCCCTACAGATACGTTGTCCCAAGTGAACGGACACAGTGGAAAAAATAAATTTGAAAGCAACTCTGAGCAAGAAGAGACTGCAAAGGAGGAGGAAGACCAGATACCTCTGTCTCACAAACCGTCTAGAAGCACTGCTGGAAGAAGTAGGATTACAAGTGAGGAGGAGGCGGAGGAGAGCGATGAGCGCCAAACCACACAAAATAAAGCTCCTGTAAGTTCAGATGAAGAGTACTGTGCCAAAAAACGGCCTCAACAAAATGGAAGGACTGATAAAGAATCATTCCATAGGGACTCTAAGAAAAAAAGTAAAGTGTCAGCATCAAAAAGCCAAGACAAACAAAAATCTGCCTCAACAAAAATACTGGATGGTGGGGAATCCGATGAACTCAGTGATCCTCCTCCAAAACGATCCAGCCCACAGAAGAAAGGGACGAAGAAAGTGGAAAGAAGTCCCTCCAGCAATGGGTCTGACCTTGAAATAAGGAAACTAACCAGAAGCAAAACCAAAAGGCCTCACTCCACGTCGGCTTCGGAAAGTTCTGAGGAGTACAAACCCCAGAGGAAGTCGTGGAGGAAACACTCCACTGGATCGTCAGACCAAGAGTCGGATCATTCCGATGACGCGTCAAAAAGACGGCTGAACCTTCGCGCTCTACCCAAAAAGAAATACATAGTTGACAACTCTCTTTCCGAGGAAGATGTGACGCGAGAAAACCAGCGGGGGCAAAAAACCAGCAACAAGAGAGAGTTGGAGTCGAGGGAAGAGGGGTACAACACAAGAGTGTCCAGGAGAACGTCTCCCAGTGAAGGAAGGAATCAGGTCACTTCCAAGAGGAAACGGATTTACACCTCAGACTCCGAGGATGAGGAGGAAGACGCACAGAAGGAGCCTCTAAACATCAGCAATAGTAACAGCAGGTCGGGCTCCTCCAAGAGCTTTAAAAGGGAATCCAAGCAAGATGACAAAGAGAGTGACACTTCATCCCACTCTGATTCCAGAGAGGAGGAAGAAGAGGAGGACATTCAGTCAAACAGGAGGAGGAAAAGCCTTAGGCAGCCAAAGCCTAAACGGAAGAAAAGCTACAGCAGCAGCAAACACAGTTCAGACTCAGAAAGCAAGCAGATGTTTTCAGCCTCTGAAAACTCCTTTTCCAGCTCAGGGTCTCACAGCAGTCCAAAGAGGAGAAGTCGCATGCAAACGGAAAGGCCCACGAGCTGCAAGCTCAGACTGCGCCGCCATCAACGCATCTTAGAGGAGGACAGCGAACCACAGAGGATGAGACGCGTCAACACTCGGAACCGAGGCAAGCGGACTGTTAGTTACCGCGACAGTGAATGAAAGCGCGGCTGGAGGCTTCACCGGGAAGACGGACATTTACTGGACAGGTTGGGGACACTTGATGGCCAAGTTATGGTAGTAGCACTGGAGTCCTCAACAATAAAATGCTGTGAATCTGTTTCATTCAGGGATATTATTTATATTTTCTATGAAAAAACGTGTTTATAGATGTAATACAAATTCAAGCATTTGAACTGCTAGTTTTCACAAGGACACAGGACAAACATCACCTGCTGTGGTGGTGGTTGTGATTTGGCAGAATAACAGTTTCTGGGGAATCTTGTCAGCTTGGGTGCTATCCTAATATACCTCTGTTTAATCGAGCATATTGCTGGCTTGCACTAAGAAACACTGTAATGAGGTATTTCATACACTAGTTTTGCATTAGAAACTCAGGGGTCAACTAAGTTTACTGTAGTCTGGAGAGATGCAGTTTGTTTTGGGGTTTTTTTGTTGTTGTTTTTGGTTTTCTTTTAGATAAGGTAAGGACGATAAATGATTCCAGATTGGCAGATGTCTGAGCACATCAACTGGATCCAAAAAATCCACGCCTACATTTTTTACTTCAGCACTCCTTTGTAAATCCACACACCTAAAGCTTGACTGTATTGTGAGGTGAGCCAAATGAACTCTTCCCCACACATTTCTTATTTTGTTTTGCTTTGTATTGTAGTGAATAGATGTAAATACGTCATTGAGATTTAACAATTAGTTGCTAGCAAAGTGCTTATTTAAATCTGACCGGGGTTGTCGTCTTTTTCTTTTCTTTACGTTTAACTGCATTTTCTTGCCATGTGTCACAAGTTGGTACTTTTTTTTGCCAAGTACGAATAACCAACAGTACTTAAAGCAAGATACTGCAATTTCTCATATTGGGAAGATCTTTTATCATTGTCCTGTGTTACCTACTTTCAGTATTAAATTCTTTTTGCAGAGTTGACTTAAATATTTTCCCGGCCATGTTTTCTTTTTGTTTGAGGACGTTTCCAAATACAGTCGCTTGGTGACCTTTCGCTCAACATTTTTCGTACTACACCTTTAATAGATTTCACAGTGAAACTGTTCATGAAATGTGGTTGTGGAGTGCAATGAAATAATTATTTCTCCCATGAATAAAGACATCAGATCAAGGTGTAAGCTATGTCTGACTCAATTTCTCCTTCTGAAATACAGGGCAGCCAGACTTATTTAATACATTTAATACATTTTTCCCTTGTAGACATCGGTTCAATATTTCCATAAGGTATGAGTAACCAGTATTGGTTGATTTAAATTCATATTCTAAAACTTAAAAAAAATTTTTTTTTACTCTCTACTAGACAAGACAAGGTGTCTCAATGATCCATTAACAATTTGAATAATCATTCAATGGATGGATCATGGAAATGAAATTGATTAAAAACTGAAGACTAAAGTCAGGTCAGGAATAAGGTGATCTTAGATGGTCCCTCACCTAAAGCATCTCGTAACTTGTAGAAAATTGTTGAATATTTGCTATTGAGAGACATATTTCCTCCTTTCTCTGTGTTTTCTGATCCCTATTATCTGCTCCATTTTTCCTATACTTTAAGACAGGTTCTAGATGGCGTTCCTGATGTAGAAGGCTGACACAAATCCAAAATTGGATTGATGTATCAAAGAATTAAATTCAGCTGTATATTTCGAAGACTTTAATTTATCACGAAAGTGCTGTAATTTGTTTACTTATATAGCAAATATTACTAATTTTACCATCTAGTTGATTCAGATGTCAGGATATATTTCCTGAAATCATTTAAATGCTGTTGCCTCACTATTTAAACGCGCATTCAGCTGCCAACCATTCGTTTTTTCTGTAGTAGTCCAATTTCTGCTGAGAGATTTGTAAGGCTAAAAAAAAAATCAAAGTTATGATTTGCTGCAGAGCATGACTAAATTTAAATAATGAAGAACTAATTGAAATGTGAATGAAAATGTTAAGACCTATTATTTATTGGGTGGTGTAGTTTTAGTAGTTCTTTGCCAATTACACAAATGAAATTTTTGTATAACTTGCTGTAAAAATCCAAAGATAATAGAATAAAATTCTTTGACGTTTAGCATTTATTTATTGACAAGAATTAGAAACGTTCTCTAAGCTCAAAACAGATGATGCCTAAAATTTTAATTATGCACAGTACCCACCAAAAGTATTCATACCCCATGATCATTATTTCTAGTTTGTTGCAAATCCACAAGTTTTTTTTAAAGATTTACAATACAAAGAAGTGTATAATGGGAGTAAATAACTTTTTTCACTAATCTGAAAAGTGGCATGTGTGTATAATGATAATCTATGGAAAGACGAAAATTTTCAAAAATATTGCGTTGAATAATTTTGTAAGAACTAAACATTATGAAATGCAAGTAATATTAGATGGTTTTAAAGTAATATATTAACTTGTTTATCACATAAAATTATTATTTAAATGCACAGGAGTTTGTGGGAGTAACATGACGAAATGTGTCAATATTCAAGAGGTGCGAACGTTTAAGTGATACAATTTTATTTTATTACCTGCTTTCAATAGGAAGAACTCACGTGACGACAGATTTCGATGGGTATTCGCACTTTCGACACACTGCATTTGTGCAAACACCTGTTCGTGTAAGATATATTCACGCAGAATATGTTACATTAAACACTTCTCCAATAAATAGCGAGACATAGTCAGATCCGTTTACTTTATCCTTAAAGGACTTGTATTCTTTTTCTTTTTTTTTTCACGAAAGGGCGAGATGATACAAAAGTTTGGATTCGCATTGAGTAGGCAATGAGCTAACATGCTATCAGTTTTGATGCTAGTTGGACAGGTCCTCTTTTATTCTATTAGAGATAAATATCATTCGTTTCCCACCAGGAGTAAAGGTTTCTAATGTTTTCGGGATATTTAAAGACACGCATGTTATTTTTGGACTTGCCAGACAGACTAACGTAAAGGCTAAAGTATAGCATGCCCTCTGTCACTTTCTATCAGTATCAACAGTTAACCCTGCGGTAGAGCTTTCTGCTCTTTAGGACACGAGTTACAGCAGACTTAGTTCACAATGTCTGCTTCACAAAGGCTGCTTCACCTGGTGAAGTACAGGAGTCTGTGGACCCATGTACGGAGAAAAGTCACCACATGGTCTCCTGTTGGAGCTGCTTTCAATGCCAAACCTTTCAGGAGGCTGGACCTGGTTGAGAAAAACGTGGTTTGTACATTTTTCACATTCTCACCTGCTGTATTTACTCATGTGATCGTTTGGTGCAGGAATCAACAAAAAGCTGCAGGTTTTTTTGGTAATCATAATGACATATTTCCAGTCGTTTTATGTGTTTGTGTGACCAGGGTTTGTTTGGAGTGCCAGAGCTCAGCTGTCCTGAAGGCTTCCAGGCAGCCACACAGACAGCTCTGAAAAACACTGAGCTCCTGCTGCACAGAGCCTGCTCCTGCTCTCCAGGTGTGGAGACAGTGGAGTGTTTCGACCAATTGTCAGATGGGTTGTGCAAAGTGGCCGATCTGGTGAGTTACCCCCCTTAAATGTGGTAATATATTTATATGTAATAAGCATTAAGGTTTACTTTGATTTAGGGGAAAAGAAGAAACTTTTCATTTAAGTGTTGTATCCAAGTAGGCAGGAGTATTCAGGGCTACGGCATAATGGGATATCTATAGGACTTAAAGGATAAAGCACCTTTATATCCACCAGTAGGGATGGGCTGGGACACGATTCTTAATAAGGATGGCTCAAAAAAAGTTTTCATGTTAAAAAAAGATACAATACTGCATAGGCCAGTGGTGGGGCTGCTGATTTTATATGAGTTGCTGTTGCCCCTCTGGTCACCTCTAGGTGATGTCACTATTTTTACAGTATCATTACCTTTAGTAAGCATACAGTATTTTTAGTTTATCACAGTATTTACAACAAAAGTTACGACATAAATATGTTTCTTGTTTTAAGGATTGTCTTTAATCCTTAAAAGACAATCTTTAAAAAGACAATCCTTGTACAGTATTTACAACAAAAGTTATGACATAAATATGTTTCTTGTTTTAAGGATTGTCTTTAATCCTTAAAAGACAATCTTTAAAAAGACAATCCTTGTACAGTATTTACAACAAAAGTTATGACATAAATGTGTTTCTTGTTTTAAGGATTGTCTTTAATCCTTAAAAGACAATCTTTAAAAAGACAATCCTTGTACAGTATTTACAACAAAAGTTATGACATAAATGTGTTTCTTGTTTTAAGGATTGTCTGTATAGGTTGTTTAATAATAAAAAAAAAAATTAAATCCTTGAGAAAAACTACCATGCTAGTAATCAAAGTCACTAGGTTTTGTTAGTTACATTGCTTTTCTATTTTATTAGAACAGAATTTAAATGTCATTAAATGAATTCATAATTTTCAAGTCCACCATTACTCAAGCCTGTGTTTCTAAACAAACTTAAGGTCAATGAACCCAAGGTGAGCTGTTTGGAGAGATTTAAAATGTAATGTACTTAATTAATAGTTAAATATAGGGACCAATGGTAGCCACTGCAAAGCAAGCCAGCGCTTTTACCAACACGCCAAGGTTCGTGGGGGTTGTAGTAGTACTATTTCAAACAATTTGAAGCTCTAAAACCAAAGATTACTAATTTGTTCAGTGGCTAATCTCAGAGTAAGCCAATAAAATGATATTTTGTTCCCCGTTGTTTTTTATTTTGTGTTTTAAATGAACAATTGTTTATTTCTGCACTTGCAATTGAGGAAATTGTCAATTCTGGAACATAAAAATAAATGCTCAGTCCTAGTTTCATTGTCTTAATTTATTTGCAGGCAGACTTTATAAAAGTGGCCCATCCAGACCCAGCATACCGTGAAGCTGCAGAGAAGACCTGCATAGACATTGGCACAGTCGTGGAGAAGTAAGAAGCGTGGGTCTTTACAAAGTTACACAACTTACAGAAACTTTGGAAGCTGGTAAAATATTCATGTATACCTGTTGATGAATTTATGTTGCAGGTTGAACACTAATGTTGAGTTATGCAAGAGCCTGAAGAATTTACTGGACAACGCAAAAGTTGTGGCAGAGCTGGATCCTGACACAAAGTACATTTATTAGGAATCTATTTAGTTTTTAACTTTGCTGTAAGTGACGATTGTTCAGACATGGTCAAGCTGTATTTTTTTTTTTATTATTCTTAGGCGAGTGGCAGAGTTATTCATGTTTGATTTTGAAATCAGTGGAATTCATCTGGATGACAAACTGGTGAGATTTTAGTTTAAATAATCCTCTTGACAGACTAATTCTGTTTAGGATGTCTCCACTTATCCCTCCTGTTTTTCCTGCAGAGGAAAGAGGCTGTTGCTCTTCACGTTAAGCTCCTGGATCTAAGCAACGAGTTTCTGATTGGCTCTCATGTGCCCAACAGAATCGCAAAGTCTGCGATTCCCAAACATCTGCAGGTCCTCTTTGCAAGTGACGGAAGTTTCATTCAAATTGGAGGACTGCATGCAGATTCCCCTGATGACTTGGTATGTTTATAATCTGAAGCGCTAATACACTTCCCTCGTTGTTCAACAGATGGAGCCATTGCCATTTCAAACCATAGTTGGACTCAGTTCATGTAAAGTTTCTGATCTTTGTAGTTCTTTCTGCCTTAAACATGGTTACTTTTTTTTTTTTTTTAAGTGAATTGTTTATTTTATTATATTTTGTTGTATTATGAATTGTTTTAGCATTATAGTTTCTCTAAGTGATACAACTTTAGTTCTTGCTCATAGAGGCACATCTTTAAGAAATATAACACCATGAAAAAACTGAAATATTTTTTGTCACACATTTCAGAAAGTTAAATTCATTTATCAATAACATTCATCAGATAGAATGAAATACTTCCAATTTTTATTTATTGTAATTGTGATGATTATGGCTGACAGACAACATAAACGCAGAATTCAGTCACTCAGAAATGTAGAATATTGTGAAAGGGTAATATATTTGAAACTCGTGATGTCACACCCTAATCAGCTAATTAACTCAAAACATCTGCAAAGGTTTCCTAAACCTCTAAATAGTCTCTCATTCAGCTACACAAGCTTGTCAGATGTCCAGAAGACATTCAACAACACCCTTCACAAGGAGGGGGAGCCACAAAAGGTCACTGCTAAAGAAGCTGGTTTTTACGCTTTGCTGTATACAGGTATATTCATAGAAGGTTGAGTGGAAGAAAAAAGTGTGACAAAAGAAATTGCAACAGCAACAGAGATAGCCACAGCTGTGATCAGATTGTTACACAAAATCCATTCAAGCTGAGGCTGAAGTCAGAACATCAAGAGCCAACATGCAAAGACAAATCCTAGACATGGGCTACAAGCATCTCATTTCTCATGTCAAGACACTCCTGAAGCAGAAACGATGTCACAATCATCTCACCTGGACTAAGCAGAAGCAAAACTATACTGTTGCTCAATGGTCCAAAGCCATGGCCATGTTGTTACTGTTCAGCAAACTGACCTGAAGAGAGACACTAGACTGCACGATGCAGATGTGTTATGAATCTATGTTGTTTCACTTTCTGAAATGAGTGACAAAAAATATTGGAGTTTTTCACCATATTAATCTTTTTAGATCTGGCTGTATACCACAGTAATAATCTAATGAATTTATTTCCACATATAGAGGTTTTAAAAAATGCCTAGCCAAAAACTATACTTCATTATTTATATATATATATATATATATATATATATATATATATATATATATATATATATATATATGTGTGTGCGTGTGTGTGTGTGTGTATGTCCACTATCTAGCTACGAGAGATTGCATACAGGATCTACCTCTATCCCAATGCTGACCTTATGGAGTGTCTGGAGGAGCTGCTGAAGTGCAGGTACAAACTGGCCAAACTGGTTGGCTATGACTCCTATGGACACAGAGCACTAAAAGGAACCATGGCCAAAAATCCAGGTAACTCAGTTAAAAACTCAGTTAAAAAACTTTAGTTTGCTAAAACATATGTTAGTTTGTTGGAGCACCAGCAATTCTTCTAGAAATTTTTTAAACTTTACCCTTCTCACCTTCTGTAGAAACAGTGATGAGTTTTCTCCAGTTGTTGACAGACAAGCTGTCACAGAGGTATGGCCTTTTATTTAATGATTTATTTATTTTTTTGCTACTTTTGTCTTTAAACGTTCTATATATGAACATTTAAACAATAAGTCTGTGGGCTTTATTAAAATCATCTATGCATTGAAAATGTAGTCAAATAGATGTTATAATCCCCAAAAGCCTCTGGCTTTCTGTGTTCCTTATTTTATTCAATTGTATTCTGCATGCGGAGAATTACTCAAACAGTCCAAAAAGAAAAGCATGTCAGTGGACCAGAGTGCTCTAAATTACCCACAGGAATTATTGTGAACTTGTTAGCCTGGCAGCCTGTCCAGGGTGTTCCCCTGCCTTCAGCCAAATGCATGTTGTGATAGGCTCTGCCCCCCATTGACCCTGTGCGGAAAGAGCTGCGTAGAGCCAGGAATTAATGCCTGCAGACAATTAGCTTGTAACTTTTTACTTTTATCTTTTTATCTCCCAGAACAGCAAAAGATTTTCAGATGATGAGAGACATGAAAAAGAAGCTCAACCCTCGAAACGCTGTGGGTGTTTTTTTTCATTACAAGCAAGACTATGTTCCTTTATTATACAGTGCTACCCTGATACTTTAAATATTGAACATTAGTTCAAGCTTCAGTAGCAATCTGTAACCTCTTGTTTTCCCACAGGAGTTAATGCCCTGGGATCATCCATTCCTCAGTGGTGTCCTGCGTGCTGAAAGGTGGAAACCTTAACTTGTTTTCCAGTTCATTGTCATTTGATAAAAATCAGGTTAAGCTGTCTTTATGTGATGAGCTTTGACGGTCATATTTCCATTCTCTCAGTTTGTGGAACCAAACTGTGCCTCAGGTGTCACTTGTTACAAAGGCTGATATGGGAGAAGCATGGGAGCTGCTTCAGTGGTGTCTCCATCTCCTGCTTGAGAAAGCTTTAAAAAATCTCTATTTTTTTTCTTCTTTAATATAATGTTTTCCTCTCTCATAATACCAAGATGGCTTTATGTAGAGTTCCCACAACTAAATGTGTGTAGGAAACATTAAAATAAATTAAGATTTTATTGCAGTAGCATTATCTCACACTGGAAAAAGTCAAACATACTCAACACTTTATTTCATCAATGTTTATTTCATCAAAGGGTGGTATTTATGTAAACTTTTAAAATTTGATATCATGTTATAATGTTTTCCCTCATCAAAAACATATCTAGAATGTTGCTTTGATACCTTCCTGTATGTTTGAGAAATCCTTTAGTCTCACATGGCAGCAATTCAAGTGTGCCTAAACGCTTGCTCTCACAAAGTGCTGCCTCTTTCCACGCAGCTCCTCCTTGAAGCTGTAGCCTCCAGCCAATCTGCCGTGGGTTTGTTAAGTCTGTGGCAGCAGCGTTTATATCCATCACCTCTGGCAGGCCATCAATTGGACGACTCCGCTGTCTTCTGGGAGCCAATCAGGGACGGGCAACTGCACACTCATGTTTGCATAATTAAGTTTACGATGCCAATCGTAACACTTATGACACCAACTACTTTTCAGTTCAACTTTCTTAGAGCAACTGTAAACGACATAATGAGAGCATTGTTGTGATTACGCCTTGAAGGTGGACTGTCGGAAAGAGGAAGAGGTTTTTCAAGATTCAAAGGCTCAATTTTAAAGCGTCAAATCGCAAAATCAGATTTCTATTAAGTGATTTTTAATATATACAGCATTTTTATAACTTCAAGGTAGCACAGTTACCTGAGTGTGCTATAAGCTGACTCTATGTGCCTGGAAAATACATGATATTGCCCCTTTGAGAAAAAAGAAAAAGATGTTTTGAGTAAAATGACTAGTACTGCAATTGTAGGCAAACCAAACAATTCTTTTCCTATAAATTTCACTGAAGCATAATTTATTCTCCACTTTACTTAAATAAAGTGAAGAATTTACTTCACTTTATTTATTTATCATTTTTGATTTCCTGTTACCCTAAATCAGGGATTTTCAATTCCAGTCCACAAGAGGTGTTATTCTTACACTTTTAGATGCACGTCTTCTCCAACACACATTAATTTAGGTCCATATCTCCTCTCTAGAACTTGTAATTCAAGTAAGTCAGATGTCCTGATTTTCAACACTGTGAGAAAATATTTCTTTAAACTTGACCACACCTACAATCTGAGAAAAATTTAATAAAGTTCACAAGAACTGGAACGGTGGAAAACCAAGCAGGCGAGCACCTAGATGTATGTTGTCACTATGCACAGTATGGAGGAGAGTGAACCAGTGCATTAAATGTGTGTGAATATCAGAGCTGACACTTGACTTTCATCTGTTATTAATCACTAATGACACATGGATGAAATTTGGAGATAAATAACCATTTGAGTTCAGTGACATGTATTTAAAGTCACATCCACAAGACCTGCACATCTTTTGCTCCATGTTATTTAGGGTTCAAATGCGGAGAATTACATTTTTAATCAATGAATTAAGTTCTATTATTTTTTATTGATCAAAATAATATGAGGAACTAGATGTGTTTTATTACTTGGAAATAAATGTAGAAAAATAAGTGTGGCCAAGGGTTTGATCTTAATCCTGAAGGTTACTTAATGGCAAAATATCGCAGAATCGTTCTTGCATTTGGTTGAAAATTACAAAAAAAAAATCCCTTTTCTAATAATTGGATTTTCCTTTTGCTCTTTCCAGATACAACATTGAACCGAGCCTCTACAGCCCCTACTTGTCTCTTGGTGCTTGTATGGAGGGTTTGAACAACCTTTTTTCCCAGCTGTATGGTGTCTCCCTCATGTCTGAACATCCGGGTCCTGGAGAAGTGTGGAGCGAGGACGTCCGCAAACTGGTAATGGAAATCTTCTATGGCGATGCAAACCTCATCGGTTCTTTTTAAATCACACCTTTTCTCTGGAAGTCTGTTTTTTGCGTACAGCTTGTGCTCTGATTATGATGAGGTTTACATGTGTGTCACTAGGCTGTGGTGCATGAAACTGAAGGCTTGCTGGGATATATCTACTGCGATTTTTTCCACCGACGAGATAAACCTCATCAGGTAAGTAAACACAAAGTTCACATCAGGTCTGAAATAGATCTTAATGGGTTGATCAAAATTTGTAGCCAGTCACCAGTCGTTCAGTTTTTTGTGAAGCTTTGTCAGAACCGATTTAAATTTCTCTTTAAACTTTCTAATATATTATTTAACAGCATTTATAGAGGCAGTGTTATGTATTGTACAGGCACATAGTGCCATTTTATAGCAGAATAAAGTAATTATGTTACCTGTAGTTATACATTTGCTGTATATGTCAAACATGACTTGTGTTTGATATATTATTGATAAATGTTATATTAGTCTCCAATTTGAAGCTGCTGCCTCAGGTTCAAATTTTTCTATTTTTCTTCTCTAATTCAAAACATAAATGGTATCATTTTCATTTTCTGGTCTGAAAATTAGGTAATGATTTAGGTCACCATAATAAATCATGGTTAATAAACTAGAATATGATGTCCATTATATTAAAAGTACAATTTAAAAATAACCTTCAAGCAGGTGCTGGATACTTTTCAATAACAAATATTTCTTATTATTCATAATAATGAAAATTCATTTTTTGTTATTCTGATGCAATATCCTGATTTTAAATCTTGCGTTTCATTAACTGTAAGCAGACAAATCCTCTTAATTACAGAAATAAAGGCTTAAAAACATACAGCTCTGCGTAATTATTAAAATATAGTGTTTCACTTCAGTTACTGAAATTAATGACCTGTTCAATAATATTCTAATTCATTGGACGCAACGTTATGCTTGTCCATGCAGGACTGTCACTTCACCATCCGGGGCGGACGCTGGTGCCAGGAAACGGATCAGTACCAGCTGCCGGTCGTCGTGCTGATGCTGAGCCTCCCCCACCCCACCAAGAGCGCCCCCACTCTGCTCACCCCGGGCATGATGGAGAACCTCTTCCATGAGATGGGCCACGCCATGCACTCCATGCTGGGAAGGACTCGCTACCAACACGTGACAGGTGCAGCGAGGACGGACGCACACACCCTCTGAGCAAATCACAAATTGTAACCATGCAAAACTCAAAGGGCTTATTTGAATTAAAGTCTACTTTGGAAAATGAGACAGGACTTAGTGAAGTAATAACAATCCAACAGCACAGAAGGTGTTCTCTGGTTGACATTTTATGAGCTTTATGAGCTCCAAGTCTGTAAATGATGACTGTGTGTAGTCCCAAATGTCACAAGCTAGAATTACATTGTTTGACACAGACCTGAAGGGTTTTTGTTTCATCGCAGTGAATTTGAAATGGAAAGTGAGTCTGATCACGTGTAAGCCTCTGGCAGGGTTTACACGACGCTCGACACCATTTTCAGTGTCAGATGACTCTGAAAAATGCCAAGTAATTTAAGAGATCATTAGCCGCGTGACAATATTGACTAAACTCGTAGTTGCTACTTTAGTGGCTGTCTTGTTTAAATGTGTTCAAACATGTTTCTGAAATGTAAGTTGTTCATAAAATCGGCCTAATTTGTAACTTAATCCTAACCTCCAATGTACCATGCCCCCCTCCCTCTTTTTTACACTTTTCACCTTTATTCATGAGAAGTCAAAGTTCATAAGTTTTCATGTTGCTCTTCAAGGAACCAGGTGTGCGACTGATTTTGCCGAAGTCCCCTCCATCCTCATGGAGTATTTTGCCACAGACTATCGAGTCATCAGCCAGTTCGCCCGTCATTTTGAAACTGGACAGGTATGACTGACACCGCAGAATGAAGAGAGTAGTGTTTTAAAAGACAACCTAGCTGACAGGTTTACTCTGTCTGTGTTTCATCAGCCTCTGCCTGAGAACATGGTGGCTCGTCTGTGTGAGTCCAAGAAGGTGTGCGGAGCGGCAGACACCCAGCTGCAGGTAAAATCCCCAGCCTATGGAAATCTAACTGGAGTTTTAAATTCAACAGTTTTCAGGTTGATACGAGATTTAATCACAAGAGTTTGAATGGAGTTTTTTGTGTGATTATTACATTTCCATTAAACTAATAGGGAATTCAATTACGGTATTTAATATGTATTCAGATGTTATCATCCTAGATAATAATAATAATAATAGCCTTTATTTAACCAGATAAAAAACCTAATTGAGATCTCCAAGCTCTTTTGAAAGAGAGACTTGGAAAGATAGCAGCACCGTGTAGAAGCATCAACATTTACATTCAACCTGAGAAATACATTCAGTTAGTTTCAAAAGTGTCAAAGCATACAATAATAAAAACATGTCACAGAAAAACTTTTACTCCTACTTCATTATCAGTTTTTCCCTTTTTTCCCCTTTACATTTGATTTCAGCATCATAAAGTGTAATATCTGGCTTCCGTGCACATTTTCTCCTGTCTTACATAGGAGATCACATCTCCTATGTGATGTCCACACAGACATGGAGCAGCCAGTTCAGATGGTGTCTCTTTGGCTTTTTTTGTTTTTTAATGTTGAAAACAACAACTAACAAATCCTGATTTGACTAAAAATGTACATCACCTATATTTGTTGTATGTGTTGCATGCATACAAACTGACACATTGTTCACAGGGAGGACTGCTAACATGAAATAATCTAAAACAATATTAAATATGTAATATTGAAGTAATAAAATAACACATAAGCACACTGTTATCATAAAGTTCTACTGGAGGCCAGCCTGCCAGAGAGTTTAGAGGGCATTTGAAATAGTTACAGTATGTCGGGTCGGATTTGGCTTGCGGGCCTGGAGTTTAACATATGATTCAAAAGATGCTTCCATTAGTTAAGATTATATCCGGATGTTGCTGGACTGCACTGTAGTGGGCCAAACCCTTTATTTGTAGCATCTGTTATGAAATTAACAGGACAGTATATAGGGTTGGCATTATGATTTATTGAAAACTAAAATATGATTTTCTGATTCTTGTGGAGATACTTCGTCAGACAATGCTGCAAATATGAACGTTAAAAAACAAAACAGGCAGCTCCTGTGGTAATTTACATTATTTTGTGTGGGAGAGCCCTGTGCTTTTTGTTGTTGTTGTTGTTGAGTTTTCTTCTTTTTTGTCAGGTTTTCTATGCAGTCTTGGACCAGATCTATCATGGCAAACCACAGAACCGCTCCACAACAGAAATCCTCAAGGAGATGCAAGAGAAGTTTTATGGGTTGCCTTATACACCCAACACGGTACATCCCAATCATAAAAGCCTTTTTTACAACTATTGATTAACTTGCATTCTCTTCATCAGTGTCTTTAAAAACACCAAAGCCTTTTCCTTTCCTTCTCTACTTTTTGCTTCGTTTTATGTATAACCCCCTCAGACTCAAAGGCAGTTATAGGATTAAAGTCCCGTTTAAAGCTTTCCTGAAATAACAGAGCACACTCAGTCCTTCTATGAGCTCTCCTATGGGAAATATTTGAAACTCTTCCTCTGAGCCCTTTAATGAAAAAAAGAGCCAAGTTTTCCCCACTTCTGCAGCTGTAAGTGAAAGGATGGGGCCAAGAGGTAAAATGGAATAAAATGAAAGTCATATTTCAGCTTGCAATGGTCTTCCCTTGGAATTCCCTTGGAGCTATAATTATGTGGGGTACCATCAGGAATACAGATTGCAGAAAAGCTGAATATTGCCTCATAATGTCAGCGTCTAGGTCTGCGGTTCTCTTCAAAGCACTCCTGCTTGTTTGTCTCTCTGTAACTCTTATGGTAGTTTTTGGACTGCTGAGTGCTCTTTAGCTTTCCAAACCATAATGAGACACTTTGTGCAGAGCTGGATCTTGAGTCATGTTGTGGGATATATTCCTCATTTTAAGAGAAAGTGGACTTATTTAAACTCTCCAATGATTGCTCTCAACCATTTTAGAGTTTGTTGTTTTTTTCTTAAACTATTTCAGCTTCTTTTTGATCTAACCATTAAGCTAGCTTTGAAACCTGTCATTAATAATGCACAGTTCTTGGTTCCTGTTGTGTACTAAGAAAGAGGATCAGCTGCGGGTAACACAGACCACATGCTCAATTTTAAGATCAAGATGTTTGAGGGGAACTAACAAGCAGAAAGTGAGACATTTGTTTGCTTCTTTGTGTGTTTTCTCCTCTTTTCAACAATGATCCAATCTTTTTAAGCATTAATTACACAACAGCTCATGTCTTTTGTAGAATTATGCAGTTGTGGTGTAGCACGATGAAGGAAACACAATTTGAGCGTGGAAAGAGCGTAACATGTCTTTTATCTCCCATATAAGAATGAAAAGCCTGCAGTTACTTTGTGTCTTTTGTAAGGATCAGACGGATATTGTGCTGACGCGTCACCCACATGCAATCTCTTAGAAATGTTGATGTTAATCATCCAATTTGAGTCAAAGGGATTAAAAACAAAAGAGAAGTTTAGAGTCTAAAAATCATTTACAGGGATAGTGTGATGGGTTCTTAAAGGATCTTCAAAAATAATAAATAGCTCTTCAAATAGCTTTTTTCTTACTCAAATCTGTTGCAAACAATTGCAAGGAAAAGTTGGTTAAACTCTTTGTAAACACTAACGTAAGTAGAGTAGTTTCTTTTTTTATGAATGATTATTTCACATTTAGTCATGATACAAACCCAAATTTCTATGTTATTTGTTGGAGCTTTATTTAGGAGGCCAGCCCAATGTAGTGTGAAGAAAAATGATGCACTGTTTACATTTTTATTTTCAATATAAAAATCTGATAAGCATGGCATGTAATTCTCCTAAGTCTTCTTTACTCCAATACATCTCCATGAAAATAGAATACTAACACTGAACATAAGCCTGGAAGACTCTATGAAACATGGTGGTGGCAGCATCATACTTCCAGCAGGACAGTGACCCCAACATGAAGCCACAATTGCAATTGAATGGTTTATATGAAATCATATTCATATACCATGTATTGACATGGTGCAATAAGTTTTTCCCACTTCACTATTATTTGCTCTTGTATGTTTTTTCTGTGATGCAAAATACATAGCAGTTCGTTCCTCAAACTCAACAAATTGAGAAAATGTTCAGGGTATTTGAATAATTTGCAAACTACTGTGCATTTTCCATTTTGTCTGAATTAGACGTCAAACAGCTTCAACAGGCCTCCTAATCTCTGTGATCCAAGCTGCTTTATATCTGTTTTACACAGCAAACTTTTCCTCACTACAAAGTTATGTGAGCCGTGACTCCTCTCAAGAGTGCATTTTCCTCTTATTAAAGTCCCCTCAGCCCAGAAGAGCCATGTCAGCATGACACTTTAGAGTCTGAGTATTTTTCCCACTGCTGCATCGCTCAGGGTAGATGAAGGTTCAAAGCTGTTTGACCACAGTTGGAGAGGATCAGCCAACACTTAGGTTTAAACTGTCAAACAGCTGCGGACACGTTTTATTGAAGTATTCACAGATATGGCAAGTGCTGCAATACGATAAATTGCTTATTACCGTCTTAAAAAATGGGAATTATTTACAAATAAATTATGTTTTACAAAGTAGCAACAATTAGTCCTGCTGCAGCTGCTAAAATAGCAATATAGTATATTAATTATTACAGCTAAGATTTTGTCTGAAACCTCTATATTGTTAGTTTCATAAATAAACTTCAGCAACTATACCGATTTAAAAACCCATTAAACGATTTGTCTATTTTGCTTTAGATCAAAACAAGTATACCAATTAACTGGTTAATTAGTCAGGCTCTCTGCAGTTGGGTGCTTCACAGATAAGCTGCTCATGTCTTGTTAAATCTAAATTGAAGACATTGTTACTTTAATAAGACTGATGTATGACGCATATAGAGATTCCACTCTGACTGTCCAGGTTTTTCACAACTGGAAAATTGTCAGTCAAGTTGTCTTCCTACCAGCTTACTGGTAGTGTGCAGCATTTATTTAGCTAGTTTTGAAACACTAAGTTTTTAAAACCATGTAGACCATAATACCACGACCTGGCCAAGACCTCATGAAAGTATTAAAAATGTTACGATCAATGCTAATGTCATTGTTCCAATTTTTTTTATTGGATCATCCATTTTGGCTCAAAACTTCACAATTGGTGCCTCTAAGATTTTTTTTTATTTCTAGATTTCATTTATTTCAGATGCATTCATTACATGAATTGGGGATTTCTGGGAAAACCACTAATCCCATTCAAGTCATCCTTTTAATATGTCTATCTAGCACCCAAATAATTTTTCTACGCTTTGTTTCAAAGACTCCAAGATTAGATAACAAAAACGCCCACTGTTTGTATTCCTCAAATCATTGAAATTACTGAACAAGCTACAAAGCACCACTTCAATAAATTAAATCAGAAAACAGTAGCATTTCTTTGTCATCTTTGTTGTGGTTTCTATGCTCATATTGAATCCCATTCTTAGCTGGGCAAACACTCCTGCAATAATCAAAGCATATCAATTCTAGAGAAAGATCAACTTTTATTACAAAAGTGTGCAGTCTGATATCATTGTTAACTGTAGCAGTAAACTTGTCTTGCTGAGTCTTGGAATGTTTGCCAGCTGAATTCCCCGGAGTGATCAGTGTACAGATCATAAAAAAAAAAACCTCGCCTTTATAGATATGGTGAGGGGCCCCTTCAGGCATCCACAGGGGAAACAAGAAAGGAGGAGAACGGCGCTTCCTGGCATTTAGGAATTTCCCTGTTTGTTCTTTTAATAGAAGGACCTTGTAAGCTGCAATTAATTTTTTTTGTCTACCTTCCTTCTCATTATATTAATAACTCAAGTGGACTGGCTCTTTAACACAGAGCTTTTAATGTACGAGATATCCTTTTTTGCATTTATTTAATAAGACCTGAAGTACCTGAAGATTTTAAAGCTAAATAAGTTTTACTCATGTTAAATTTTACCCTTTAGGTTCATGGCAGCTGTGTTACAGTTTGCAGGAGTTTCAGTGTTCGACAACAGATTCAAACTGATATTCTGACAGCCTCTCTTAACAAAATAAATTGAAGATGTTATTATGTTTTGTGCCTCTATCAGGTGTCAGTTTTTCCTACTTTTAGTTTCACTATATTGAAAGTGAAACAATCAGCTGCTTCTAAAATGAAAATAAATGTAACCTTTGGGTCTTCATCAATCATTGTTTATCTTGATAAACTTTTTACTGGTAATATGGACATTAGAACATTTTATGTGAAGAGCTGTTTTCTTGTAGCATTTCATAGTTTACATGGATCAACACACACCTGCCTTACTCTAATAGTCTAATCTCTTGTTTTCCCATTTTGAAGGTATACTTAAAGAAATGTATCATGTCATATTTATACTTCAGGGAAACAAGTAATGTGCTACAAATTAAAAGTTCCCTAAACACTAACAAACTTAAGAAATATTGCAATGTAAGTTAAAAAAAAAAACAAAAAAAAACTTTGCTTGGCGTATCAACAGTTGTTACACCAGCAGAAATTTTTGTGCAGAAAAAATAATTATTTTTGACAAAATTTACCAAAACATAAGGTTGTATTTTCTTTTACAAGTATCAGGATGGAAGGATGTTCTGCTGCAATAAAACATTGATTATTTTAATCCTTTTTACACATTTGTATGCACCAATTACTTTTTTAAAAACCGTATTTAAGTTTGAGGATAATATAATTGCATATTGCATTAAAAATAGAGGCTGCCAGCAGTTATGAGTCAGGCGCTGACTGACATCTTTTCAAACACAAATGTTCTCTGCCTTACGGGCATGATGTGTGGCACATTTATTGTTTTTAACAAGCTCACATTTATCATCTCCACCTGTAGGATTAAATCTCCCAGAGGGGAATTAGGATTTTTTGTATATACAGTAGTTCTTCTTGTTTCTCATCTATGTAATTTGATTTATTGCATTAAAACTATATGAATATTGTGATTAAAAGAAATAATATATCTTCCCTGTAATGTGTGAACACTTCTTGCAAATTACTGTAGCACAAAAAGTGACAAACAAATTCTGCTTGATCTTTTTTTCGGGTGAGATCAACTATTGTTGTGAATGTGAACACATTAAAGGAAATAAACCTATTTGTACTTAACTATTTGTACTTGATGACCAATGTTCTTAAGAAGTTTATATTCCCAGAAAAATCCATCCAAACAGAAGTGATCTAAAGTTTTATCCTGGCTGCTCTGTTGTAGGCGTGGCAGCTGAGATTCAGCCACCTGATTGGCTATGGGGCTAAGTACTACTCTTACCTCATGTCGCGGGCTGTGGCCTCCATGGTGTGGAAGCAGTGCTTTGTTCAGGATCCATTAAACAGGTGAGCGTAATGCTTCATGACTATCATTCAGGTTGAAGACCCTGAAAACTGGGGATCAAAACCACTTTGTTAGTTTGTAGTGTTTGTGTATTTTTACAAGGAATTAAGGGAAACTGGAAGAAATGTTAAATTAGATGTTTCCTACTGGGAGTGAGCTGTATCCCCTATTTATAATTATAAGTAATTAGCAATGCTATATAAGCTTTTAAGAGGCTTTTCATTGATGCAGAATCAACCTTTGGCAAGAAGCTAGTCACTTTTAATGGTTCAGTTGCTCTTTAACTAATCAATCAAATTTTATTTGTATAGCACATTTCAGCAGCAAGGCATTTCAAAGTGCTTTACACCATATCAAACACAGAAACACAATGCAACATAGAATCAACAATCAAAACACGACATTAGGTCAGGTTCCATCAATAAATTTGTAATTGATTACGTTTCAAATACAATCCTAAACAGGTGGGTTTTTAGTCGAGTTTGCATCCATAGAAGATTTACCTGTTACACTCCTACTACTAATGAACTAATGAACCAAAAATATTTAGAATTACTTTGTAAGGTTTTATAGCTTGATAATAAAAGAATGATTTCTAAGGAGAGTGATATCGGAAAGTATGCTCAGAATGAGTATGCTCTTAAAGAGACAGAGGCCCAATTTCAAGGCATCAAAATGCGAAGTCAAATTTCATTTAAATCATATTTGATAAAAGCAGAATTTTATAACAACTGCAGGTAACATAGTTTCTTCATTGTGCTATAAATTGGCACCATATGCTGGGAAAATAAATAATACCCTCCTTTGAACTTCTTGCTTTTTAGAAAGTGAAATGATGGATGTAGACATGGTGTTGAACTGTTGGATGTCTGAAGTTCTGAGACTGATTCAGCCTGACATGCTGCCTCCTCTGGATACTGTTTGAGTCTCAGCCTGATGCTAAATGTGACATACAAAACATGAAGCTGGAACCAGCAAGTGTCTGCTGTGATTCATAAATCCATACCTGAATCTACACCACATCCTGTAATGACACAAAGAGACAAAACTGGACAAAGCAGAGCATTATTTGAAATTCAGACGCTCTAGTGCGTTTTCAGGCTTTTTTCTCTACATTTTCTATTGAAGTTGGTTTTTGTTTCACTTACTGTGGCAGCCCTGGTAAAGTAATAGGACTTTAGCTTTGGACATCCAAAGACTGCCCAAGGTTCTGACATGGGAGTATAATGCCATGTCTAACCATTTCTCCTCCTTGTCTTTCTCTGTCCATCTGTGTCTTTGTCAGGGACATGGGTGAGCGTTACCGACGGGAGATGCTGGCTCATGGAGGAGCTAAAGAGCCAGTGTTGATGGTGGAAGGCAAGTTAAAGTTTTTTTCACATAAATCCTGGAGGAGTGGGTTCTTTTTTAATAGGAGAAATGTTCAAGTCACAATAAACATGCAGATAAGGGATTCCACTGGAAATTATCGTATCAGAAATGAATTTCCTTGTTGTAATAGCTTCTTGTGATATGAGTATAATAAGGCATGTCTAATTGCATCACCAGTATGCCGGCAATTAGTTTTAACTGTCTGGACAAACTAATCAAGAAGCTCTTTGGGTTTCTTGCTTTGTTTTGTCTCGTTTTAAGCAGAAAGACGTCCTTGAAAGCACAGACGCAGCTCATCCAGCTGTTGTGGTTTTAACAGTCTCTTTCTCTGTGGCATATATTTAAACGTTAAACACACCTTATGCTTCTTATCTTTGTTTACAAGAGCTTTGTTGTCCCAGAGACAAAGCCAGCACTCCTCTGTGATATTGAATGTAGAGCCTGCTCTGTCTGCCTTCCAGCTGCCTGCATTTGTCCACAGAACAAAGCAGAAAGGGAAGGCGAGGCGGAAACTGCTGATTATAAGTTTTAGTGTCTGTGTCCTCAGCGCTGCTGACTTTGCAAAGCTGGAAACCCAGTAAATGAACTGAATCCTTGACTTCTTCAGATAAGATATATTGGTTTGGAGCATGGGAACAATATATTACTGTTCAATATATTACTGTAGGTTCCTCTCTGACCAAGATGCTGCATAGCATTCTTTAAAAACGCACGTTTTTGGTTGAGGGAACCAAGATTAAAACATATTATTCAGTAAAGGAGTGTCTTACATTAGTACTTCCACAGCAAAAGAAGATTATGCAGCACTTACTGTGCATCCCAGTAAAGGAAAATCCAGATTTCTTTGTTTCATTGTTAGCTTAAAATTCATGATTTTGTTTTTGTCCTTGTCTTAGAAAGTGTAAATAATTAATAGCATTCTCTGAAGTTCTTTTATAACACTCAAAAGTTGGAAATGTCCAGTTTTCTATTTGTTTTTAAGACTAGCCCATGCATAAAAGCGGGATGATGAAGGCAGTTCAAAGTGCTTCATATAATAAAACCACAATACACTAATTATGCAAAAAGCAACACTTGTTACATATTCTCAAAAACCATAATAATAATCATAATAATCATCATAAAATATATTAATCAATGTTACATTTGCTTTTCATCAAATGCAAACAGGTGGGTTTTAGCCTTTATTTAAAAGAAGTTAATGTTTTGGCTGTTTGGTAGTTTTCTGGAAGTTTGTTGGACGTTGTCGAGCTGAAGATAGCGCTCCTCCTGCTCCACTGCTGCAGGAGCTCAGCCCAGAGCTGGAGCCACACTTAGGTGAAGCACTGACCTTAACTAAAGATGGATCTGAGCATGGGCTGCTTGTTGCCGAGTTTCCACAGAGCAGCTAAGAATAGAAATTTAAGTTTGGCCATTTCAGTAATCCTGTTAACGGGGAGTTTGTTAATCTCCCAAATAATGACACTGAAAGGAAGTACAATACAAACGATCTGCGGTCACCAGCCCTGTGGTCACCTCTTTCTAGTCCCAATATCTCAGCCACCAAATAATTAGACCCTTCTTATTTCAACCAATGACCCCTTCTTAAACTCACATTTATTTTTATTGGATTCTTCTGAAGTGAGAGCTGCTACTCACTGTGTGCAGCATGGCTAAAACCCATTTTGAATCTTCTGGCAGGCTTTCCTTTCCTTAAATCATCGTAGTCAAGAGTGGCCGTAAAAATGTCTGCAGGGGAAATAATTATTCTATGGTAAAAACATTACATTTTTCTAGCAACATATCTAATATCTTTTAGATCCTAAAAGATATTAAAGAGCATTAGAATTGCTAGATGATGAATCCAGATTCAGATGTTTTATGTCCCTCAAACCAAAAAGTCATCAAATTATTCTATTATTCCTGCCTGGAGAAATGATTAAACGAAAGAAAGACTTTCCTGCATTTCTCATCCAACCATCACATTATTTTCACTATTGGATTGATTTATTTAACGTCATCATGAAAGCAGTTATATAAAACCATGTTAGTGAATTCATTTCAATGTTTCAATTTTTATGGTTAACATTTTTGTACACAGTCTGGAAAAGTGTACAACCGAATCTTAAGTGTTTTCTAGATCTGAACAGGTATTTAAAAGACAATAAAATATAGTAAAACATGTAGATCTTCACACTTTATTTCTTAACTCTTTCTCTAATACACTTAAAGTACAGTGGAAACATTGCTGGGGAATTAATTTTTTTTGTTATGACATTACTTTTTTAGCAGCAGTAGGGTTAGAAAAGAGAAACGGTAACTAATGTACATAATCCTTCCAATGTAGTACATAAAGGTGACGTTTCCTAGTTTTCATCAGTGAGGTAACAGAAGGGGGAACCGTAGCACACATAGCAGCGGGACCCAAAGGCCCAGTGTTTATCTGGACGCCCAGAACTGTCTGTTTCCCAGGAAGAAAAGTTCTGAATGGAAACCCATTTATTAAATCTGCAGGAGAGGCTTCAGGACAGGGCAAGTTGGAGGGGAAGAAAAGAAAAAGGGAAGGAGGGGATGAAAGGTGATCGACTAACTGAACTAAACCTGAGGTCCTGCTACAGAGAGGGCTTTCACAGTCCAGGCTGCTTCTATTGCTTCAGTGCTGAACACTGGAAATGGATCGGCTCAGGCTCGGTGGCTGAGTCCCAGAACTTTGTTGGTCTTTGTATGTTTCCTTTTTTTTCCATATTTCACAAATTAGTTTTGCTGCACATTATTTCAAATTCCACTTTGGATATTACATTGCTTTTAAGAAATCATAGATTCTGCTTCCAACAGATTACAGTCAGTCTGAATGAGCAAAGACGTTTCTTCCACTGTGAACATCTTGTTTAGGAAGCAGCCTATGAGGAAACTTTGACTTTCACTGAGGACAACAGGAATAGCTAGTTTATCACTGCAGTCATTTTAAGAAGTAATCATTCTCAAAAAGCTTTCAGGCTCCAACACAGCAAGTAACACTTTGATTGCTTATTGTGCCAAAATGGCAGTACAGGTGAAGCACGTACACTAAGTAAATTTCAATTTCAACGTCTCGAATCAGTTTTTCTGAACTGCCAATGGTTTCTCAGTTAAGATTGTTGACTGGATGCAAAACTTGAATAACCTTCAACTTTTTTATCATTTTCTGCTCATAGTTCTCCATGATGCTAGATAATATAAATCTAAACAGACTTCCTAGATTATTTTTGATGGATACATGGTTCTGTTTATTTCTAGAGGAGATTTGGGATTAAGTTCACTTTTAAAAGTCAACTCCACACCTGGATTGTGTCAGGATGCTCGTCTTTCCCTCAATTTGCATAGATGCACTCACACCCACATGTGCTGTGTAAGCTCTGCACTGGCGGCAACAGTTAAACATTTATAGCAGCAGCTTTCTTGCAAATGACACCATGTGAGGAGGACTGCACACTCTTCTTAGGAGGTAACCATTGTAACACACAATCATTTCAAGCACATCTGCTCCTGTTTTTATAGCAATTAGTCTTGTAATTAGAGCAACTATAGCTGTGCTCTTTAACAGCTTCACTCAAGCTGAAGAGCTGGCTAGATTAAAATGAAGTTGGCACAATGCTTTGAGCCAGTCAATACACATTTCCCTCTGCCAAAGTGTTTTGTCATGAATACAAAGTTTGCTTTTTTGAATTTAAATGGCTTATCTTCACTAACTGTAAGCTTTTGTACTTTGAGAAAGGGCATGTCCGAAACAAAGCGCTTCACTGCACAGTGTTTGTCATCACCCTTGTCTTGCTTGTTTTCTGGACCTGTCTGAAGTGAGTGTTTGGTGGAAACATTTCCTGAACTTCAAAGCTGTAATTACAGAGTCAGTGGGCCTCTGGTTTGCCTCCAGGCCTGACAGAGGTAACTGCTTTTCGCACCTTGACATGTTTTTCGACTGGCTGTAGCTCCAGCAGCCACTGAAGCAGCCAGCGATATGTTTTGAAGTGTGTGATCATATAATCCTGTCAGATCTTAGCAACCTAGAATATGTGGATAATACAATTACAGGGAAGATGACACCACAGAGGACTTTAGGCGATGTACCGAGTTACTGCTTGCTGTTGGTTTATTCACATGTTAAAGCAGAAATGTAACATTATGACTGCTCCAAGTTGTGGGTGTAAGTGGCCTACTAAAGAAACCAGTAAATCACGAAAAGCCAAGCCTTTGCAGCTCAGATGAATCAGTTTGACATTTAATTTTATCTACAAACTTGTGAATGTTTTTTTTTCTTAGAAATTTAGCTTAAGGCTATTATACAACAACCAAGTTTGTTTGTTCTGCTTGTTTTAAACTGGAGAGCTATATTTTTATCTTTTTTCTTTATAAGGAATGTGGATCTAGCTTTTTCCATTATGGTATAACATTTTCTAGGCGTAATTGAGAGCTTTGATGAGTTTAACCAGCAGTAGCTGCAGGCAGAACAGCAATTTTGAAGCATTTCTGCAGAATTTTTGTCCCCAGAGCTGCCATTACTGAGACTCAGAGCTGCTAGAGGCTACAGAGTTCTTCATTTTGCAGATAGCCATCGCCCCACCACCCTGTCTGTAAATAAACATGCTTTTGTAGTGTAAGTTTAAGCAGAGTGTAGCTTTGAGGGCTACATTAGGACATGGTTGTACTTTTATTTGGTGTTCATATGAGAAGACACTGTTAAATATTTTTGGCGTTCCATGCTGTCTTACTTCAGTTTTTAATATTCTAAATAGAGCAGTGTTTCTCAAACTTTTCATAGTGAGATTTACCTTCAAAAATACCAAGATTACTGCCATCTTAGCAGATATTTATTATTTCTCCAAAGCTAATGGAAAGATTAGGTAGAAACTGGTCTGGAAGCTCAGCACAGAGCAGCAGTAAAACACAGACATGTTGGCTCTACATTTGACCATCATCTCAGCTATTCTCCATAGACTCCACATACCCACGTTCCAGTATAGGTACTTGTTTTTCCATTTCTCTGCAATAAAAAACACATTTTTCACACACAGGAAAATATATTTGTAGTTAAATGCAAAGGGAGTCAGGGATTTTAATGTCCTCACATCAGATTTTACACTTTATGCAGGAAAAGGGTTATTATTTTTGTTCTCACTCAAAGGGCTTTTAAAAGCACTCTGAAGAAAAGAACTCCTCCGGCCGTTTCTCCTCATGTGTCCTTTAACACCTGCTGTTTTACCCAGACTCCGTCGGCCAAGTTGGCGTACGCTGCTGGCCCTCAGATGACTGTAACGGGTAGAAGCCCCTTCATCAATGGCTGCGTCAGAGCCATTATGAATGGAAATGGAAACTCTTAAATACGAGATGACTCACATGGCAAAGACTCCGTCCTAAAGCTTTCACAACAATGGACACAAAGCACAGATTATGTTTAGTTTGGCTCTGGTTTTTCCTCAGCGCCTGGCCAAGAGTTAGTATAAACCTCTGCCAACTGAAACACTATCAAGCATGCTAAAAGACTGGGAGAGTATCTGGGCTTCAGCTGCTGGGGGAAAGCAGAGCCGGCTGGATGGATGACCGACTGTGTGAATGTGCAGATTTCGTCTGTTCTTCAGGTGTTTGAGCCAAAATAGACAAAAAATTACTCAGTGATGTTTTCTGTTTAATTTGGAAGTCATTCTGAAACTATTTGGATTATCTAGTAATCAAAAAGGTCACAACTGATCATAAAGAGTGAGGCTGGTTGTTTCAGATGTGGAAACAATACTTTGCCTGCAGTAATAATTCCATGTAGTAAGTACTCACATATTCTTTGACATTTTGTCACAGAGTTGGCACAAATACCTCACCAGAGCTAAGAGATTCCCCAGAGCATGATGCTGCCACCACCACCGTGTTTTATCTGTGAGTTGGTCATTTTAGGACGTTTTCCAGAGCTACTTTATGACCACAAAGCGCAACGTTGATCTGGAAGTTGAATTGTGGTCTCATTGAAATAACTGCTGAATTTATACAGAGGAAATGTTACACTCTGGTGGATTTTAAATACTAATAAGGTTATTCTGGAATGCTACTGCTCAAAATGGGTTTAATTTGTGGTATCAGAGTAAAGGTAGCTGGATGCAGACTTTTTAAAAAATTTTATTTTATCGATGTTTGAAAACTGTGTGACCTTTTTACCTTCCCTTTTTGCGTTTGTGTCACATTAAATACTAAAAAACTCATTAGTATTTAACATATGACATGGTTGACCAAAAAATACATAGCATATGCATTTTTTTAACTTTTATTTTAGCAGGACAGATCATCCTTTTATATTGAGCACAACAGAGTATTATTGTAAATCAGATTAAGATGCTTCTTCTGCATGCCAGTGTATTCACACAGTAGGAACATCTGTTTCATTTTAAACAAATACGGCTCAAATACAGTCAAATTAATTTTGAAATAATAAAAAAACTTAACTCACAATGATCTCATCTAAAAGCAAATCTAGTGCATTGTACAGAGGAAAAGGAAAATTAACAATATGTTGTAGTTTTCATTTGAGGCTTACAGGCTAAAGGTTTCACCTCAGAAAAAACCAATGGATTAACAGAAATTTATAAAACAGCCAGATATTTATTACACAAAGTGGAGCATAAAGGACGGCAAGACGCCCACCTTTTATATGAAGATGGAAAATGAATTTTGAATAACATTTTAAATCGTTCAGATTGACCTCTGTGCTTTTCAAATGTTGGTCGTCTTTTTAAACGGACGCTGACTCTTAAAGCTCCTCCTAAGTTTTATCCATCTGATTCGAGCTACAGGCTGTAAATAGGTTGCAAGTATTTAAAGCATGCTATTTCCCCCAACTGTTGGACTTTATGTGTAACTTTAGTCTTTAAAATATCCACTTGTTCTCAACACTCGGGTCTCCAGTTTAAAGCGGTCATAAACTTGTTGTCCTCAGCCGTGGCCACGGCTGTGATTTAGGGTTATCACTGCTGGGTGGATATCACCGCTTTCATGTGGCTGTCTCGTTCCCAGGGAGCCAGGAACCCTGCGGTCTCTCTGTGTTATAGACCCCTGCACCGCTGGTATCATCTTGTAGCCAGTGGGCAGGGTGTGACGGGTGGGTAAGAGGAGAGGATAATCCCCCATCTCTCCCCCTCTTCCCCCTAATGTTCTCATGCAAGATGAGTAGTTTGTACCTGCTGTCTCTGTTTCAAGGTGGCAGCAACAGCATCAACTCCCCACTGTGTGTGTGTGTGTGTGTGTGTGTGTGTGTGTGTGTGTGTGTGTGTGTGTTGGTGCGTCTGTATGTTCAGTTCATTTCCAGTCATGCGTGTCTGGGCAGATATGCTGGTGTGTTAGTATATGTGTGTGCGCTCAATGGAGGTGACCCATGCAGGAAAGAGGAGGGGGTGGGGAGGGTGTTATTTACATTGGCAGCTGCACAAGGGGAAATGAACTGACTTCAAAGCAAGTGTGCAGCTGAATTGTAAAGCGAGCGAGTGAGTCCTCCACGCATGAGCTGGCAGACGGCCTCTGAAATCACACAGACGTTCTTAGAGCTTGCTCTCGCCTCCGCAGTTTTATATACTCCACCGCATTTGTTATACAGAGGAGTCAGACGGAAGAAAAGTTCCTCCATCATTGTGGAAGTAACAGTCAGTTCATTGTTTTTGTGTTTCTTTTTTAACGGATGAAAATTTGAAACGTGTGGTGGAGGCTTCAGAGTTTCCCCCAGAAAACCTGCTAAGCCCAGTGCAGCCGGCTGCCATGTTTTTGAGTTAAAAAATGTTTACAGTTGGCAGAAAATTTGAAAATATCACTTGATAGTTATTGGAAGACTGGAAGATTAGTACCTAAACACCAACTGTAAAGTCTTAAAAAAGGCAAGAAAAACTAAAATAAATAAACAATGCTAAGCCTGGTGGGGGCACAAGTAAAGCCTGGTGACCGGCCAGGCTTATAATACACTGAGGGAAACCCTGAGACTTGTTTTCAAACCACAAATACCCCTAAATAAAATCCAGTGCAACCAATTTTTAAAAAGGTCCAGTTTGAACACAACAAACATGTAGAGTAGAGTGGTAATAGAGTGGTAGAGACATAATAAATACACACAGGTGTGTGCTATTTATGAATTGGGTGACTTCTGAAAGCAATTGATCATGCTGGATTTTATTTAGACATATCATAAGAAAGGGGGTGAACACTGCTTTTATCATTTATTATATGATAAAATGTCCAAAACTGTCTAGACTGTTTAAGATTTTTATGTGTAAATGAAAATGTGGCATTGGCTCAAACCAGAGCCTTACCAAAGCTTCGGCTCACTGATTTCAACATCATTGTTGTGTTTTCTGTGTGAGACAGGCATGCTGCAGAGACGGCCCAGCATGGAGGACTTTGTGGACGCGCTTGTGTCTGAGCTCAACCCGAACTTTGAGACCTTCCTCATGGACTCTGAAAGCTGATGGACACACACATCCAGCTTACAGAGATTGCTCCGGGCTTCATCTTCACTTTATCTGTAAATTCACTGTTAACATGTTTTCTATAGTAACGCATGGAGTCATATTGACTTATTTAATGTACCTGTTGACATAACTTAATTTGAATTAAAGAGTTGAGAACTTTAAAGACAAGCAGTCAGATTGTTTCTTTTCAGTGAGTTTAACCACTCGCTGAAAGTCAAAAAGTTCTGGGTTTCTGGATACTTTTGTCTTTTCTCTTTGTTTCTATTCTCAATAACTCAACTCTGCAGCCACAGCCTCGTCAAAAAGCGGTTCTCGGCTCACAGGATAGCCGTACATTGTTTTTTCCTGCTTAAATCAGCATGAGGAAGAATACTTAATCCGCTCTTCCTGTCATGTGCTCATTGTTTAGGCTTTGAATTAATGCCGCTCCATCTGTTTTGTCTGTCAGGAGTTTTGGGGGGGAGGCGAGCAGAGCTTTGGCTCACAGTTTATAGTCTAATACGAACCACACAACTGGAAACTTTTTTGGGACATGTCCAATCACATGAACAGCTGCCTCAGTAGGAGATAATTGGTCACTTCATTCTACAAAGTAAGTTTTATTCATTTCACATTTAAAGATGAGGAGCACAGACTGTAAAATAAAGGCTTTAGTGACTTTGACTCAATGTGTGGGTTGCGTCCGTCTCAGACAGGAATCACACTAAGCAGCAGCTGCTCCTTTTAACATTGTCTCTGCTTGCCTGCTTCACACCTGAGCCTGAGGAGAGGCTCCACATGGTTGCAGAAGATGTGAGCACACTATCAGAGAGAGTGAGCAAGCTGGGTGGTTCTCCCACACAGGGAACGCTGTTTGACACTCAGGAAACAATAATATGTTTAAATGCAAGCACGTATCAGCAGAAAGCTGAATTTACGCTGAAAATAAGTAGTTCCAGCTGTGCATTCGCACAGTAATTGTGGACTTTAAATGATTTATTTGAACCGTCTTTGTTCTGTAAAGGGTGGGTTGGTTAATCAGATCGTTGTTCATTAATGTCTGAATAATTTTCCCTCAACATATTGCACAGACATTGACTTTAAGTCTATACTTTTCCAACAGGGCTGATACCAGGGCCAATTAAGGGAGATCCTGGTTACAAAACGCACAAGCTTCTGTTTGTCTTTGAACACTGCAAAAGCACAAAAAAATAACAGTTTTTTTATCTAGTTTCTAGAGCAAAAAGAAGTCAAAACTAACTTAAAAGTACATTTGACTGATTAAGTCAATAATTTCTAAATGTTGATTAAAAAGTACTAGTTATAACAAAATATCTTGTTATAAGTGAAAGAGACTCCCATAGGAACTTGTACTTTTTAAAATCTAAGTAGATAAAGTAATTATCTTCTTAAAAACAAGCTCCTATATCTTACAGAAAAGTTACTTGTTAGTTTTTTTTTTATTTCAAGTGCATTAAGATATTTGCACGAGTAGTAGATCAAAAATAGTTGGTATGATTTTGTATTTTTGCAGTGAAGTTGTTCGTATAATACTACCACCCAAAAAAAGAACAGTTCAAATGAATCATTCAGATCGATGAGTGTATTTATTTTTATCTCATTGTAAATTTATGCTACTCGTGGGATTTTTAGATAATAAAGAACTTTCTTGGGGTATCACCTTTAAAGTGTTCAGCAGAGAGATGAGGTACAAGGTTAAATTGCACTTAGTAATTTCACAGGTAAATGTTGCACTTCTACATTATTTAAAAATGGAAACCATGAAATGTCATTTTGTGTCAGAGGTTTATTTACAACGCTACATGGACATGAAGCTTCACAACCAACAACGCTACAACAGAGCAGAGAAAGGCAAACATGCAGTCAAGTCTACAAAAATATTGACCTATTAAGTATTTTACAGTATCTACAGGGTGTTTATCACTTAGACATTCCTCATTCCAACCTGCTCCATACGATCAAGATTGTCTTCGATGTGCAACTTTTTCACTTTTGAGACATTTCGTCAAACTTTTACACAAAAGCTTCATAACACCTGCTTCTAGACGAGCGGTACAGTTTAGATTCTCCTACATGTGACGATGCGAGACATTCTCAGGATTCACTTTGCTTCACTGGTAAAAGTCACAACGTTTCAACTTCATATGATCGAACCCAGTGGGCCATCGAGTTCACATTCTCAGTGTGTTTTAGTGTTTTTATCCATCTGCGGCAGCGCTCCTGTGGGGATGCACGTACGTGTTTTGTTTGGACCATTTGACGGAGGGCTCTGAGGTCACTGACGAGGCATTTCAAGGAGACGGCACGACCGCGCTTGTGTCTGTGCGTGTGGGGAGACTAGGTAGGAATCCGAGACTGAATCTGGGCGTGGCTGTTGTCGAGTCCAGGTGGGGGTTCAAGCCAGAGACGTCCATGTCACCCTGGACAGAGAGCAGGAAGAGGAGAGCGCACACGCAGCGATTAGTAACGTATCTGTCCTGAGACTTCAGCGGTCTGACTTACAGCTGGATCCTGTTGACTACATCAAAGGGCTAGAGCTGTCTCCAGTTTCTTTTAGTGCATGCTGATCATGGACACACGCATACACACACTCAGAGCTACATAACGGTTTATAAAAAGGCTGGGCTGAGACACACGTGTCCACATAACATATGAGGAATTAATGTATTTATTTTCTCCATTCTGTGTGTTTTCTGAAACTGAGTGGACCTTAGGATGATGATGATTCATTATTACAATTCTCACTAAACTTAAATTCGCCCTATAGCTAAAGATGCAAAAAAATCCTTAAGATTAATTCATTCCTTATCCAGTTCTTATTTGAAGTATATTAATTTAGTTGGGAACACTCCCTTCATTGTGAAATAATAGTTTCTCAATGAAAAAATTATTGTTCCACAATTAGTAACATCTATAGAAAATCTTCTAACTACTTCTTTACGTTTTTTCATGAAATCCAATTCGATTCAGTTTGTTAATATAGCGGCAATTCACAACACATCATCTTGAGGCACTTTCTAAAAATAAAAAAGATTTCAATTTAATCGTGCATTCATTTCAACTGAATTCAAACAATGTGCTAAGCTCAGTTTATTATTCGAATTAGTTTAAAAAATGCTCTATATAAGGAAACCCAGCATATTGCATCTAGGCATTGAATTGCCGCATTTATTCCTCCTGAATGAGAAAGTAGCAATAGCAGGCAACTTCCTCTAAATTTAAGGTTCAGAAGCTTTAAATTTGGTGTCAATGATTTCTTGTTTTCCTGGAATATTAATATACACAGAGGTCTGTTTTTTTATAGCAATTCTTGAAAATGGGACTCGCACAAGAACGTGTCGTTCCAGTTCAGGCAGACGTGTAAAGTTCTAATAATAAAGCTATTGACCTAAACTTGTTCAGATCTGCAATTACAGCAGATACTAAAAAAATGTTTCAAATAACAATAAACCCACTTTTATTATATCACTACTCCTATTAACATCTATATATCCTACATGGCACAGCATCAGACCTGATTGGCAGAATGGAGTCCGGTCTGAAAAACTTTAAAACTTCTTTTACCACCTTTGTATTGTACATTTAGCACTAATCTCAGAACATTTTTCATTACTTTTTATTAAGAGTTAAAATGTTTTAGTTTGGATGTTGAGTGTCATGGCATGCACACAGGTAGGAGGACGGTATTTTTTTTTCTTATATTAAGAAAAACCTTTTAGCCAAAGGTAGGAGTAAATGTTAATTTATTTATACACAACCACATCATAACCCCCCTCACTCCCCCCAAAAAGTGTTTTTTAAGTGAAATAAATACAGAGAAACATGGCCGCTCACCTTCCTGCGTTTGTCCTTGCTGTTTAGGAAGAAGTGCATCAGTCACAGTGTCACTGCAGTCCTCTCTCCTCCTTTCACATGAATACTCCCTCAATCCGTCCCCTTCCTCTCCTCCCTCCTCACTTCCTCCTGCTGGGTCGACTCCGCAGAGAGGAAGCTCCAAGTATTCAGGAGACTCAACACTTCCTGTCATTTCGTCCTCTCCCACACACTCAGGCTCTGTGTGGCCTTCGAGCCACATTGGAGTATCTTCTTCATGTAGGTGTCTATTTCTGTGGAAAGAAAAACAAAACGGTGTGTAACAACGTGAACATATCCTGGTGGAGACACCCTTTTGCTGTTTCCTGTTGGCGGACCTTCAAACAGATGAACTCTTTTTTTTTTTGCCTACAGCAGCTTGATAATAAAGGCAGTAAGATGAAAAGTGGAGCAGTTCAGTGTTAAGCTGGTTGATGCCCTACCTGCAGGTCTTAACAAAAGCCGAGCTTATAGAAAACAACTCTGCCTCTAGAAAGACGTCAACCATGAAGAGACTTATGCAAATTTGAATCACAATGGATTAGATTAAAACCTTGTTTAGCTGTGTCTTTTTCAAATTCTAATCCAATGTTTTATCTACAGTGATAATATTAGCGTGACATTAAGCAATCAGTTTGGTGACTGGCTTTTACCAGTCTTCAGTTTGACTTGTCCTGATCCTGGCAATTCTAAAATCCAATCTTATTCCTGTCAGCACAAAAAAACATCTTGAAGCTACTCGTATGATAATTAAATTTTCTACATTGAAATATTTGTTGTATGTCAAACAGGCTGTACATTTTAAAGCAAAGCTGCCATTATTTACGGTTACTGATTCTAATAATTGTAATATTGATGTTTATATATTGATTGATATTGGATGTTAAACAACTTAAAATGCCAATTTAGGATTTATAAAGCTGGAGATAAGAAATTAGCCCAGAAACACGGAATAGTGAATCTCTAACAAATGTACAAATCCCGTTTTATTCAGCTATTATTTGCATGGAACCTTTAAAATACTTGTTTAGTGTTTAGCTGGATTTACCAAGTAAGTAGCAAATATCTTTTTGTTCATTAAAAACGTTTTACATTCTGCAGGTAATCTACTCAATTGTAGAATACTTTTACATTTCTTGGTTTTGCCTCAAAAACAGTAAATCTTAAGTCATCCTACAAGGCAGCATGTTCACCTTTTCACAATTTTAATGTATTGGTATTCAAACTGATTCATGACCTCTGGGATGTTGCCCATAGAAATACCCATCCCCATAGCATCATACCTAAACCACTGTGTTTCACAGGATGATATGGTTGAAATTCAGTGTTTGGGGAATCATCTGGCAATCTACCTGTAACCTCTTAACACAAATGATGAGTCTAAATTTTGTAAATCAATAAAATTATTGATTTATTATCTCTCTCTGACCCAGTCAGTGTATTATTAGGCTAATTGTAACCTCTTCTGCACATTTTCTCTCCAACAACAGGATATCACGCGGGTCCATTTTCTCTACTATCATACACCTGCTGGTAAGTTATTCACCCTGCAGAAAAATGATTTCTATTACAGCTAAGTGTGATAATTGAATCACAATGTATATAGATTAACACTCTGCAAGTTCGTACTTGAGCACAAATGTTACTTACTCATCACTGAGGCTCATCTGTGACTGGAAAGGACTGACATCCTGGCTGCGGCCCAAACTGCAGCTCTCATCACAGCACAGAGAGGGGTTCAGGTGTACCGGACCTACACAGCACACACACACACACACACACACACACACACACACACACACACACACACACACACACACACACACACACACACACACACACACAAATACAACATAAATTTCAGGACAGTCATCTGCACCATTCATCTTTTCATGAATTGTTCACCAACAAAGTTAACAAAGCCATCACTGGATTTCTTACAGACTTCATCAACTGAACCTAAACGCACCACAGTGGTATCTGGAGTCCAGGTGACACTGGCAGCAGGTTCTGTGGGGGAAGTCGTGGAGCCAGCGGGCGTCCAGACAGGAGAGCTCTGCCCCTCGGTAGGGACAGTCCTGAGACCTCAGAGAGGAAGCTGAAAGAAAAGCAACAAAATGGTGATTTCCCATGACGCAAGAAACGAGCTGCAAACTTCTCAAACTGTTCAGCAAAAACCCATACTTGCAAATGGACTTTAGGTATAAAATACTACTAACTAATCTGTAAAATATCAATAAATGTGAATTTATTGCCTAATCAATTTGTTTCAGCCTCTAAATCTGTAATCATTCTTTCCGCAGGACAAAGTTGCAGCATAATTATATATAACTGACAAGGCTAACCAGCATCACGTTAATGGTTCATAATAAGGTTCATAATAACTCCTTAGTACAATAGTTTGCATGTTGTGCCAGCTCCGGTGAAGGATGTTGTGCATATTTTAATGGAGGGAAATTACCGACAAAATACTTAACTGAAGCAATCTTTTTGCAAGGAGTAAAAAGAAAAAAAGTGACTGGTAACGCCTTGATACCTTCTGCTACACCTCTTTGTTCCTGATATGCTCAAAGGGGACACATGATGTCATTAATTTGTCGCCCGGGGAGATTTCACAGGCTTAATCACTTCTAGCCTCACGAATGCAGCTTATTAAACAAGTTCCCACAAATATGCAGCGTCGTTTAATAAAGCTTAGTTCAGCACCCGGTTTGGGAAGTTAACAAAGGAGAAATGAAGTCAAGTTCAGACAGCAGTGAAGCCTCATTTCAAGGCCTTAGCAACTTTTTTTTCAAACACATTAATCTGCCAACTTAATATCTCTGAAGTCAGGATAATAATTTAAAGGCAGGCTTTAGAATGTATATGGGCTTTTTTTTTTTTTTTTTTTTTAAACATCTTCAAAAAATTATCTTGCACTGAAATGTCACTGTTGTAATAAACCCACAAAGATTTCACAAAATGTTCAAAAGTAATTCAAGATCAGTTTTTTAGAGGCATAAAATCATGAAAGGCCTAAAGTGAGACTTTGGCCTTGTCCACACTTAGCTGGGTCATTATCAAAATAAATGTCTCTGCAACTTTGTTGCAAAATAATACTATCGTGCACACGGGAACAGTTTAAGAAAAGTTTTCACTCACATAAACGCGCACAATTCCGTGCCTCAGTGCTCTTTTTAACAAAAACGCACAAGGAGCAGTGCAGCGCAAAGCTAAAACCGGTGTCAGCTAATCGGATTGCTTCAAAACAAACACAACTTCCTATTAGGAATTAAAGAAAGCGCCTGAAGGTTAATTTGTGTTGATAGATATATAGATGGAACTACTTTAAATCATGTATTAGAATATAAAGTTAATAAAATACATGACTAAGTCAATTGGGAATCATGTCAATCTCAGTTTCCCCATGTAAATACTTCTTTGGTCAGAAGTTTTAGAAATAATCATTTTTAGTGATATTAAACTAAAGGACAAAATACATAAAATATGTTTGTTTTCTCTGCTATGTGTTATATCCACAAGTCTCAGTTTTATGTTCGAATCCTTTTGAAGTTTTAATTATTGATAATGACCTTCAGAGAGTGAAACATAAAGATGACCTCCAAAATCTCACATTGAACCCGTTAACTCAAACTACATATATTGATTTTGTACTTGTACATGTTAACAAGAACCCATTTCACCAAACAACATCGCAAAAATGTCTTTTTTAGTCTTGCAGGGACCTTAAGACTTGCTTTTATTGCTTGTGGATTAAATTTCTTTGCTTCTACAAAATTAGGTTGCAAAAATGACAAAAAAAAGAGCTAAAAATACTCAAATTCTGGAGTCTCTGTGATGTCGTCCTGCACATTTTAGTAAACGATTACGATGTGCACATCTTTACCAGCCATTCAGTTTATCAAAGCCACACTCATAAAGAAGGGATTAATAAGAAAACATATAAATGTTTCTTTGAGAAATAAAGAAAATACAACACATAGCATGAGGGCATCCTGACTGACCGCTGGGCTTCTTCTCCAGCAGCTGCCTCTTGCAGTAGATGACGCACAGAACCAGCAGCGCCAGCAGGACCGTAGCCAGAGCGCTGCAGATGACTGCGGCCAGCGCCACGTCACGAGGACTGGTCACCACAGAGGGCAGAGGCACCAGGTTCACACGCCCACTACCTGCGAAGGAGACCACACAGGGAATGAGAGCAGAGAAATAACACGCTGTTAACTTAAAATGGAAGAAACGTCCATGTTAGTGGGGACAAATACAGCAGTGGGCCATGTGTGTTATCTAATGTGAGTCTCCCCAGGCGATGTGGAAGCAGGAGATTAATTGTCTCTTTGTTCTTTAGGTCAGCTACCTTTCTGCTAAAGCCTAATGAAATAAGCAGAGGAGTTCAAAGACAAAACGCCTGTGGTGGATTCCCTCTTTAACTACCTCTGTCTTGTTCTGAGCAGAAGATGATTTACACACATTGCTCTACCTACCACCCCTCTCGCACTTCGACAGGCACACAAGCTAGGACAGCTTTTAAAAACCCCTCAAGTTTCTCTATGTATGGGATAAAATTAGAAAACACACTCCATCGAAGCGTCTACGTTGTGCTGATTTCATAATGAGGCTCCATCACGTCTCATCCTACCTGAGGGGAACACAATGTCTGTGTTTGCTCCTGCCATCGGGACCCTTAACACACATTCATATAAAGCCTTGAAGAATGCAGCTCATTTTACATGTTCGCACAGCTACGGAGCGTCAGGGCTTAATGCGGCTTAAGGCTAAACATCACAACAGAAAAAAGTGAAGCAGTTTTTTAAAAGAAAAAAAATTGCTTCTGCTACATGTAATCATCCTTTAATCAAATGAAATTCTCCACGCGGTTGCAGCAGGCGACTCATTTGTGGATTCTTGCAAATGTTTTCAGAGACTTGTTAGTTTAAACAGAGATCACAGAGTGCCACATCACAAGAACTTATTCAGAGTCAGGTTCCGCCATCAACTCTTTTTTCAGTTTTCACATGAAAGTGCAGAGATTTAAGCAAATGCAAAATAAAGGCAGAGAGCAAAGAATCACCAAAACACTCTGCAGCTGTGTTTTGAAGAATTAGGTGATAATTAATGGTGGGGAGATCATTACGTGCAACTCTTTTCACATTTCACACAATAACATTATCTGTAGTGAAAGGAAAAACTGAGTTTATCAACATGTGCTGTGTGTCATGTTTGCTTTTTAGTTTTGAGATACCAATTCATTTGCAAGATCAATTTCCAATTGGACCAACACTGATAGCAGATAGGATACATTATCAAAAACACACTCAAAGCCCATTTAAGATTTTACCGCTGGTGAAGGATGCAAGTAATCTGAAACCTGAATTTTTGGTGGAAATTCTGTAAGATCAAGAAAAACAACTATGCTAATAATACAAAGGGCATCTGTGGCCCTTTTGTATGATTTAAAACCTAAAGCTGATGACACTTTTTTTTTATCAAGATTATTTCCAAAGAAGTATGAGAGCAACCTTCAAAAATCTACAAAACTACAGTTAGCGTGCTATGAGCGATAGAGCCATATTGTCAGGTATTTGTCCTGTAATTTGCTGCTAGCAATGTTGCTCATTTAGCTTTAGTTTAACCTAAATCTTTGTGGAAACCGACAAATTTTGTGTAGAAGAGGAAAGTTAAGGATGGGGAGATTTGCACAGAACAATAACTAAAACGTTACCCATAATAGTAATATTTACCACACATCACATCACAACTTTAGGTACACATCATGAATCCTTAGGGGAAACTCTTTTCTTATTATCCACCATTATTAGAGAAAACCTGAGGGCTGAAGACAACACAGAGAAAATTTGAAGCCTTTTAGTCTTGCTGGTGCACCCTTGACATATCAGTCAGTTTATAACTATTCCAAATTTGTGCATAATTTTAAAGCCCTTCTACTCTGATTGTTGTTTTGTCAAAGAAAGACAGTAGCAGCCTAAACTCTCAAGGCCATGTACAAATAGCTCCACACAATTAACTCTGATCTGCTAGAGAAATCACACACAGTCTTCCCCGGTCTGTGTGCGTATGATATTTAAGGCGTGGGTTAATGCAGAGCAAACAGTGGCAGGGAGCGTACAGTGACGAGAAGCCGATTGAGCGGTTACCAGTGAGAATGGCAGCCAGAATGAGTGAGTTCTTGTTTGAGGAGATCTTTTTCTAGTCAGCTCCGCTATTTGTTTTTAAGTATATTAATCATAAAGGCGACCAGTATTAGCCTTTTCACGTTCAAGAGCTCTTTGTTTTTCTGTGTAAACATTGCTTTAGACCTGACCAGTTTTTTTTCTTCCTCCTCTTTCAGACAGATAGGGGATCAGGGTATTTTAACATTCCTTCAGATGGGAAAATATGATGAAACACTGAAAGCAGCGTTTCAAATCTCCGAGAAGGGACAGCAAAGGATCGGTTAGATATAAACAAGAGAACGTACATGATGTCGGATTTATGGAACATTCCAGAGGCATCGTGGCACAGCTTAAACCATGCTGGTTTATATAAGTTCCTGTTTATACAGGCATGTTTGTATTGAAAGGCTTTAGCTGCAGTGAAGCTGATAACTCCTTGTTTGCTCTCAAACCTCCTGGTCAAACTGAAGAATAAAATATAAACCACTGAGGCAAAAAAAACCAAACCCCCCCCCCCCCAAAAAAACCATTCAATCACAGTAAATCAGTTCAAAAATTCTTTTTTGCCTAAAGTATTGAAATGTAGAATCTAAACTGTCATCCTAAAGCTAAGTGTTGTTTCCAACTGTGTTAGTGTTTGGTTTTATAGACTCTTAACCAGGCCAGGGCATCTGTGTGGTGTCTGACATCTGACCATAGTGTTTAAACTTGGTCTTCATTGTGAAGGTCAGATCCAGCTCATCCGAGGTGAGCATCAACACAAAGGCAGCCTGTTATCGGAGCGCCGGCAGCTGCAGCACACACAGGTAAACACTGCTCCATTGAACAGACCTCACCTGCTGATATTATCTCCACACAAACCAGACCAATAAACCGCAGCCTTTCACAGACGCACTCACTTTGTGGAATGGCACTTATAGTCCAAATAAAAGCAGCACTTCTTTGCACCTTAAAAGGTTATTTGACTTATGTCTGTATGAAGGCCTCTAAGGTCTTTCTTTAATGGGGCCATAGCCATGTTTGCCCTGATCGCTGAATAGGAGAGGAATGCATTTTCTTTGGTATAGACATGATTGTCATTTGTACATAAACATTAAAGATATTTGATTCATGTATTAGGCTATAGTTTCAGTACAGTGAAGAAAATATAATTTACTACATTTGACATGGCATGTTAACCAAGATCTGGAATCACAGCTTTAAAATAACAACAACTCAGTCATACAGTATCTTTTAAAGAAGTAACGCACCAGGGCCCCTCTCCCACCTGTTGCTGAACCCTCCTGTCAGGTTGGCTGACGCAAAACTAATAAACACACTTACAAAAATGATACAATTTGTTATTTGGAAATATTTTCAAGAATGTTCAGACAGTAAACTTATGAAAAACAGGCATGAACGGATGAGATTCTCACAGTATCATAATTCTGTGTACAAATACAATAAAAATGTTTGGTGCGATCTTTTTTTCTTTAAAACAACAGAAGCAATTAGTTGTACTGCTGCTAAGATAATCCAACATGAAGGTTAATGAAGGTATGCTAATGTTATGTTTATCATTTTTTGTGGTTATTTTAATTTTGAAACAAAAATGTAACAAAAAATATTGGATAAACAAGTCTCTAGACAGAAGCACAAGTAAAACAGGTAGATAACAGCTGGTTAGTTATTCAGAGTGTCTCCTCATGTATAGCATCAGCTTATTAAATTATGTTGTGCTGTATGTTTGAACTGCTTTGGTGCAAAATTAATTTCCTCTATGGGGAGAAATAAGGAACTACACTGGATTATAACACGGTTACTATATGAAGAGCTTAATGACTAAAAGTTATTTAGTACTTAAGTGTATGCATCAAAATAACAACAAAAAATGATACAGCGATTATCATTTTAACCAATATATCATGCTAACAAAAGCAAAACATCCTGAAACTGTAGCATTTCTACAGATTATTACCTTGTAAACTGTTTTTTTTTTCCAACTACCTTTAATTTTTTGTTGTTTTCATTTGCCTTTTATGGCCACCTCCCTACATGAGACCAAATATAATTTATGACCACAAACATTACGACAAGAAAGTTTGCAGTGAAGTTTGCAGTGCTAACTAAACTTAAACTTTGTTGTGGTTTTCACTCATATTTATGTCACCGTTTCGTTTGACCTTCAGGCTTTGTGGATTATTTGATTATAGTAATTAAGGCTTTAATTTACCCATTAATATATTGCCTGTATTGACTTGATCTGGTGACATAACGTTTGATGGCAACAGAAGCACTTCCTCTTCAGCTCAGATTGAACTTTTTGCCTTCGTGTCGAAGCTGACTCGATTTGTGTGCATGTAACCATCTCTTCTCTGGCAACACCAAGCATGATTATTGCCGCTTTGACAGTTTGCGTATAGCTTGAGTGAGACAGGAGGCAGGACAAAGTGTTTTGCGATCAGCAGCTATCATGATCCCACACGCCTGCATCGGAGTGGCTTCGATGAGTGTGAGTTTAAATACTGGAACCGCTGCTTTAAGCTGCTGGTAGGCTGGAGGCTTTCCTTTTTTTTCTGGGAACTGGATTCATAAAATTAAATACTGAAGGATTTTTAACAAGTTTTTTAACTGCACTGGAGCAGCATTTTGGGACACAATGACATCTAAGAAGTCCAATTTTAGTATGTGGACTTGAAATGTCTGAAAAAGCATTAAAATGGTTTTCGGGTCTGAATAACTTCAGGAAAAAAGGAGAAATTAAAATAGTATTCATTTCCAGACTTTCTTTCTCATTTCATAATGTATAATAAACAAGTAAATCTATAAACACATTGGGTTTTTTTTTTGTTTTGTTTACAGAGTTTTATGTCCAAGTGAAATGTATTTACCACATCACAACTTGAATTTTTAAATGTATCAGAAGTCCCAAGCTGATTAGTTTTACTTGAAAAACAAACAAGCAATTTATCTCATTCTAAGGAATCAAGACTCAGATAAGGTCAAACCTTTTTCAACAAATTTTTCAACGTTTTGCTTAAAGGTTGCATTAATTATGCCTAATGGCTGGATTTTATCACTTTTGTCTGTGAATAAACTGAAAAACATTTAAAATTCCTGACTGGTTGATTTATGAAGCCCATTGTAATAAAGTCAGAACAGGAAGACGCTACCAGAGAACACATACAGGTTCAACTCCACCGGGACGGTGAACTGTTTCAGCAGATAAAACGCATTACAGAGGATGAAGAAATCCATAAAACACAACCTCATTTTAACTCTTAAAAAGCCACTGGGGGAAGAGCAAGAAAGAAGGAAGGAGGGGGGAAGATTTACAGTCCACCCCAGACTACAACTGCTTCCCCCTGCACAGCTGCACCGCTGCCCCGGGCCAGGGTGGCCTATTAGAATGATCTGCCCTTTAAGTTTTCACCATCCTCCTCGAGATAACAGCCGTGGATGGGGGTGAAGGGCGGCTGAGAGGGGGGCGTGGCAAGACTTTCAAACATTTGGAAATACTCCACTGAGAGTCCCTGTAGGAGCGAACCACCGGCTATGTTCCCACACACAATGGCCATTTTGTTTCACAGGCCTCCTCCAGTATCAAAACGGGAAGAGGCACAGATGGACAAATGAGCAGACAGAGGGAGGCCTGTTGTCTCAAGGTCAGCGTACACATCCAGGTTTTCTTTTTTCTTATCCACATCAATAAAGAGGCGAGATTAAGGAAACAAAACCAAGAGCAGCCGGTCCAATGACGCCTCCATTCTGCTGTGCAAAGACTGCAAATGTTGTTTAGGTGATATTTCCCCTCTTCCAACACTCAGTAAAAGCTCCCTGCAGGAAGTCACGCTCAATTACCACAGGTAGAAGTTCATTTGCTTGTTGGTTTCATTTGCAAACCTGAAATCATGCGATTGCTCTTGGCCAGGAGGAAGAAATAGGATGTGCATCCTAATGGAATATGAGCTGTGTGGATTTATTGGAACACATTCCCAATTTCTTTCGTCCACATAAATGCCAGAAATTAAAGCAGCAAACTCGGAATTGTCGCAATTGGTGTTGAATCAAACAAACATGCAGCATTTTTCATCAACTGTGCCTTGAAAAGGTATTCACACCCCTTAAACTTTTGGACTGTTAAGTCATATTACAACCAAAAAATATACCAACAAATTGTAGTGCATAGCTGTGAAGTAAAAAAAAAAAAATTGTACATGGTTTTAAAAATCTGTGAAATGTTGTATGTATTTGCACCTTTCAGTAGCAGTGTCTCTACGTCTCTAAGGTTTGCACATGTAAGCCTGCTTTGAATGTTTCTACCACTTTCAGGGACGTTTTCTCATTTAGTCCAAACTGAGCACTGAAAATGAGTGGCATATTCTATAATCCAATATAATCCCATGCTGGCAAATCTTAGGTAGCCATTGCAGGATCCAATTCAGCTCTTCAACTTCCCAGCTTTGAAATCCCAGCATTTATTTATCTTCGTAACATAGCTGGCTGCCTTGGTTGGACTTAGTGAGTCAAACACAGCTCGCTCCACCCTTAGAAAGTTGTGGTTCTGGTTACTCTTGAGGACTTTGTGCTGGCATGTTGAGTGTGTGTCTGTGTGTTGGCTTTGTTGTGGCACTGGGTTTTGGTTCCACTCGAATTTTGGCAAGAAGTTCAAATGTGTGTGTTTGTGATGGCGGTGTTTGCTTTCTGACTTTTGTATCTCTGTTGTTTCATGTTCGAACATCTCCTGCTGTGGATTGGGGAGTCTGTTTTCTGGGAGCATTTCAGGCCAACTGTTAGGAATGGTCAAATGATTCAAAAGTGCTTACAATTGGGCTCATGTGGAGGCGGAGGGTCCCCACAAGGTATGCACTCCATGTCCTGGAATCCACTTAATTTTGTTTTCCTATAAAATCTGTTGCAGACACAAGGTTACATGTTTAGTAAACAAAACAAACATTTTTTACTATAAAATTAGACAGATTGGTGATTGAGTGCTCTCTCACCCCGGTAGACAGTCGCCACACACGGCGTTGCTGGTGGTGGAGCAGTTGCCTTTCTGGAAGCGGTTGATGAGGCCACAGTCCAGACAGGGTTTGCACTTCTGCAGGCTCCGGTCCTCTTTGAAGCGGCTGCTCCGACAAGGCACGCACCGGGCATCCTCTCCATAACCAAAGCCACATTCCTGGGGGGATTAAAAGAGAAAAATACACTGAGTAAGAGGCGGTGGGGCTGAGAGGGGGAGTTGGTTGATTTGGGCTGATGTGCAGATGGTGAAAGGGGGAGTTTGAATGTGAACTGCTGGGGGTCCTGAAATTAAAGAATGATCTTAGCCCACTGGGTTAGAGGGTAACAATGGCCTGCCTCTTTTGAGAGTCCATCTTACACAGCCAATAATCTCCCTGACTCTCTCAGTATGAATGAGTCGCCTTCCGCTGCAAGACCCAGAGGGGCCATGCATTTGAATAATAAAGCTTGTGGGGGACACCCACTGTTGTATTATCGCAGGTTTATTGCTGTGTTTTTTAAACTACTCCCACTCTGAGCTGACTCAGTGAGGGCCCTGTTGATTGAGAGGCTGGCTAGCAAAGGAAATGCTTCAGGAAGAGTGCAGGGATTATAAAGAAGTAGATGGAGGGAAAAGCATATGAATACTTGTTTTGTGCTAAACCATTAAAGGTGCCTTTATAGAGGCCAGCTTCTCTTGCATGTGTGAATGATCTAATATGAATCACTCCTCTGCATTAGATTGTTTCAGCAAACATTTCATGTGTAAAACACAGCACCCTACTGCCTAGTGTACTTCTGATTTCAGTCTCTTTTGCGTAAAGCTTCACAGTAAAGTCCTACATTTTGAACTGTAATCTGATATAGCCTAATGCCTTCTTAATAAAAGTGGTTTAAGATCACACTTATGTCTTTATTTTAAGTAATGCTAGAGTGATCTGCTTAATAATTTTGAAAAACAAACCATTAATATGATGTTTAGCAAAATGCAAAACATTTTCTGCCATGAAGTTTGGACAGACACCGTTTAGAAATATACAATAAACCACCTTAGATTAAGTCACCCCACCTCATCCTCCAAAAAGTGCTATGTGGATATTTTTAATGGACAAGAACTTAAGAGAAATAGGTTCGGTCAATCAGAATTATTAATGTGTTTATGTTTATGTCAGACTTTGACCTTCATGTTACGAGTCATTCAAATTAATAAAGTTTATTGCAGCTGGTTTCTTCCTGAGCTTTGATTGTGGTGTGACATACCAACATTTAGCCCCCTTTGAAAATGTCCACATCCCCCTCAGCCCTAAACCTGAATCCTGAAGAAACCCTGTATGTTGTCAGCTAAAAACAAAAGTGGGGAATAATACCCAAGAGTCTAGAGAGATTATGCCAAAACAAAAGGGCAAAGATTTTGTAGTATAGATTTACCAGGGTCTCACTTTCTCAGACCTATAAAGATAAAATTACAATCTGGCCACTGTGCATCTCTCTTCCCAGATATCCATATCTCTGAAACTCATGTTGAAAACCTGGTGACCTTGATAACAGCTAGACATTTGGATGACAGCTGATATTACTGTACACTGCACAGAATGAAAATACCCTCCAGAAATGACATCATACATTGTTCATTCATTATCGGCTCTGTGGCAGCTGTACTCCTGTAATCCAGGATCCCCATATTGCTCTCCAGATCCTGGAGGACAGGCATATAACATTAAAGTGAAGGTCAACTTCAAAAAGAACTTCTCTCCTCACCCGTGTCCCATTTCACTGGCCTGGCATGCACTCCAGCTGGAATGTGGGCAGAAGACTTCGATACAGGGGGGGGGGTTAGGTTTAGGGGAAATAAAAATGGAGGTCGGAGGCAAAAATGTGATCTTGCTCGGGCACAGAGAGGGAGGATTAGAAAGACGGCCCTTCCAGCCAAACACATGTGAGCCTGACATTGAAACCTTGAGCCGTGCTTGGCCAGGTGGCCCAGATTGGATGGGCCTATTGCAGCTGTTCCTCTGAGCTCTCCATATAAGGCCGTACAATGCAGTAGGGCAGAGTAGGGCACCAAGGAAAGAAGAGAGAGATGGCTTATGCAGTAGGGAAAGACAAATGAATAAGACTCATCTTTGCATGTCATAATCTTCGATTTTGTCAAGACAGTTAATTGAAAATGGATTTGCAGAGGAGCGATTGCGGGATAGGGGCTGGTGACCTGCTTCCACATGAAGGAATGGGGCCTCAGGATGATTCAGTCCAACCAGGCCCAGCATTGGCACAAGTACTGTTCATGGGGCACCACTTGTCAGGATGGGCCAGTGCTACATAGACACAAGCAGGTCAGAGCACTGAAACAAAGAGGAACAAAGCCAAGTCCTGCTCCTCGTGTACAGACCACAAAGGATACTAAGGAGCAATGTCTTCTTCCTTTTATAACAGGAAACAAGACACAATAGAGCTGACACTCTGCTCTGACACAGGCACAGGAGAGGCTCACAATATGTTTACTTCGGTAAAAACTGTTTCCTTATATTAATCTATTTTCATAGTGTAAAAATATGTAATTACTTCTGCTTCTGCTTTTAGACCATAATTTGTGTAAGAAGTGTACCTTCTCCTGTTTTTAGCCTTTGTTTAACATAACCTATAAAGTTAGACTCTATTAGTTAGTCAGGCTACCTGCTCAGGTGGCTATTCTGCAGCTGGTTGATTTACAGACATGCAGCTCACAGGATGCCAGTTCTAGTTTTAAACAACATTACCCTAATAAAAGAAATGACTTTATGCTTCTTTTGACTGGAAATGAATCAGACCTCCTAAATTCATCTCTCTCGAGCTGTAAAGTGTAGGTGTCATTTTTCAGCCAGCTGACTGGTAGTGCGTGGCCAAAGGGGACATAGGGGCAACATCACATCACTCAATGCTCTAAAAACCCTGAAACTGTAACTTTATAAAACCTTGGTGTATCTTGATAACAGTAACCGGCCCATGAAAATATCAGATTGAAAGTCAACACAACAAATACTAACAAGTGCTGTTATATGTAGACATAAAATGTAAAAGGCATTTATAACTGTGGCAAACATCAGCTACTTTAAGCAGCTTGAATTTCCAAAATGTAATCAGACTCACAGCTTATCAAGAGTTTGGAGATAAAATGGTTAACCTTCGTGGTCTCTGTGCCGTATCAGAAGGTGTAGATGGCATCAGCATAAACAAAACAGCAGCATAACAGTTTGAAGGTCCTAAACTACATTATTTTGAGAAAGTAACTCTGTTTTGGCCAAATCATCAGCTGAACCAGGAGAGGACAGGAGAGGACAGAGCTTCTGGAGAGTAAAGGCCAAAATTCAAAACGGGAAAAAAACATGTCACATTGAGTTTGTTAACTGCAATATTATCTTTAAAGTACTCAATTTGGAAAAAAAAAAAGGCACTTTAAAAGAAATCTACAGACAATGTATCAAATTATGCATTCACCACTTCTACACAAACAGATAGAAACTACTTAGAAATGGCTTTACATGCCCTCAAAAACCATGAAAACAAAATAAAATAAGCAGATGCTTGACATCACGTTCCCCTGCATGTACTATCTCCTGATCTTGTTTGGCTGAGACTGCCAAGCATAACAGCCGTGTGGAGGGGAGAGAGGGGCCGAGCTGGCTGGGTCCTGATGCGTGTTCAGACGCACAGATATTTCTGAGATTAAGAGGGAATCACGGTAGGAGAGGGGAGGGGGGCGGCCGGTCATATGATCCTGTGATGAAACAAGTCTGGAAACACTGCCAGCTCCGTTGGAGCAAGGTTCTGTTTAGCTCATAACACAATGAAACCTCTTTGTTTAGAAAGACTCTGAAAACGTCTTCAGATGTAAAAACTCTGCACCAAATGAACAACTTTTCTGTTGCTTGACAAAAATGAATATTTGTGAAGGCTTTTTAGCCAGCAGCACTCAACGGTTCTTTGTATTGGGTTTGCTGTTGCAGGAATAATTACCATCTTTCTATGCTACATATTGATGTCACATCAAAAATACGTGTTCCTGACATTTCTTTGTTCTTTTTTGCCACTGGCATTTTTCTAAAGTGCACTGGAAGGCCGGTAAGCCTTTTTTTCTAATGAAATCTGGAATGAAATATTTGTCAGGGAGAGAAAGAGTAAGTAGTTATAATGGACTATGTCTGGGTGGCTACTTGAGCAACAGTTAGCGTGGCAGAGCTAATTGATGTTTGTCAGAGCAGCTTCCAGAAGCAAACGTCCAGAGCAAACTGGGCCACATTCCTCTGAAATCTCTATAGCAGCTGCACAGAGGGACTCCAGAAGTCCGCTTCCTTCCCCACCGGGTCAAACCCCCATCGTTTTTAGGGTTATGCAGACCTCTGATCACAAGCTTTTCTAACTCTGTGAGTCTTTCCCCCGGTCCCAGGCTCTGGTCTTCTCTTTGAGCCAGCATCCCGCTACCTTCAGAGAAAGAGTGAAGCGGCCAATTATTAACCAGGACCCCAGGGTGGCGGGCAGGACTCACGCCTGCTGAGCAGGCAGAGAAACTGGAGAATCACTGAAGCATGTTACTAAGCACACAGTGCATGTTTGTGTGCTGGCAGATTAAAGGCGACAGGGCTTAAATGTGTTCAACAGATGTAAAGCTGAGGGTAGAGAGCGTTTTCATCTTTAATTTTCCTGCTGCTAATGTATTTTTGTTGGAAACATCTGCCTAATATCCAACCATACTCTAAGGCTGCAGATCATAAAGTGATACAAACTTCTGATGCCCATTTTATATACAGTATATATATATATATACAGTACAGACCAAAAGTTTGGACACACAGTTGTGTGTACTTTATACTGTCAAACTTTTATATTGTCAAAAGTGACTTGTACTATTTGCTTCATTACTATTCCCATAATTCAATGCATTTCATCTGGCTTTTATGACATAGCCGGACACAAATAGCTTCTAATTGTAAAGTGGAAGGAGAGGGTTTTTTTTCTTTTTGTTTTTGAAAATTTTACAACTAAAATCTGAAAAGTGTGTAGTACATTTTTGCAGTCCCTCAGAGTACATCGATCTTTCGCTGGAATTACAGCTGTGAGTTTTTTGGAGCATGTCTCACCAGCTTTGAACATCTAGAAACTAAATATTCTATCTATATTTATTTTCAAAGCAGATCTCTGTCAGATTGCATAAAGAGTGTCTGTGAACTTGAACTTTCCAGTTTTGTCAAATCAGATGCTTGTTTCTGGTTGCTTTCCTGCAAATAGGTAAACCTCCAGCTCAGTCACAAATCTTTTTGCAGATACTAGGTTTTCTTTCACTGCTTCTGTATTCAGTTTTATCAACATTTCTGACCAGATTCCTAACCTCTGCTGAAGAAAAGCATCCCCATAGTATGATTCTGCCACCACCATGTCTCAAGATGTGCCTATAATAATTTTCATGAGACAATTGCGCGGATTAAATAACACAAAGGTAGATTATATTTCCTAACAAGTTGCCTTCTGAAATCAGATGAACTCGATTTTGTAAGGGGTATCAGAGTAAAGGGGAGATTACACAGCAGAATGCCATACTTGTCAGATATTCATTTCATAAAAATTAAAAGCAAGGTCCCTTTTCTACCATTTAATATTTGTGCAGTCCTTTGTGTTGGTTTAACCCGTAAGATTCATTGCCGCCTGTGGATATAATGTGACAAAAAGTTTGAGGGGTATCTATATTATTCTATGTCCTGTTTATTTGGCTTCCCATCACTGCCTCCACTTGCCAGGGTGGGTAGGTGCTGTAATCGGCACTGCTAGAGAGGAAAAGGGCCTTTTACTCACCAGCCCTAACTGACTCTACAGAGGCCTGTTTGTACAAAGCTCACAGAAAGCTGCGGCTCAGGGGGTGGAAAAGACTCTATTCCCTGTTGAGAGAGCTGCAAGCTTAGGCATGGCTTGCTTCAGAGGGTGAAGACAATGAGTTGGACCGGGCGCGATGGGGAAAGACAATGGAAGCCATTCAGCTGGAGGAGGTCAAAAGCATGGGTGTGACAGATTAAAGAAGGGCCGGCGTTGTTGGACAAGAAGTTAATAACGGTTTGGCGGCTCTTTGGATGAAAGGGAGGAAGCAATAAATAAAGCTGCTCGTTTCCCCCAACATGTGATCTGAAACACTTTTCTCAAAGTCTTTTTTGATCGATTCCAAAGACATATCTTCCATTTGGACACAGAGTGCTGGATATATCTGTCTAACAGAAGAGACGATTAAAAGGCAAAAACGTATTTCAAAACAGTTGCGCTCCAACCTTAGAAAGCTCCTGTCCTGCATCGCACTGTTTGCAGGGTTTGCAGTTCCCAAAGCGGTCCTTGTACTGCTGCTCTCTGCACTCTCTGCTCTCCTCCATGGCTCCCACGCCGAGCTGAAGGGAAACAGACATTTGGTGAAAGTTAAAGATTCCTGCATTTCATCACCACGTCTGTCCGTGGCAGATAAAGACAATCCCTTCCACAAGCAACACATCACTTTGTCTCATGATACTTTAAGAGAGTCCAAGTCATTGCTATGGACTCCTTTTGATAGTAACGCCTGAAACAGATGGGATGTGAGGAGATCAAACCTTAATGAGTCCTGTGGGAAACTTTGTAGCTGGCAACAATACAGAGATCACAGAAAAACAGGGAGTCTGGGCGGCAGATATAATCATAAAAGCGCAGTGGATGGGGAAAATATGACAGCAGGCAGTCAGATGGGAACTCTCAGTTTCCTTTTCAACACTGGAGGACACACAGTCAGCATATGCAGTTTATAAAAGGTAACATATTTTAAAAAGTCATACATGTTGGTTTCTGTCAGAAGTGTTTACAATGGCATGTCTGAGAAGGTTTTAATCACAGTTATGTGTTGCCCCGCCCCACCTGTTGCTGCAGCTACCTGGACGAAGGATAATTCCCTTTTTCCTCATTTACAAGAAAAACGGTTTTTAGAAATGTTTCCATGAATTAAAAACATCAGTCATGCCACAGAAGCTAAAGGAGTGCCACCCGTCAACCTGCCGCCCACTACAACCCTCCCATAAATGATTCTGTGCACTGGTCAGCTGGCTACTACACTTTTCCCTCAAAGAAAAAACAATTCTGGTGGTAGATAACTAACAAAGCGGCTCCCACCGCTCCCATAGCTACCCGAGAAAGTAGCCAAACTAACTCATTTTTGTCAAGATCGATGTCTAATAAGCAAAACACCCATACATACAGTATGTTACAGATAATATAACAATGATAATCCATATGTATATTTTAAATAATGATAATAATATAATTTATCACAAATATATACAAGTAAAAGCATTCCTACCAAAGCTGAGAAGATGATATGTGCAGTTAGCAGGAGCGACAAGCTGTGTGGAAGCCTCCAAAACATCTTGATGGCCACCTACTGCTTTGAGCTGAAAGCAAGAACATAATAGTCAAATCTTTATATTCTCCTGTTAAGAAGCAAAGGCATATTTGGTTGGGACAATATTTTCAAGATTTTCAATAATAACGAATGATATGACGGTTTCGATCCAAATTTGACTACAATTTGTTTTCTTCTTTACAGTGAAACACCACCGAGTCTGGGTAGTTCTAAATTAATTGTGTAGAGTTTGGTGAAAATAAAAAACAAATATGTAAGACAGAGTAAGTTGTCGATATCTTTGAAAGCACACACCAAAAATCTAATTTTAATTTCAGCATGTGCAGAGAGCATGAACATGACTGGAATCTGGAGGAAAGAACGCTTTCCAAAAAAGAAACCTGAAATAAAATGTAACATTTATTAAAGTCACATTTCAGTGTCATATATCTTAAAGGAAAGCATTTTAAACAACACTGGCAGAATCTGTTTATCCTACTTAAACTATATCTTAATAATAAAATAAGAGTAGTTTTCTAAATTATGAGGACTTATTTAGATTTTTTATACTCTGCATAGTGATGCGGTCATATATTTGGACAAAGAAAAATCTGCAATTTAGGCAAGATTAGTATAAACATAGTTGTTTGCAGGGACTTGAGTACAAATACAACAAAAAGAGCTGGTCAGGAGGATTTGTTTATTCTGAATAAAGGATATAAAAACAATAAATCCCTTAAGTTCAAATCACTGAAAGGAAAACTGTCATATCATGGGTTTGTTCCTCACATTACAGGTTCAATAGTTTGGTAGAACCAGAAGTAAAATGAATGCACATGTAAAGCCACCCCTTCATTTCATTTAGTTCAAATATTTAATTTGAACTAAGTAAACTGTAACTCACATCTCACCCTGCTTGTTATTGAATGCAACCAATCCAAAATTAATCAACAATTCCTAAATAGCAGCTCAAAAATGTAGCCACCAAAAAGCAAACAAGAAGACTGAATTCAGCGTGATAAACAGTGAAGGTTTGTCATGGTGACTTTTACTGTGATCTGCTAAAATCCAACTCTGTTTCCCGTCAGTGAACGACGCTGAACTCAGCTGAACTCAGCGCGTTTCTTACCTGATCAAAAAAAAAAAAAAAAAAAAAAAAAGAAAAAGAAAGAGCAGGCTATAGGTTAAAGATCCCAAAAAGTGGACAGCAGACCGGCGAAAGGCGTGTTTCCCGCACCGGTCCGCTCACCATGTCAGCGCCGCAGCTCCTGCACCGCACCGCACCGCACCGCACCGCACAGCTCTGCTTTGAGCTGCAGCAGCAGCAGCAGCAGCAGCTCAAGCGCAGATCAAAGGCGGGGAGAAGGGGCAGGCTTTATGGATCTGATCTGTGATCAGCCAGCCTACATCAAAGACACGCTTTCACACAGAGAGAGACGAAGAGAAATGCGCACAGACACGCCTACACACAAACACACACGCACGCGCACGCCTACATATATGTGTGAATGATCAGAGTCTTCAGCCCGGTGCTTCCTGTATCAGATCGATGAGAGCAAACATTAAATTTAATACATGTTGAGACGCTAACCCGCAATTTGTGTCGCTTTTCTCCAGGGGCGTTTCTAGACACAAAGCCAGTCTGGAGCACATGTTCGGAAAATAAATAACATTTGAATTTTGTGGGATTTTCTTTTCTTTTGGAATTTTTTTGTAATAATATGAAGGATATACAAAAAAAAAACACACTAATATAATATAATATAATAATAATCTTTTACTTAATGGACCCCGATTGAAAGTATTATGATCTACCTTGTATTGTTCCCTTTAACGTCACTGGCAGCTCGTCACTTTTTTTTTCTTTTTTTTTTTTTTTGCAAAATCAAATCCAGTCAATTAAAACTTCAAAAGAGTCCACACCTCTATCAAACATTCTTTTCTGAGGATCCAGACGGTCTGTATGAAGCAAAGTGTAGAACAAGACGCTGGTTTGTTCTACACTTTTGCTGTGGCTTGGATTCAGCAAAACTTTGTCTTAATTAGAGTTTGAATACTGCTTATTATTAGCATTTGCAATTCATTAGATATACTTCTGATATCTTTTGCCTGTTTTATAAAGTTCGGTTGCCATCACACACGTATCCTTTGATAGCTAATTCTTTTGCTTTTTCCATGGCTCTGAATCCAACAACACCCATGTACGGATAAAACATGCAAGTCTGCCAGGAGTCCAAATAACACTTGCTTCTGTGGTATGCAGAAAACCACCAATGAATGCGTAACACACCAGCTTTAAAGCAGATGGGTCAAAACAACAGAAGACAATGCTGCTGTCAGCTAAGAACAGGAAAGCAAGGTTGCAGTTCATACAGACTCGCCACGATTGGACCAGCTTAAAAACAATATTGCCTGGTTGGATAAATCTTGATTTCAGCTGCAACATTTAAGTTCTGAATTTGGCATACTAAATTGCACAAATCAGTCTGGTGTTATTGTTGGGATGGCGTTGGGGAGATTTTTCCATATTTTGGCACCCATTGGACCCCAGCTGGGCATAATTTCAGACCCACAGTCTTCCTAAGTATCATATCTAACCACCATCCTTTAAGTGCACCCGTATTCTAATGCGATACTTCCAGCAGGATAATGCAGCTCAAATCATTGAGCTCAACACTGGTTTCCTGAACGTGACCATGAGTTCAACTGCACTTCACTGGCCGCCACAGACACCATTTCTCAATCCACTTGAACTCCTTTGGGATAACGTGGAGCAGCAGACTCATACCATGGATCTCATGAGCATTTTCCCAATACCTTGTTAAATCAATAAAAATTAAGGCAATTCCCAAGGCATAAGAGGGTCCAAACCAGAACTACTGTGGGTCACCTAACAAAGTGTTTGATTAGTGTATTGTTTATCACTGATTGTTTTAAGCCATTTTAAAGTATTCTTTCCTCTACCAAAGTCCAACAGTCCTAATTACTCTAAAGGTTCCCTGATATGAGAGTTTATTTATGGCTTCAGTGACACAACAGCACAGCAATAAAAAAAAATGCAAAAGTTTAAACTCACTTCTAGGCAAAAAACTTGTGCATACATGCGTGCGCTTGCCCCTATGTATGTGTGAGTGTCAACCAAGGCAAAGACACAAAGGACAAAAGTTCAGCCCTGCAGTAAAGTGGCCAATTATACAGTACAAGTCTGGGCATGTCATGGAATACAACAATCCCGGGAAATTAGAGTATACTCACATGTAAATGTGTTTCAAAATCATAAAATGGTAAATTGTATTTATTTTATGTAAAATACAGGTTGTTATGACTATAATTTGTTTCTGTCTTTAAGTTTTGTGTGAATTGTGTCACCATGAGTTAATAATTTAATTGAATCATTAATTCAGTACATAAAACAATTCCATTGTGTAATTTATAAAGAACAATAAGTATTTTGTTCATGTTTGCACTGAATATATTCGTGTGCTGGGGTTAAAGTTGTAGAGCGGTGTTTGATGCAGTGACATGAGCCATCTAGCGTTGATAGAGGAGAACTACAACCAAACGTTTTTGACTTGAGTCAGAAGGTAACAGCTTTCCTTTTGTCGCCATCTAGCTGTGTTGAATTGTAAGAGCAGCCAGGTACCACAGTTTTCTTTCAATATGTTCATATTATCGCAATAAATAAGTTGTTTGTATTTTTTTAATTGAATGAAATGTAAAAAGCAGATTGCTAAAATGTTAATAAGTAATGGTAAATAACAAATAAATGCAACTAGCTAATGCTACATTGTGTTTCACCAAATTTCTATATTTGTGTTATTTGATCAATAGTTGTTTTTATCTGTTTTGTTTATTTCCTCATCAATTTGCAGTCTTTAATCTTTTCAAATAGCTATTAATTAGCCGTGCGCCGGCGTGGCGTGCCACACCGGAGCTTGAAGCTGTCTCTTTAAGGGACCTGTGCGATAAAACCTGCAGTGTAAAACGTTCGAGTCCACGACTCTTGGCAATTGCACTTTAAACTAGGTTCTCCGCCAGTTTCAGGTCAGATATCGGGCACTTTCTGCTGTCATCAGCAGGAACTCGTGACCTCATCCGCGTTGCAGGAAGCAGGACAGTGATGCGGTGCTGATGCTGCTGCCTTCCTCGCTGTGAGTATTCATCTCTCTTTCCACAATGCGGCACCGAGATCAGCTGGGAGGTTAGGACACCAGACGATGACTTGGCTCAGGATACTGCCAGATCAAACGGCAACGCACAGATGTACGATCAATAATTAATGGGAAATACGTCTGAGTATTGGGGAGGGTCCTCCAGAAAATACCCTGGAGACTGAAATCGTGCACTCTGGTAAGTTTGACGTAGGCTTTTTTTTTTTTTTTTTTACTACATCCCATTTCTACCGCAGCGTTTTGAAAAGCATAGCTCATACAGTAGAATAGGTGTCCTCTGGAGTTGATGTCATTGTGAGCCGACTGGCGTTTAGATTATCCTTGACTTTTATGTGATGATGTCACTTTTTTTTTTTACTGCAGATCTGATGATTTGATCGATTATATCTCTGCTGTGTGTTCATAATTCATAATAATAAAAACCATCTATGTGCGCTGTCAGTGTGTATCAATAACAGATATCACCGACGGACCAAGCTGAAGGAAATATGTGGATTTTGTGTTTATGTGCCACACAGTTTAGGCAATAATAAAAAGGAAAACAAAATGGAATTCGTATTTTAAAAGTGCGTCATGACGAGGACAGGCACACCTTTCACTCACTGGGTCTCGGCTACAAAGTTGGTGTGCGCATCCTTTTGACTGCAGTGCTCTAGCGACTGAACGCTGTTTATTGCCTACAACTCCCAGCATGCAGCAACCAGAGAAACTCCGGCTACAGCGTGCAATGTGCAGCATTACTTTGCATAAATAAGAGACATTCTGTTTTAAAAGTACAGGATTTAGTAAACGGGGGAAAATCTGGAAAAAAATGTAGCTTCAGATGTTTAAAATAGAACAATTTTAGATTAGTTTCCCAATAGTTTCACTGTGTCATAATCTACACCTGATATGACTACAGCTTCCACAACAGGCTAAAATTTGTGTATTAAATGATTGATAAAGCAACAATAGCATATATTGGTATTCAAAGTATAGATTACTCAGGAGGGGTTCAGATCCTCATTCTGATATTAGCTTTCCTGACTTTTAAATCTTTACATTTATTTTTTATAGACATGACTTAGCACACATGTCTGTATTATTACTTGCAATTTAACAAATAAATAAATTAATTAAAACAGTAATGCTGGCTGTGATGTTCAGAGAGGAAAAATATGAGCCTTTGCCTGTCTTTAAAAGAAAAAAAGTGATTTGGACCAGGACCTTTGGCCCTTGATGAAATCATAATGATGATTGTCAGTGAGTCCCAAACTTGGGCTCAAAACCCCCAAGTGGCCACCCAATAAATCTTTTATTTATTATTTGCAAGAATTGCTTAACTAATAAACCTTTAGAACTTAAGTTCTAAAGATTATGGATTGCAAATTGAAAAACAGCTAAAAAAATTATTTGTAATATACATCTACTGTAGATTAGGTTGGCATTTATTAGTTTGTCAATCCTCTGTTATCGGTTTTTAGCAGTTATGCCTACAAACCATTGTATATTCTGTCTGTGTTTGCATTTAAAACAAGCCTACCTCTGTTTGACTATCCTCTGAGCTGTGAAATGAGTGAGCTGACGTTACATCTCAGCTTGGCAGAGTGTCACTGGAGTGTTTATGCTCAGTCCAGGACCTGCGACAGAGAAATGAGCTCTGGCTGGTGTCAGAAACTCCTCACATCTGCTTCTGCTAATGTTATTAAAAATTAGGAAGTCCATGAACCATTTCAACTGCTGCCAGAAGGACATAACACAACATAAAGAGCAGAACTATGCCACACAGCTTTCTGCAACACACTGTTAGGACGCTTTACTTTTATTTTATAGTAGCTTGTTTTGTGTTTTTATCTATTTGTTAATTATACAAACTGTTCCAAATCCAAGAAAATGCAGTCTTGTTTCATTGTTCCATATTTAAAACTGAATGATAACAGATTTGAATTTCCAAGCATGCATATACAGTATATATTCTACAGCATCTAGATTTTCAGTTGGCAGATGGTATGGAAGAACAAAAACCCATAATAAAATTTAAAGTTTGGAGCTCTCAAATCTTCATTGACTTTCCCAAAACATTTATTTTTGCAACATTTAGCCACAAATTATCGTCATTGTTACTGTGTTAAGAAGCCCAGAGAAATGAATCAAACTCAGTTTAGCGGCAGCATCCTTATGAACCTGGGAGGATTAAAGACGATGCGGAAGTGACTGGGGGGTGAATCCTCTTGCTTCACCTCCGGTGCTTCTGCTCTCAGCCGCGCTGTGTAATTCATTATTATTAGAACATGGCCTTTGAAGGAGTTACGGTGTTACCGAAGGGGAATTAACTATGCCGCCTGCTATTGTTGTTATTGTTTCTAGGAAGTCGTGGTGCTTTCACATGTGTAAGCAGTTCGGGAGAAGAACCGCAAACGGCGCTCACAGGACAGAAACAAGTGAGTGGGGTTTGTTGGGATAAAGAGGGGCTAAACACAGCACCGGCATTATACCGCTGATAAACAACTCCATGTCTCCAGCTGTTAAATGTTTTACAAGTGTTCTTTTAGTTAACTACACATCTCCAAAGAAAGCTGTCATGTGTGTTTTGTAGCGCTATTTTGAATGGAGATCGTTGTTGCTGTAAATAACGGTTTTTCTCGCCTCACCGCAGCCGTTTTCCCGGTGCTGTATCCCTGCGCCCGGCGGAGAAGATAGTCCAATGAAAGTGTCTGAGCTGGGACATAAAACAGCAGCGACATGGCAAACTGTCCAGACCCGTGGTGAGTTCAAGAAAAATATTCCTGCCATTACGAAGCATATTGCATTCAGTGGATGCTGTGAACATGACAAGCAGATTGACGGCCTGTCATTATTTTTTATCTTTTTGGGTTGTTTTTTTTTTTAATCGTACCTGTGTGGTTTTATTGGCCTGCGCTCTACGCATATGTGTAGAGGGTTTAATGTAAGCCCAGGAGGATGAGAACCATCCTATGCTGAAGCAGCTGCCGCACCCACTCTCCTCCAGTGAATGCACCACTGTGCACTTGACTGCATAGGTCATGTAGCCTGCTGCTGGAAAAGCAAGAATATTTACTTTTATTGCTGTTGGAAACTTCAGGTTTGTCTTATATAAATGAAACACCCACCCTTGCGTAATACAGCAACCGCTGCATGTGTAAAGTGTTCTTCTGCAGCACAATGGTTTAGCATGAACAAAAAAGTAGAAAAATAAATCATAGTATAGGCTACAATGTGCGCACAAACAATTTTCCCACAGTGCCTTGTGTTCCCACCGCTTGAGCTTTTTCACATTTTGTTAGGTTACACCCACAAAAGTTAATGTTATTTTCATTATTTTGTTGTGGACCAGCTGAAAGCACTGCAGAATTACTGAGAAGGACTATGATGCTTTTCAAGCCCCTTTATTATGGAGCCTCTAAAGAAAAATCACGGCTATGTTTTAAAAATGTTTTACACTTATTTTTTAACAGATAGTCTGTGAACAGTTTGCAGTTGTGCAATTGACCTCATTCGATTTTGATCTGAAGTCTCGGGGAGGAGAGTATGCTGAAAATAAAGGCATGCACCTTTCATATTTTTATTTGGAAGAACATTTTAAAGCTACATATTTAATTTTAGTTGACTGTTATGTACTACTTTGTATTGGACCCTTTGCTCTCAATCACAATGTAGAGTGAAAAGAGTGAATTCTTTTGTCCTGTACACCGTATATAAACACTAGAAATGCCAGTAACATATGGGTGCCATGCTCATGTTTCTTCCAACCTTTTAGGTTTAATCAATATTGATTGTAACTAAGACTCACATCCTCCACTGGGGGGGATCACATCAGGCAACACATTTTGCCCTGTTTTTCACAGGGCCAAAATTGGTTCAGATAAGTCAAACTCTTTTAGTAATGCCGGGGGCTTTTATCTGTGTTTGTTGTTTCCAGGGTGCCATGGGTGACAGTTAGTCATGAGTGCATCGGCCCGAGGTTCTACCAGTTGTCCCCCTTCACATCCGTCCAAGATGTCAAACAACTGCTGTACGAGGAAACAAACCTGCCGGTCAAAGAGCAGCGTCTGCTTCACAATGGGAGGATAGTGAGTGCCTTCGTTTCTACCTGAATTGCATTATTATAAAAAGACTGTTACAGCATTCAGGACACAGATCTTTCATTTTAACAGTTCTTTTATAAATATTAGTTTGTTGTCCAGTAATCCCATATATTCTCTAAGATGGCTCATTAAATCATTAGATGTGTTCAGTTTTCATGAGTCTTTGCTGTAGCTGCAGCACAGATGCTCTGACATTTGCATACACTGCAAACATCTTCCATTGTTAGAAGTGTATTCTTGAGATTTTCCCCAAGGTATGACTTGTTCCTACTTTTCACTAATTGAATTCTCAGTGTTATTGACCTTATCTCTGATCAGAAAATGGCAAAGGTCAGCATGGATCTTTATCCATTGATCGACTGCCAGCTGTTGACTGATAAATCTGCTGAATTTGGAGAATGAGGAGCAAAAATGTATAAGCTGCACACCCATTAGATGTATCCAGCTCCACTAGTGAATTTAGCTAATTTTATGAAACTGTTGCCTTTTTGATGGATAATTTTTTGTGGTACTCTGGTGAAGATGTTTTGATAGTGCACTCAATGAATTTCCTATTACAACTGCAACTGACAACAAATCTAGGCTGATCGAAAGCACCAGGTGCATATGAATTGATGCTTTACAGCATCCGTCCTTCCCTCCAATTAACAAGTAAAAAGAAAAGCTTCAAACCCCACCTACCAGCTATGACCAGACTTTATTTTATGTATTATTTCTTACCAAAACTAGACTTCATGTCTGTGCTTTCATGTTAAGCATTCCTTATAAGGAAACAAGGATGTTGTGCCAACTAAATATAGGTGTATAATTCATGCTGTTTTGCTGCTTCTGCTAATGTTATTAAAAATTGGGAAGTCTAATGGAGAAGATATGCCTGAAGCTCTACTTAAGTGAAGAGGGATTTTCTGCTTAGAAGAAACTAAAAGGAGGCATTATTCTTCCCATCTGCCCCTCTGTGGATGCTTTCAAATTATATAAAACAGTCTTGTTTTTACCAGCTACATTTTCAAAAAACAAAGTTACAGAAGTGTAAATATTTTGGGGGATTGCAAAAGCATTTATTGATTTATTTATTTTATCTTTTTTGCAATTTGTCACTTCACAACCACAGGTTTCACATTAAATCCAGATGAAATACATTGAAGTTTGTTGTTGCAATGCGACAAAATGTAGAAATGTTTAAGAAACATAAAGAAATCTTTATCCAAATCTATTGTTTATATCAGTAAATCACAATTTTTCATTATATTTGCAAGGACCATCTGCTTAAAATTATTTGATAGTTTTCCATGTAATTGCTTCTTTACTAATTTTAAACTAGGTGGGCATTGCTGAGATTAAAACAACTTCTTCAAACATTGTAGCTATTTGCCTGCTTACTATAACCATTATGCATCAGCCCTTAAACAACACATTTGTTATAAGCACTTTACTTGGGACCCGTGCTAAATATCTGTCTTTGTCCTGAATTATGCAGTAATTATTATTGCATGCAGACACCATGATAAGGTTGCTGATGGAGGACTTCTCCTGTATGCAGCTGGGTTTGCCTTACAGCACATTATATCTAAAGAGTGCTGAGTGCAGCGACTAGCAGTGTCACCTTGAACAGCCACGCTCAGCTGCAGCATCGGGCCCTCATACTGACTTTCTGCCATGCTGCTGCATTGATTCTGAAAGACGCATCGGGAAAAGATTATTAATCACCCAGTTTGCAGTTATCACTGGGATTGGTTCATCTGTAACAGTGGCATTGTATCTCTTTAGTTGTCAAAGTATTAATCAGCCTTACTTCTCGTACTGTCTGTACTAATTCGTTGCATTTAAATAAATGAGTTTGATCTAAATGTATTATTTTTACATTAAGTTGCTATTGTTTTTCACAATATATTTTAGATGTTACATCTGCCATTCTCTTCCAACATTATAGTTGAATTAGTTTTGTATATTAAAGTTTTTTTGTCTTTTATAGCTCGATGACAGAATGCAAATTGGCAGCTTGGTCCCTGCAGGAAGCCCAGAAGTGTCTATGACCCTGGAGGGACGGGGCCTTAGAGGAGGAGGTAAAGTTGAAATATTTTTATCTCTACCATTAACATTACTTTTGTGCAGCTCATACAGTATGATCTGTTACAGGGAGATTTGGCCAAACTACACCTCCACTGGTGGAGTTTTTGAAGGACATTCTCAGAAGGTACCCTGAAGGGGGGCAGATTCTGAAGGTGAGTGGAGTTTATTTCTTAAACTCTTTGGGTTACTTCTGAATATTTATAGCAACTTTTGCACTTGTTGACATCCCTGGGAAAAAAAATTGCAAATAGACCTAAATAAACACATGTTTTTTGCAGTAGCATAATCTCAGACTAAAGAACTCAACTTCTAATTTGAAACCGTGTTCAGTGGGGATACAAGATCCTGCATTAAAAAAAAATAAAAGCCTACATCCTTTTACTATCACTTTTGTGTAGCCTCTTTTTGCCAAGAGGACGCAGACTCCTCCTATAACATCTTACCTGGTTGGAGCATACAGAGAGAGGGATCTTTGACCATTCCTCTTTGCACAATTGATCCCTATTATCAAAAGTCCTGGGTTCTCTCTAACTTTCTCTTCTTTTCAGCTCCACGGCGTTTTCTATCAGATTTAGGTTTGATATGGCCTTGGAAGGTTGATATTGTATCTACTTGACATTAGTTTGTGGATTTGGCCTTATTTTGGATTACTGTTATGTTGAAGGACTAAAAGATATCCCATTTTTGATTTCATATAGAGTCATAGCATCACATGCCAAAGGGCATGAGTTGTTTTACATATGCATTGTTTATTTCACACCAGATCCATTCAGAGTGTTTCTTTAATCATGAGTCATGAGTGACTTGTTATGTAGTTCTATATTAGTCTTTCAGTTAATGGTTATCATAGGTCTACTGCCTGTTAATTACAGGCATAATAGTGATGGGTTAACGTTGACTCAAATTCTCCCTTAAAAACAGGTGTATTACTTTCAAGGAATTTATAACGAGAATCAATCTTGAGGAAAAAGAAAGAGGACTGTTCTTGTTTGGGTTTAATTTCCTCCTGCAAGCTTTATTGTGAAATATGGTAACATTACCAAAAATTAAGGCTTGATGTCCTAAATGGAGTCATCCACTCTAATTATTTATTTTTTAACTGCAAAGCTTTTTGGCTAAAAGCAGTGCTAAAAATGCTCATTTCTCTCTAATGCCCCTATGTTCAATATTTCTCACTGCTTCTCTGCGTCATCTTGAAGGAGCTGATTCAAAATGCAGAGGATGCAGGAGCCACTGAAGTGAAGTTCTTATACGACGAGACGGAGTACGGAGTGGAGTCACTGTGGTCACCTGACATGGCTCAGCATCAAGGTTAGCAGTTACTTTTGAAGTGAACTTGGCAGCAGAGTCATATTGTTTTTGCAGCTAAACCACTACTAATGAAGTGAATTATTTTCTTACTTTTAAAATGATGCACTGCAATCTTTCATGCAAACATTTTAGTTCACCAATTTCTAAATCTCCTGAGTTTATTTATGCTGTAACATGCAGGGACAGCGCTGTACGTCTACAATGATGCTGTGTTCACTGTCGAGGACTGGAATGGGATTCAGGAGATTGCAAGAAGCAGAAAGAGAGATGACCCGCTGAAAGTTGGACGATTTGGTATCGGCTTCAATTCTGTGTATCATATTACAGGTGAGAGTTTGCTGGAAAATTAAGGAATATAACTTATATTTCCAAATGTTTGCTACTTTGTATAGACAAAATTAGTTTAGAATAAACAGTTTTCTTGGATTAATTAAAATATTATACTATATTTCCTTAGACAATGGTAATTATGATGTTATTTGGGTGTTTAGTCAAGAAAATATTGTAGTGTGCATTTTTGTTAAGCCCCTTTTTACTGTGTTAATATCTAGTGCTATCAATTGCCTTGAGAATAGATTCAATCTGTGTATAATTAAATTTGAGTATACAACAAAAACATAATAAAGATCAAGGATCACAACTTTGTGTTTGTCTCTCATGTGTTCAGATAGAATACATTGATTTGGCAAAGCAAATAATGTTAGCAATTAAGTCCTTCTTCTTACCTTTTTTATTATGTCAAAGTTTAAGATCTCATTCATTAAGTTGCAAATATGTACTTTCCATTTTTTAAGTTTGTTGTTTATTCTTATGTTCCAGATGTTCCCAGTATCTTCAGTGGGGATCAGATTGCCATGCTGGACCCCCATCAGACCCTTTTCGGCATGCACGAGTCTGGGCAGTGTTGGAATTTGAAGACGGACATTAAGGAGATCACAGAGCTTGGTGATCAGTTTGCACCTTACACTCAGATATTTGGGATTTCGGAGAATACCATCCGGGATGGCAGCTTTCCAGGAACTCTGTTCCGTTTCCCACTTCGTGTGAAACCTTCCCAGCTCAGTGGGAATATTTACAACAAGGAAAAGGTGTTGGAGCTGTTTGAATCATTCAAAGCTGATGCAGACACAGTTCTCCTCTTCTTGAAGAGTGTCCAGAAGATCTCATTGCATGTCCGAGAGTGTGACGGTACAGAACGAATGTTGTTTGAGGTCAGAGCAACAGAGAATCCTGATGATAAACTAGAAAGGCCAAATGCACTGAAGACACTGTGTCAAGCGGTGGACAGCTACAGTAATGGTGTTCCAAGCTCCATCATCACATGTGTCACTTACCAACTTCACATAGAGACTCAAGATGAAACATCTAAAGAAACTCAGAGGACCACATGGCTGGTTTGTAATGGAGTTGGAGGCAGAGGGATGTGTGCTGAGTTGGACTCTCTAGCGGACGATTTGAAGTTCATGCCAACAATTGGCATTGCCTTGCCTCTAACTGTCATAAACAAAGAGGACGGAGGTGCCACATGTGGTTTCTCAGGACGAGCTTTCTGCTTCCTCCCTCTTCCACCGGGTGAGGAGAGTGAGACAGGGCTTCCGGTTCATGTCAGCGGCTTTTTCGGTCTCACCGACAACCGCAGGAGCATCAAGTGGCGAGAAGTGGACCAGTGGAGGGATCCAGCTGCCTTGTGGAATGAGCTGCTTATAATAACTGTCATCCCTAAGGCTTATTTCGCTCTCATTGTGGATGCTATAAAGAGGGTGCAGACAAAAAAGGACCAAGACTTTCCTTTGTCCCCAAGAGGAACATACAGGGCATGGCCAGACCCTAAACAGGTCAAGTCCCGCTGGACGCCCATTCTCCAGCCCCTCTTTCATGAACTACTGCAGCAGCGAGTGATCTATTCACTCAGTGAAAGTTGGGTCGGAGTGGCGCAGGCTGCCTTCTCAGAGCTCGACACTGACAATGATATTTCAGAAACGGTCATCAACTACCTTCAAAACTCAGGAATGCAGGTAGCAAAGGTGCCAGCTGCAGTGGACTTTGCTTTGGTTTCCTATATGACTGAGTCTACTGAGGTGAAGAAAGTTACCCCTTCTTTACTGCGGCAAACTATCAGGAAGAGCAAACACAAAGGTCCCTCAGAGGAGAAGCTGCTGCTGCTGGAGTTTGCTCTCAGTGATGCCAACTACAGTGATCTCATAGGGCTTGAGCTTCTGCCACTCCAGAATGAAACATTTACACCATTTTCATCTTCTGTCAGTGAAAAAGACGCCATTTACATCACATCTGAAGCGTTCCCCAGGTAAAACGCCTGGATAAACATCCAATACTCTAAGTTAGGAGATTTAACCTCTTTTAAAGGGTCACAGTAAAAAAAGGCAAGACTAAACAGAAATTAGTCTGTTTTTAATTTGATGCCGCTTTTCTTTATCCATAGCATGAATGTTTACAAGATTCAAAAACCGTGACCCGTTTTACAAATGGTTATATATTCACCTGATGTATCTTAATCTTGATCCCTAATATACAGATGAAACTACTGTTTGCATACTGTACAGTGTATGTAAACAGCATACTGTTTACATATAGTACACTTTAAATAAAACAAGTTAATAACTGTCATTGCTTTTTTATAATGCATTTCACATTTTAGTTTGCATTACTAAATGATTTCTATTTGATATGTGCCAGAAATGTCACAGATTACATCTTTTCAGCAGTTACAAATTGCTTTACATTTTGTGATTTGGATCAAACATTTTGGGTTTCCTTTCACAAGCTTTTCAGAGTATTTTGCATGAGCTCTTCCCACTGATTTTTCATAACTCAGGGCTTTCTGATTACCACTCTAAGACATTGACCTACAATTGGCATTGCCTATGTCTTAACTTCCTTCCATAATAATATTTCCTCCTTTACCTCTTATCTATTTGGTAAAGTGCACTGGTCCAATCTGACACGTTACACCCATCATACTTTCACACTTGTACTTCAGTTGGTGTTCGAAAAGTAAAGATGTTTATTGTAGTAAAATATATATATATATATTACTTTGAACTTAACAGACTTTAGGAAATGTCAACAAAAATTAAAGTCTTTGTCCTTGTGGACATTTGCAATCTGGCTTTTTTATGTCTCTTTTGAAGTGATGGCTTCCTCCTTGCTGAAAGGCCTTTCAGCCCATGTCAGTACAGAATAATGACAGTGTTACCAGCTTCAGGCAGCATCTTAACAAGATCTTTTGCTTTTGTTCTGAGGTTGATACACACATTTCACACCAAGACCTGTTCGTCTCTGAAACAGAGTCATGTTTCCCATCGTGTTTATTCTTGCATGTTGTTGTTGTTTGTACAGTTGAATGTGTCACCTTGGGCCATCTGGAATTTGTACTCAAGGATGGTCCAAGTTTGCAGAGATCCACTCTTCTCCTCCTTTCTGATTTCATTTGATTTTTTTAAAATCACACAAGACAGAAAATATGCTTGAGATCTTGATTAGAAATAAGGCTCCTCCATTTAACTCAAATGTTAACCCATCGTATTTATGCAAAGTCATAATTTCATCTTCTCACATCATCTCACACTGTTTAACAATGTAATAATCATAATGTATGTTTAGTTAATTGTTCTGGCATTTGACAAAAATGAAATCATTTTGATAATTATAGCTCACCTAAAACAGTAAAAGATTATTTACTGATTTATTAATAAACAGTGACATTTATATTTGTTTCTGTTGTATGTACATGCAAACAGCAAAGATGTTTGCTGAAAGTTTCAAAGTGATGTTGATTACTCCTTTGTTTACTACATTTCTAATTTCCTTTGCTTTATTTTAAGGTCTCTCTATCCAGGACTGGAGCATCGGTTTTTACTGGAAACTATGAAGCCTTCAGTGATGGACAGCTTAAAGAAGGCTGCCAAAAGCAGAGGTAGTAACACACCAAAATTTATTTTACAGGTCATTTATATAACATACTGTAAATATTTTATGTTTATATCCATGCATCCTTAATCCAACAGTGACTGGTTTATTTGATTCATGGGTTTGTACTCAGACTCTACTCAGACTGTGATGACTGCGTGAATTGTAACCATGATGTTCATTAGGCCATTTTTATCTTATCCTGCAGCTGTGCCAGCAGCGCATTAAATCTGGTACATGTCTGCCAGATAATTCAGGTGGAGATGACAGTAAAGAGAACAGGCAGTGAACATTAGGCATGTAGCAGTGACTGGAGCGCTTCCATACCCCACCTGTTGCTGCACACTGCCTATCAGCTTGTTGAAAAAAGGCTTCTGGATTTTGTTTGTTGCCCAAACATATAGCAAGATTAATTCACCAGCCAGTATTAGTTTTTTATATTTCTGGTGTTGCTATTTAAAGGATAATACAGCAAAAAACACTTTAAAATGACAACAAAATGACAACATTTAGTAGATGTTGAGCAGATGTCCATTCTGTATTTATTTATAACCAACATGTTACATTATTTTAGCAGAAGTAGGAATACTTTTTGCTTTTCTGCTTTAAAGAAAAGACATGAGATCATTTTAAATATATTTGTTTTTAATTTTTGTGCAAGACTGAAACTTTGAAGAAGTGCCCATGAATAAAGCAAATTGATTCATGAATGATTTTACTTCCTCACAATGACCTGGACATGTAGTCCATAAGCCAGGGAAAATAAAATGCAGAGTAAAAGATCTAATATCTAATATGTCATTTAAATTACAGTGCAGCAGTTTCTTTGGGGGTGTTCAGGTAGGTATTACAAAGGGTGCTATATATCTTCTTATAATTAACCCAAACTAATGTGTGACTGCAGACAATTAACTCACCTATATGATGAGAAAAATAAACAACTCGCACATTATTCTCTTCCTTGTTTTTTTCTTCTGTCAAAACTTTTTCCATTATCAATTAGACCAATGTAGGATTCACGTATTACTTTATTTTAAAATTGGTTTTGTGATTTGCATGTTTTAAGTCAGTTTGAGCTATTTGCTGCTCAGACAGGATGCTGATATAAGGAGAATTGTGGAAGCTTGTTTGCATGGATCACATTACTATTGCATCTTAAATATTGTTAATGCATAATTTTAATGAAAATAATTTTTTATTGTGAATATGGTTTTCAAGTGTTGCTCACTTTTAGAAACTAACTAGTCAACAATGAACATTACCTAAGGTAATATTTGACACTGAATCCATTGTCGTTGTCATTTTAACAGGAAGACCCTGTACTCAGCTACAAGTGTTGAATCCAGAACGATCAGCTCGACTCATCAAGGAGATTCTCTCTACAGCCTGGCCAACAAGAGACTTCAGTGTAGAGTGGGAACCTGGAAACAAAGAACTAAAGCATCCCACAATTTCATGGTTGAAAATGGTTTGGAAACATCTCTACATCAATTTTGCTGATGACTTAAACACATTTGAAGACATGCCTTTGATCCCTCTCGTGCCCCTTGAGGACAGCATGAACACAGCTAAGCTTCTTCGTCTCAAAACCCCCTCACCCATAATTCATGTGGATAATGATGAGGCTCCGGTCTCTGAAAGCCTTTTTAACATTCTGGAAAAGCTTGGGGGTGTTGTCATAAAAAACCTGGACTCGTGTTTGCAGCACCCTCAGCTTAAGTGCTACATCCACCCTTGCTCTCCTGGTATGTTTTTGCAAATTCTAAGTAGACTACCAACACAGCGGTTGTCTAGCCAAGTCTCGGCTTTCTCAGTGGAAGAGAAAATTGTGCTCAGAAAATTTCTCGCAGGACTGTCTGACATCACTGAGAAGGAAAAACATACATTACTGGATCTCTCTATCTTTGAAAAGGTGGGGGCCTATTCTGAAGGTACTTCATCATTTACATCAATGAGAGGTGCAAAAGCTTTACATCACAGAGCAAAGTACCCTCCAGATGTGAAACTGTCAGAAAATCTTGTGGCCTGCCATGATGAGGAATCAATCCGTCTCATCAAGATGCTCAACGTAGAACAAGTCAAAACAGCAGAATGTCTGAAGATGATTATTCGGGACATTGACAAGGGCTTCTATTCAAAAGATGAAACTACCCAGATCATGCTTTGGGCTCTTAAGCATCTGGGATTTTTAAAGAACGAAAACTCATCTGTGATTGGATGGCTTTCTGCTCTTAAATTTATTGAGTTGTCATGTGGAAGGTGTGTAAAAGCCTCAGATCTTTTTGACCCTGAACTAGAGATTTTACAGCATTTGTTCTACAAAGAGGAGAAAACACGGTTTCCCACAAGTACATTTACCAAATCTCCTGACATTCTCCATTCACTTCGACAACTGGGGCTTAGAAATGAGGTGCAGGTCAGTGAAAAAGATGTCCTCAAAGTGGCAAAAAAGATAGAGGAGTTGCAAAGCAGTGAGGAGCCTGAATGGGACTCAATAACCAAAAAGGCAAAAACACTCTTGCAAATTCTTAATAAACAAACCAAGTTGATAAAATCAGCTGATATCCAGGCCTCATTGCTTCAACTAAAATGGGTCCCTGTCTGTAAAGTAAGACCTCTAACTTACCCAAATTCTCTTGCTTGGATTGGAGATACGCTCAATATCTGCTCTCTGTCTGAGATGTGTGAAATATGCCATGCAGTGCTTGTGGGATCTTCAGTACCACTGGTTGAACACACCTCTGCAGGTTTCAAGAAGGCTCTGAAACTTACAATAGAGCCACAAGTGGATCAAGTATTACAGCACTTGAAAGCTGTGAATGACTGGCATAAATCCCAAGCATTTACCACTGAGGATTGGTACCAGTTTCAGCAGATTCTATTTGAGATTTATGGATTTATGCAAGCTCATCTTGAGGATGCGAGAGAAGCAATGAAATCCTTGCCTTTTGATTGGGTGTGGACTGGAAAGACATTCACATCACCAGGCCAAACTGTCTTAAAACCCCTCCCCGATCTAGACCTGCAGCCTTACCTCTACTCACTGCCAAAAACAATGAGAAAATTTCATAAGCTTTTCAAGTTTTGTGGTTCAGTGGAAGAGGTTGTCCCAACCCATGTGTTTGACGTCATTGCCACAATCCAAAAAAGATGTGAAGGAGAGATTAGCAAGGAGGAAAGTAAACACAATATTCTGCTCTTGATCAACATCCTCAGATGGCTGTACAATAATCAGATTGCAGTGGACACTAATATGCAAGTGCCTATCTTTTGTTACAAGAACCCAAGCAAATTAGCGATGAAACCCATTCATGAATGCACCTACTGTGACATCAAGGTCGATGATTTAAATGACTTACTCGAAGATGCCTCAGAACCTATTATATTGGTCCATGATGACATCCCAATGAAAACTGCTGAATGGTTGAAGGTGCCATGTTTGAGCACTAGGTTGATAAACCCAGAGAATCTTGGCTTTGAACAATCAGGCCAGCATGAACCTCTAACAGTAAGAATAAAAAATATCTTGGAGGAATATCCATCTGTAGCAGATATCTTTAAGGAGCTCCTCCAGAATGCTGATGATGCCAGTGCAACAGAGTGCAGTTTTCTTATTGACATGAGAAAAAACAATGACATTCGAGAAAATCTCCTTGACCCTGGCATGATTGTTTGCCATGGGCCGTCTCTGTGGTCTTTCAACAGTGCTGTATTTACAGACACAGACTTTTTGAACATCACACGGCTTGGTGGGTCAGTGAAGAGATGTGAAGCGGATAAAGTTGGCAAGTTTGGCTTGGGTTTTAACTCCGTTTATCACATCACTGATATCCCCATCATAATGAGCAGGGAATTCATGATTATGTTTGATCCCAATATCAATCACATTAGCAAACACATTCGAGACCGGTCCAATCCAGGGATCAAAATCAATTGGAGCAAACAACAAAAGAGGCTAAGAAAATTTCCCAATCAATTCAAACCATTCCTTAACATTTTTAACTGCCAGCTGCCTCTAGCTCAAGACTCACCATACAAATACAATGGTACTCTTTTCAGACTTCCATTCAGAACAGAGCAAGAGGCCTCATCCAGTGAAATCAGTAGTCTGTACTACAACACCACAGATATTTATTCCCTGGTTGATGAGTTCAGCATATGTGGCCATAGGTTCATTCTCTTCACTCAGCATGTTGGATGTATGGTGTTGAAATACCTGAAATCTGAGGAACCAAACCCAGCAGCAGCACAAGATGTCGTGGCTATTAACAAAAGTGTGTGGTCAAGCAAAGCCTCCTATGGACCCTTGAGCATCCTAAAATCTGCAGCAAAGGTTATGAAGAAAGTAGCCAACACCAACAGGGTTCCTGCTGATGTTCCTAAATCTGGCTGCATCATTCGTATTGTGGTGGAGGAGTTTCACAATGTCTTCAAACGCATTGTGGACCTACACTCTCCATTGTTCCGAGGTCCAGAGGAAGATCCCAACCAGTACTTTGAGATGGCAGCTAAAGGGGTCCAAACTCGGAGACTGACAGATGAAATGCCCCAAAAAGCAATCGAGGTCACCAACTGGCTCATCTGTTCATGCATGGATGTGAGTGAAGCCCTCAAATTTTCCCTCAGTGATAGTGGAAAAAGACTTGGACTGGTGCCTTGTGGAGGAGTTGCTGTTCTTCTCTCAGAGGAAGAGAATCGCAAATGGACTGTGAAAACAAATTTAACACCAATTGGAGAGGTGTTTTGCTACTTGCCTCTCAGAATCAAAACAGGCCTGCCAGTTCACATCAATGGCTGCTTTGCTGTCACTTCCAATCGCAAAGAGATCTGGAAGACCGATACCAAAGGACAGTGGAACTCTGTGTTCATGAGGCACGTCATTGTCCAGGCCTACTTAGCAGCCCTCTCAATGCTGCGTTCACTGGCTGAAAGCGGAGAACTTCTCGAGTACAGCTACTATTCAGCATGGCCAGATCCAAGTCAGGTACATGATGACTTTGTGCTGATCAGCCAGGGCATTTACCAAGAAATAGCCAAAGGAGGTGACAGCGATCAGGCCAAGGTTTTTTCAGATGGAAAAACATGGGTGTCAATCAAATACATCAGATTCCTGGATGACGCCTTACTTTGTAGGCCAGACATTGGCTCTGCTGCTTTCAAGATATTTCTAAAATACCTCAGGAAGAGTGGCTCACAAAACCTCTGTGCTGTTGAGCTCCCTGACTGGGTAAAGGAAGGATTTGATGATGCTGGATGTAGAGGGAAGTTAATGGAAAATACCCTGACAGAGAAGCAGTTCTTTTCAGAAGTATTTTTTCCTCACATTCAGGAGCTTGACAAAGAGCTCAGAGATCCTCTGATGCACTATGTCCTAAATGAGAAACTTGAAGATTTTGAATCAATTCTTAGAGTCACTCCTTGCATACCTTGCTCTGGCCCCAAAAGTGAACTAGTTTTACCCTCCAAACTCATCCATCCAGAGGGAAGAGTTGCTAAACTCTACATTGCTGATGATGGAAGATTTCCTGAAGAAACGTCCAAAGACTATGTAAATCCAGTCTGTTTAGTTAAACTAGTGCAGCTGGGCATGGTGAAAGATGATCTATGCTGGGACGACCTCACTGAGCGTGCTCATTCTGTCATTGAGCTTAATGAAAATGATCACACAGCTGCATGCTTTCGTAGCAGCATACTACTGAGTCTCATTGATGAGAAACTGAGGATGAGAGATCCAGTTGCAACTGAGTACCTGGAGAATCTACAAGATATCAAGTTCCTTCCATTTCTGACAAGACCTGCAGGCTTCTCTTTACCATGGCATGGGAACAGCTTTTCCCCAACCACAATGTTCTCACCTAGAGAGCTTTACACAACTGAACATCAGGATACCGTTTGCCTAATGAAGCCAATTCTGAATGAGAATTCACCATCCTTTAAAGGGTGTGGTGCAATGTCATTGGCTGTGAAAGATGGCCTTGGTCTAATAAGGAAGCCCCCTGTTGAGCTGGTCATCAGTCAACTAAAGGAACTTTCTCAGTCTTTTGATGGTGTTACGTTGTATCAGGAAAATATAACAAATGCCTGCTACAAATACCTTCATGAGGAAATGCTGCAGGATGAAAATGTAAGAGGCAAAATAAGTGAAGACCTAAAATCATTTAACTCCATTTTGGTAGAGAACACATATGTCAGTCCTTCCAAAGTTGCATTCCACCTGAATTTTGATGCAGCTCCCCATCTTTATCAGCTTCCAAACAAATACAGAAACAGCTGTCGAGAGCTTTTTGAAAATGTTGGTGTGCAGCCCAGCTTTACTGTTGAAGATTTCTCTGCTGTTCTTGAAACAGTGAAGCAAGAGTGTGGACGAAAGACACTAACAGAGGAAAACTTCCAGTTATGCCGCAGAATCATTAGTGAAGGAATCTGGAGTCTAATTCGAGACAAAAACCAAGAGTTTTGCCAAGCAAATTATGGTGGGATTTTGTTACCAGACTGCAATCTAACACTGCAACCATCAAAGTCATTATGTTACAATGACTGCCCTTGGATCAAAGTCAGAGATTCCTCTGTGAAATACTGTCACGCTGACATTCCAAGAGAGGTTGCTGTGAAGCTTGGAGCAATCCCAAAACGTCACAAAGCACTCGAGAGATATGCATCTAACGTCTGCTTCAATCCACTTGGCAGTGAGTTTGGACAGAAAGAAAAACTCACTAGCAGGATTAAAAGCATTCTCAATGCCTATCCATCAGAGAAGGAAATGCTGAAAGAGCTGCTTCAAAATGCAGATGATGCCAAAGCCACAGAAATCTATTTTGTATTTGATTCAAGGACACACCCCACTGACAGAATATTTGATGATAAATGGATCCCGATGCAAGGCCCTGCCCTCTGTGTGTACAACAATCAACCATTCTCAGAGGATGATGTCCGAGGTATTCAAAACCTTGGAAGAGGAACAAAAGAGGCCAATCCAGGCAAAACTGGTCAATATGGAATCGGATTCAACTCTGTTTATCACATAACTGACTGCCCATCCTTTATCTCAAACAATGACATTCTCTGCATCTTTGATCCACATGCACAGTATGCACCAGGAGCTACATCTGTAAGTCCAGGAAGGATGTTCAGAGACTTGGACTCGGACTTCAGGTCCCAGTTTTCAGATGTTCTAAATCTGTACTTGGGAGCTCATTTCAAGTTAGAACGGAGCACAATGTTCAGATTCCCCATCCGATCCATAGAGATGGCAAAAACATCAGAGATCAGTTCTGTCCCTGCATCTGATAGAATGGTGCAAAACCTCCTAGACAAGCTGAAAACAGATGGTGCAGAGCTTCTTATGTTTCTCAACCACATGGAGAAAATATCAGTTTGTCAAATAGATCATGCATCTGGTGAACTAAAAGTGCTCTATTCTGTCACAGCCAAAATAACAGATGGCGATCGACTAAAACGCAAACAATTTCATGCCTCTGTCATTGACAGTGTTACTAAAAAGAAGCAGCTCGCTGCTATTCCAGTCCAACAGATAACCTACTCGATGGATATAGAGGACACTGATGGAAACATGACCTCGTGGATGATCTGCAACAGATCTGGCTTTCCAGACATTGAACATGTGTCCAAAAGTGTGGTTTCAGCTCACAAAAATGAAGACATAACTTTGTTTCCACGTGGAGGTGTGGCAGCTTGTGTAAGCCACAACTATAAAAAACCCCACAGAGCCTTTTGCTTCTTGCCCCTTTCACTGGAAACTGGTTTGCCTTTTCATGTCAATGGACATTTTGCCCTAGACTCAGCTAGAAGAAACCTATGGAGAGATGACAATGGCGTAGGGGTAAGAAGTGATTGGAATAACAATTTGATGACATCACTTATAGCTCCTGCATATGTTGAGCTGCTGATTCAGCTGAAGCGCCGATACTTTCCAGGTCCTGATCCCACCATGAGTATACTACAAGGAACACCTCTTCATGTTGTTAAAGACACTCTGCGGAAATACCTCTTTTTTTTCCCAGCCAACAGACTTGACATTCAGCCAGACTGGTATTGCTTGGTTAAAGCAGTATACAACTGCATCCATGCTGATCTGAAGCGTTTGCTTCCTGTTGTAAGAGCAGCCCAGATGGACAACTCTGAAATTCACTCTGTCATTTACATCTCATGGGTGAATACATCCACTGCGAACAAAAGCAGAGCCTTCTTTGATAATCTACTTCAGGATGAGCTTCAACACTTGAAAAACACAGAGTATAACTTGACCTCAAGGAAGTCTGTGGCTGAAAATGTCTACAGGCTGAAAACCTTGCTTCTTGACATTGGTTTTAACTTGGTTCATAGTTGTGATGAAACTGCAAACCTCTACCTCTGTCTGGAGGATGCAGGGATTCCAGTCACATATGTAACACCAAGTGATGTCCGCCAATTTCTGCACTCTTTCTCATCACCTGACACATCTTGCCATGTTGGGAAACTCCCTTGCCGCCTCCCACAGTCTACCTTCAAGATGGTTCATAACTTGAAGCTCCTGGTTGACTACTGTTTCAAAGACATAGAAGTGGATGAGGTCAAAATTGATGGCTTGCCACTATTGATAACAATGGAGAATATGCTTCAAGTGTTTGACTCAAAGAGACCAAGGTTTTTGACAGCTCACCATGAACTTATATCGTCTAGGAAAGATATGTTTATGAATACATTGTACATGAGGTACAGCAATGTCCTGTCAAAAGCAGGAGTTGCAAAACCCTTTGACATCAGCAGTTTTAGTGACCTTCTGGGGTCTGTTCTACCTAGAGAGTATCGAACAAAGATCCCTGTAAAGTGGAAAGATACCTTTCCTAGTGAATCCTGGCTAAAGAACACATGGAGCTTCATCAGTGAGAATGTAGCTGTTAAGGAAGATCAGACGGACATCAAACCCAGCTTTGAAACAGTACTTGACACTCTGAAAGACTGGGCTTTATTACCCGGAATCAAATTCATGGCCAGAGAGAAGCTTGTCATCCCAGATCATGATGCACTCCTACCTCTAAGTCTGATAAACATTGCCATATTTCCACAGGGCCAAAATGACAAAGTCTTTCACACTCTAATGAAAGCAGGATGTATCCAGCTTGCAGTGAACAAAATCTGTGTCAAAGAGAGTCAAATCATTCCTTTCCTGGCACAACACACAGCCAACATTGAAAATCCATCAAGCATTTTGAAAGCTCTGGAGTACATGATTCAGACCTCTGCATTCAAAACAGCAAACCTGACTGACAGGGACTTTGAAGCTCTTCTGTTGTATTTCAACTGCCACCTGCCTAACATTTCTCAACAAGATGCACAGAGTCTGAAACTCCTCCCATGTTTTAAGTCAGTTAGTGGAAGATACATCAGTATTGCAAACTATGGTGCAAATTATGTTCTTGAAAAAAGCATGCCAAGTGCAGACATAGACAAATGGACTCAAACATCTTCATTTGCCTTTCTTGCTGACAGTCCACAGCTTAAAGAACTGTATGTCTTCCTTGGCTGCATGCCAATCGATGACCTTGAAATTTACCTCCATCATCTTCTGCCAAAGTTTGACAGTCTCTCCTATGATGCCAAAGTTGAACACGTTGTTTATTTGAAGGAGAGGCTCATGTCAATGGAAGAAGGCTGCAAAATGAAGGATCAGCTTTATGATAAATTACAGGGGCTCTTGTTCATTTATGACTACTCAAACAGACTCAGACCTGCCAAATTTTTCTACGATCAAACCGTAAAGGTGTTTGAAGTTATGTTACCTGCAAAGTCTTTCATTCCAAACGACTTTTTTAGGAAAATAGAGCAAGTGACAAAACCTAAGAATGGTGCACTGTTATTGACTTCATGGATAACATTTCTGAGAAATATTGGTCTGAAGCATGAGGTCTCACAGCAACAAGTCCTCCAGTTTGCAAAAGAGATCAGCATCAAAGCCCAGACTGAAAGTTGGACCAAAGAAAAAGTGCAAATTGTTGTCGATGTACTTTTGAACCATATCTTTAACGAAAGAATCGACCTCTTTCAGGGCACCTTTCTGAAGGAACTGTCAATGATACCATTTCTGTGTCCAGAAAGAGCTCCCAAAGAACTCATCAAACTTCATACTCAGTATCAAGAGATGAGTGGCACAGTGCCCCTGATTCGTTTCAGTGGATCGCAAGTAAACCCAAAGTTCAAACAAACAGATATAATACATTTGCTGTGGACTTCCTGCCCAATCCTACCTGAGAAAGCTACACCTTCAAGCATAAAGGAACAGGATGACAGTGCTCTTGGTGGACAGGAACAGCTTGACCAAGTTCTAAACATGTTGGGTGTCAACTTGGACCCACCTCTGGAGAAAGTCATAAGCAACTGCAAGAACATTTGCAATATATCAAGTCCAGATGATGAAATGGTGAAAACGAGGAATAAAGTTTTGAGGTCCACATATGAATTCCTCAGTGCCGACAAACGAGATTTCCATTACCTGCTACGTGGAGTGACATTTGTCATGGTTGAAGATGGTTGGAAATTACTGAAACCCGAGGAAGTGGTCATCAATTTAGATAATGAATCTGACTTCAAGCCCTACTTGTATAAATTACCTTTGGAACTCGGCACCTTTCATCAGTTGTTCAAGCTTCTTGGCACAGAGGATGTTGTGTCAACCAAACAATATGTTGAAGTGCTGTGGAGAATTTACAGGAGTTCTGAGGGGAAGCAGCTCGATCCAAATGAAATGAGATCTGTGAAAAGGGTGGTCTCTGGATTGTTCAAGTCCCTTCACAATGATCCACAGGAAATTCGCAAAGATCTTGAGAGCCTCAGAGATTTGATCTTTTACTTGCCAAGCCATGATGGAAGACTTGCAAAATCCAATACCCTGGTGTTTGATGATGCCCCACACTACAAAAGCCGAATTCAGGGCAACGTTGGGGTTCAAATGCTTGTGGACATGAGCCAGTGTTACCTGGGGAAAGACCATGCTTTCCACACAAAGCTTATTATGCTACTTCCACAAAAACTAAGACCTAGACTACTGAGTAGCATTCTCGAGGAGCAGCTTGATGAGGATTCTCCAAAAATGTGTCAGTTTGGAGCTCTTTGCTCCCTCCAAGGTCGCCTTCAGCTTTTGCTGTCCTCAGAGCAGTTTATCAGTGGTTTGATCAGGATAATGAAGCATGAGAATGATAATGCGTACCTTGTGAATGAAGAAAAAGCCATACGTCTGTGCAAAGCACTTTGTGAGGGACTCAAAGTGTCCTGTTTTGAAAAACTGCAGACAACTTTAAGAGTGAAAGGATGCAGTCCCATCCCACACAGTCGCAGTGAAACACTAGCTTTCCTGAAGAGATATGGAACATCTGTAATTCATCTCTACATCCAGCATTCAGACAGTAAAGACATAAACTTTCTTCTGGCACTAGCCATGACACTGAAGTCTGCAACAGACAATTTGATCTCTGACACATCATATCTGATTGCCATGCTAGGCTGCAATGATATTTACAGAATCACTGAAAAACTAGACAACCTTGGTGTCAAGTATGACTCAACAGAGCCCTCAAAACTTGAGCTACCCCTCCCTGGAACTCCAATTCCTGCTGAGATACACCACACACTGCTCATGGATCCAATGAACGTATTCTATCCTGGGGAATATGTGGGCTACCTTGTTGACTCTGAAGGAGGAGATATCTATGGTGCCTATCAGCCCACCTATACCTATGCCATCATTGTTCAAGAGGTAGAAAGAGAGGAGGAAGAAAATACAAGTTTCCTTGGAAAATGCTTCCAGATTGATATTGGTTACAGTGAGTACAAAATTGTGAGTTCCCTCGACTTGTACAAGTTTTCAAGACAAGACGAAAGCACCCATATCCGAGATACTAATTGCCCGCAAACCCCTTCAAGCCCAGAGAGTCGATCCTCTGGTCTACGAATGATGCCTCCTGTCTTTTCTGGAAAAGAAAACCTTAGACCTCCTTCTCAGAAACAGTCTCCCAAAAAGATTAAACTTCACTCATTACCTGAGATTCTGAAAGAGGTGACCTCAGTCGTCGAACAAGCCTGGAAGCTTCCAGAGACGGAAAGAAAAAAGATAATCCGTCGGTTGTACCTCAAGTGGCATCCAGACAAAAATGCTGAGAATCTGGACATTGCCACAGAAGTGTTTAAGCACCTGCAAAATGAAATCAATCGCATGGAGAAACAGTCTGTGGCTGATCACCAAAATGCAGACAGAACTTCCAGGAGAACCTTCTCCACATCATCAACCCGCTTCCAGTCAGAGAAATTCTCATATCAAAGGTTTTATTCATCGTGGAACCAGGAAGCAACCAATCACAAGTCAGAAAGACAACAGTTCAGGGAACATTACACTAACTATGCAGGGTCTTCACACTCCCATCGTTTCTTTGTACCCCCAACCTTTAAAACAGTTGGGAACCCTGTGGAAGCCCGCAGATGGCTGAGACAGGCCAGAGCAAACTACTCTGCTGCTCGCAATGATCTTCATAAAAATGCTAATGAGTGGGTTTGTTTCAAGTGCTACCTGGCCACAAAGCTTGCCCTAATAGCTGCTGACTATGCAGTCAGAGGAAAGTCTGACAAAGATGTTAAACCAACTGCTCTTGCTCAGAAAGTGGAGGAGTACAGCTCCCAATTGAAAGGCCTTGCAAATGATGTTCAAATTTTGGAGGGATATGGCGTGGACAGTCTGAGGACCCGCTACCCTGATCTCCTGCCATTCCCACAGATTCCCAATGATAGGTACACATCTGAGGTGGCAATGAGGGTGATGGAATGTACCGCAAGGATTATCATAAAGCTTGAAACATTTGTGCAGCATAAAATATGATAACATTGCTTAATAAAAGTCTGCAAATATTCTCAGTGAAATCAAGAACTCATATGGCTGTATGCAAAAGAGATCACAAAGAATCCGCTGGCAGCTTCTGCAACATGCAGTTTCTATCTGTGAAAGTGGGACAGTGGCCCATGCACAGTGAATAAATACATGGCTCCCATACCCTGTTGGCCCATATATGTGCATAGGCTGTACATAGCTATGCCTCAGCAATATGTTTTGTTTACCAAAGTCCCCACACTGACTATAGTTATTCTGTTAGATAAAAAAAAATATGCAGCTTTTTTACTTTATCTTTTATAAAAACAAAAGAATATATTTTCTTGCTATAGAAAACAAATTCAGTGTACTTAAAGATGTGCTTGCTAGAAAGTATCTATACCCTGTTATATACTATGACTGCTCTCATACAGCGAGTCCTACTTTCAAAAGATCTACTAGCCCAGAAAACACAATCATGTTTGTAATTGTTCTGTTTTTGTACTTTCCTGATTGTTTTCATATAATTTCTGTAAAAGTTGTACATTTCTTGTAACATAGCCAGTCATTTGTTTATGGAAGAAGTACTTTTTGAAACTCACTTGCATTTTCACTCATGTAGCATCAGTGCTTGGGGCAACTTAGGGAAATCCAACTGTGAAGAGAAACCCTTTGATTTAATTTAAACAGTAACCTTTTTTCTTCTTCAAATCACTGAAATGTTTTGCATCATGTTGACTTCATGTACCTCTTTTCAAAGCTGGTGAGCAAATGTTTGAGCACATTAATGCTGTGTCAAAGAGCCATATGAATTTAGGTGTTATGAGGTGGGCCCAAATGTGACTTGTAATATTTCTAATTTACAGCCATGTCTATATTTTTTGTGATGAGAACTGTTCTGGCTTAAGGAACATTACAGCATCAATTGGCTGTTCTTGTGTGTATTTTTTGCTTTACCAGTCTGATTTAACTTTTATTTTACAAATATGCTAAATACTGATCACATACTTTGTAAGTCATTTGCAATGAAATACAATCTAAAATGTGCTGCTTGTCATCTGCTTATTTCATCTCAAGTTTCAGGTAACTCTGACACCATCGCATTGAATGAACCTTCAGTATCAAATGTGCTGATGTGGTCTGCGCCACAATGAGGCCTAATAAATTCCCATTAAAATTTGTGCTCCCACATTGAGATAAATCAGATTTTCCAAAATACTGCAATTATTGTAATTAAGCACACCATAATTTAAATTTAAATAAGAGAACCATGTCATAACAGGCCATAAAAAACACTGATGTGTGTTACCTGCATCTGCCAAAGCTGAAGATCAAGCCTTTGGTCAGATTTTTTTTTTTTTTCATAATAAAAACGATTTTTAAAAAACCCATCCACTCCTGGATCTCCCCTCTCATTGCTGCAACATTTTTCCACAATGCATATTTTTTTTACTGTATCTGTAAATACAGCACTAAAATTTGAATATTGCACAAAAGTGCAATACTTCTTGCTAGTCATCTCAGAAAGGGAAATGTGGATTGTTGATTTATGATTTATTACACAGAATAAAAATATTTCAAGTTTTTATGTTTTTGCAGTTGTAATGATTATGGCTTGCAGGTAAAGAAAGCCCAAAATCTGTCTCAGAAAATTAGAATATCGCATTAGACCAATGCAAAGTGAATGTTTTAAGATCTTGTGAATCAAGCTCAAGTTCAAGTAAAATGCTTTTGTGTAAATGCAGATCTTCTCCAGCAGAGTGCGCCACTGAACATACAGTCAAGAATATGTGCGATCACATTTCGGCTGTATTTTTGTTCGGCACTGAATCAAATCTGTAGTTAAAAAAAAAAAAAAAAAAAAAAAGAGTCATTGGATTCGAAACAGGAAAATACAATTTCTAAAAATAAGGTGGATTAATTATGACAGAATAAATAAAAGCAAACCAACATTTATTTCACATATAAAATGAATAAATAAACATTACATTTGTTAAAATATGACAGACCTGAGGTGAGAACTGCTTATCACCTTTATTCTCCCTTATTTTCATATTACAATGCCAACACAGCACAATCAATACAAAAAACTGCGATAAAAACAGGCATGTAAAATACACCAATCCTTCACTCACAAAAACCGTCATTACAAAAACATTTACCCTTAAAAAAATATTTCAGATGCTGCAAACAGACACTTCCATCCATACAGTGAAGGCAAATGTTGAGCTCCTGGCCTGCACAATGTGTTAAAAGAACACACATCTGATGCACAGCACTGACTCAGTTATAAACAATCATTTACTCCTTTATTCATTCAAATATCCCTGACTAAGGTTTGTTACTCTTGTTTTGTTTCTACCTCCATGTCGCTGTGGTAAAACTTAATGTTTCCACTGTCTCTACCAGCTTCCTTTGACTTTATATTAGACAATTTAACAAACAGGCCTGTTTGTGACTTTCTTGTGGTTTCCTTGGTTATATAAGGAGCTCTAAAATAAGATGGGCAAAACATACCATGAGAAAGATCCATTATATGTGTTGATGAACTTATCATGTGGTTCTTCTTATTTAAAATGAGCAACAACGATAGAGTCACTTCACATAACTGTACTTAGAATTCACTTAAAAGAAGGGAAAGAAAAGCCTCTAGTCTCTAAACTGTCTATAGCAAACTCAAAATTCCAAACCACCATTTCCAATCCCCCCTGTAGTTAAATAAAGTAACACTAAATTCTAAAAAAACAAAAAAAACAAAAAAACACCACATACCAAGGGCTTGGAGTATTGGATGAAGGCATCATTAACTAAAATAAATATTTCTAGAATTTAAAAAAATCTATTACAATTTATGTCCCAGTTTTCCAAGGCCTTGATATGCATTAACTTAATTTATTGCACCACAAGATAATATTGCATAGGATGTAAGCTGTTACCAGCTCCTCATTGCCCAGCCATAATACTGCATGTGTAAAAACATTCTCATAAATCTGTGATGCACATATTTTTAAGCTGGAACGCAAATTTGCATCACTTCAATAGTTCAATAGACCCACATTACTTCAACTGCAAGAGGCTGTGTTTCGGTGCTTGGCAGGATGCATTTTTTTAATTTTTACACAGCTTAATGTGTAAGTGGGAAAATTGCAGACCCACTTGGGTCTGAGCATTAAAAAAAGAAAAGGAAGAAAACTTGAGCCCCATATAAACAGTTGTGCTTGTTGCCTCCCAAAAGATGCTTCTTGAGAGAGAAAGAAAATCGATGACTGTCAGAGTCCACCTAGCAGTCCTGATTTTCGCTGCAGGTGGAAGTTCGTCCAGCTTTGGACAGAAAGAGCTTTCCACTGTGACAGACACAGACCTCAAACAGATCCTGAGTATTTCCAGAAACGCCTCCTTTGCTCAGCGGCAGGCTTGGCATGCGCACCGTCTCTGCATCCAGCACCAGCTGCATTGTGAGGAGAACAAGTTGGGTCAGCATTAATATCTTGGTCAATCAGATACGACACATGCACAAGTATAAGTATGATGGAATTAGGATATTTCATGCCTGAGAAGTTATAATAAAAGAATGTGGCAAAAAGGAGGGGACGAAATGTAATTCAAGTCTTTTTAATTATTCGGTTTGGGTTATCACACTGATTTATTCTAGAAGGAATAAATAAAATCACAATAAATTAAATATTCCACCATAAAGCCTGACTATCATTGAGGTGTATTGTTTTATTGGGAATTAATTCCTAATGATCAGATAAATACTTTATGTGGTTTAGCCAGTTAGTTAGACTGTAGAGATTAACTTGGACTTCATTCAGCCAGAACCGTTTACTAACAAACTACATGGAAACCAAACCACAACTGAGCCCAAATGCAGGTTTGATTGGTGCTAAACAGAATAAACCCTCTGAAGCACAAAGATCAGAGGAAAGTAAAATATAAATTTAAAAATACGAAATGCTACTCACTGAAAGATACAAGCTTACAATGCCTTCCAAAAGCATCATTACTTCAGAAAATTGTCACATTTTATCTCTGCTAAAATCACAAACTGTTTTAAAAGCATTTTCGATACAGACCAGCACAAAACAGCACATAGATGTGGAGGAAAAGTTGTAATGTCTTACAGTGAAGTATATATTTGTATTTAGTCCCATTTACTCTTATACACTTTAAGAAAATCCAGTGCATTTAACTGTCCTGCGAAATATTACAAAGCGATAACTGAGAACGGCTGACTAGAATGGCACACCACCGTTTTCAGATTTCTATTTCTTTTCCTTCTACTTCATAATTTTGCCCTATTTGTGTTGGTCTTTCACTTAAAATCCTGAATAAATATGTTAAGGTTTGTTATTTTCACATGGGAAAATATGGAAAAGTTCAAAGAGGCCCTGAACACTTTTGCAAAGCACTGTAAGTTACAGCATGAAGTGAAAGTGGTGAACCTGCTCTCTGTGGGCAGCATCTAAGGTGTTTCAGACGTAAATGCTCAGTGACCTGAAAGAGCCGCGCTCCTGTCAAACTGTGCCGGAGCTCCCCGGTGCGGCCAAGTGAGATCATGGACGTATAAAGCTGCATGTTCCCTGCCAAAAGCATGCTGTGTATACATTCCCCAGGTGACCTAAAGAAAGATGATGAAGAGAAGTCAGCAGGTAGTGTAAAACTGGTTTCTTACCAGCCCTGAAGTCGACTGCAGGATGACGTCCATGTTGGAAGCAGCTTCTATGTTTCCAGCCAGAGCTTTGAGATGAACTCCCTTTGGTGCGTCCATTGTCACAGAGCGGGTCGGGCATTCCAGCCTACAAGAAGACAGCAGGGCTTTACAAAGAGATCACTCATCAACAGCACTGATTCTGACAATGAAGAGAGCGGGTAAAGCTGTGGCTCTATGAATCCTGTGCGCTGAATATCTCCGATAATCGACAATAAAAGGCCATGCTTATAGGAAGGTGACGATATGTTATAGCTGCGGTCCTCACTTCAGGTCTTTCAAAAGTTCTGACTTCAGCAGCGGCACCTCCACAGAATGCTGGAACAGAGCTCCTTCAGGACCTGAGAAAACCAGCACATACACACCATTCATCAAAGGAAGAGGAGGCTCTCGCAAACACATGCAGAACATTGCTAAGAGTTTGTTTAATTGGTTTTCACTAGTATTTAGTATAAAAATGAGCTAACAGTCTTTATCTTCAGGGAATGATGCCAGCTGATTTTAAAGCGCCATCCTATGTGCTGCGTTTCTGAGCTTGACTTTAAAAAGGAGAAGCAGTCTGTCGGTTCACTTTGACTCTTGGTAAATTGGGCGAAGCAACACGGAGAGACAGATAACACTGAGGGCTCAAACTGACCCCGGGCAAAATGAAGCCATCAGCTGCCTCACTGTTTAATCAGTCATCACAGTTTGTGGTCAGTGGCACACACCAACATCAACACTGAACGCCGAAACATTCGGAGCGCAGGAAGGAAATATATGAAAATAGTTACCCTGCATCTCTTTGCTATGTAAAAAGATTCTCTGTGTGGTTTTATGATACAGATTATTGACTCCAAGCCCTAACTCTGCACATGATGGATTGTATTCTGTACGGCATTAATGCATTTATGCATACTAATTCAGTTGCATGGGAGATCATTAAAAGGCATTTAACTGTATGGCTTAAAAGTCTAAAAACAAAAAAAGGGTCTGCCTGAGCAAAACAGTGTAATCTGAATAACAGAGAATTTAAAGATAAATCTTTTGAAATTTTCATACAAATTTGAGAAGGCAAATAGGAATTAGGAAGCAATGACTCTACTAACCAACAACCTTTCATATTTGTCATTGGGACAATTTTCAGCTTTTAGTCTTTTACATGTTAAACTTTGCAGCTTCTCTTCACCCCACACATTTCAAAAAGGTTTAAGTTTAGGGAACAAGATGGCATGGAAGAAGGTTTAGGTAAACCATCTGTATGTTGATTTGGCCATTAAGCTGCAAAAACAAACAATTCCCAGTGTTCTGGAAAGGTCCCTAACAATGTCCCTGTGTTTCTTGGATGTGAAACAGAGCTAAGCTAGCTTATTTGACCAAAACACAAAACTTAGTATTGAACAAACTCCTTATTTATTGCAGTGAACCTTGGATAAAAAATGTTGGACCTCTCCCACCATCCTCCTCCTCACTGTTGTTGGTGCCAAGATAAGTTGGAGTCCTTATCAAGCCTTGTTTTGTGCTGTTCCAATTGTTTTAAACTTTTTAGTTGTTTTTTTAACTGAAGATACTGGCAATTAATGACAGCTCTTCTTACTATATGGTTTAACAATTATTCAGCTGAATCTGCTTAATAGGAAATTTTAGAAATTGTGGTAATGCTGATTTTATAAAGAAAAAATGCCTCATAAATTTCGATTTTTTTCCCCAAAAGTAATTGCTATAAAAAATGCCTAATGTAGAAGTTACATCTTTTCAATTTGATCATCTTGATAGGTACCTTCACTGAAGGTGGCAGTAAATGTGGAATGTTTGCAAAGTGTTTAGCCTTGACCTTGAACAAAATTCAAATGGCAACTGGTGCCTGAATATGAAATTGTTTCTGAAAGGGGAAATTGTTTTCTATTAGTTTTGCATTATTATTTCCATAAGAGTTGCAAGCAAAGAAAAAAAACCTCCAAACCAAAATCAAGTTTTCCACACACAGTTGCTCCAGTAAGTCACTGTTCTCTAATGCAGATCAAAAGTTACTAGGGCAGATTAAGTAGATTAAAACTGAGGGATGTGTCACAATGATGATCATTTTAATGAAACTCTGCTATTTATACCCAAAGACCATGGAAACAATCACATTGTGTTTGTCCTTAGTTTGTTGGTTGCTGCTCAGCATTTTGCCTTCAAACCCAACCTGTCATTGATGTCACATTTGAGGTGTGTGTTATCTTTTTCCAAATAGTGCCAGCCAACAGGTGTGTGCTACATTCACAAGCACAGATATCCGCCCACATACCTGTGACTCGGAGTTTGTCCGGACCAATCAAAGTCTGCTCGCCATCTGCGCTGAACAGCATGTTGTTGTTGGGGGAGTTTAAGAGCATGTTGTGAGTGTGTCCCTGAGCCTCTTTGGGACCTGTAACAGTAACAGAAAACACCTAAAAGGGGTTTGGCAGTGGTACATGAACAAAACTGACCTCATCCTTTCACTCCGAGTCTTTTTAGATTTGCATAGATAATTTTCTAGCTTATTAGAATTGCTGAGGTGATCAGCAAAGTGGATGAATTCAACCCTAAGAGAAACGAGTAACACCATTAGGGTTTTACTGAAGGGCGCCGCATCACAGGTCAGTCTCTTTGCCCTTGACTGCAGCTGTGTTCACAGCCCTGTGAGAGTAGAATCTACCGCAAGTGGATCCCTCAGTGAGACATTTGACTCGGCGCCTGTGTCTACATTTGTGAACGACACACAATCTTCTCTAACAAGCATTTTAGTTTCATGCTCCTGGGGCTGGGAGCATGCAGGCTATGCGGTTTACGACTTAACGATCAAGGACACATAATGGCATCGTGGAACACAGTAATTAGCTGGGTCATTTGCTGGCCTTTTAATCATGACAAAGCATTCTAACGTGGCTATAAAAGATGTACAAATATGACCCTCCACGGGCCCCGAGCCCTCCATGGAAGACAGAATGATCCGGAAGCATTGCCAGAGACAGGAACACTGCCTGTAATGGCTTTTAAATGGAAATCTAAGAGATTATAAATTGACAGATGGCCTCTTGTCACTGCTAATGTAGGATGAGGAATCCCTGCAGGACAAGTACATGAGTGACTTTACTATCGCCCCCATACATCATGCGAATGTGAGGTGTGAGCGCGGGATTGTCTCCGTGTAGACATGCGTCCTCTTACCCACAGATGTCCTCCCCGTAACGTTCCCATTCTCATGGCGGGCATTAAGGGAAACATTTTCTGATGAATGCACAACTAGGGGAGTGTCCTGAAGGCAGAGGGAAACAAAGAGACTTTAAAGCCCCCAGAACAAACAAAATAAAGTAAAATAAACACATTTGTGACCAGGATGCACATACATGACGAAAAACTTTCACTTTGCCTCCAACATGGTAACTACTGAAATACTATAGAGTCTTTTTAAAATAAAAAATGGCTCCGACATGTTGCTAGTGAGTTCCCTCTGCTGTCGCCATAAGTGTCACTAAAGCTGTTCCTGATGTTTTCAGCCTCTAAACAACAAAAACACACATTTAATGAGTTAATCTATTTAGCCAGTTAGAAAAAAAAAAGGTCTGGGGTGTTTTTATATGTTATGGGAGTTTGTTGCCTTTAGGCTACGTTGTACCATAATGATGCACAAAAGAAATAGAAAACTTATCAGTTTGAACACTATTTATTCCATTAACATATTCAGCAGCTTTAGCAGCAAAACAAAATGAGGAACTCATTTTGTTAGGGCATCTCGTCACTGTGGCTCAACCAACTGAAATGAACATATTAAGGAGACATTTTATTAAAAAAAATTCTGTTTTAATCTCGATTGTGTAACAGATACATTTGAACACAGTAAAGTTAAAGTCATAGCTAAAATATGTCGTTTATATTCATCTAGTAAAGCATATTTTTAGGTTGTATTTACTCTTAATCTCCATACATTTACTTCTATTCATAGAATGAATCAGCCTCAAAGAGAAGGTAGGAATCACACCACCCACTGAACACTTGTGCACTGTACCAGAAATGTCTGATATCTGTACTTCACACTCACTACCTTCATAACCATCTTGATTCCAGCTCTCATCCTCATCAGCTTTCTATTTGCTGGCAAGGCTTGAACTTTAACTAGAAGTTTGATTTTTGCTCTTTTCTTCCTTGAAGCTGTATTGAATGAGGATGAATTCATTCAATAAATAGGGGAGCATGTGTGGAAATTGGCTGACATGACTTAGAATTAACTTCACCGCAACTATAAATACAGTATATCTCTTATTGTTAAATTGTAAATGTCAAAGCAAGACATGAGTGAATAGTAAGCATTTGAATATTAGATAAACATCAGAAAACACACAATTATGCATCAGAGGGAAAACAATTGTTTTGGTGTTTTTCTACAGTTATTTATCGTTTCGTTTTATACAGTTGACTCCTTAACACTGACAGATTTTTCAGTCTCCTCACAAAAAGAGTTCATTAACATGTCAAACATTTAATAAATTGGGTAACATTAGACAAACTGTGAAATAGTTTGTTTTTAAACAAACTGCTTCTTACCATTTTGCAGCAATGTTTGCACAAGGTGACAGAAGCAGCCTGTAATTTGTATCAGCAGACAGAAAACATGAGCCTTTCATGAACAGAAAGCCGCCCTGCATTAAATCACTTCTGTTTCTGTGCTGCGAGGAAGACGCTTTTATAAAAATGATCCATGTAACAAACTTCTCATACAAAAGACGAAGGACGGCGACGTGAGTCACTGAGTCTCATTAGATAGTCATATAATACATTAGAGAATGTGCCCATCCATAAATGAGGGATGTATTGCCTCTTTAATGAGAGTTGTGAAGAAAAAAAAAAAGACCGCTTTAAAAAAATTGTTGTTATGAGCAAGAAAAGCCATAACATGCAAACAACTGCAGCAAAGTGTTCCCATCTGCTGCTAGGAGGCAGGCCATAAACTACTCCCCACCACAAATATCCCTGAGGTTAATGGGGAGCTGAGCGCTTCGCCATGTGCACTGCGTGGGACTGCCAAATCCAGTTTGTTCTGACACGTTCCCCCACAAAAAAAACACACACAAAAAAAAACAAAAAAAAAAACAAGAGCTGCACTGAGAAATATGCAGCACCCTGGCTAAGGCTAGGCAATATCTGCACGAGTGTCTGCAGATTCAGATGATAGCAGCACATTTCCAACTCTCACTCCAGTTTAACGTTTAGTAAACAGGATGAAATAATGGGCAGGCTGTCGGGCTGCTAGGCTGAGCAAACAACAGTTTGACGATTAATTGGAAAGCAGAAGGTAGAAGGGATGAGGAGAGAGATCAGACAACGAGGAGGAATGTGGGAGATAAAGTGAGTGTTTATGTTGATCTTACTTCTCTGGAGTGAATCTCCTGAGCATAGACCGGGAAAAGAAACTCAGACTCGCCTTCTTCCAGCTTTACTCCATCGGGGTGTACTTGGAGGAGTCCCATTCCTTCCTAAAATAAATGACTTAGTTTTAATCTCTTTTATTAAAAAGATTTTAAAAGATTTAAAAGACTTTAAATCTATTAAAAAGATTTTAATAATCTTTTAATCTTAATTTTAATGAATAAAATAACACAAAATAGGCTTCAGCTGAGTTTAAATATTCACATTCACTGCTTTGATTGTTGTGATATTTCTTCTAAGACTTCGGGTCTGGGCTCATGGGCAGACTCTTAATTAAATAAATAGCATGTCTATAAATATATGAGTATGTGTGTGAGGCTGCTTGGTGCATCTCTTGTTTCTTCATAAATCTGCAGTTGCCATCTGGACTTGAGACAGAAAGCTGAAAAGACTCCCTGAAATAGCACTTGCACTGTCCTCTTTAAACAAGCTAATGGTGAAAACGCCTTTGCTGCAATGTGCGTCTAATGTTAGTGGACTAGGTGAAGAAAGTAACAGAGAATTTAAGGTGTATTCTAGAGGAGCAGTGAAATGGAACGGAAAATGTGAGCAGCGCGCACTGCGTTGAACCACATCACCCGGAGGATCCATATGGTGAGGGCAAAGTTCACCACCAGGATGACGATGAGGAGCAACACAAAGAGGTAGAGGCAGCGTTTCCTCCAGCCGTAGATGCCGATCTTGTAGATGTGGTCGGGCACGGGCCGGGGGGCGCTGACGCCCTGGGTGGTGCTGACATACTGCTCCCGAACCATCTGCTTTATGAGGACAACACATGTTGACAGGTACACAGGCAAGAGAAACAGATGCTTTAAGTCAGATTGAACATGGCATGCCGTGACATCAGTCAGGGGTGAAAGATTGAAGACGCTTTGGTGGAGAGAAACCCAACCAAACCTCGACAAAACATAAAACTCTCTTAAAAAATAATCAATGAATACAGTGGCTTGCAAAAAAATTCCCACTGCTTCAACCTTTTGCCTTGTTACAAACTTTAACTGGTCTCTCTTGACTTGCCAACAAATAATTGTGATATGTAAGGAAAATTATAGATTGTTTACAATTTTTTATGAATATTGGCATGACGTTTTAACCAAACATTAACCTATAAGTCAACAGAAGCCAGCTGAGTATAATTGAATAAATCCTAAATAAATCCATCTGTAAAGTGAAGACCTCTGTTGTTTGAGAACATTAAAAGCCAACAGCAACATGGAGACTTACGAACACACCAAACGGTCAGAAAGAAACTTCTTTAGAGGAGGTTTAGGTTATATAATAATAGAATAGCTTTCATAGAGTTCTATATATATATATATATATATATATATATAATTATACAGGATCATGCTGTGGGGATGCTTTTTGTCAGTAGGGACAGGATCAGGATGAAACTTTTTTTTCTTGCCTGGTTAAAGTGTTATGCTTATAATTCCCTTGGGTTCTTAGAAATGTCCTTTCTGCTGCTCAGATGCTTTTAAAGGACGATTTGAGAGAATGTGGGGAAAACTTAAAACATTTAACAAAGTAAATGACAATTTGCTGTATAAGAGACATTGTTGTGTTTTGTTTTAAAATATGCAAATAATTTCAATAACACTTAGAAGTGATGACTAAATAATGTACAAGGACATGAGCTCTTTTGAAGAAAACATTGGCACCAATGTCCAGAGGCTTTGCACAGCATAAATCAATAAACACACACAAAGGCTTTTTTTTCTAAACGCTGTCGACAATTTGTAGAAATACAGAAGTTTTGAAGAAATCTGACCTTTTGGAGAAATTTTACTCTCTGGCAAAAACTTTTGCAGAAGGCCTTTACCATGATGAACTACATTATTAATTCATGAGCAGACATTCCTTTGTAAAGAATTGTGTACTATGAATGCATAATTTGGTTTTTCTGCTCAGAAAGTTACAAGGTGCACGTCAGACCTTGGATAACAATGTTGCTTTCAGTCAGAAAGTTTTACCTCATCAAACTGTTTTTTCTTTATAGCTATCCAATGCAACGTGGCTAATGCTGTACAAACATCTACTCTCGTGGGTCTATTAGGGCCTGATTACGTAACGACTGCAGGGAGAGCCTGTGGCTGAGTTTGAACGCACAGAGTGATGGACTCACAGAGAGAGAAATTCAGAAGATTGGCCAGTGGATTTCAAGCCTCATTATTATATTTAGAATTCCCTTTTTTTCTGCTTTTTTTTCGTTTTTCCAATTTCACTCCTTTGGCGTTCCAGCAGACCTCATTTGATTTGCCTTCACAAACCTGTGGTAGAGATGAAACAAAGCATGCCTAACAAAATGGCTTTTTGTACTGCTTAAGATTTGCTTGGAGCATGGGAACTGGACCAGGCCAGGTGTCTGACCCACCTGGCCGGTTTGATGCCACATCTGGTTCACGTAGCGGAAACACACAAACATCTGCAGAGACGAGACACAACAGTCTTATTTCGGACCAAAGTGAGGAGCTTTCTATCGGTTTTATTTTGGTGGTATGCTGACTGACCCGAGGTGGTTCACTTGAAGTACGCCCTTTTCTTTTCTCTCTCCAAACTTCAAGTTATGTCGGATGTTTAGGATAAAACTTTGTGCAGAATCTTGCATTGAAACTTCAGGAAGTTGGATTTTAAATCATGCACTAATAGTCTAAAACTTAATTCTCAGCTTCCACTGGAATTTCTCTTTAACTAATTATTAGTTTGAAGTTATTTCATGTTTTTGTTTCGGTTTCTTTGCATAATTAATCATAAGTAGATTGTGTGATTATTTATAGGTTAATTAGTGCCGAGCAATAAGAAAAAAAAAAATCACCCTTAATATCGATTGTCAACAAATAAGAAGGTTTAACACAAAAACATATTTAACAATCTTTCTCTTTTTCTCTTTAGTATTAAAGCAAGAAGCAGCTTCTACAGTTTCTTGCAGCATTGTTCATCTTGCCATCATTGCCATTAATAGCATTGATAAATAATCCCTGCAGAATGCTGCATCACCTGTTTGTTATGACAGTTAATGCATCAGATATTTGGTTGAAATTGCTGATACGGAAGAGTGTTTGAAATAAATGTACTGCCCTCTTTATCACTAAAACTGGAGCTTACACACAAAACAAAAACAAGCAGCATTACGGAGATTGATGAACGTTGGAA